>NC_047578.1:2737500-3337500 GCF_011004845.1 Esox lucius | reverse complement strand
GACGGAGAGGGAAGCCTTCAACCAAATTAAATGACCGCGGGTACGTCCTCAACAACACACTACA
Source organism: Esox lucius (assembly GCF_011004845.1). Lineage (NCBI taxonomy): Eukaryota > Metazoa > Chordata > Actinopteri > Esociformes > Esocidae > Esox > Esox lucius. The sequence continues at coordinate 3,337,436 of NC_047578.1, read as the reverse complement.
TCCTCTGTAGCGCACTACTTTCTACCCGCCCTGCAGAAACCCAAGAGCCCCATTTCTAACTGAAACCCGTGGAGGGACAAACCTGTGTGATTAGTCCCAGCATAACCTCCTCAACAAGTCTCCTCAGCCTCCTCAACAAGTCTCCTCAGCCTCCTCAACAAGTCTTATTTGCCCCCCCCCCCCCCCCCCGCCGCCCACCCCTTCACCCGACCAGCAGGCCAGACTGGAGGCGCGTGCCGGTCTGTCAGGTCCGTTGTCAGGTGCCAGGGCAGCTCATAGACAGAGGCCCTCAAGCATCCCCAGCTCCCCGGAGCTCCTGCAGAGACCACTGGCCTGTCGGCTATCTGACTGACACTGGGGGCCGGTGTCCCACACGGAGCCTTATTCCCAGGGCAGCTAGCTGCTCTTTACTGGGGCCCTGGTGCACAGCACAGGCCAGCTCATTGCCATTCAGGACACAGGCCCTTGACAGGTGCCAGAAGCTCGTGACTGAGATAAAAAGACAATCACATCTGGTACAGTGTGTTCTAATACATATACTGGCTGACAGACTGGCTGACAGACTAACTGACAGACTGACTGACAGGCAGACAGACAGACAGACAGACAGACAGACAGACAGGCAGGCTAACTATGTAGCAGGCCAATCGGCTGACACATGCCCAGCCCCCACTCCCAAACAAATACATACACACACACACAGTCATTGTAATCCCTCAGGCATTTTTTTTATTTCTAGTTTCTAGTACATTTTACTCAGTGAAAGAAGAGCTATTTTTACTTTGAATGTTTGTGTTACTGACTCAAAACCAAACCATTACATTTTTTATTAAGCCACTATAATGAATGCATTTTTCCTGAGCATGCTCTACAGCTCGTTGATGTATTGGTACTGTGTTTCTGCACATACACATTGAGGGACTGATGACAACACACTACTGTAATTATTATTCCAATTTTAAAGTATTCAATAGTCCCCTTACTCTATTCAATATAAATGCAGGTTGAATGTAAGTGTTGCATCTTCCAACTCTAACTGGAATTCAATAACAATTACTTCTCCTGCCTATCTACAATTGTAAGAGAGGCCTCAGAACACATGGCTATTGGAAACTTATGAAGACTTCAACAAAAATGACAACATTCGCCTTGGGAGACCAAATGACTGAAGGTGAACACATTCAACATCCATTTGTCTCTGTCACTAACAAACACAGTCATGGGTGGAAAGTCTAGAATTCAAAAAGGCAAAGGCAGTGCATGCTGGGAAAGGATATTGGAGGGCATGAGCATGTTACTCAACATTTTCAAGCTGACACCAAAGTCCAGACCCATACAATGGCACTTTAATTAACTGTACTTGGTTATGTTTTGTGAGTCATGGTTTTCCTGAACGGCTTTGAGTAACAACAGCACATTGGGGTTCACAGAGCCACACTCACCACTATGAGATTCCACATGCGAGCAGCCTCAGCCACCAGGGTGGATACAGAGCTGCAGCCAGGCATCAGGACGATCTTGATGGGTTCTGTGTAGAGCAGGTCATACAGCAACTTAGTGGCTTCGCCTGGGTCACACTGCAACAGAGAAACATCAGTCTTATTACAACTGGGCTGTGTGGTTGCAAATCTTTCTGGACGGGAGCGCCTGTTAAATGAACACACAAATAGAATCGTCCTGGATCACATTGGTTAGCGGGACATGGAGGTTCTAGAATCGTCCTGGATCACATTGATTAGAGGAACATAGAGGTTCTAGAATTGTCCTGGATCACATTGATTAGAGGAACATGGAGGTTCTAGAATCATCCTGGATCATACTGATTAGAGGGAAATGGATGTTCTAGAATCATCCTGGATCACATTGATTAGAGGAACATGAAGGTTCTAGAATCGTCTTGGATCACATTGATTAGAGGAACATGAAGGTTCTAGAATCGTCTTGGATCACATTGATTAGAGGAACATGGAGGTTTAAGAATCACCCTTATCCTAGAAATACCTTTGGAAATGGGGGAGAATTAGAGGGACAGAAAGGGGTACAGAACAAGACAAATGAGGACAAATCTCTAAAGGAGGGCACTGCATAGGAAAACAGAAAACAAGGATGAAATAAACCCATCCTGAAACCAACTGAAAAAAAGAAAACAGATAGAAAAGAACAAGAGAGAGAATTTGGGTGAATGGAATGGGTGGGTGAGGGTCAAATGGAGGGAAAAATGAAAGGAGGAGAGGTCAAGTGGGAGAAGGGAGGAAGAGAAAGGAGTGAGAGTGATGTAGACAGATGGCATATGACACCTTGCATAAATAAAATAAAACTTTGAAACATTCAAGTGCTATTTGCATGGTAAACTGCTCTATGGCAGGAGTGAGGTAGTCAGCGATTCATTTCACACTGGTTTGCACATAACACAGCCAGTAAACAGGAGCGTCTAGAGGCAGAGCCAAGGTGAGGCAAGGGCACACGGATTTGTCCTCGGGAAAAGTTTATTCCTGAAACGAAACAAACAAAAAGACAACTTCATCTGTTCCCAAACAACCCCCGGTTTTCCAAGCCCTATTCCCACGAGGGCAGAAAGGGTCCATGGGCTTCCAGTTAAAGATAGTACACACCGTTCTAGGAATCAGGTGTGGTTTGGGATTCACCTACTTATCTGAATGCTGGGACAGCATTTTCCCAACAACAGTCAAATACTTGGGTCTTTGGTCAAAGCCTCTAACAAATGGTGTTTCCAATTCTCTCTCTCAACATGCAGTCAATGAAAAATCGATATTCAATTTAAATGATAATGGTTCGGGTATGGGGCATCATTGTTCATTAGGTTGTTCGGGAGAGGGAAACCACATTTGGGCGGTTCGACTGCACCAACGCTGAATGTCAGGAGACCCTGGAGTGCCGGAGATGAGGGTTGAAGTGTGTGTAAATCCCAAGTGACATACGATTCCCTACAGTGCAATAATTCAGCGTTTTGGTCTGTGGTCCACTATGTAGGGAAGTAGAGTGCTAACGGGGAATTCATTTTGGGCACAGTGTAAAGAGAGGAAGCACAGAAACAATGGAATTAAAATAAAATAATGTATTTTTCACAACAACAAAAAAACAGAACCAATAGGTTCTTAAAAGCTGAAATTCCTCGTTGTCCTCGGCGTGTTGCTGAAACTCTTCTCTACGTTCAACTGCTCCTCAACTCATACACCTTCCTTGGAACTGCCAATCCACCTTTTCCAAACCGCCCGGAGAGGAAAAAATTACTTCAGACTGCTTATACAGTGTAGTGTGATTTTGTTTGATTTGTGCAATCACACAAATCAAGTTAGCCGTGCCCTGAGGCCACATATCTCCCCTCTCCCTAACCACAAACAGCGTTCCCTGTTACCGAGGCATATAATTGCAGCGCTTTACCTTGAGTAAGTCCCAAATGGCACACTATTCTGTACATAGTGCACTTCCTCTGACCAGAGTCCTATGTAACTGGGCGAGACATAGTACAATACGTAAGGGTAGTGTGCCATTTTGGATGTGACCCTACGGTTCCCCAGCAATTTTAATTATAGGAGAGAAGTAAATCGCCAAATCCACCGGCCAGATCTACATCTGTATTAAGTGATTGCTCTCAGTGTAGACCCTCCCCTTGTCTAAATTAAAAACATTCCACGGGAAACACACACACCAAACCATCATTTGGTCCCATTATGAGCAAGGAGAAAAGTTCAGCTGGCTAGTGCTATAGAGAGATTGGCACCCCATTCCCTAAATAGTGCGCCACTATTGACCATACTCTTCTTGGCCCTGTTTGACAGTAGTGTACTTCATGGGGAATAGGGCACCCTTTGGAACACAGTCCATACTCTTCAATGGGTCTTGTTTGGCTCGCTATTTATAGAACCTCCGATTCGGACTGGAATGAAAAGCAGGGCCAGACACATTCCCAATCACTTGAGACATGTGCACAGGCTACTCTTGATTGCGCCGTGTTTCGTTTGGCACGCGTAATAATGCCTCCAGTTCCAAAATGGAGGAGCTAAAGCCAGTCAGACAACAGCAATCAGCTACAGCGCTTGCCTGTTCCTTCCCTATCGTGTGTCGTGTTTGGGGATCGCGAGTCTCAACTGGTACAGCAGACCCCTCGAGGCCATCAGCAAAATTTGTTTACGCCCCCCTCTGACACGCTGTTCCCGCTCTCACGCTCTCCCCCACCCAGGAGAGGCCGAGCAACGAGCTCCCCTTCCGCCGTATGAACTGAGCCGCAGCTGGGACATGGTAAGCGGGATCTGCGATCCCAACAACACGCGCAAGCAGAAAGACAGAACACGCGGTACAAACAAAACACAGAAACAGAGGGAGAGAGAAACGCGTGGCAGCACAAACTCATCTGTGTGGGTGTGCTGGTATTTCTAACTGTTTGCACGTGGATACGTAACAACACGTTGCTAAGGTAAGTAATGAACGTAACAAATCAACAGAATCGGTTAACACACACCAGACTTAGGGTTTAAGCGGAATATTTGAATTAAAGTTAAACAGTGAATTTGAATCGGCCACACGCCATCATGAAGCTGATTTCTAAACGGAGGTGAAGGAAGACCATTTTTTGTCGGCATTTTTCCTTTATTCAGGCATAGAAAAGGATTGAACGAGACCGGAATATTATTGGGGGGGAGAGAACTTGCGCCTTTTAAAGCGAGTATGAGACTGCAAGCCAGTGCAAACGTGTAGACAGATATCTCATGCACTCAAACATTAACTTCATTCAGATGTCTTCAGGTAATTTGTGGTTTTCATGGGAAGAGTAACAGTAAAAAACACACAACAAGATCTTATTATGACAACAGCAAGTATCTAAAATGGTTTCAATTGTAATGATATTGGTAAACACACTAGATGTCAAAATAGACATCATGGTGATGTGGAGAATGAACTAGCCATGTGAATTGTATTGATTTTATTAATTTAAATTCCACATGCAATTTTAAAATACAAATTAGATTAAAGAGCCATGTGCAACTGAGTTTAGAATTGAGACCAGTCCACACACACACACACACACACAGTATAGTATATACGGTACGTACAATGGCTTTGGAAAGCATGCAAGACCCCTTCAGTGAACTAATATAATCATTTAGTAAAAATGTTTTGCCATCAATCATTTACCCCATAATGACAAATACACTTTGTTGGAAATGTGTGCCAAATATTTTGGAAATGAAAAACTGAAATATCTCAGGCACATTAGTATTCAGACTTAATTCACAGTGCACGTCAGTGCCAAACTATATCCAAGGTATCTCTGTAGACCTCTGAGAATTGTGTCAAGTCATAGCTCACGGACTGAGAGACCGGTTCAGATCGAGGAAAGGATGACCACATAGAATATAGACAGCTCCTAGAAAACCAGATCCAGAGTGCATAGGACCCCATACTGGGGTGAAGATTCATCTTTCAGAATGACAACAACCAAAGCACACAACCAACGCATCGATGCAGTGGCTTCTGGACAAGTCTGGGAATGTCCTTAAGTGGCCCAGCCAGAACCCGGAATTAAACACCATTGAACATCTGTGGGGAGACCTGAAGATCGCTGTTCAATGATGCTCCCCACACAATCGAGACAGAGTTTGAGAGGATGTACAAGTAAGAAAGGGAGAAACTACCTAAATCCAGGTGTGCAAAGCTGATCTATTGAACGACAACATTTCTATAAAACCACAAGATGAGAAGAAAGTGAAGGGGTCTGAATACCTTCCAAAGGCTTTGTATTAATAACAGTTTATTTTACCGTTTCTTTCATTTTAATGAAAGGTTTTGCTGGCACCTGTTCATTGTTGGATAGACACTAGTGGTGTAGCTGTTTTCCAGCTGCTCTGATTCAGGGCAGCAATGCTTAGCCAAGCAAAACCTCTGTGGTCAAAGCCATTCATCTTGAAGGAAATGCCGGGTTCCAAATTCAATCTACTAATTACTATATAATTTATAAAAGGGTCAGATATATCAGCATTATTGGATTATCAAAAAACCTGGAGCTGGAGCCAGAAAAACCTGGGTCTAGAGCCAAAACAATATGGGTCTGGAGTCACTGAAATGTACGTTATGCATATAAAATTCACATAATTTCACTGTTGTTGACTGTATGATATTGTCTTCATAGTGCATTTTAAATATATCAGATGATTTTCAGAGAGGGTCGCAAAAGTCAATCCGTATAATAAACCAGAATGGTCCATAAACCATAACTGAATTATCTCTGTCAGAGGGGTTACAATAAAGGTTATGGACCTAGGCTGCAGATTAAACCCATTAATCCTACACTTAGGACTAAACGCATCCCTCGTAATAGTTACATCTGAAGGTGAGGATTAAGAGCATAAAGCACAGGATTAGAGCCTACAGCTGGGGAGCCTACAGCATATAGTGTCCGTACATGTCAGTTTGCTGAGTCAATTACCTATCAATTAATATTGCCATTGTCACAGTGTCATAAAGCTGTAACATAATTCAGCGGTACTCAATACACAACATTTCTCTCATCACATATTAGCAGGATCAGAAGGGAGTCCCAGCAGAGTCTTACAGCCAGGGGAGACAAGTCTCACAGACCTGAGGTGAATTTTGCAATGTAAATATTTCAGTCATTGGATAGGAAATCTTCCCTGAGTTAAATGGCAAAGTTACTACACTACAGCTGTCTAAGCGACAGACTGGGAATCTAAGTAATGGTGACTTCAATTATTTAACCATTGATTCTACTTTTGAACTATCTCACCCTGTTATTTTAAAATATAACATTGTTTTGACCCCTGTTTAAAAGATGTATGTCATGGACTGTCATGTTTGCAGCTCCAATTTGCCCTCGCATTTGTGATGTACCACATATTCCTTTCTTCCTTATCCCAAAACTGTTTGCCAAGACAAGTCTGATGTTTTTGATGAAAAACAAATCCCCGAATGTAGCTTGTCATTTAAATTTCTCATACTGCCTCTTAAATATTTATAGGACTATAAATTGTATAATGGGGGACAGTGGCATTCACTGTTACGGCAAACCGAGCGAACAAAAGGTATTTCTTGGCTAAGCCTCATCTTAGAAGAATCAAATGGGGACAGCGGTCCCATCAACATCCCACAGCCAGGGAAGTCTGTCATTTTATACAGCAACATGCAACATAATAATATTAGAAAATAAATACATTGCATTTGAAAAAAAAGTAACATTAATTTATTCACCACAAGTTAGCTACAAAGGTAAGCCTCTGTGTTTATTTTATTTAGTTTTTTTTTGTTTGTAAGTACTTAAGTTGTTAATTTGTTAACTTATTGTACAAAGCTGCAGTCCAATGTTGATGATTTCATTATAAGGTTTTCCCTATATAAATATATCTAATTTCCTGTATTCTTAATTGTATAGAGCCAGTCAATACAGATGAGGGTATTGTTGGACAGTGGGGTTTACCTCCAGGTGATAGGCGACAAATTTGACAAGCCTCTTACACCATCTTTATACTTTGCTACTTAGAACTACTTAGGTCTTTTAACGAGGCTAACATACTGAAAATAGGGAGCCATTTGGGACGTAAGCCAGGCACTTCTTCTGTGCGGTCAGTAGTGTCACTGTCTGTTGTCCCGAACCCCCAAGATCCATCAGAGAATATTTACTCCGCCAGTCTGCGCGGGAAGGGGGGTTCGCCAGCTCATTCCACAGACACCCGGCACGGCTTTTGGCCTGGCTGTCTGCAACCGGGTAAGCGGCTACAATGGATGAGTGATGGATGAACGCTCTGACTGGAGACACTTCTTAAATTCGGCTAACTGCAGTGAGCACTAAATAGGAGATTCCCGAAATGGGCGAGACGCTACACCATCTCTCTGTCCGTCCATTTCTCCGTTCAGGCAACGGTGTTACACTTAAGTGCCACAATCTTCTCTCTTTTCTCTGAGAGAAATCGGTATTTCTGTTTGTTTGAACTGCAGTCATCTTGGTTACTGTTGTCATGCCAACCTCCAAACTCCCTCTCCTCCCCATCATCCACACACCCCCACACACCCCCCCCCACCCCAACCAACAGCACCTCAACCATCTATTGAAATAGAGTTCCAATGCAGAGCAGTTTCCACCAATCAGAGCAACACACTTAGCAACACCAGCCAGTCACAGCGCATTTAACTATTTCCAGACGGTGGGGGTGGCGTGTTGGCATCTATCTCCTGTGAGGGGGTTGGAGGAAAGTCGCAGGTGGGAGGAAGAGGCAGAGGGGGCGAGAGACACAGAGAAAGAGGAAGAAAAAGAGAGAGGGAGAAAGACACAGAGAGGGTGAGACAACAGCGAGACAGAAAGAGAGAAAGAGAGAGAGGGGAAAGATATGCAATGTAAGAAAGAGGAGAGCGCCGTTTTGACAGGTGGCCCAATTCTGACCATACGTGCTCAGATCTTCATCAAATCTTTTCTTCAGAGCTGATCTGTCAAAAGACCAATTAGTGGAGAAAGGAAATATGCTACTTGGGCAGCGTGTCAAAACACAGACGATGTGACTGGACAGAGTGAAGTAAACTGCAATTGGAGGAGGGTGTAAGGTTAAACAGGAGAGCCGTTATGTATTAGTGTACTTTTTCAGTGTCGACAGCATTTCCACACAACTTTCTCCAACATTCCCGGTTTCTATAATCTGTTTATTGTTGTCAGTATAATTATACCAGGTCAAATGACTGGTATGCTACACAAAAATCTACCTTTCATGAGAATAAAGTTGATTTGGATTCTGATTTTATTTGAAGGCCCCAGCACAGTCCAAAATGGGATGTTGCTGTTTTAGCCCATGGAATAGATGCAGCAAAGACATCAATGGAGCGCAGTAAAGACATCAATGGAGCGCAGACATGAGGAATAGAATAGGTACACTGTCATTGGCTCACAGTCAAATAAAAATAAGGCTAAATACAAAAGGTTGCTTCCTTAATAACTAGACGGGTTATGAAATACATTCTTAAGTGTAAAATAGGTTGTCTCTTAGCAGTGCTTGAAAGCGAGCTCAACACCAAGCTGATGTTACAGTAGCCTAGATTATAAGAGCAGCTTTCAGCCATGCAGTCTGTCGCAACCTTGAAATACATGTTCAGGGTCTATCAAACCTGAATTGTCGTCGACGGCAAATAGCTAGCTCAGGTCTTTGAGAAGCACAAGTGGGAGATGTTGCTGTTGAGTATTGACAGTGCTTCTGCCTGGGCTCGGGCTAACTGACAAAACATATTTGTAGTTCAGCTCTGTCTCTCAAACAGCAAATTACAGAGAAATTCTCTCTGTGTCCTCCATATAAACTACTATAGTTGTCGTTAGCAGCCCGTTTCGTGGCTGTTCCATGCAGTAGCACAGGACACGTGAAGGCATTTAGTCATTTTAAACTGCATTGAATTTTAGTCCAGTGGCTGTAGCATTGAATAAATTGTAAAAAGGATCTCTTTTAATTCGATACAAAAACGTATTTGCTTTCACATCACAAGTCATCCATAGCCTCAGTTACAGATAGAATGCATGATTATATGTAAATACTATATTTTATGCCACTTGACAAAGCTCAAATGTATGCATTTCACTAAGAGCTTGTGGTTGATTTACTCTTGAATGCGGGACTGAAGTTTTTGCCTGGAAATCAAGATTAAACCCGTTGCGCTTCAAAGACCGTTCATCTGGGTAAGTGGGTGGCCTCTAGATGCGCCTTAAAGCCGATCGGGCTGTGGTATTTTTTTTTATGTATCTCATTTATAGCAACAACTTTAGGAACAGTTTAGGGGAAGTAGAGGGTATGAACAACCCAGGACACCGGGGTTAACAAACCTACTCTTCCAATAAGTGCAATGCGATCTTTAATGACTGCAGACAGTCTGGATTCCTGTGTAACATCTGAAAGACAGCATAGGGCAATGTCCCTTTCACTGCCTTGGAGCATTGGGATTTGACCTTCGAACCTGGAAAGAGTGCCCCCAACTGGCCTTCCAACACCACTGCCAGCAGCATCTGGTCTCATATCCTGGGACGGGACCGACCAGAACCGACCCTGCCTAGCTTCAGGGACTGACCAGAACCAACCCTGCTTAGCATCAGAGGCCAGCCAGCAGTGAGATGCAGCTCTACTGCTAGCAGTCTGCATCATCAAACTGGTTTCTTGTTTCCCACAAAATCAGACTGAGCATTTCAATGGCCAAAGGACTCTCAGAAATAAATTATTTTAAAAATGAGAATGAAATGTATTCATATAATAAGGACATACAAGCAGTCATATTTAAGTAATATACTTACTCCTTACTAAGGAGTAACATTCAAATAATGAAGACATACAAGGACTAACATTCAAGTAATAAAGATACACAAGGACAATTATTCAAAGAATAAAGACATACGATTAAAATAGACAAAGTGATGATACAAATAGCTTGAGAGGCTTAAACCAGTATAACACAGGCTACATCGTGATAAACATTGCTATAAGATATAATTTCTATGGACATTATCCCGTAATAGAGAACATGAATCAAAGAAACACAGTCTGTTGGCGCTCATTCAAAACAACTGAGGAAATTAGACAATTCACAGAGGAGAGCTTATTATCCCAATTAAGGCACGCATTATGCCTACGTACATTTACTCAGACTGGGTATTCATATTATGCAAATAACCAAAACAAAGTTGCAGTAAAAGCAATCCATTATATAGAAATACTACTAACAACGATTCAGTCTGAATTATTAATAAAACTAATAAACAACCGGAGAGGGACACTGAGACTGGCTAAATTGATTGAGTGTATTCAGAAATGCCCGCAAAATATCGTATTTTTGTTTAAGATAGATGGAAAATACGTCTTTCCACCAATGTCACTCTTTAATAAGTTGTTAGTAACTTAGAAGGGTCACTTACCATGCTATCATAGTGTATCAATTCCAGTTCGTAGTCCGGCAGTATATCCGTTCTCTTGTTCACCAAGTCCAGGGCCATTTGAGCGGAAGGAAGGCATGCTTGGCCCCCGGGCCAGCCTCCGCTCATGGGGAAGAGAGCGCCGATGTAGAGCTTCTTCTTGCCTAGAGCCGGGCAGGACCAAAAGAGGAGTAAAGTCAGCGAGGCGAGGATCATTGTCTGACCGAGGGTGGAGCGTCGACCACTGGGTAGACCTTGACAGAACACCGCCATGTTGGACGTTTTAGATTCTTTGAAGCGTGGTTTTAAAGAAAAACAAATGTTTGTATATGCTACTGATGGTTGAGGATTGTTTTGTTCGTGCGTAAAGCAGTGCGTGTTCGCCAAGCCATAAAATATCCAACTTCTTTGAACACTAGTTACTTAAGCTGAAATGTAAAATCGTGGTTCTATTTATATTCTATTTTCTGTGTCCTGTCTCGACACTCAACACGTGTTCGTCTCGGAACAATAGTACGAAAATGAGCCAAATCCACTGACGCCAAGCAAATGATCAAGCCGTTTGGATGTAATAAGCAGAGTAGAATGATATCTTTACAGTTAGATTACACGGTAAACGCAATCAATCGCTGAGTGTAAGTTAAGTGGACAAAACAGAGACATAAGGGTCAATAAACAACACAAGCCAGTTGGAAGTCGGTTAATTGGACGTGCTCGATCGATATCAATAGCACCAAACCGCAAACGTTGCAGATGTACAAAATGAGTAGTAGGTTATCCAGCGACAATTGTTTGTGTCAGTATTTCCGCTGTCCAGGGTTCTGAAATGTAACGTAGCTATCACTGGGCGCGGGTGAAAATAGTCCAATTGCCTAAAGTCTCAGACAGAATTGAAAGAAGAGAAATGGTAAGAGGACAGCAACTCCTTACCTCCCCTCAGTAAAATACAATAAACAATTTTAAAAGGAAAATGAACAGCCTGCATCCAACGCTAGTCTACTGTTCAACCGTGCCTGTTTTATTCCTCTGTCCTTGCCCTTTCCAATTCCCTACACTCACTCCTCTCCCTGAAGGTATTGCGCTATGATGTAATTAAAACGCACGTTAGCTAACGTAGCCTACATGTTGTGTAGGACGGACCGCCGCAATACATAAACATGCCACAGTTGTCTGTCCCTGCCATCCCCTCTCGCCGCGCGCTGTCTATTAGCGAAGCGCGTGATCACAACTCCGCATCTGAACGACGGAATCCCAAACCACGGGAAAGCAGATGACGAGAGTCGCCTTGATCCCAGTTACTGTTCAGCGGTCGAAAGAACGGGAGAAAGACGGTAATGTCAGCGTTCGAGTGACCGTACATTTCTACCGAACAGATCCGAGCAATTTTTCTCCGTTAACTGCTGCAGTGTGTGAGAGATTAATATGGGGGGAGTCACTATCCACTTTGAATTTGCTATCCCTTAACACGGCCTGTCTCATTTATATCTCCTCTCTCCTTTTTCATCCATACCAGCCAACTACACACAACACTGCCTTCCTTCCCGGTTTTAGGAGCTGCTCTCGCTCTCATTCAGTCCTCTGCCACATACTGCAGCGAGAGCTCTACTAGAAGCCAATACTTTCATCACAAATGTTAAGTAAATATCAAAGTAGACTTGGATTCTCTCATTTCTTTGCCTTTTTCCGTCTCCCCCAAACCACCCCCAATCCTCTTTCAAGTGGTTCTTCACCTTTTTGATCTACTCTTTTGTTGCTTTACCATATTCTTAATGTATTTAAAAAATATCATGACATTTACTATAATGCAAATGAAACTATGATTAAATTATTCACTTCTTTGTCCCACTCCAACACACAGGTCAACATGGACTTAATAGTTGCCCCCTTAAATCTACCAGTCACACCAAACCAATCTGTGTGTGTGCGCATGTTTGTGTGTGCGTAAAAGCATCTTTAATTATGTATAGGCACACTGATGCCTGACAATGATCCTTATCTCATCACTTCTTTTGTCTTCTTTTCTTTATTCATCCATCTCTTCATTTCCAGAAGAGGCAGGACATTGCACCGTTCTTCCCTTCTTCCCATCTCTCTATCTGTCTCTCTTCTTTGTCTTCTACTTTTTCCTTCTTCTGCCAGTCTTCCTGACACAGCAATTCACTGGACTTCCTCTAATGTTCTCTGGCATCTTGATGTGTATCTCTGTATCTCCAGTGTCCCTCGATCAGTTTTCCCAGCCATCCACCTCTCTTCCTCCCCCTCTTTCCTTCACACTTCTCAGTCTCTTTTTGTTTCTCTCTGTCAATTTTCATGCTCCTTCTGGTTCGAAAGCGATGTCTCGCCCTCCTGCCTCCCAATACTCTGACTTCGCTTTGGCTTCCCCAGCGCCCTAAATTAGCTCTACGTTGAATTCGCTCTGGATGTGTAACAGGGGTGTCACTTGTAGCATGTTCAAATCAAACTGGAATGCAAATGAAAACAAATTGTATCGTCAAAGGGAACCAGTCAGTTTGTTACAGTGTTCCGATGTGCTTTGCAGGTTGCATACCTCAGCTGTCAATAGATTTAACTGACATTTACATGCAAAGCTGATTGGCAATCCTGGAGACCTTTTAAATGACAGGGTAATTTTGTAAGTAGGGAATTAGATTAAGTGGCTCGGTGCTGGAAGAAAATGTCTGCAGCACATGGGGCTGCTGATTCCATCATAACCCTCCATTTGTCTCTCACTCTCTATTCATGAGGTGATATTTCTACTTTCGCCTCAACATATAAGGTGCTTCGATGCTTCTATACTACATCAACGTATGAGGCCAGAGGCAGCGCTTCTATACTACATCAATGTATGAGGCCAGAGGCAGCGCTTCTATACTACATCAACGTATGAGGCCAGAGGCAGTGCTTCTATACTACATCAACATATGAGGCCAGAGGCAGCGCTTCTATACTACATCAACGTATGAGGCCAGAGGCAGCGCTTCTATACTACATCAACATATGAGGCCAGAGGCAGTGCTTCTATACTACATCAACGTATGAGGCCAGAGGCAGCGCTTCTATACTACATCAACGTATGAGGCCAGAGGCAGTGCTTCTATACTATATCAACGTATGAGGCCAGAGGCAGTGCTTCTATACTATATCAACGTATGAGGCCAGAGGCAGTGCTTCTATACTACATCAACGTATGAGGCCAGAGGCAGTGCTTCTATACTACATCAACGTATGAGGCCAGAGGCAGCGCTTCTATACTACATCAACGTATGAGTCCAGAGGCAGTGCTTCTATACTACATCAATGTATGAGGCCAGAGGCAGTGCTTGACATGGAGGTCCGCCTGCTTCATCTTTATCCACTGTGGTTGCTGAGGGAAGCCAGCTGAATCTCTGCCAAGGATGGTAAAGCACAGAAGATAAAATCTAAGAACCTCTCCAGGTTCGTAGTGGAACCCCACATGGTTCTGGTCAAAGGCAATGTGCTATTCCCCCTACACGCTTGGGCAACGGCTGCCACAGTACCATAATGTGGCGCACCCCATTCCAGTTATCATCTGTGATATTAGAATAGGCAGGTGAATTACAACTGTTGCTGGAGCGAACTATTAAGGAGTGTTGCTGTGATGTGCCGTAGGTTTTTGTATTTTAGTATTTATTAAGCTGCTACCTGTACTTGAGTGGTGCTTGGATTTTAACAGGAATCCAAACACAACTCAAGGAAAATGCATATTTTACTGTACGTAACAACACTCCCTCCCTCCAAGACAAACAGACAGAATACCAGCCAGCCGAGGTTGCAGTCACACCTACATCAAGCCGTATCACAACCAGAAATCACATATCAATACGCCATATAATATAGTACAGGATGCAAAACACCATAAAAAAAAATACAATAACAGTAATTTAAAAAGTATTCAACGTAGTTTATTCAGTTGTTTTCCTATCTGGTTTTCACCAGCCGGAGTTACCTGTGGTGGAAGACTATTCCATGTAGTCATGGCTCTGTTAAAAACTGTATGTCTCCCAGCCTCTGTTCTGAACCGGAGACCTCAGGGAAATGCCTCGTACAACACCGAGGTGTGTCAGAACCTTGTACCAGCCGCGTGAACAGACAGTTTAATTTTAACACCTCACCACAAAGACCAACAATGAAGCGATTTTAACCCTGGAGAGAAATTACATAAACATTACTGACATTCATCATCCATGTAGATTGAAGTGGAACGCGTGCTGTTCTGTTCTGGACCCACTGTCATTTGTCATAGCAGCAGCTCTAGGACCTGTCTGGCTGAGATGAGCGGAAAGCAGAGTGGAGCTGTGCAATAAGTTCTTCCCACATTTTACCAATGATGTGTCTTGACCGTGAAAGCTGGCTATCTATATTTACACCAAGCAGAGTAGTCTATTCAGTCATATTTTGACGAGGTTCAGTGCTGAGGGAGTGATTTGTGTAAAATACAATGGGTTTTGCTCATTTTCAGGCTGACCAGAGCTCAGTGTTAAGATGATCAGTTATTTTTCTATTCTAGCCTACGTCTACAGTATGCTGCTGGGACGTCAGCATACAAAGACACTAAGGCTCTCTTCAAGGTGAGGGAAGGTCATTTGTGAAAACAGACAACACCGAAGGCCCAAGCCAGCTGCCTTGTGGGACTCAGCAATGCCCTGGTTAAAGAGGCACCCGTTAATGAGTACCCGGTTTTCCGTTAGGGGGTGTTGATCCAATACACTGATCAGATCAGAGATGTCTGAAGCTGGTGTGACGTCTCACACGGAAGCTCACACACTTACCATGAACCTCCAACTATTTCTGTCAATGCTGACCATATTTAGTGCCATTCCCTAAAAACATGCTGAATTTTAGCTGTCTGCTCATTTCGTGTTTTGACCAAACAAAATTTTTTCCCATCGATGGCCTAAACTCAACCAGCAGAAGGACTTTCACCTAGATCCTGGGCTGACATAACTCTGCGCATAAACTGAAGTTTTTTGGCCAAGGTTTTAGGTATGCTTTCTGCTACCAGTACCTCAGGAATTTAACATCCAGGCGGTCAGGTTTTAGGTATGCTTTCTGCTACCAGTACCTCAGGAATTTAACATCCAGGCGGTCAGGTTTTAGGTATGCTTTCTGCTACCAGTACCTCAGGAATTTAACATCCAGGCGGTCGGGTTTTAGGTATGCTTTCTGCTACCAGTACCTCAGGAATTTAACATCCAGGCGGTCGGGTTTTAGGTATGCTTTCTGCTACCAGTACCTCAGGAATTTAACATCCAGGCGGTCGGGTTTTAGGTATGCTTTCTGCTACCAGTACCTCAGGAATTTACCATCCAGGTGGTCGGGTTTTAGGTATGCTTTCTGCTACCTGTACCTCAGGAATTTAACATCCAGGCGGTCGGGTACAAAGTGGTTTGTCCTTGTTTAAAGACAGCAATAATGTTTTCATCTTCCAAACTAACTTTGCGGAATTCAAAATGACAGTGGTTGTCTTTCATTATCCGGTCGGTTACACATGAATATGCAAAAAAAGCTACGCGTTTATTGTTGGCGTGTCTAGGTTTGCTTATCTTGTCAGAAAATAAGTAATTAGAGTGGTTGGCCCTATCAAGGGATTTTGTTATAAATAAGCCACCTGCCTCAATGAAGGAAGGAGCTTAGCTTTTGGAGTTTGCATCTCTGCTCAGAAGTGTCCTACCATCTAGGTGTCACACTGAGGCCCTTGTCCTTCCCCCAGCCAGTGATAAGAACGTAACCGTGAAAAACATAGCTTTGGTTACAGTATCTTAGCAGCAGGCCCGTCAGTCGGCCATTCCACTATCCCGCCCGCTCATTAGGCTGTTCCACAGAAATCTACGATGATTAATTCATGGCGCTGCTTAATGGATTCCTTGATCCGAACGAGGTTAATTCAATCCGATCTGAATGCCAACTTGGGCGTCCCTCGTTGTTGTCATTTCGAGGAGCCGGAGGTGCCGGGCCTGTCAGCCGTGAGAGCCGTCCGGCTTGGTTGCCTGTCGCGGAATTGGTATGCACCATGACGCCCGACGGGCCAGTCTCTATGCCGACGGGCCAGTCTCTATGCCGACGGGAGGGAGATGAAGTCCTGTGTGAGAAAACAGCCCATCCTGTCAGTCGCCGGGGACACGGCGCGGAACTGTAAAGCACCGAACAAACAGAAGTAGGCTGTGATTTGGGCCGTGTGTAGAGTCCCTGTGTCAGGGCGCGGCATATGCCTGCCACACACGCCGCGGTCGGCCACTTCAGACAGAATACGGCCTCCATTGGGACACAGAAGACGGTGTCAGCATTGTGAGTTTGGGCACAGTGCAGTACGCTGCGCGGGGAGGAAGGAGCCACGGTTCAATCCCAAACATCCCCCTAACCCCTAAACACCGCACTATCCCTGGCAAAAGCTCTACTGGTCATCGTTCAAGGTAGTGCACTGCACAGGGGGAGCAGGGCGCTGCTTTGGACTCGTGCTACGAGACCTTGGCACCTTTCCCTGATAATGAGGACGGAGTGGACAGACTCCTACTGGAAGATCAAACACACCAACAGAGAAAAATCTAGATCAGTACAAACACACACACACACACAATGCATTTGCATCAATGCACATACAAATACACTCTCACTCCCACACACAGATAATATCAGCCGGTTACCACTACAACAACACTCTCCCTCAACACTCAAGTACAACTCAACATCTCTCTCTCTCTCTGTAGCTATGTAACTATCTCTCTTGATCTCAATCTTTTTCCTCCTGTTTTTACCTCTCTCTCTCTCCACCTCTCTCTCTCTCCACCTCTCTCTCTCTCCACCTCTCTCTCTCTCCACCTCTCTCTCTCCACTTCGGCGGATACGCTCCACTTATTGTAGTGTTGGGACATGTGAAACCACTCACGCTGCAGGAGTGCGCCAGCTAGCTCCAAAGCCTTTAACAGGCACTGCCTACCCAGCGCCGTGCCAGGAGGAGTGGTACTGAGACAACACCTTAATTACCCAACATGCACGGCACGGAACAGGGCACTGACAGGAAGTGATGTAGCAACGCGTCTTCGGGTCATTCTGGACACAAATTGTTTGCAGTGTGTTCACCATACAGACTAACGAGGACCAAGCCCACACACACACACACATATGAATGAACATGTACACTCAATGTCACGCACATTCATGTATGCTCTAGCCACAGAGCTTGATGCGGCTAGTATCAGACATCGGTTTCAGCCATTGTTGAACAGAAATATGCCAGCCAGAACTAATTCAAAGAAAAATCACATTTGTTCCCCTTCAATGCGCATTCAAAAAACAATGAGGTGCATGTCTGTCCCCTCTGGTGTCACGGAAGGAGGGGGGCACAGATATAGCCTGGCAGTAGCTGTGCTGGGGGGTGGGGGGCAGAGATATAGCCTGGCAGTAGCTGTGCTGGGGGGTGGGGGGCAGAGATATAGCCTGGCAGTAGCTGTGCTGGGGGGTGGGGGGGGGGGGCAGAGATATAGCCTGGCAGTAGCTGTGCTTGGGGGTGGGGGGGGGCACAGATATAGCCTGGCAGTAGCTGTGCTGGGGGGTGGGGGGGGGGGGGGGGCAGAGATATAGCCTGGCAGTAGCTGTGCTGGGGGGTGGGGGGGGGCACAGATATAGCCTGGCAGTAGCTGTGCTGGGGGGTGGGGGGGGGCAGAGATATAGCCTGGCAGTAGCTGTGCTGGGGGGTGGGGGGGGGCACAGATATAGCCTGGCAGTAGCTGTGCTGGGGGGTGGGGGGGGGCACAGATATAGCCTGGCAGTAGCTGTGCTGGGGGGGGGGCAGAGATATAGCCTGGCAGTAGCTGTGCTTCTGTGACGGGGTTGATTGGACTGTGTGCCCCTTTTAAAAAAACAATGTGGTACATGTTTGTCGCCCCTGGTATGGTGAACGGCCGGGTGGGATGTCGGGGGGGGGGTGGCAGAGATTGGAGCTGGCATTGGTGGCATCTCTGTGATGGGCTTGATGGGACTGTTGGTTCCAGGCTACATCTGGTATTCATGGGCTCTGTGTATCTGGCTCAGACAAAGTGAAGGAGACTGGGAGCCACTGCTTCATTTATAAATCGGTAGCTCCTGAGACACATCGGCAGAGAGAGGTGGATCTGGTGGGCACCGAGGTACTGGAACGTAGGGCTCGGTTGGCTGAGTAAAGGGGGACGGGGTGTGCATGTCTATTCACCTGCCAGTTCCTACAGCCTGACTCAGCGAAGGGAGTAAATCGATTCGAATGAAGCACACCCGTATAAGCACCGATCGAGGACAATAAATAGCTAAAACTTTCACAATCTTGTCAGAGGGTACGGAGACTAGAACGACAGTCTGCAGGAATGGCGGCTAATGAGCTTTGTTTTTATGAAAATGTCTATAGTGCAAGGTGCACAGTGATGGAAAAAGACGAATGGACACTGGATTTGTGGAAAATAAGCGCTGGAACAAACTGAGCAAAATCTCTAAATAAGCAATGCTAAGAACAAAGAAATGCCCTGGACCTACAAGCTGGATTCCTGGAATCAGGGGAGAACCATTGAGAAATCAGGATTTGTAATAACAAGATTTCTGGAGGAACTGTTACATTACTGGAAGTTTTGTAATTGATTTATTGCTGTATCATTAATGATCATTATTTACACAAATTATGACATTGCTAACATTTACATTTTAGTAATTTAACACCTTCAGTCCTTGTCTCAGGGTAGTTAGTTACTGTACACAAATCACATATCACAAAGATTCCATGAAGAGGTTTTACATACCAATACAATACATTGCACAATATATTCCTAAAAATG
Source organism: Esox lucius (assembly GCF_011004845.1). Lineage (NCBI taxonomy): Eukaryota > Metazoa > Chordata > Actinopteri > Esociformes > Esocidae > Esox > Esox lucius. The sequence goes on along the minus strand of NC_047578.1, from coordinate 3,317,717 downwards.
TGTGCACTATTATTTGTATATTTGTGAGTATCGTCATATAATAGATCACAAACAGAAACTTGACTTTAAAGAACCCCTTGAACAAAAAGTGCTGTGACCTATCTGTCCCGAGTCCTTTTCTGTTTTCACGATAACATACAGTGGGGAGAACAAGTATTTGAAACACTGCCGATTTTGCAGGTTTTCCTGCTTACAAAGCATGTAGAGGTCCAAAAATACAGAAAATCACATTGTATGATTTTTAAATAATTAATTAGCATTTTATTGCATGACATAAGTATTTGATCACCTACCAACCAATAAGAATTCCGGCTCTCACAGACCTGTTCGTTTTTCTTTAATAAGCCCTCCTGTTCTCCACTCATTACATGTATTAACGGCACCTGTTTGAACTTTTTACCTGTATAAAAGACACCTGTCTACACACTCAATCAAACAGACTCCAACCTTTCCACAATGGCCAAGACCAGAGAGCTGTGTAAGGACATCAGGGATAAAATCGTTGACCTGCACAAGGCTGGGATGGGCTACAGGACAATAGGCAAGCAACTTGGTGAGAAGGCAACAACTGTTGGCGCAATTATTAGAAAATGGAAGAAGTTCAAGATGTCGGTAAATCTCCCTCGGTCTGGGGCTCCATGCAAAATCTCACCTCGTGGAGCATCAATGATCATGAGGAAGGTGAGGGATCAGCCCAGAACTACACGGCAGGATCTGGTCAATGACCTGAAGAGAGCTGGGACCACAGTCTCAAAGAAAACCATTAGTAACACACTACGCCGTCATGGATTAAAATCCTGCAGCACACGCAAGGTCCCCCTGCTCAAGCCAGTGCATGTCCAGGCATGTCTGAAGTTTGCCAATGACCATCTGGATGATCCAGAGGAGGAATGGGAGAAAGTCATGTGATCTGATGAGAGAAAAATTTAGCTTTTTGGTCTAAACTCCACTCGCCATGTTTGGAGGATTAAGGATGAGTACAACCCCAAGAACACCATCCCAACAGTGAAGCATGGAGGTGGAAACATCATTACTTGGGGATGCTTTTCTGCAAAGTGGACAGGACGACTGCACCGTATTGAGGGGAGGATGGATGGGGCCATGTATCGCGAGATCTTGGCCAACAACCTCCTTCTCTCAGTAAGAGCATTTAAGATGGATTGTGACAACGACCTGAAACACACAGCCAGGGCAACTAAGGAGTGGCTCCGTAAGAAGCATCTCAAGGTCCTGGAGTGGCCTAGCCAGTCTCCAGACCTGAACCCAATAGAACATCTTTGGAGGGAGCTGGAAGTCCGTATTGCCCAACGACAGCCCCGGAACCTGAAGGATCTGGAGAAGGTCTGTGTGGAGGATGTGCCAAAATCCCTGCTGCAGTGTGTGCAAACCTGGTCAAGAACTACAGGAAACGTATGATCTCTGTAATTGCAAACAAAGGTTTCTGTACCAAATATTAAGTTCTGCTTTTCTTATGTATCAAATACTTATGTCATGCAATAAAATGCTAATTAATTACTTAAAAATCATACAATGTGATTTTCTGGATTTTTGTTTTAGATTCCATCTCTCACAGTTGAAGTGTACCTATGATAAAAATTACCGACCTCTACATGCTTTGTAAGTGGGAAAACCTGCAGAATCGGCAGTGTATCAAATACTTGTGCTCCCCACTGTATGGCGGTCTGGTCTATCGAGACTTCTTTTTACAATTTCCAATAGAAGGACAGACAAAATGTCTGTCCTGCCCAATATGTCTTTCCTGTTAAAGATGGGTCTGTCCCATTTACGGTCTGTCCTGTTTAATTTGTCAGTACTGTTCGATTTGTCTCTCTTGTTCAGTATGTCTGTCCTGTTGAAGATGGGTCTATACAGCTTGATATATGTCTGCCTTGTTCAATATGTCTGTCTTGTTCAGCATGTCTGTTCTGTTTCTAAACTCAATGAATCCCTGACTGGTGATTTACTCCTCCTTTAGCCAAATTGAAAATGGACAGCCAGAGTCACCACAACACGAACACTAACTAACACACACACACACACACACACACACACACACACACACACTCATTACCATATCACACCATCTGGACGGAGGGGGAGAAAATAAAACCAGCGACACTACATCTAACTCACAAATGCCACACTATTCCCTACATAGGGCACAACGTCCAGAGACTTGGGGCCTTATATCACTGAATGGTACACTACTTTTGACCAAGGCCCATTGGCACCCTATCCTCTGACACTGCCCTCCTCTGGGCCTCGGTCTGAAGTGTGTCACACCATGTGGGGTGCAAATCAGAGCTTTCATTAAAGTCCTGAATGATACGTTTTGGTCAGAATGGGGGGGGTGACTCAGGTGGCTGCCTTCACAATGCGAGGACATACGATTGGCCGTGTGTGTTACCAGGTCACAGTGGGGCCATGTGATTGGCTGCTCAGGTTTCCAGGTCACAGCAGGGCATCTGATTGGCCCCACAGGCTGCCAGATCACCGTGGGCAACGGAGGGAACAAGCTGAAATGTACCTCACACTGAAATTCTAAGGGGGCCTGAGGGGGGCCTGCTGAAATCTAATCCTCTCTCTTCCAAACCACATGAATCTAACAGGCTAGTTTTTTCAAAGTAGATCACGCCCTGAAAGGAGAGAGATAGGAAGAAGAGAGGATAAAGGCTGGTCTCATTTGTAGCATTAGTCCTTAACCTCCTACTCATCCTCCTTTTCCTGCTCATCCTTTTCATTGCGCCATGGAATGCAGTCATTGACTAGGCAACTCAATCTGCTCAATTTCCCAGCAAATTGCATTTGTTCATGAACATTTGGGGGACACAAATTACATCATCAGGATCACGCACACACGCTCGCACACACGTACACAAAACAAAGGCACACCTCCCACACATGGTGATAAAAAAGAATGCATTTAGTTGCATATGGGTGGCAGTGGAGGAACATTTAAAGAGACAGAGAATACAACAGAATCAGTCAGGCCTATTCCTCAAAAGATAAACCATCCCTGTCTCTATCGGAACCGTTTCTAACAGAGCTGTTTTTATCTGAACTGTCTCTATCGAAACCGTTTCTAACAGAGCTATTTTTATCTGAACTGTCTCTATCGGAACCGTTTCTAACAGAGCTATTTTTATCTGAACTGTCTCTATCGGAACCGCTTCTAACAGAGCTGTTTTTATCTGAACTGTCTCTATCGGAACCGCTTCTAACAGAGCTGTTTTTATCTGAACTGTCTCTATCGGAACCGTTTCTAACAGAGCTGTTTTTATCTGAACTGTCTCTATCGGAACCGTTTCTAACAGAGCTGTTTTTATCTGAACTGTCTCTATCGGAACCGTTTCTAACAGAGCTGTTTTTATCTGAACTGTCTCTATCGGAACCGTTTCTAACAGAGCTGTTTTTATCTGAACTGTCTCTATCGGAACCGTTATCTGAACTGTGAATCATTGGCTATGGAACCCTCCCTCCTCTTCCTCCTACTGCTGCTTCTTCTTTCACACCAGAAATACACTCACCTAAAGGATTATTAAGAACACCATACTAATACTGTGTTGACCCCCTTTCGCCTTCAGAACTGCCTTAATTCTACGTGGCATTGATTCAACAAGGTCCTGAAGCATTCTTCAGAAATGTTGGCCCATATTGATAGGATAGCATCTTGCAGTTGATGGAGATTTGTGGGATGCACATCCAGGGCACGAAGCTCCCGTTCCACCACATCCCAAAGATGCTCTATTGGGTTGAGATCTGGTGACTGTGGGGGCCATTTCAGTACAGTGAACTCATTGTCATGATCAAGAAACCAATTTGAAATGATTCGAGCTTTGTGACATGGTGCATTATCCTGCTGGAAGTAGCCATCAGAGGATGGGTACATGGTGGTCATAAAGGGATGGACATGGTCAGAAACAATGCTCAGGTAGGCCGTGGCATTTAAACGTTGGCCAATTGGCACTAAGGGGCCTAAAGTGTGTCAAGAAAACATCCCCCACACCATTACACCACCACCACCAGCCTGCACAGTGGTAACAAGGCATGATGGATCCATGTTCTCATTCTGTTTACGCCAAATTCTGACTCAACCATCTGAATGTCTCAACAGAAATCGAGACTCATCAGACCAGGCAACATTCTTCCAGTCTTCAACTGTCCAATTTTGGTGAGCTTGTGCAAATTGTAGCCTCTTTTTCCTATTTGTAGTGGAGATGAGTGGTACCCGGTGGGGTCTTCTGCTGTTGTAGCCCATCCGCCTCAAGGTTGTGCGTGTTGTGGCTTCACAAATGCTTTGCTGCATACCTCGGTTGTAACGAGTGGTTATTTTCTATCAGCTTGAATCAGTCGGCCCATTCTCCTCTGACCTCTAGCATCAACAAGGCATTGTCGCCCACAGGACTGCCGCATACTGGATGTTTTTCCCTTTTCACACCATTCTTTGTAAACCCTAGAACTGGTGGTGCGTGAAAATCCCAGTAACTGAGCAGATTGTGAAATACTCAGACCGGCCCGTCTGGCACCAACAACCATGCCACGCTCAAAAATGCTTAAATCACCTTTCTTTCCCACTCAGACATTCAGTTTGGAGTTCAGGAGATTGTCTTGACCAGGACCACACCCCTAAATGCATTGAAGCAACTGCCATGTGATTGGTTGATTAGATAATTGCATTAATGAGAAATTGAACAGGTGTTCCTATTTAGGTGAGTGTATATACCTCTCTTCAAGTCCTTAACCCTCCTCCCTCCCCTGTTCCCCTTAACACAGTCCAGTGTAATATAGTCCACCCTCCTTATAACCCTCCTCACAGCAGCGGCATCAGAAAAGCTTCACAAGCAAACCGGATGAAGTCCAAAACTGGGATACAGTCAGTCTTTTCAGGTTGTCATTTTCTTCATTGTCCTCCTCGTCCTCCGAATACATCACATACACCTGCGTCATCTCACACAGATGTCTTCATCTTTCTCTTCTTCCCCACATACCCTTCCACGTTTGACCGCAGGAGCGGTCTAGAAAATGACAACATTTTCAATTTGAGGAAAAGTTTCTCAAGTACGCAAGGGGCATTTCAGTCGAACCTGTTTTCTTATGATTTAACTATGGCCACAACGCTTACAGAAATGCATGGCCTTATGTAACAATTTTTTCAGATTGTTTCAAAGATTAAAGTAGAAATATCAAATTTCAAATAACCTAATTTCACCAGCATAACTGGTAAAAACATGAAAAAAGAAAGTATCCCGTGTGGATAGGCCAAGTACCCCCAGGGGTCCTTGTCCCCCTGGTTGGGAACCATTAATCTAGCCTATTGTAGAGGATGTTTTTTTTTTTTTGAATGACTTACATAAGCTATTGCAAAAGACTAAATAAATTAAACAGATAATGAAATCTCCTTGAGACAAGACAACAGTCAATTCCAGGAATGGCTGCCAAATCATAATTGCAGGATTTGATTGAGCCTGAAGTCTGTACTGCTAAGGGACCTGGGGAATTATGGTCAGTCAATAGAAAATGTTGTGTTCTTGGGAAAAATATTTAATTTTAGGACAGTATTGGCAGATATTATACAGATAGGAAAGTTAAAAGGCCCTTCTGAGACATGGTTGAATGGAGGGAAGTATTACAAACAATAACAGGATAGAAAATAGAAAATTGGATGGCAGTGTCCTGTTTTTGGGAGGGGGTTAGTAATGAATATTGTTGTCTTGCCTCTAGTGACTTCTAGTGGCAGTTTGGGCGCCTGTGAGCAAAATCAAGGTAGAATACCGGAGAATGTATCTCATGTATCACATATGAATCTGGACATTGATGGCACCTGGTCTACCAGGGGTTACGTAAAGTAGATGGCACCTGGTCTACCAGGGGTTACGTAAAGTAGCTGGCACCTGGTCTACCAGGTGTTATGTAAAGTAGATGGCACCTGGTCTACCAGGGGTTAAGTAAAGTAGATGGCACCTGGTCTACCAGGGGTTAAGTAAAGTAGATGGCACCTGGTCTACCAGGGGTTACGTAAAGTAGATGGCACCTGGTCTACCAGGGGTTACGTAAAGTAGCTGGCACCTGGTCTACCAGGGGTTACGTAAAGTAGATGGCACCTGGTCTACCAGGGGTTACGTAAAGTAGATGGCACCTGGTCTACCAGATGTTATGTAAAGTAGCTGGGCCTTAAATTACAAAGTGGATATCCTGAAATGGGGGACGGGGTAATTTTCTTTTATTTCAGTGGCACATTCCTTCACTAAAACAGACAGACGTACTCAATTTGACATGCACTTAAAAATGTAGTTTTTAACCAATTTACCCTTGCTTCAGGGCATTAATAAACCCATATATTTTTCAGTTATTTAGCAGACTTATCCTGAGCGTCTTAAAGAAATAGCACTTTCATCCTGAAATAGGTGGGACAGCCACACAGCCCAGGGGTACTAAGCACACCTTACCCAATGAAATAGCCAGGGTTACGCCAATTCCTGAACTCCAACTCTCCCGAACTTGCTGGAAGTTGCTATAATAACCCCGGGCCAAAATCAGAAACTGGTCATCTTGAAATTTGTGATTTAAACACACTTTTTCCAAGCATCCGTATTTAAATCCTAGCCACAAAGCACAGTTATTCATGTGGGATCAACTTATGACATTCAGGAGAGAATCTCAAAGCCTTGAAAAAGCTTCCTGCAACCCTTCTTGAGTCTGACAGGAGTTGTGTTGTCTTGGGTCCTGAGACATCGATGCGACGGGACTGGGAAACGTGCAGTCATCAGTGGTCTCTACGTGTTTGGCTGGGAGACCACTGCAGATCCAATTGCTGGCCCTTTTCTTTGACTGTTTTTAGCTATAACAAATGCCATCGAAATGCAAGCCAGTCTGCTATCCTTCTGTGTTGGCACTGTGTTAAGAGCCCTTCAGTGAAGTGACACTGTAAGTCCCACTCAAGCCGGTTCATACAAGGAGACCCACCCACACAGACGGATATTTCATTCCACAGGCGTGCTCGAGGCGTAGGCCCGGGTGATGCAGGCCAGCGCACTCTCATATCGACATTGATGTATAGTAAATGCAAATGGCGTCTTCCTCTGTTCAGCCACCAACACCGAGGGCACCCAAGCAATCCCATAAATGACTAGAACAACAAAACAGCGCACCCAATGTAGACTGAGAAACAAGTTTTTTTCTTTAAATTGACAACATGCTGACAGTAAAAATTCCGCTCCGCTTTCTTGACATAATGAGTCCTGCAGACCTCAGTTTTCTCCCACCTGAGCTTCCACCCGGTCACATTGTCATGTGTCTCACAGAAGAACCAGGGTTAGCTGCACTTGGTGCAGAACCGCGCAGTATGCATCACCCTGAAACATACACAGAGAGGAAACCTCAACGCACGTCCAACACTCCCTCTTGGCTTTGAATCAAGGACACACCGACTCCTTCACTATTGTTTCTGGTAAGAGATGTAGATGTGTAAAAGGTGCTAGGATGTTGTGTTCAGACAGTTAACACACGGCTCAGACACCCAGCAATACCACACAAGGCGTTCCATTGGAGGTCCCTTCGAAGACCCCCAGGTCCCAGAACGGTGTCTTCGAAGTCCACATCACTGAACAGAGACTTGACTACAACTCTGACACTCAGGCTAGCAACAACATCTAATTTATAAACACATAAAACAACAAAGGGGACTTAAAACAGATAAAATGACACCTAATAGCAGAAAAGGGACTTAAAATAGAAAGGCTCTTAAAACAGATTTTAAAAAAGCACAACTGGGACTTTGAAGAGACAGATAACCTATTAGGTATTATGTATGTGTGTAGTGAATTGCTATTGGGTAGGCACTCAACATGGTCTATTTTGATGTATATCTACGCCCCAGGAAGAGTAACCACTGCTTTGGCTGCGGCTAATGAGGATCACAATAAAATAATAAAAACTAATTGGGTATGATTCCGGGCTGGATACACAGGACACAAATAGACACCAATTATTCTGGGATTTTGACGAGGAGCAGTGAGGAGAGGGCCGTGACACACTGGACCAGAAGACCGGCTTTGAATAAGACCGCTCCTGAACCTCTTCCATCTCCGGTCAAACACTGATTTCCTTTGCTTTACACTTCCTTCCACTCACTGTGTCCATTCCGCTTCGTCTCTTTCTCCGGTCCCCTTTTTTTTACTCTCTCTCCACGCCATTCCTCTCTCTGCCCCTCTATCTTCCTCTCTCACTCCTCTCATTCTCATTCCTGTTCAATGTAATAATGTTAACGCGAGCTGCAGTGCATCCATAAAACACACTTTAATCTCCCTGGCTGTCAGTGTGTGAAGTGGATCGTGCCCTAGCTATTTCGGGCTCCCCAATTCCTCATGTTTAGGGTGCAACTATTGTCGTTCTAACTCCACATTCGCAGTGAACAAGTGTCATGAAATAAGAATGCGACATTTACCAAATTATGAAATAAAGCTTGGATGAATGAATGAAAAGCTAGTTTGTATCCGTAATACAACATCTCAAAAACAAAACAGTTTTCAGTTTGTTCTGAATGCCCAATTCAAGGAAGAAAATGCTAAGTGTAATAGAGTGTCTGAAGGAATGACCCTGTCACTGACAACTACCATTGGGGTCTCATCATATATACACACACACACACGTATACATATAAACACTCACCATACAGCCCATTCTACTGTACACCCCCCTAATCCCTGCAGTAGAAGCTGCATCGACATAAATGTGCTTATAAATATGCATTGATATACACTGCAGTGTAAATATTCATTAATGTACACTGCAGTGTACATAAGCGTTGAAAAACACTGCAGTGTACATATGCGGTGACATACACTGCAGTGTAAATATGCGGTGACATACACTCCAGTGTAAATATGCGTTGACATACACAGCTCAAATGGGTAAGCAGCAAGGCACAAGTGGGTGTGCTATATGGTCAATATACCACAGTTAAGGGCTGTTCTCTGGTAGGGTCTCTGACACAGGGATGCAATCATTTTCAACACCTTCTGTGGCCCCGTTGACAGCTGGACATCAAAACTCCGCTGGGGTGTCTACTTCTACACACGCTTCATTCCGTGACGTCCGTGACGTGCATCCTGTCCAACCAGAACGTCCGGCTCGTTTCTGGGCTCCGAGACTTCAAGGCAGAATGGAAGGCACCCCTCCCCATTTCAGGAAAGGCACGTTGTTCCAGCACGGCCCGGAAGACACAGGGAGCAGTGATGGAAACAACGATAAATCCCAGCTGTCACGACCATGACATCAGTGGCAGAGGACGCCAAGGGTCTGTCCCAAATGGAAAACTTCCCTACAGGGCACTGCTTTGAGGAGAGAGGCCTGGACATGTATCCCAAATGGCAGCCCGGTGGGCTGTGGTGTTTTGGCCGGGTTGTGATGTTGCAGACCAGGTGGGCTGTGGTGTTTTGCCCGGGTTGAGATGTTGCAGACCAGGTGGGCTGTGGTGTTTTGGCCAGGTTGCTGTGAAGAACATTACTGGACACCGGGGTGATGCCGAGGTTGTGTATCCCAAACAACCTCCTATGCGGTGAGCATAGCACACTATAAAGCAAATAGTGTGTCTTTCAAAACAAACATCTGCTGTGCTGTAGTAAAGAGGTGCGGAAGGTTAAACTAGGAGTGGTGGAATTAGTGTGTGTTGTCACTAGTGCAGCAGCAGATGTGACCTGGGAGCCCCATCTGATTGGTGGGACATTAATGCACCCCCCAGCTGCCCGTTTACTTCCTGGAAGACATGTCTGTGACCTTTAAACCCTGTGCTTTTCATTACTCCCCTTGTAGAGACTGCTGAATTATTCATGTGCGGCGCTAAGTGTTGATCTGTGATGTTACGCCGCGTTTACAACACGCTTCACTCATCCGCCGTTCCCCTCAGTTTTATTATCTCGTTTCTTCTCCTCTGCTCTCACTTTCTCGTTCCCTTCGTCTTTTCTCACTAAATATAAACAGCTCTCTCCTTATCTCGCTCATTAATTTACAAATGGCCCAGAGTCTCATGAAGCGCTCAGCAGAAGAGGCTGTGCACGTCGTGCTTCTAGCCGTGAGTCTCTGGATGAGGGTGACTCCTGAACGACTGCAATGGAAATGGAAAATGCACGTTCATAATGTCACGGGAAGACCACGCTGGGTTGGGACCTTCAGGGGGACCTTCTGCGACAGTGTTTACGTTTCCCAGGCGAGTGGCTACCCACGTTAACTCACTCCCTCACAATCACTCCACCCACACACACACACACGATCACACACAAACACACATAAGCATGCGTTTCCTACACACATATATGAACAAAATATAGATACACTATACAGAGTTGCCACACACACATGCCTTAAGTTTACATTCAGATTTCCCTCCTCCACCTACACACACGCACAGACAGACACACACACACACACAAAGCCTCCGCTCTGACCTTTTCCCCCACTGGGCTCGTTCCAGGTAGTTGGGGTTAGCAGGGGGACGTCCCACAGTGACCAAAGACCTCCCACTGCTCAGCTCTCTGTCTTAATTAAAGATCTACTTCCTGCTGCTACCTGCTGTCTTGGGCCCTGCTGACATCACTTCTGACATCACTGCCGACATCCAGATTAATGCTCGGTCTCACTTGACAATGCAAGCCTCAACATAGAGTGCACAGCTCCATGCTACAGAGAAAGCCTGTGGTACAATATTACGTTACACCCACGTTACACCCAACGATTAGAACAACACCTCACAGACCGGCTTGGAGAACACCTCACAATTATAACATTTATAGCAGCGAGCAACTATATTACTGTCATTATTAAATGCATTTGAAATCAAAGGCCCTGTATGTTGAAATGAGCCCCCTGAGATTACAAGATCATTGTGTTTCTTTAGGTCAAAGGTCGACTTTGACCTAAAGAAACACCTTTAGAAAAAGAATCCTATTTTGAATCTATTCTGAATGCATGACAGACCTGCACAGCAGATGATGCGTGTCCAACGTGTGACAGCCGCGTGACCCGGGCCGTGACGGACGCTATTGGTTGTTTGCAGCAACGCTGTCTCCTCGCGTCGCTTATTAACAAGATGCCCGATTTAACCCAGTGGCTTGGAACTGTGGGTGTTCAATTGAGTGTTTGCCTGGCGTCAGCTCCCCGAGAGGACGCAGCGATTTACTCCGGTCCGTGGCTGCGGCCCAGAGGGCACCCTGTTCTGTGCGCACGTACAGTAGTGGCCCCTGTTCAAATCTAGTGCACTAGGTAAGGCACTGACTGCCATTTGGGACACAGCCTGTCTTATCCATAATTGAAGTGGTAGACGTTATAAAACTAGGCTGCATGGAACACTAAAAGCAAAAGAACAGGCAGGAAAATACCAAGGATATAGCTACCTCAACTGTTGATTGATTAGCTATTTCGCTGGCAGTGGTTGCCAGTCTCGGAGGTCTGAAGTGACCTTTGACTTCCGCCAACCTAGTCACTTGGAACAAACACTACTTCCACCATGGTTTATGGCAACAAACGCTATTCCTGCCCTGTTTTATGGAAGCAAACGCTATTTCTGCCCTGTTTTATGGAAGCAAACGCTATTCCTGCCCTGTTTTATGGAAGCAAACGCTATTTCTGCCCTGTTTTATGGAAGCAAACGCTATTTCTGCCCTGTTTTATTTTAACAAACAATTTCTGCCATTTTTTATTTTAACAAAGACTATTTACGGCATGTTTTATTTCAACAGTATCAATTTCTGGCATGTTTTATGATAACAAAAACTATTTTTGCCCACATTTTATTTCACCAAAATCTATTTCCACCATGTTTTACTTTAAAAAACCATGTTTTATTGGGACAAACACTATTTCCGCCATGTCATGTGCCTTGCTGCAAACTGTCTCTGCTGTTCATCAATCAATCAATCAAAATTTATTTATAAAGCGCTTTTTACAACAGCAGTTGTCACAAAGTGCTTTACAGAGACACCCGGCCTTAAACCCCAAGGAGCAAACAACAGTAGTGTTGAATTTCAGTGGCTAGGAAAAACTCCCTAAGAAGGTCGAATTTTAGGAAGAAACCTAGAGAGGACCCAGGCTCAGAGGGGTGACCAGTCCTCTTCTGGCTGTGCCGGGTGAGATATTAAGAGTCCAGGCGGGCTGAAGTGGCAGACGAGCCAGGACACTCTGGAGTTAGTCAGCCGACACACAGGACTCAGGTGGGTTTGCGGCAAATTTGACGAAAAGGCAGGGAACATTCCGCCTCCATGGGGTCATAACAGAACACTCTCTGCCATTTGCTAAATAGACAGCAGACAAATCTCTCTCTCCATCTCTCTCTCCATCTCTCTCTCCGTCTCTCCCTCCCTGTCTTCATCTCCCTCGATCCCCAATCACTGTTTCTTCTGTCATGGTTCCTTCCATCATTCCCTTTCTATTTTGATCAACTCTCTCGTTCCCTCCTCTCTCTTTCACTCTCGGTCCCTATCTTTCGGCTGTATTATTGCCATCAGCTCACGCCAGAGTGATGCCCTACCTTCAACAGCGGAGACAAAAAGCTACCCTCATTATTTCCTTTAGAAATGTAGGACCAACACTTGTGTCAGCTATCCAACAATCAAAGCCTGGCGATTCCTCCGTTGCCATTGGCTGCGAAGCGGCTTTCGTTGATATCAAGGGAAACGTTCGCTCAACGGCTGATTACTGTGGCAGAGCCATCGCTCTCCCTCCATTTCCGCCGTTTCTCCCTCGCTCTCTCTCTCTTCTTGTTTCCCCCCCCCACCCCCCCCTCTCTCTCATATCCCATAAGCATTATTTGTATCTTCTAACTCGTGCGTATTGTGACACGGACACAGCTATTAATCCACTTATCCAACGCCGTCCGGGGCGCGACACTCAGAGCGCCTCTCAAATGCCGCCCTATTCCATGCAGTTCGCTGCACGTCCCCGGAGTCTAGGTGCGCCTCTTTTACCCTGGTTCACTAAGCAGGGAGTTAGGGCACCGTTTGGGACTCCGGGCGATCCGGGCCGTGGCGCCATTCGGGAAAAACAACGAATGCCATCACCGCCGTGTTAACGATTTCCTGTGTAACCGGAACTCCTCAAGACAAACTGCAATTTCAGTGTAGACATGGTGTCTGTGTTTCGACATGTGATGAAACATATGACGAGGTATGATGAAAGAGAAAGCACCCCCCCCCCATATAAAAGTTATACGGGTAGCCTGACAGTGAGTCCTCATCTTTTAAAGAGACTGAAGAAAGTCATCACGTCCCTAAGCACCCTTAAAGAGTTCTGGCGATGCACCTTCAAGATTCTCGGGGGACAAAGACAGTATAGGAGCAACAGTACCAGAACGGAAGACTGGAATCAAGCTTCTGTCCCCTGAAGGTTACGGTGTTAATTCGCTTTCACACACACTCGACGTGCACACATAAACACACTCACTCACATATTCAGTCCAGGCTGATTTATCACCTACACTGGTCCCTTTGCATGTCCCTATTCTTATTTATTTATTTCACATATCCCGTTTACTTGATTTATATGTACTTTTTTTATTGTAGATTTTGGAATCTCCCTTTCCTTTTTGCACTGTAAAACTATAATAAACCGACAGCATCGTACTGGGATTCATAAGCGCTTTTGCTGGATCCATAAAAATATCTTCCCATGTGCATGAGAACAATAAAACTAGCACGTCTAAACTATTGCGAAAGGGAGAAACAGAAAGAACCGCAAAAGGAGCCAGTGATTCTGATGCTATATTGCCACCTAGCGTTGGACTTCATGACCTCAATAGATGAAAACTCTAATACTACCCTCAAGCGGCTGGCTGGAGAACTAAACAGTGGTACATCGTCTGATTGTGTGACGGGCTGATCGTCTTGAACTGCTCCACACACCGTACAGGTGTGTTGGCGTGCTTTCTGAAACCAACCACCCCTAGACGTTGAGTATGACAGAATGTGCACATTTGTTGGCACATGGACCAACATTTTAACTGCTGGGCAACCTGGGAGTCTACAAGACAAGTACGACTAAGAACACATTATTTTCAGCAGCAACCTGGGAGCAAAAGGGGTGGAAGACAACCTTTCAGTCAATGGTCAGATGTTCCAACTATTAAGCTACCCTGACACCCTAAACTAATTTTGAAGTCGGGAACAAACGACCTCTTGAAACTTGGTTTAACGCCTCGATCACACCTACGCCGTCAATGCTAAAATCTTGCAGAACATTTTGTGCCGCTACGCAATTACTCAAAACGCATTGATTCTCCACAGATGTTGCATGCTGCTTTTTATGAAAAGGAGAGAATAATTTTCACTGAACATATTGTGTGTGAAGTAGCTACCTATGTAGGATACCAATTAGCTAGCAGCTAACATAACCGTATGTTTTTTAAACATTATAGACTTTCCATGTTTCTATCAGTCCCATTTCTCATGAAAACTCAACGCAATAAAGAAAGTGAATGCAGGTTACGTAACATGGGCTTTATTACAAGCCCTTTACTTTAGATTGTTTAGTTCCTAATTTCAGTTACGGTATTAAACACTACACATCAATTACATTTTTCTTACCGGAGACAAATGACCAGGCGTTCAACCTGACAAATGTAATTGGGCTGCTTGTCCATTTTGATCCGTGGTCCTACCATCTGGAACAGTTGATTGTATTGGCCTTGGTCCAGACGAAAGTAGCTACGAAATTCCTCTCCTGAAAGCCGAAGCTCCTCAATCAGTCGGTGGAAGTCCCATCCTGTTTTCGCGATCTCAGCCATTGGTCTCATTGTTGAATGAACCTATCAATATCTTGACTATTAAGATTTGTAATAACCTCCAAGCTTTTAATTTTAGAGGGCGAATATATTATAGCTGTCAAATATGATACGCTTGCAGAATACATTTTCTGAAATATGTAGTTAGTGATTTATCAACAAATATATATGTTAAACATTTTTATAAGAAAAAGTTTGCAATTACTGAAAAAAAGTTCAACATAACTGGAATTAAGAACTAAACTATCTAAAGTAAGGCTTGTAAAAAACTATTTAAAAAAAAGCCCACGTTACGTAACCTGCTTTCACAATGTTTTTGCTTTTTCAATGAGAAATGGTACTGATAGAGGGATGAAAAGACAAAATCTAAAAAACATATGGTTATGTTAGCAAGCTGCTAGCTAACCAATAATTGGTAGCCTGCGTAGGTAGCTACTTGACACACAATATGCTCAGCGACAATGATTATCCATTCAATCAAAAGCAGCATGCAACATCTGTGGAGAATGACTGAGTTCTAAGTAATTGTGTAGCTGCACAAAATGCTCTGCAAGCTTTCTGCTTTGACGCCGTAGGTGTGATCGAGGCGTTAGGCTATACTTCTCCGTAGATTAACGTAGACAGCTCCGCAAAGGGCCGCAGAGAAAGGCGTTTTGGGTAGCCGTGGCACGCAGAGGTTCTATTGTGCACACTTCCCAATTCTTAACAACGCGTTGTGCGTATTATGTGATGCTGGGCGTCAAACAAACGCTTATAGGATGAGCAGCTCATATCCGCTAGTACGCGAAATGATAACAAACCGCGAAAAGCAATCGGCCATTGAACAGATAGACAACCAAAACATGCGGAGCTATATTCTTTCTACGCGCATTCACCAACTGACACTGTTGCAGTACTCTGTAAAGCCCTTAAGTGTGCATAGACATTCTCCTAGTAGTTATAACAATATGTTGACACAATGATTTGTGGTTTCCAGTAGCCAGCACAAAGGCATAGTCTAACAGTCTGGGGTTTAACTCATTAACTCTATAATCACTTTACTTGTTCAAACTGATACTGCCCCCCCTGTTCATAAGTACTGCGCGCAGTTATTGGGTCCTCATCTAACGTTGCCACCAAAGACAGTGAAGCAATACTGCATAAAACTGATCAATGACAAAAAATGTAATCTCATATCTGAAATCGCCTACAAGACATACAAAAGCACACTGAATTGGATGCATGCGATGGATTTAGGATATTGTAATGTATTGTGTATCCCGAGATCCCTGGTTTTATTATTGGGTTGATGCGTTGAATTACATGAACGTGATCATTTACATGACATGGTCACAACACGCATACGCTATCTTTTCTTTATTACCCTGATCACAGAAATAGTCCTGATCGTGTGCAATCCAGGAATGCTGAGCAACTAGGATTTTGGAGCAACTCGGATGCATCTTCAGCGCAATACTGCCATCATGTGGTCGGAGAAGGGGCTGTGCAAACCATAAGGGCTTTTACAGGCAAGTTACCTCTCACGAAACATAGTTACACAAAGTGCAAAACTCATAGCAAACAAATGAACAACAATCGGAGTGGGAAAATGTTGAAGCTCTTACCTTTGTAGTTTCTGTCGTCTTCAAATGAATGGACACATGGCGGGGAAAAAAGATAAATACTTGTATTGATTACAAGCAACTAAACCCAGACTGAATATTGATGGTTTATACTATATATGTACGGTAATCAACAGCAAGGCATCCTTCCAATCACGTCAAACCCGTTCCATGGAAGGACAAGTGTCTCTGCACTTTTGCATTTCTTGCTTTTTTCTTTTTAACTTTCACCATTTTCCTGTCCATTTTTATTAACATTTTCACTTAGGGGTGTACTCACTTTTGTTGCCAGCGTTTTAGACATGAATGGCTGTGTGTTGAGTTATTTTGAGGGGACAGCAAATTTATACCGCTATACAAGCTGTACACTCACTATTTTACATTGTAGCAAAGTGTCATTTCTTCAGTGTTGTCACATGGAAATATATAATAAAATATTTACAGAAATGTAAGGGGTGTACTCACTTTTGTGAGATACTGTATTTATTAAAAATAAAAAGATAAAATATCTCTTGTACATAAGTATACAGACCCGTTGCCATGACAATCCAAATTGAGTTCAGATGCATTCTGTGTCTTTTCAGCATCCGTGAGATGTCTCTAGAACTTAATTGGAGACAATACAATTTTGAAAGACGTCCCACACTTCACGCTGCATGTCAAAGGTAAAAGTTCTATAGAGTTTCTCTGCAGAGATTGGAGAACCTGCCAGGTGGACATTGATCTTTGCAGCACTCCATCAATCGGGTCTTGGTGCAGTGATGAGACTGAAGCCGTTTTTGAGTACAAAGCACCTGACATGCTGTCTGAAGTTTGCCAAACAGTACTTAAAGGACTCTGAGAGCATGAGGAAAAAGATTATCTGGTCCGATGAGAACATAAACTACTTGGTTAAATGCCAAGTGCTACATCAGGCAAAAACCATGCACCACTCATCACCCACCTGGCTAATACAATCCCTTTCGGTGAAGCGTGGTGGTGGGAGCATCAAGCTATGGGTGTGCTTCGCAGGGAATAAGAGAATTTATACTCAGTAGGGTGAATCCTTCCTTTGAATGCAATGAAGAGCTGAGAATGGCAGCGGTGTGATTATGTCACCTGAAAGGTGGGTCTTCAGACAGACTTGAGCCCTCATTGGTCTCGAGAGGCATGGTTGAAGCGTGTCAAGCTATGGGCGCAATATGCATGCATATTCCGTAGTATGATGTACCGAATAGGAACTTTCACTGGGACCAGTCCAGTTCCCTCCATGGAAGGGGTTTGACATGGCTTCTCTAGAAGGACTGCTACAGAGTTTTGCTGTAATGTCAGCCATGTTTGGTAACTCTCGCAAGCCAAAAAAAGGTCCCTGATTTTATGATGTGGGCAGTCCCAAACATCGTGTCAGTGTTCCATCCCGCAAAATGTTATGTAGTTTTGCAATTAGAATATGCTACAAATCCAAAAGTAAGTCTGGATTTGGCCGAGGGCAACTCAAATCTTTACTTCGAAACAAATTGACTAGTTCTTGTAGTGGAGAGTCCTTGTGGAAGAACGTGTCGCCACGTCGTCTGTACTCACAGTGGCAGACAGGTTTCGGGGAGTCCCAGTTCCCCATGTTGTTGCAGTGTGTGGAGTTCCTGCCAACCATGACAAACCCCGGCAGACAGCTGTACTGCAGCTCGGTCCCCTCCACCAGGGAACCCGGGGGCCACTCGGACACACGCCCGTTCTCCAGGGAAGTCCACTTTCTTGGGCACTGTAGTACTGAGACGGGGAGGGGGGGTGGATTAGTGTTGAAGGGGACTTGGGAAAAGTCTACAAGAGTAGAGTATATGAAGAGCTTTGCTTGGTAGGGACAGCATTGGACAAAGTGAAGACAAGCAGGTGTGCGAGTGTGAAGAAACATCTCCAGTAAGACAGAGGTGAGTCAGAGTGAGACAGAGGTGAGTCAGAGTGAGACAGAGAGACAGAGGGCCTGTGAGAGACAGAGAGCCTGTGAGACACAGAGACTGGTGGCCTGTGAGACACAGAGACAGAGGGCCTGTGAGACACAGAGACAGAGGGCCTGTGAGACACAGAGACAGAGGGCCTGTGAGACACAGAGACAGAGGGCCTGTGAGACAGAGGGCCAGTGAGACAGAGGGCCAGTGAGACAGAGGGCCAGTGAGACAGTAATCAGAGTGAGGAATAGCGAGACAGAGGGCCAGTCAGTCTAAGTGATCAGCTTGAGACAAAGGGGCAGTGAGTGAGTGAGAAGGCCAGTGAATCAGAGTGCATTAGTGGAGGGTAAACAGTGCCTATTCATTACTCTCCCTGATGCGATAATGTGATGAGCACCAAAGCTGCGTGGCATCAAGTGGAACACACTCAGATTAGTGTGCCTTCCTCCTGTGAGGTGTTTTGTCGCTTATCCGGGGCGCCCCCGTGTCATGCCTCGAGCGGACTGCAGTAGAGTACAGCTAGTCTGGAGTCCCTTACCTCCTTCAAACCTTCAAAACCTACGGCCTGGTCTGTCAAGTCCTAGCAGTTCAGTCCCCCTGTGTGAGTGGGGGGCGGGAAATGGAGGGGTGCGGTTAAGGCAGTGAGGGGTGGAGCCTAGGAAGAGGTAGACCAATGGACAGTCTGTTAAGGAGGTTGTACAGGGGCGGACTGGGACCAGAATGTCATCACTGGCATTTCTAACACACGACCCGCCTCCAACTACAGTACATTCCTCTGCTAGGCAATGGCCATTCCATATACAAGACGTAATGGGTTTTGCCCGGATAGGCAGACGGCCCATCCCAAGGTGGGAATGAGAGCAGCTGTACTCACAACATCTGCTGCGTTGGGTGAGGTCCGTCCAGGTGTTGTTGGGAAGACACTTCCTCACCTTGGGTCCCACAATCTCCCGGTTTCCTCTACAGATGTACTCAATCTCATAGTCCACGGGCAACACCTGCACGCTGCGTATCTAGACACAACACACACACACACACACACAGACGAGCACACATAAACACACAGACGATCACACACAACACAAACACACACAACACAAACACACACAACACAAACACGCACATACGAGGATACACAACACAAACACACACAGACGAGCACACACAAACACACACAGACGATCACACACAACACAAACACACACAACACAAACACACACAGACGAGCACAGTGAAACAGACAGCAACACACTGTCAGTCACTGGGTCACTGTTGAATAACAGGGGCACTTGAGGCCATGAATCAAATGGTCATCAATCCTGTACAGTGATTTCTATAATAGTAATAGTTTTGGCCTTAAATTTCCCTTCTTTTTTTATGTCTGACTCTCTGGATTCAGACACATCACATCATTCAACATTGTTAAATGTTTAACCTGCTGAAAGGATGTGATGAGCTGATTATTTTATTTAAAATGGTCCTCTCTCTCAACAACAGCCTAGCGCTGGAGTCCGTGGTCACAGTCCTGCTTTCAGTATTTCACTATGCATCTTGATTCCCAATTGGCCCTCTATGGATAACCTCTTCCAGGGATCAAAACAAAAATAAAACATCACAATACATGATTATTATTAACATAGCAATACACACGACATGATAATGCATCTAAATAATAAATAACACCAGTGAAAAAATAAAATGCTATGAAGCATCTTGTTGTATTTTGCAATCCATTCACTGCAGCAAGTCAAATTTTTATATCACTTGCCAATCTAACTATATCCCAGCACACAGGCAACATCCTAAGGACATCAAGGGGAATGTGACCAACTCCTGACATTCCAGGGAAGCTCTTAGTGGTTCATTTCTATCTGCTGGGATATTAGCTCTTAAATACATGAGCTGATTTTTTTAAGCTGAAGGCAGCCACCGGTTGTACCTGCTCTTGTGTCAGCCCTCTGTATCTGATCCCTCCATCTCTGGGAGGGCGGATGATGGCACAGCCTCCTGAGAAGCAGAAAGAGAGATGCATGTGTTTTGAAAAACCTGGACCCACCAGCTAGCCAACCCTGCCCTATGTCTGTTTCACAAATGCCATCCTACTTTCTTTATACTCCGCTACCTTGGACCACCACCCACAGGGAACCCCAGAAATTAGTGCACTAAATAGAGGATAGAATGGCATTTGGGACGTAAACAATCTGTGGGGTCTCTGGAAGCTGTTTTCATGTACACCTCTAGGTGGAGCCACATGTCTTCTGTCAATTCTTTCATCCTAACTCCTTGCCTCCTCACTTGTATTGGAGATTCTGTCTGGAATACAACTGTATTGGAGATTCTGTCTGGAATACAACTGTATTGGAGATTCTGTCTGGAATACAACTGTATTGGAGATTCTGTCTGGAATACAACTGTATTGGAGATTCCATTCTGTCTGATCTTCTCCAATGTGTTTTGAGGAAAGACATGCATATCAGGCTAAACACACACACACACACACACACATACATACATACATACACAACACACACTATGCCGCAATACAACAATAAGGTAGCCATTTAAAATAACACAATGACAGTGAGTCCATGTAACACTGGAAAAAAGCAATTTGGAATCAAACACTTTTTTGAAAGCGATGCCTTTGAGTAACCATTTCAAGGTCCCATGAAAAAAAAACTCATGAATTCATACAGAAATTGAAAACCCTGAATGTCTTGGCGATCTGGGAACGGAATTAAATAGCCCGGCTGCATGGATTTAAGCCTGATTTGCATATTTTCCAGGGTGATGGAAAGTGAATTCCAGATGTATCAGCAGCGCCCAGTCCTGTGTCTCCTGGTGCTGGAGGACTGGCTGTTACAGTAAATATGTAGTCATTTAAATGTAATTATTTAAGTCAATATAATACCGCAGTTTACGTCAGGCCTGACAGTCGCATTATGCTGGCCAGCAGAGTGATGTGGTGTCATTCTGATTGGAATACAAACCACAGTGGGTGGGGGGGGTTTACCTGCAACATACATTCAGAATACCTCTAAGGTTTGGAACGGCGAGACTGCTTTCAACATCTGACCCGGAACAACCGCTTCAGGCCAAGCAACAAACTGGAATGGTTTAAAAAGATATGTTGCTGTAGCGGAATAGCATGAATTAATTAGTCGATGTACGTGATAAAAGCTACAGCAGAGTTCATAGAAGACTGTAAAAAAAACAACAACAAAAAAACATATAGGCCTATATATATATTTTATATATATATATATATATATATATATATATATATATAAAATATAATGTAGAAAGCTCAAATCGTTGCAGTCACAAACCCTTAACTTTCATTCCCCAAAAGGCAAACATACCGCATTCCTTTAAATTAATTTATATGACTTTATTTGGCCTTTGGGATACCCTATTTTCTATATTGACGTGTACGCCAAATATAAGGACTGGACATGTAGTTAAATTACTTAGGATGACGGAAATACCTGTTTTGCAGGTGTTTGCGGTCTAAAATGACTTAACATCAACACTGGGCCAGGTTCAACGCGGTGTCCGGCAAAAAACCTACACCTCTACAAAACACTACACATATTTTCATACCTCAGCTTGTACAATAACAAAAACGTGCACACACTACACTTACTATAAAATGTACTTAAATGACTGTGTCCACAGGTAGGGCTAATAATAACATGATATCGAGGCTAGCTACTACTTAAGCGTGGGTAATGTGGCACGGTTGGAAGCCACTCTGCGCTACGGGCCGAAAGGTTGAGAGGTTGCCAACCTTCACAGATGGGCTCCAGCTCCTGCGGTCAGAGCTGGCTGCAGAGTATGATCGGCCAGGGGAAATTAGATTTTCAACATTTCGATCCTGATTCAGCTCTTTGTTTTCTTTTAATGGCGGAGTCACGTGTTTGGTAATGCTCTATTGACAGACAGATTAAGCGGTGGGAGATGGACAGGTTAAGTTGATAGGAGGACACCGGGGACAGAACCACGGTATTCAGCAGGGACCTGCATTAAGGATGGATGCAAGATTAAAATCACTGGACCGCAGCTCTGCACATCATTTTACATTTATATTCATAATTACAGAACATTTATGCAAATAAAAATTTCAACCAACACGTCTCTGTGCCAATTAACCACACAAGCAAAAAGCAACGCATAAAACACCCAGAGGACTGACTGAGAGCACTCTGACATCATGCTTTGCTCGGTATGTCAGCATACAAACACACGTTGTGCCCAGTATCGAAGACATGGCTGGACGTCCTCAGCATGTTATTAAGCTGTTTGGTGTTCGGTAACAGACACGTTTTGCTATTCACTGAATGTGACGTGCGCAGCTTGAATGCTGTAGTTTTATGCGGACAGCTGTGTACCTACTGTCCAACAGAACCATGAAGTAGCCTAATTCGATTGAAACATTGTGACTTGTTGCGTAGGAAGGAAGTCCGTATTTAGGCTGTTTCAAACCATTAGGCTTTAAGCCGAGGAATAGCTGGAGTGGAGGCATGAATCTTTCCTGACTTAACCGGGATTGTTCGGAGTACGGGCTTAGCCCTGGCTTATCAAGACAAGGAAGAATAATGACCACCAAAGGAGGCACATCAATATTAGAACCCAAAACACAGCCTGCTATGGTGCCTCTCTAAGCGTAATCTGCTGTAGTCGCTGACCAGACCTATTCTGTTATGTACGGTAGTCCAGACCTACTCTGTTATGTACAGTAGTCCAGACCTATTCTGTTATGTAAGGTAGTCCAGACCTACTCTGTTATGTACAGTAGTCCAGACCTATTCTGTTATGTACGGTAGTCCAGACCTACTCTGTTATGTACAGTAGTCCAGACCTATTCTGTTATGTACAGTAGTCCAGACCTACTCTGTTATGTACAGTAGTCCAGACCTACTCTGTTATGTACGGTAGTCCAGACCTATTCTGTTATGTACAGTAGTCCAGACCTACTCTGTTATGTACGGTAGTCCAGACCTACTCTGTTATGTACAGTAGTCCAGACCTACTCTGTTATGTACAGTAGTCCAGACCTACTCTGTTATATACAGTAGTCCAGACCTATTCTGTTATGTACAGTAGTCCAGACCTACTCTGTTATATACAGTAGTCCAGACCTATTCTGTTATGTACAGTAGTCCAGACCTACTCTGTTATATACAGTAGTCCAGACCTACTCTGTTATGTACGGTAGTCCAGACCTATTCTGTTATGTACAGTAGTCCAGACCTACTCTGTTATGTACAGTAGTCCAGACCTACTCTGTTATGTACAGTAGTCCAGACCTACTCTGTTATATACAGTAGTCCAGACCTACTCTGTTATGTACAGTAGTCCAGACCTACTCTGTTATATACAGTAGTCCAGACCTATTCTGTTATGTACAGTAGTCCAGACCTACTCTGTTATATACAGTAGTCCAGACCTACTCTGTTATATACAGTAGTCCAGACCTACTCTGTTATGTACGGTAGTCCAGACCTATTCTGTTATGTACAGTAGTCCAGACCTATTCTGTTATATACAGTAGTCCAGACCTACTCTGTTATATACAGTAGTCCAGACCTATTCTGTTATGTACAGTAGTCCAGACCTACACTGTTATATACAGTAGTCCAGACCTACTCTGTTATATACAGTAGTCCAGACCTATTCTGTTATGTACAGTAGTCCAGACCTACACTGTTATATACAGTAGTCCAGACCTATTCTGTTATGTACAGTAGCTAGATGTTTTTATGTTACCATTCTTTCTTTTCTATTTTTTTAATGCAAGCACTTTGAGATTATTTTCGCAATGAAAAGCGCCATAGAATCAATTCTAACTTTTTTTATTAAACATGCTCTAACAAATTTGATTGTATTCATTTGTTTTTACCATATAGAGCTAAAGTTTTAGATATTTTATATTTTAGTAATTTAGCATGCAGGTCCAAATAGGAATTGAACACACAAGCCTGCCATTGCTAATGCCATAACTGAGCTATATGAGACTTACACTTTCTGATATATAGGTCCATCTAATCCCAAGGTCTTACTTAATTCATTTCGTAGAGTAGTAGAGCAAGCAAAAAAAGATCAGGCAGCATGAGAAAATGTGAATTATTATGCAGATTCTACTTTTAGTTCATTTGGTAGTACACACAGTGAAGCACGCACGTACACACACACACACACACTATCCCATCCATCAATAGAAGAGGACAGAACAAACTACTTGACATGACATCAATGACAAGGAGGTTAATGTTTCATTCTGCACCATGACAGTCTGATGGAATGAACATCTATTTAATGTGATGCATATGGAAACCCTGTCCATACACAGTGTGTTATTTATAAGACGGGGGGGGGTGAGAAGTCGGGGGACAGAGTGGGGAGAGAGGGGGGGTGGGAAAGAGTGGAGGGAGAGTGGAGGAGAGAGACGGGGAGGAGACAGAGAGATTGAGGAGGAGAGAAAGGAGTAGATAGGAAGAGGGAGAATAACTAGAGGGAGATGGAGATGTTCTCCAGTGTTAGTCAGTACTCTATGTAGGAGACACTATGGAATGTCAACATCAGCCAGGTTCATAGAACCCGCCGGCATCACAGCGGAACCTGAGTGGTGGAACGTAGAACCATTCCCTGGGACAGAGTACGCCGGCATCACAGCGGAACCTGAGTGGTGGAACGTAGAACCATTCCCTGGGACAGAGTACGCCGGTGTCACAGCGGAACCTGAGTGGTGGAACGTAGAACCATTCCCTGGGACAGGGTACACCGGTGTCACTGCGGAACCTGAGTGGTGGAACGTAGAACCATTCCCTGGGACAGAGTACGCCGGTGTCACAGCGGAACCTGAGTGGTGGAACGTAGAACCATTCCCTGGGACAGAGTACGCCGGTGTCACAGCGGAACCTGAGTGGTGGAACGTAGAACCATTCCCTGGGACAGAGTACGCCGGTGTCACAGCGGAACCTGAGTGGTGGAACGTAGAACCATTCCCTGGGACAGGGTACACCGGTGTTACAGCGGAACCTGAGTGGTGGAACGTAAAACCATTCCCTGGGACAGAGTACGGAACATGTGGTGCTCGCAACAAGCGGCGGGTGTTAACAACAAACGGCCATCCGTGTTATGGCACCGCTCTCCTCTCTCTGGTCTGTTGGCATTAAACCACAGGGTTCATGCTAGGCTGCCAAGGCCTGGCTGTTGGAGGGGGTCAGAAGTGGCAGCTGGTTGTCTCTGGTTAGGCCCGCGTCCCAAACCGCAACCTAAGCCCTCACACAGCACACTGCTTTGAGCCGGTGGCCACTGCGGCTAGGGTCAAAAGTAGCACACTATTTTGGGAATAGGGTGCCATTTGGGATGCAGCCATGGTCTCATGGGGGGGCTGCTATGGTAATGTCAGGCCAAGGAGCTTACCGATTGGCTGATGAGAAAAGGGAAAAAGAGCCAAACAGACGGAGGGCCTGTAATCACACACACACACACACACACACATAGACACACACACACACATACACAGACAATACATACACACACACACACACACACACACACATACACAGACAGTACATACACTACAGACACACACAGACAGTAAATACAGTACACACACACACACAGACACAGACAGTACATACACTACACACACACACACACAGAGACAGTACATACACCACACACACAGAGACAGTACATACACTACACACACACACACAGAGACAGTACATACACCACACACGCACACACACACAGAGACAGTACATACACTACACACACACACAGAGACAGTACATACACCACACACGCACACACACACAGAGACAGTACATACACTACACACACACACAGAGACAGTACATACACTACACACACACAGAGACAGTACATACACTACACACACACACAGAGACAGTACATACACCACACACGCACACACACACAGAGACAGTACATACACTACACACACACACAGACACAGACAGTACATACACTACACACACACACAGAGACAGTACATACACCACACACGCACACAGAGACAGTACATACACTACACACACACACAGACACAGACAGTACATACACTACACACACACACAGAGACAGTACATACACCACACACGCACACAGAGACAGTACATACACCACACACGCACACAGAGACAGTACATACACCACACACGCACACAGAGACAGTACATACACCACACACGCACACACACACAGAAATATGGCACATCTGTCATGTCAGTGACACTCATTGATATGAGAGCATGGAGTCATTACCTGCAGTTGTATTGTGTGTGGCCACAGTGAGCAGTGGGAACAGCAAGACAATTAAAGGAATGAATGACGGTGCCATCCCCACACCTGAGGACAGAAGAGGGGCGGGGGGAGAGAGAGTTACAGGTGGCATGGAGGGCCAAAAACATTCTGGGTAAAGGATGGAGAGACACAGAGGTATATATTATAAGACGGAAAAGGTGGAGGCTTGAAAAGTTACCAAAGAGCCATATAGTAAGAGAGAGGGAACGAGAGAAAGAATAATGCTACAAAATATATACATATTTACACACCAGTGGGATTGATTCCTGAATGCTGATTGGTTGATACCCGTGGTATATGAGACTGTATACTACAGGTATGACATCACTTTGTACTGCTCTAACTGCGTTGGTAACCGGTTTATAATCGCAAGATGGCACCGCGAGGGATTTGTGACATATTGCCAATATAACATGTCTAAGCATTGTGTGCAGGCACTCCACGATTCATCGTGCCTAAGAACAGCTCTTGGCCATGTGCCACATCCCTTACACCCTCATTGCTTACACATATTTAAAGCACAGATGAAAAAGGAGCACCCAGCCCTAAACCCCGGCACCTAGCATCCAGTCCCATTACACTGTGTCACCACCCAAGTCCTGAAGCCAGTCACATGTTATTTCCTTTGTGAAGTCATCAGCAGTATTGTTTCAGGTACTAATCTCACAATGTGAATGAAATGGCTGAGCCCTGCTGTGAGTACTGAAGGGAGAAAAAAAAGGAAAACATCTACAGTTTGTAATTTCCACGACTGTCAGATTTGATTTTACCCCAATGAAAAATGTATCAACACATTCTTTTATTAATTATATTGGTTGCATAGTAATCAGTGTCTACAGACACTGACAGGGAATGTTCCTGCTGTAGCAAATTAAAATCTGACACGTGCACCTCCCTCAGCCCCCCAGTCCAACCTTCTGGTGAACGGGACGATACCGACCCAGCCTGACAGAACTCCGTTAGCAATGCATCAACGCCTCACTGTCACTGCCCTGCTCAGCCCAAGACCCGGAGTGAGGCAGTGAATTGCAGTAAATTGCAGTAAATTGCAGTAAATTGCGGGGTAATTGGATTGATGTGTTATTATTTTGAACCACATGAGTGGCCCCCCTGGAGTGAGTCCACACGTGACGCTCCAAACCACTATGTGTGGTATTGGCCTTTTTATAGGGCTCTACTTTGACCAGCATAGGGAATAGGAAGCCATTTAACATGCAGACCCACACTCTCGACACTCCTAGCTGCGTTTTCATGGACGGAGTCCGTCACACGTGCACAAACAAGCTTCTGACGCGTGACAAGGCGCTGCTGCCACCTCTACCGTTTAAGATGACAATGTGTCCAGTTCCATTCACTGTTATTTTACGTGGAATTGTGAGGCTGATCTCGAAGTCAATGAAAAAAAAAGCGATTTAATCAAAAAACCCAATCTATGATTTTTCCATCATGTCAACAGATGCTGCCTCTGAATTTGCTCCATTGCTGCCGGAAAGGCAAACTTGTAGTCTAGTTGTGAACTTGTGATATTTTTAAATGAATTTCACTCATTAACCCTTTATTCCCTCCTAAGCACCCACCCCAAAAAATAACCTTGAATTACAATTCACACAATGAACGGTCGTATTGCTTTCTGGTATAACAGATTGAGTCTGCATGGACACACTGTTCACTCTATAGTGCACTTCTTTTCCAGAGAGCCGTGTGAGCGTCCCTCCAGGCCCTGGTCTATAGTCTTCCCCAATACCAGCACAGTATCAAAGGGTTTCGCGAAATAGACACAAGTTGCTTATTACATATATTTGACAGGCACACGGAAAATCCATATTTTTTTGTGCTCAGGACACGGTTTTCTTTAGGTGCTGGAAGAAAGGCATGTAATTGGTTGACTCAACTTGCATTACAACCAGGGAGAGCTGAGCGTGCGTTGCAGACAATTTCTTCCTTCAATTGCGATCTAAAAAAAATGTTTTTTCTGAGTCCAATTTCTTATAAGAAATGAATGTCTGTTTGACATGAACCAGAGATCCTGTGTTGACAACAGAGGGACCATAGTAGTGCAGTGAGACCGGTCTACAGAGGGATCGTAGTAGTGCAGTGAGAATGGTCTACAGAGGGACTATAGAAGTGCAGTGAGACCGGTCTACAGAGGGACTATAGAAGTGCAGTGAGACCGGTCTACAGAGGGATCATAGTAGTGCAGTGAGACCGGTCTACAGAGGGACCATAGTAGTGCAGTGAGACCTGTCTACAGAGGGACCATAGTAGTGCAGTGAGACCGGTCTACAGAGGGACCATAGTAGTGCAGTGAGACCTGTCTACAGAGGGACCATAGTAGTGCAGTGAGACCTGTCAACAGAGGGACCATAGTAGTGCAGAGAGACCTGTCTACAGAGGGACCATAGTAGTGCAGTGAGACCTGTCTACAGAGGGACCATAGTAGTGCAGTGAGACCTGTCTACAGAGGGACCATAGTAGTGCAGTGAGACCTGTCAACAGAGGGACCATAGTAGTGCAGTGAGACCTGTCAACAGAGGGACCATAGTAGTGCAGTGAGACCTGTCAACAGAGGGACCATAGTAGTGCAGTGAGACCTGTCAACAGAGGGACCATAGTAGTGCAGTGAGACCTGTCAACAGAGGGACCATAGTAGTGCAGTGAGACCTGTCAACAGAGGGACCATAGTAGTGCAGTGAGACCTGTCTACAGAGGGTTAACAGTCACAGTGTTCAGATAAACATTCATGTTAATGTGGCCAAGGAACCATGAACACATCTAGTTCACCTGCAGTGTCAGACCAGGCAGGGGGCAGGAACATTCTTTCTCTCCACCCCTCTCTCTCTGCTTCGCTTTCTTCGCTCTGCTTTTTCTTTCAATCTCCCTCGCTCTCTCTCTGTCACACCACCACTCTCGATAACCCACATTTTCCCGCGTCTGAGCACGGACAGCCTTCCGGCCCGTGAGCGTGCTAGCCACTCCTCAGGTGATGGGAATTCATGCATCCAGAACACAGATCCTGAGAAGTGTCCTTGTGGATCTTCAGGGCACAAGCGCTGACATTTGCATGTATTTGCACATGTACAGAGACAGAGCAATGGATACAGGTACAGCACGTCCACATTCAACACATTTTACATGAATCACACGTGGACGGACGCATGCTAAAATAAAGCCCTGAGCTGGTGCCAGGTGACAGTCTGAACATGGACAGCAGACAGCAGGGTCGTCTCTTCTGTTCTCCAGAACCTAAGCTGAGCGCTGCCTAATTATGTTGCTTGGCAACCGTTCTTGTAGACTCTTTTTCTCCCTGTCAGGTTTCAAATTTTTCAACATTTAACCCATCGTGACAATTTGTCTCCTCCAGTTACTGTGAAATGTATTTTTCCTGTTCACTAAGAGTGACGGCATGGAGTGAAGGACCACATCTATCAACAACTTCTTTGGGTGAAACACCACATCCTACACATCTCTGGTTGAAGGATCACATCTATTACTTCTCTGGTTGAAGGACCACATCCTTCACATCTCTGGTTGAAGGACCACATCTATTACATCTCTGGTTGAAGGACCACATCTATTACACCTCTGGATGAAGGACCAGCTCTATCAATCACAACTCTGGCTGCAGGAACACATCCTTCACATCTCTGGTTGAAGGACCACATCTATTACATCTCTGGTTGAAGCACCACATCTATTACATCTCTGGTTGAAGGACCACATCAATCACATCTATGGTTGAAGGACCACATCTATTACATCTCTGAGTGAAGTACCACATACATTACATCTCTGGTTGATGTGGTCCTTAAACCATCAATCTGGTTTAAGGACCACATCAATCTATCACAACTTTGGGTGAAGGACCACATCTATTACATCTCTGGTTGAAGGATCACATCTATTACATCTCTGGGTGAAGTACAACATATATAACAGCTCTGGTTGATGTGGTTCTTAAACCATCAATCTGGTTTAAGGACCACATCAATCAATCACAAATCTGGTTGAAGGACCACATCTACCAATCACAACTTTGGTTGAAGGACCACATAAATCAATCAGGGTTCCAAGCTACAAAATCTTGATCTTAGAATCATTATAGAGAAAGTATTTTTTGTAGATTTGTTTGAAGAACTACACAGGTTATTTATTTTCATGTCTGACATAACAAAGAATATTCCATAGTTATTATTATAGTGTTAATTGAAAGAATTACCTCTGGAACAGCTTGGGTTCCCTGAGAAGAATATTGAGAACCATGAGCTGAGTTAGTGAACTATAAGCTGTTCTCCTATCTGACTCTATTACGCAGTCACTTACTGCAGTCATACATTCTGCACAAATCATCACATTTCCCAAAGAACCTTGCGGAACCCCCATTCTGTAGTGTGCTGAATAACAGTAATTTTACTGATCTTCGCGGCTCGTGTCTAAACGTTTATCTTGTCAAAAAGATATTGCTTTGAAGACAAACCAATGCATGAAAAATGCTCCAAGAGGACTAACCACATAACAAGGGAATGCTCTCGCACAACACAAAGACATTTGTAATATGATGGCAGATTGCCAACAATGAAAACAAACCAGTTTATATTTATTTCTACATTTAAATCCCAATTAGCTCCTGTTGAAACAACATCTACACTTACTGGGATCAACAGAACACAATGAAGAACAAAACCCTGATAGATTGATAGACTAGAAAAATCCAGCACATTTGAAATTAAAAGAAAATTGTAAATATAAATTGTACAATCCCGTTTTCAAAAAAGTTGTAAACAAGTTGACACTATGTAAAATGAAAAGAAAAAATAATGCAATGATTTGCAAACAATTTAAACACTCCATTTAAAAGAAAATAGTACAAAGACAACATATCAGATATTGAAACTGATATATTTTATTGTTATTTGAAAAGTATATGCCCACTTTGAATATCATGCCTGCAACATGTTTCAAAAAAGCTGGGACAGATGCAACAAAAGACTGGAAAAATTGTGTACTGCTAAGAACAAAAACTGTTGGAACATCTCACAACTAATTAGGTTTATGGGCAACGGGTCAGTAACATGATAGGGTATAAAAAGAACATCCCAGATAGGATGAGTCTTTCAGAAGTAAAGATGGGGGGTGGTTCACCACTCTGTGATTGACTGCTCAGGCAAATAGTGCCACAATTTAAGAATAATGTTTCTCAATGTAAAATTGCAAATAGTTTGGTGATCTCATCATCTACAGTACATAATATCATTAAAAGATTTAGAGAATCCAGAGAAATCTCTGTCCGCAAGGGACAAGGCGCGAGAACCAATAGCGGATGGCCGTGATCTTCGGGCTTCAGACGTCACTACATTAAAAACAGACACGATTCTGTAGTAAAAGAGTCCACATTAAAAGAGTCCAGGTGCTAAACTGTCCTGCCTGCAGTCCAGACCTGTCACCATTGAAAACACTTGGCGCATTCTGAAATGAAAAATACAACAAAGGAGACCCAGAGCTGTTGAGCAGCTGAAATCCTATATCAAACAAGAACAGGAATACATGTCACTTTCAAAACTACAGCAATTGGTTTCCACAGTTCCCAAACACGTACAGAGTATTGTAAAAAGAAGAGGTGATGCAACACAGTTGTAAACATGTCCCTCTCCCAACTTTTGAAACATGTTGCTGGCATCAAATTCAAAATGGGCATGTATTTTTCCAAAAATAATAAAATGTATCAGTTTTTTTATATGTTGTCTTGGGCACCATTTTCTATGGGATATAGGGTTTAAATGATTTGCAAATCATTTAATTCTGTTTTTCTATACATTTAAACAGCATCCTTTTTTGGAAATGCAGTTGTAAAAAAAAAAACATCTATATATAAACACAATTTATATTCTAACAAAGTGACCATAACAACAGCGTACGAGTGTGCATGTGGGATTTTGAGCAGGTGTGTCTTCAGGTCACTTCACAGTCCTCTTTGTTTAAACAGGCTTTAAGGTCATTTATCTGTCCGTTTCAGTAACAGATATCCAACATACTGTCAATCTGCAGAACCGAGAAAAATGTGTCACCGGTCCTTCCAGCAAAGTTATCGCTTTTGGTGCCAATCTGAGGAGCGTCTCACAGCACAGAGTAAAAACCCTTACAGAATCACCAAATCCTAATGTTTTAACCCGGGTTTACATTGTTCCAGGTGACAACATTTGAGTTTTCCATGAAGTTGCCATACACATGACCCCATAATCGCCAAGCGAAAAACACTATTTAGAAAATTTTTTGAAAATAAATTATTGAAATAAGAAATGGAAATATGTCATGTACTAGTCATAAAATTAGAATATCATCAAAAAGTTGATTTATTTCAGTAATTCCATTCAAAAAGTGAAACTTGTATATCATATTCATTCATTACACACAGACTGATATATTTCAAATGTTTATTTCTTTTAATTGTGATGATTATAACTGACAACTAATGAAAATCCCAAATTCAGTATCTTCGAAAATTACAATATTACTTAAGACCAATACAAAAAAATTATTTTTAGAAATGTTGGCCTACTGAAAAGTATGAACATGAAAAGTATGAGCATGTACAGCACTCAATACTTAGCTGGGGCTCCTTTTGCCTGAATTACTGCAGCAGTGCGGTATAGCATGGAGTTGATCAGTCTGTGGCACTGCTCAGGTGTTATGAGAGCCCAGGTTGCTCTGATAGTGGCCTTCAGCTCTTCTGCATTGTTGGGTCTTGCGTATCGCATCTTCCTCTTCACAATACCCCATAGATTTTCTATAGGGTTAAGGTCAGGCGAGTTTGCTGGCCAATTAAGAACAGAGATACCATGGTCCTTAAACCAGGTACTGGTAGCTTTGGCACTGTGTGCAGGTGCCAAGTCCTGTTGGAAAATGAAATCTGCATCTCCATAAAGTTGGTCAGCAGCAGGAAGCATGAAGTGCTCTAAAACTTCCTGGTAGACGGCTGCGTTGACCTGGGACCCCAGAAAACACAGTGGAACAACACCAGCAGATGACATGTTACCCCAAACCATCACTGACTGTGAAACTTTACACTGGACTTCCAGCAATGTGGATTCTGTGCCTCTTCTCTCTTCCTCCAGACTCTGGGACCTTGATTTCCAAAGGAAATGCAAAATGTACTTTTATCAGAGGACATAACTCAGCAGCAGTCCAGTCCGAGACACCCAGACGAGACGCTTCTGACGCTGTCTTGTTTAAGAGTGGCTTGACACAAGGAATGCGACAGCTGAACCCATGTCTTGTATATGTCTGTGCGTGGTGGTTCTTGAAGCACTGACTCCAGCTGCAGTCCACTCTTTGTGAATCTCCTCCACATTTTTGAATGTTTTTTTTTCACAATCCTCTCCAGGGTGCGGTTATCCCTATTGCTTGTACAGTTTTTTCTACCACATCTTTTCCTTCCCTTCGCCTCTCTATTAATGTGCTTGGACACATCTCTGTGAACAGCCAGCCTCTTTAGCAATGACCTTTTGTGTCTTGCCCTCCTTGTGCAAGGTGTCAATGGTTGTCTTTTGGACAGCTGTCAAGTCAGCAGTCTTCCCCATGATTGTGTAGCCTACAGAACTAGACTGAGAGACCATTTAAAGGCCTTTGCAGGTGTTTTGGGTTAATAAGCTGATTAGAGTGTGGCACCAGGTGTCTTCAATATTGAACCTTTTCACAATATTCTAATTTTCTGAGATACTGAATTTGGGGTTTTCATTAGTTGTCAGTTATAATCATCAAAATTAAAAGAAATAAACACTTGAAATATATCAGTCTGTGTGTAATGAATGTATACATTATACAAGTTTCACTTTTTGAATGGAATTACTGAAATAAATCAACTTTTTGATGATATTCAAATTTTATGACCAGCACCTGTATAGTGAGCTCAGGTATCCATACACGGCCCATAAGACTTCCTCACTGGTCTAAGTCTAATATCTAATATAAGTGTAATATAAGAGATAAGTCTAATATCTAATATAAGAGATAAGTCTAATAAGTCTAATATAAACTCCCAGATGTCCACAGTATCTTACAGAGCCATGAACAAATGGAACGCTCTTACATCCTCAACTACTCAAATGACACAATGACCTTTAAAAGACTGATAAAACAATATCACACAGCATGAAGAGGACGGTGAATAAATAAACACACAGACTAAACACATGCACACAGACCACAATAAAATCCATATCCATTGTATTTTGTGGCACTGTCAAATCTTCAATTTGTGAGACTATTTGTGTCTGTACGCGTCAATGTTTTATCTCACGGCTCTTTCTGAACCAGGAAGTCACGCGAGCCGAGACTTGTGAGACCACACTGACAAACTCAGTTAGGTTTGCAGACACCTGAGAGAAATCCGCTGGATGTTGTCATGGCCAACTGCCTGGGCGATGCTGGGCGATTTTCATTGCCCGTTGAATTTCATGCCCACTTGTCAGCTAGTAACACAGTAAAGGCTCAAACCAAAACTGTGGTGGTCAGCTTGCTGTGCCATCTGGGAAGCCCAAAATAGTGTTTTCAAACTTTGTTCCTCCCAGTTCCTGAATAAATGTTTTAAATATAAATAATTTTCAAAACATTTCAGAATAATGTGGTTTGATACTTCACAAAAGTAGAATTTTTTTTTATCTTTCAGTTGGCAGCTCAGTTCTGGCATTTCAAATCCTATTGTTCTAAAAGTGAAACCCACCAACACATTACCTCATAACACTTTAACCATTAACACATTACCACATTATCCATTAACATATTACCACTTCACCCAGTACCACATTACCAATTCACCCAGTAACACATTACCACACTGCCCAGTAACACATTACCATATTATTACATTGCCCAGTAACACATTACCACATTGCCCAGTAACACATTACCACATTACTCAGTAACACATTAACACTTCACCCAGTAACACATTACCACTCCACCCAGTAACACATTACCTCTTTGCCCAGTAACACATTACCACTTCACCCAGTAACACATTACCATATTGCCTAGTACCACATTACCACTTCACCAGTAACCCATTACCCAGTAACACATTACCTCGTTACCCAGTAACACATTACCACTTGACCCAGTAACACATTACCACATTACCTAGTGACCTATTACTCAGTAGCACATGACCCAGTACCACATGACTTAGAAAAACATGACCACATTAGCCAATAACACATGGAACACATTTACTCAGTAAACTGTTTCTACATTACCCACTCTAACACATTACCAAATCCACCAGGACGCATCTACCATCTTGAGCAAACCCTCAGTTCACACCACTGCCAGGCGCGGCTCCTTCAGAGGGGGAGGAGTTCGGATTGCCCCACCCCTTCAGACTATCTCCTCCCCAGATGTCCATTATGAGCCTGAGAGGTCATGGTGGACCTCAGCCACAGATCCATCATTCATCTGGTAGACAGAGATGGTTCAGGACAGAGAGGTTGAAAGAAAAAAGAAACACTTCAACCCCCAAGCAATCAAACTGTTAAATAAACGACCTGTCAATCCAGCACTCTACCTTAGACTTCTTCAGCCGGCCCACACACACATCCACACACACACACACACACACATCCACCCACACACACACACATCCACCCACACACACATCCACCCACACACATATACACGCATGCATTCACACACACACATCCACCCACACATTCACCCACACACACATACACATTCACACACCCACACCCACATACATTTTCACACACACATTCACCCACACACACATTTACACCCCCACACACACGTTCACACACCCACACACACATCCACACACATTCACACACACAAAAACATTCCCCTCGCATGCACACGTTCAGTCGATGCTGCCGTCCGATGTTCATTGGTCACTGGTCACTTTCCATTTATTTATATCCTGTTCATTTCCTGTTCATTTCTATCCTGATTATTTATATTCTGTCCTGTGTATTTATATGCTGTTCATTTATATCCTGTTTATTTATACATTGGGGAGAAGAAGTATTTGATACACTGCCGATTTTGCAGGTTTTCCCACTTACAAAGCATGTAGACGTCTGTACTTTTTATCATAGGTACTCTTCAACTGTGAGTGACGGAATCTAAAACAAAAATCCAGAAAATCCCACTGTATGCCCCTCTGTATGCCGTTCATTTATATGCTGTTCATTTATATTCTGTTAATTTATATCCTGTTTATTTATATCCTGTTTATTTATATTCTGTTTATTTATATTCTGAGTACCAGATTTTGGTATTCTCCACGGTGGTACTGGGATTGATATGTGGATTGTATATGTACTAGAGAACAAGAGAGAAAGAAAGAAAGAAAAAGAGAGGAAATAAATATTGTTTTTTCATTTTAAACTTGTGTGTTGTTTACTTTTTGTTTTTACATTTGTTATTTGTCATAGCTTTTCATTTTCCACTTTCTTCAGCAATGTAAACATATCTTTCCCATGCCAATAAATAATTTAAATTGGATTGAATTGAGAAAGAAAATAAAGTTGACTGCAGACACACACACACAAACACAAACTCACGAACCCACAAACACACACACTCACATGCACGCAAACACACACACACAACCTTGCTAGTATACTGAAATGCGGGTGAATAGCTCTACTTGACCCTTGCCTTAATTCCTCTCCTCACTCTCAAATTCCACTCCACGTCCTGTGAGGGGTGACATTTCAAGGACTGTTTCTCGTCATGTCTCGCATGTCTGCGCCTTACTACAATGTGTTAGATAAGTTGCATAATTTCTTTATTACTTTCGATATATACTTTTGATATTGAAAAGATGAGACACCTCGTGGAGTTTGGTTTTCTGAAGACAGAGCCTTGACACAAGGGAAAGGGGGACAAAAGAGGGGGAGAGCAAGGAAGGGGGGGAGCAAGGAAGGGAGTGCAAGAAAGAGAGGGGAAATGGAGCAAGCGAGTAAGAAAGTGGAGTGGGGGGGTTGATTCCTTCCCTACAGCCAAAAACAAGGACGTCAGAAAGGGTGTGTAATGTCTACTTAAACTTTCCTAATATTTCATTTTTGTTTTCATTTTTGCTATTTTTATGTAGCTTTTTTTTTAAAACTTGCTTTGGAAATGTAAACCCATTTTCCCATGCCATCTCTTAACTTGAGATTGAATCAAGAGTGGGAGAGAAAGATGGACATGGGAACAAATGACAGAGAGATAGATGAGGGAGAAAGATGAGGGAGATGGGAGGGAGATAGATGAGGGAGATGGGAGGGACCATGGAGGGAGATGGGAGGGAGATAGATGAGGGAGATGGGAGGGAGATAGATGAGGGAGAAAGATGAGGGAGATGGGAGGGAGATAGGAGGGAGATAGATGAGGGAGATAGATGAGGGAGATGGGAGGGAGATGGGTGGGAGATGGGTGGGAGGTGGGTGGGAGATGGGAGGAGCAGAGAGAGAGATAGAGAGGGAGCAAGCCAGAGTAGAGAGATGGTGATTGCCTGACGACCCTCCAGCTACACTGACGTTTGTTACATATCTCAGTCTTGGAATACTTCCCTTTGGAGTTGTGACATCAAAAGTAATGTTCTGTAAAACAACGCAGCCAGTAATCATTGTGATCATCGATAACCAATCAGAGAATCAAAGCCAATGAACGATATTGTGAAGGTAGCTTAACCCACGTATGTTCTGGCTCTGGTCCAACCCATCGGTTCCTGGACAAATCAGATGGAATCCATGGTAGTGAACTGATTAAACAAATATTCACTAAACGTTGATGAATTAACCTTTGGGCCAGTTAGAGGCAGGGGAAAGTATGCCAAGACAAAATGATTGTAAGGACCCTGAATTATTTGTATTTTTCTTGAGTTTTGTTTGACAGACAGAACTTACTTTTAGGCAGGAAAGAAGAGGAATGAATACAGCATAGTACATTAACTATTTATAATTTATTTACATGGTTCACCAGCAGAGATAGATCTGGACAGATCATGGTACCTTGTTTTGACCTTAATATAAGCAACACCTGGTTCTCAGCCGTCTGACAGATTGCCGAAGTCTGTTGGCCTGGCGCTGGGTGGCAAAGTGAGCAGCCTGTGGCTCTGTCCCTGATCAAGACGGTTAATGCTAATTGCTCCCAAGCCACCAAATGTGGCAGACCAAGGTGTTGGTTTGAAAGGGGAAGTCAAATATCAATTGGATTTTGTGTTCAGTTGATGACTTGGTTAAGCTTTTCCCGATTTTTAAATGAGCTTGGGAGAAAACCAAGGGTTGGTTCTCAGCATCTTTAACTCTGAATAACTCCACATCTTCTCTTAAGAGAAAACTGAGGGTTGGATAAATCTTTTTCTCCAGATTGTTTACACGGGGCAGGTTCATTTACCAGAGTAATTAAAATGGAGGAGACGCATTCCAGAGCCAATTCTGCCCAGTCTCGCTGAGTCTGTGTGTCTCTCAATCTGTCTGACTCTCAGTCTTTCTGTCTCCCTCTCAGTCTGTCTGTCTCTCTATCAGTCTGTGTGTGTGTCTCAGTCTCTGTCCCTCATTCTGTCTGACACCCTCTCAGCATGTCTGTCTCTCAGTCTGTCCCCATTAGCTCTTGTCAAAGCAGCATCCACTCTTCCAGGGGGTCCACGGAAAACATAACATAAAACAAAAACACTGGTAACATGGATCGACTGGAACAGTCGCAAAAATATAAAATATTACAATACAATGAAAACCATTGTCCGTAGATGGGAGTGTTAGTGTGGGTAAACGTGTTTTCGTTGGTTCACAGTCCTCTCTGTGCCACGTGATATGGTTTTATCAGTCATTTAAAGGTCATGCTGATGTTCCAGTCACTGAGGACAGACGGGAGTTCCAAACATTCACTGCTCTATAAAACACTGCAGTCAGAATATGTAAATACAATTTGGTACTCTATCTACACTTGCAATCAGGTGTCACACTCACCAAGCTAAGCAGTAAGCTGAAAGCATGGACATCCAGACCCCTTCCCTGCCAAAATATTATCTACTGCATTAGTCTACAGGTTGGTTATTCTCGTGACCTGAAGTTGGATCTCAGCAGAACAACAAGTGACTTTAGTGGCACAGATTCAAACCAATCCCAGGAATATCGCAAATGAGTAAAAAGTGCAGGTCGGGTCGCTTCCCAAATGGCATCAGTCATAGGCTCTGGTTGGGCGCTACCGCATGGCCAAAATAGGGCACCATTTGGGGTGTGACCGAACTCCGCTTGAGCCCATTAAACAGGAGCTTTAGAGAACCACCAGCAGAAACTGGACATTCCCTTGATCCCAACAGGGGGAAAGCCAGCCAGTTTTATATCTGGTCTCTACACTAACAACCATCCCTAGGGCCTTATAACTAAGCTACTGACACATCTTAAGAGGACTTGAGAGGCTTAAGCTGTGTAAACACTATCTGTCTCGCCAGAAAAGATGAATTGAATGCAAGGAGTTCCATTAGTATTGGATGCGGAAATCCTCCAAACCACTCGGAGGAATATTCTGCCGGTCCAGATGTAAGGGATGGAGATAGCGGTGTCATTCAGCTTCTAGCCGCGTTCAGGCAACAGTGATTTTGAAACACATATCTGCTCCTGTTCCCTGCAGGGGAGGAAAGGTGTGTCGGGGGGGAGGGGGGGTTGTCTGTGCACGCGCCTGTGTGATGGTTTGCTATCGTGGTTGTAGCCTCTTGTGAAGAGCAAAAAAAAATAAAAAATCTTCCTGAAGCCAAGGCTCGTGGCCCAAATGACACCCTATTCCCTAAATCGTGCACTTGTGTCAAACAAGTTCGTGACAAAGGGAAGAGGGTGCCGTTTGGAATGTTTCTGAGCTGCGCTTCGTGTCCCGCTAAGAGATGAATACCCCCATTTGCAATCTGGGCCAAACATTCGCATGGTAATCAAGGCTCATTGTGCAGAGAGGCACAGGATGTCGAGGGGAACAGCCAGTCAGTGTGTCTCACCTCATAACGCTAAATCACAATGACTGAAGCCAGCCGTCCTGAACGCATCCTGTTTTGAAACGCTCAACGCTGCGTTCGGAATTATGCTGAAAAATTGAACTAACAACGCTGTGTAAAAACAATCCCTGCGAGGCAGGCAAACACAAGCTAACGGGGGTTGAATTATTCCCCATAGCAACCGGTAATGAACCTGACTTGGTGTGTGTGTTTGGGACAGAGTAGGCATAGGTGAGCGGAGCGGAGTGGGAGCGCAGCGGGCCCAATTTGAGTGGCGCGTGGATTGATATTTAAGCAGGCCAAATGCTGTCGCTCAATATCGCTCGGGTACTTCAACGTGGTCAGGGCTGCTCCGCTCCGCATGCTTTTGGAGGACACTTGTGTGCTGCTAAGCTCTATGATTAAGATGATATTGAGATTGCCACTTCCATAAAGAAACTAATGAGACAAAGAGGAGTAATGAAAGGTGACTTACTTAGATTAGGGGACCCACAAAATGTTTATAATCAGGTTTCTTTTGGCGGGAATTTAACGTAGGCTGTTATTGGGATAGTAATTAGTTAATTTGTAGAGAACGATAATCCCGGGCGAACAACCGGAGAAAAGCCCGTAATACACCCGCAGCTTGGGTGTGGCGGGAGGAAGAGAGAAGCTCAAATCACACTCTTCAATAGGGAGACCAGACGGCCCCTTTTTCCGGGGACAGTCCCCGTTTTTTGTGGCATGTCCCAGGAAATGTTCCCGTTTTTAACTGTGCGTTAAAGAGACCGCAAAGTGAAATTACATTTTACGTGGCAAAAAAGACCGGGCAGCAGAGCCAACTGATTTACGTCTCAATCGCGCTGAGCTTGTTTTTGGCCAACAGAGGGAGCTGCTCGTTATAGGAACTTCATTCACTTTTCTACTTGCTCACGCTAGTTTTAAAGAAAACTGCTGTGGGAAACTCAGCCAGAAGCTAGCATGTGTCAAGTGAATCCACAACATCACCACAATCGTCTTTGTCGAGACAGGTTTCAATCGTTTTAAATACTAGCTAGTGATGTTACAATGTCACAATTCATTTGTAAATAGATTAAAAGGTTTTAAATAGGTTATTCTAGCTAACGTTAGCTATGTAGGACAGGGGTGTCCAAACAGTTCCACGGAGGGCCGAGTATCTGCAGATTTTCACTCTCACCTTGTACTTGATTGACTAATTTTGTTACTAATTGTTTAGTTTCTCACCTGGTTGTTTAGGTGTGAACTGGGACCAATTTGTAGGAAAAACCCGCAGACACTCGGCCGTCCGTGGAATGTTCTTCATGGATAATATTAGCATCATATTTT
Organism: Esox lucius; assembly: GCF_011004845.1. NCBI lineage: Eukaryota > Metazoa > Chordata > Actinopteri > Esociformes > Esocidae > Esox > Esox lucius. The sequence continues at coordinate 3,275,786 of NC_047578.1, read as the reverse complement.
CTGTTATAGAGTGGAGAGGAAGGAAAGGAGGAAAACTAGACAGGAAGAAGATTGAAGGACATTGAGGAGGAAAGGTATAGATATGATTACAGAGCCTTCCAGTTTATTATTACAAACTATGTTTTTGAGATCTAATAAAAAAATTAAGCAAGCAATGGGAATCTGTTAACCAAAGTACTTTATCTAATAGTGTACTATTTATTATTAAAAACAGGAGAGGGGGTAGAAGAGAGTGAGAAGGAGAAATTGAGGGAGTAAAAAGAGTGAAGCGAGGAGGCTGTAAAAGATGAGGTGGAAAGGTAAAGAGAAGGAAAGGAAGAACGAAGAAAGATGAGTGAACAAAAGAGGAGAACGATTGTTGTAGAAGAAAGTCTGTTGGCTTTGTTTAAAAATGTTGCTCATGTTCTCTTCTGCTGTTATTCTGCCCAGACTAAATACAAGAAACCGCAATTGTCCCCCGTTTTTTATTCCATAGATAATAACATCAGATACTTTAATGATATATTGACCATTTTCATTTCAGACATCTGGTCACCTTACTCTACAAGCCCTGGGAATATGCAGAAAGAATCGGGATACCGACAGGCACGATTCTTTCTGCAGTGTAGGTAATAAAGAAAACATTCTCTACCATGTCTTGGAAGATACTATCACTGCGATTGACTTAGAAGCTCTTGATTTATACATGCAGATGGCCTACTATGAAGACAAACCGTTTGGCTTTGTTGTCTAGGTCATTTAAAAATATATACATTCTAAACACGTGTGTTTAGTTTTTATACAGCGTAGACACATGGTGTTCTTTAAATTATTATAACTTTTTCTTTTTCTGGCAGCCTTGGGGATGTAGCAAATGATTTACTTTTTCATTATAAGCTAGGTAGGCTTATATAGTTTGAATAATAAGCTAATAATAAACATTTTATTCAAAATTCATAGCCTATGACATTAAGTTTATTTTGAAAGATTAAGCTCTTATACAGTCAAATGTTCATGTTTATTGGCCATAGGCTTCATTCAAATCAGACATGGCTGTTTCAATAGGCCTATTTAAAAATAAAATGGTCAACTTACATAGTGAAAAAATTTAGCCGTCCTTTTTAATTATGACTTTAAACAGAAAATGAATGGGGCAAATTTGGAGCCAGTTTCTTTTTCATGTGAGCGAGAGCTGTTTTCAGTGGAGCGCTCAAGAAAGGCGTGTCGCGGGGCCTGACTACCCACACTGAGAGTGAGGAGCGGAGTATCCTGCCGTTCAACTCCACTCACATACTCTGGTTTGGGACTGTCCATAATAACTGCGCCTCCACATCATCAGTGACCTCCCCCAGAGGCTATGCGGGGCCTCCCAAATTGCACCCCTATTTCCGATGCAGTGCACAGCTTTATCACCTGGGTGATTGGCAGCGAGTAGTGGATACCGAGACTTCACTGGTCTAATTGGAAATCAAGCTAATCGTATGTTCTGCCTGCCATCCCCATTAACACCGTTATTAGCCATTTAGTTCCAGTAACAGCCAGTCAAGCAAGTCTGCTCCATGCGTCATCGCATCCTCTGTTTTCCCGACTCACTTGAAGGCGCCGAACTGGCCCTCATATACCATATAGTGCTATTTTAATGTATGTTAATTTAGCTATTATTTAACAAGGGGAGACAAATTGAGACGTATTTGTCATTCATGCTGCGGAACAACAATCACAGAAATCTTCACAACTCAAATTGTTCGCCCATATCCCTAAACAGACACAGGGACACGAACTGGATGCATCAGGCGCTTGACACGAAAAGGCAGACCTGGAAAAATCTGTGGTTACCAAGGTGATAAGCAGCCTAAACCCTTTATAGTGTCCTGTTCCTGACCAGCGGTCCACACAGAATAGCGTGCCATTTGGGATACAGCCCATCGTCAATGGCGCTTGGGCCTAAATAACAAAACACTGTCCTCACAACCTCAGTCACCGGCTGCATCCCAACTATCTCTCAATCACCCTGAGTCACCGGCTGCATCCCAACTATCTCTCAATCACCCTGAGTCACCGGCTGCATCCCAACTATCTCTCAATCACCCTGAGTCACCGGCTGCATCCCAACTATCTCTCAATCACCCTGGGTCACCGGCTGCATCCCAACTATCTCTCAATCACCCTGAGTCACCGGCTGCATGCCAACTATCTCTCAATCACCCTGAGTCACCGGCTGCATCCCAACTATCTCTCAATCACCCTGAGTCACCGGCTGCATCCCAACTATCTCTCAATCACCCTGAGTCACCGGCTGCATCCCAACTATCTCTCAATCACCCTGAGTCACCGGCTGCATCCCAACTATCTCTCAATCACCCTGGGTCACCGGCTGCATCCCAACTATCTCTCAATCACCCTGAGTCACCGGCTGCATCCCAACTATCTCTCAATCACCCTGGGTCACCGGCTGCATCCCAACTATCTCTCAATCACCCTGAGTCACCGGCTGCATGCCAACTATCTCTCAATCACCCTGAGTCACCGGCTGCATGCCAACTATCTCTCAATCACCCTGAGTCACCGGCTGCATCCCAACTATCTCTCAATCACCCTGAGTCACCGGCTGCATCCCAACTATCTCTCAATCACCCTGAGTCACCGGCTGCATCCCAACTATCTCTCAATCACCCTGGGTCACCGGCTGCATCCCAACTATCTCTCAATCACCCTGAGTCACCGGCTGCATCCCAACTATCTCTCAATCACCCTGAGTCACCGGCTGCATCCCAACTATCTCTCAATCACCCTGGGTCACCGGCTGCATCCCAACTATCTCTCAATCACCCTGAGTCACCGGCTGCATCCCAACTATCTCTCAATCACCCTGAGTCACCGGCTGCATCCCAACTATCTCTCAATCACCCTGAGTCACCGGCTGCATCCCAACTATCTCTCAATCACCCTGAGTCACCGGCTGCATCCCAACTATCTCTCAATCACCCTGAGTCACCGGCTGCATCCCAACTATCTCTCAATCACCCTGGGTCACCGGCTGCATCCCAACTATCTCTCAATCACCCTGAGTCACCGGCTGCATCCCAACTATCTCTCAATCACCCTGGGTCACCGGCTGCATCCCAACTACCTCTAACATTAGCTTAGCTACTCGTCCATTCACCAATGCATTCCCTAACTCATCCACATACTTTAATGTATGTGTTTGTCCACAAACCAGCTCACCCAGGTTGGTTCGAAATGGGCCAGTAACCAAAACATTGCTGGTTCAAATCCCTAATCCAAGAAGGTGGACATGTGTTTTGGATCTGCCCTTGAGCAGGGCACAACCATAATTGCCCCCTGATTGTCATAAATAATGCATTATCCCTGGCATTCTGAGGGCATCTCGGGGGAGGCGGGGTACATGCAAACAAAACAAATCATTTAAATGAAACACTCGAAATGTTACACTTAAGAAATTTTTGACTATTTGATATTTCCAATTACTGAACCTTCATCAATAAAGCTATGGGAGTTAACCCCTATGCATAAAGCTCGGAGAGGAAACCATTCAACCACGAAGGTCTGAGAGGAAACCATTCATCCAATAAGCTGTGAGTTAACCCTTTGCACATAAAGCTCCAAGAGGTAACCCTTCATCTACAGAGCTCTGAGAGGTAACTCTTTAATCTGGAATCTATTTATGCGTTGCACATTTTGTCAAAATATTGTTTTGACATTAATTCTAGGACTAATGTATGTCTAACTGCGTTATCTACTCAATGCCTCCTGGAAGGGCACTTACGAAGTATTGGTCTAAAGCAGTGTTTCTCAACCCTGCTCCTGGACACCCCCCCGCCATGCATGTTTTAGGTTTCTCCCTGCCCTAACATATCTGATGTAGCTCATGAAGGACTTGATAATGAGCTGGTCATTTTAATCAGTTGTGACGAAGCAGGGAGAGGTCAAAAACATGCAGGGCAGGGGGGCGCTCAGGAGCAGGGTTGAGAAACACTGGTCTAAAGTGTATTACTGAAAACTCAAATATACAATGCTGTTTCTAAAGAAGGGTAACAAGAGGGAAAACATTTTGTCACAAATTGGATGTCACCAGATGGACTGTAAAATGTAGTTAGCTTCTAGCTACAATAGAGGGGAGTTCACTTGATTTGAGCTAGCTAAAATATTTTGAATGATTATTATCGCTAATGATAATATCTGTCTTGAGTAAATTTGACAACATAATAATTATAATGATGGTGGCAAAGTTGTTATTAAACATTGGCCTGCTTATATTTGCATAAAGTCAATAGCTCCTGTGAAGTCGTTAGCTCCTATTCTATAGAAGGTTGATAAACGGCAAGAAAATGTTTACAGTAGTGTCAATACTATAGGAGTCTCCACACAAGCACGGCATGGTGTTGCCAGCACAAGGCTCTAGATATCCCTCCGAGAGCTGGACCAGATGCTTTTGGCCTGTTTGGTTCGAGGCATTTGTCTCCCGAGCTATAGAACACATCTAAGTTCAAAGGTTAATGGAGCACAACAATTGTTTTGAAACTTTTTCCTTTTCATAACTCAGACTTTTATCACATGCTTCGTTTACAATGAGTTTAAACTAACAGAGAACGACAGCCCAGATCGAAACAGGACATAGGGATTGGATTGGGACACAGGCTGATGTGCAGCCTGGAAATACTGTAAGTACCTGTCAGTCAAATCCAATCAAATATACTGTACCCTCACAATTTATTCCAAGTCACCAGTGCTATACTGCCCATTTTTCTAATCTTCTTAGACCTTTAAGGCAAAAGAGTTCAGCCTCTTTGGAAGAAGCACATTTTCTAATTTATTTGCAAATACACACCAAATACACAGCAAATGCAGAGCCCATTCAAATTAATGTGAAAGATTGCACACACACAAATTCTCACAGAGCCACTCTCCACTCAATCAGGTGCATGAAAAGGGTAGAAAATTATAATGAACATGAATAAATTCAGCGGATTCTTAGAATTTCACCGCTTTGACCATCTGCGCGGATAGCAAATGAGGTGAGCAAGAGGGGGAGGAGAGATAGGGAGTGGGCAAGAGAGGGAGGAGAGATGGGGAGGGGGCAAGGGAGAAGCAGATTAGAAGAAATATGACCAAAAGTGACAGTGAGAATTACAGAGAGGGATAAAATGAGGAGAGAAATGGAAGGCCAAGTCAGTATATATGGTCAGTGACAGCCAATGAATGTCCAGCAGCAGATGGTTGTCGAGGGGAAACAGACAGATTGACGGTCAGGTAATGACTGATCAAATCTCTGCGATGGTTGTCGAGGGGAAACAGACAGGTAGACAGTCAGGTAAAGACCAATCATATCTCTGCGATGGTTGTCGAGGGGAAACAGACAGGTAGACAGTCAGGTAATGACTGATCAAATCTCTGCGTGTTTCATGTCCAGTTCAGACACTAATCCTTGGTCTGCATCTCAGATGGCACCCTATTCCATTCACAGCACACCACTTTGGGTCAGGGCCCTTGTTAGAAGTAGAGCACTGCATGGGGTGGAATTTGGGATACACACCCCGGAGCCAGACTGGAAGGCTGGTTACCTGGCAGCAGACACTTCCATTTGTCAATCAGTAACTGTAGTGGGTTTGCATTAAGGGGGGATCACTCTCTGGCTGGCCCACCGATCAGGAGGGATGTGCGTGTGTGTGTGTGTGTGTGTGTGTGTGTGTGTGTGTGTTTATATATCTTCCACTCAGACAGGAGAAGGTGAGAGGAGACTCTATTACACTGTCCATCAGGATGAAAGTAGCTCTTACTGTCGGCTTGCGCACACACACACACACACACACACAATTCTGCTGGTGGCTCCAGGGTGTTAATGACCAGTATCATCCAAAGCCCTGTGAGACATTTCATATTGTACTGTAGGAAACGTCTCTGTAAGTCTCCCGTCAGGGGTGGGCTTAACATCTAGTCATTCAGGTATCACAGATAGATGGCTTGGAGCTCCCTGATGACAACATTGTGAAGACTAAGCCCTGCTAGTCACCTGACCAGTCAGATAGAGGTCTGTAGACTACGCCCTGCTAGTCACCTGGCCGGTCAGATAGGTGTCTGTAGACTAAGCCCTGCTAGTCACCTGGCCGGTCAGATAGGTGTCTGTAGACAAAGCCCTGCTAGTCACCTGGCCGGTCAGATAGGTGTCTGTAGACTAAGCCCTGCTAGTCACCTGGCCGGTCAGATAGGTGTCTGTAGACTAAGCCCTGCTAGTCACCTGGCCGGTCAGATAGGTGTCTGTAGACTAAGCCCTGCTAGTCACCTGGCCGGTCAGATAGGTGTCTGTAGACTAAGCCCTGCTAGTCACCTGACCAGTCAGATAGGTGTCTGTAGACTAAGCCCTGCTAGTCACCTGGCCGGTCAGATAGAGGTCTGTAGATTAAGCCCTGCTAGTCACCTGGTCAGTCAGATAGAGGTCTGTAGACTAAGCCCTGCAAGTCACCTTGATCCTGGCACCTAGATGTGTGCCACTTACACCTCATATTCAATCATTTTGCCTGACCTGTCTCTATTTTCTCTACTTCCTTCTAACTTATTTCTCTCCTACCTTGTTTTTTCCTCTCAATTCTGTCTCCCTGTTCTCTCTCTCTCTCTCTCTCTCTCTCTCTCTTTTCTGTCCATTAACACACTCCCACTCTCTTTCCATCTTATTTCTCCTATTACTCGGTTTCCTCAAAGCCCTCCCTTTCTCCTCGTTTTATCCTTCCCTCTCTTTCTTTCCCCTTATCCCTCTCCTTTCTCTCTCCTAGCCCCCCCACTCTCTTGTCTCTTTCCTTCTCGCTCTCTTGTCTCTTTCCTTCTCGCTCTCTTCTCTCCTTCCTTCTCGCTCTCTCCTCTCCTTCCTTCTCGCTCTCTCCTCTCCTTCCTTCTCGCTCTCTCCTCTCTCCATGGCCTCTGTCTATTTAGCTCTCTTTTTCTGACTCTTTTCTCATCTTTCTTTCTCTCTCAATTCCTTTTGTCTTGGAATTATCTCCCTTTGTCTCCTCTCTCTCTCTCTCTCTAATCTCCTTTTCTTTGTCCTCTTGCTCTCTCTCCCTCTCTCCTGTTTGTGTGCAGATGTAATCCTCAGTCACTGTTCCTGGGAAAGCTGTATTTCTCAGAAACGGGGTGCCTGTGTGATGATTGCACGGTAACACAATACATTTATCGCACCGTCAGCAAACTTGGGGACACACCACGGTGAACCCCCAATTCTTCATTAGTGACTCAATTAACAGAGTACCTCCTCTCCCCACAGTCTCCCTGGGGGGTCGCTATAGCGCTGTAAAAATAACACCATACTTCACCATGGTAACATCCATTAACCCTGTTTACACCCACCAGCTCCACACACCTGTACACATACACACACATTAAGCAATCCACTGCTGAAAAAAATACACAGGATGCATCCCAAATGGCACCCTATATAGTGCCCAAAACATGTGTTTTTTGTATCCCATAAGGCTTAGTTCAAAAGCAGTGTAAATGTCCACATAAATTGACTAATCTTAGCTTTAGAATAAATAATATCTATACACATGTATACACACACACACGGTTTACTTAAGATTTTGGACAGGTATAGTAACTGCCACACATTCATTGGCCACTATCAGTCATGCTGAGATCATGAGGTCAAGAGTTCAGAGTTTAATTAGCTCAGCTCACGTTTTCTAGAAGCTTGCATCTTTTCATCTTTTACCAACTGAACCACACATTTTCTCATCAACGTTGGCTATAAAGATTTTCACTAAAGTCATCACGCACTTTTTACCTTCGCAGTCTTGGTACGCGGAGCGAGGTAAGTTTTGTTTGTACAGAATGTCATTCAGAGTATGTACATAAGTTTTGTTCTGTATACGTCAAGCTAATATGCTATGTGGGAATGTGATGCGTGTCTTCGTTTGTAAATGACTGAATACATTTAAGTTTTTTTTTATGAATGTATATTAGAACAAATCGCTTTGTCACAAACTCATTATATTGTAATCTTTTCTTTATTAGTTGTCACAAGGTGCAACAGAGTTCGTCCATAAAACTGAAAAAGAAATAAACTTCTAGCACCCATCGAGACTCTTCTGTGATATTTCGAAGTACCAAGGACTGCTAGAAGCAGTGCAGTGTACTTTGGGACACAGGAGAAACATTATGTAAGAAACACATTACCGCAGAAAGACACAACCAAGAGGCAGTGACAGGATCCTGGAAATGAGACACAAGTTAAACAAAATGAATCGCCAGAACATAGTGTCCTACCCAGGATCCTCACCGAGCCCGCGGACAGAGAGGTGAACAGGAGAACTTACTCGGAGCCCAAACAGAGGATGGGTAACTGCCAGGGACACACGCATACAATGTGCGGTACAGCCCAATAAATCGGAGAGACAACATCCAAAGGCACTCGCACAGCACTGCAGATGTAATGCCGAGAAGAGCACAACGTTTTAAATAGAGACTTGGGGTCGGGTGTCTCTGCCAGTGATGCTGTGGAAGCAGTGGCAGGAGGACAGGTGAAGCCTACTGCAGACAATGCTGGCAAAATCACACGGGTGCACTGAAAATGCAATATTTAGATGTTTACTTTCACTTTACAGGCAAAATATGTTAATTAATGAAAAGTGATAATTTGCAATGATGGCCGGGCTGCTGGGTTTATGTCTCAGAGTAATAAAAGCAGTCAACACAATATAATAAAACAGTATCTGAAATAGCACCCTATTCCTTGTAGTATACATTACTTTAAACCAGAGCCCATAGGGGATACATGGGGCGCATAAAGCTTTGGTTAAAAGTAGGGCACTACATTGGAAATAGGGTGGCATTTGAAAGACAGCCAGATGGAATCCAGAGAGAGCAGTCAGTAGAATGAAGTGGATTGTTTACATGACGAAATGGAATATGCACACCAACATGGAATATACACACCAATACACACACACCAGTAAGAAATATGCTAGTACCAATATGGAATATACACACCAATACACACACACCAGTAAGAAATATGCTAGTACCAATATGGAATATACACACCAATACACACACACCAGTAAGAAATATGCTAGTACCAACATGGAATATACACACCAATACACACACACCAGTAAGAAATATGCTAGTACCAATATGGAATATACACACCAATACACACACACCAGTATGAAATATGCTAGTACCAATATGGAATATACACACCAATACACACACACCAGTAAGAAATATGCTAGTACCAACATGGAATATACACACCAATACACACACACCAGTAAGAAATATGCTAGTACCAATATGGAATATACACACCAATACACACACACCAGTAAGAAATATGCTAGTACCAATATGGAATATACACACCAAGATGTACACATCTGAGCATAGTACTCATGAACTCAGCCTCATGGTACAAGACAGGTCTACGCTTATAAAAGAGAGTACAGGCCTGGAACTGATTAGAAATTTGACCTGGAACAGCACTCACATACTCTGATGCTGTTTTGTATCCTGTCACAAAAAATACGTACAGTTTCTTACACAATACCTCCATCTTCCTGTCACACACCCACCCACCCAAATAGTAGTATTCCATTGTGATTGATTAAGTAACAAGCTGTGGCAATGGTTCTACGTTCAGAAAATACACGGAAGGCCTGTCATTACTGACGAGCTTGTCATTTTACACGCATTTCAGAACAATTAATTCAGACACGTCGGTTACATACGTTTCAGAACTATGGACAGTGTCGTGCGCTGAAAGCGTATTGGCGCAGCGCTATGGAGCCGTCCTGCAGGTGGCCGGAGCGCAGTCCTGCTGGTTCTGACTCAACTCATTAGGGACAGATTGACACAGAGGAACGCCAGGTGAGAGAACTCTCGAGACCAATCAATGTCTGTAATTCGTCAATTAATTACCAGGGATGGAAACAGCAGCACATCGACCCCTCCGGGCCCGGAGTTCAATAAAAACGAATGGATAACAGCATAGTTAAAACGGTTCAGCCAGAGCCACAGGTGTAAGATGAAAGCTTCCAACAATGTTGTGTGCTTGTCAAAATCCAGCGACGTCATTTAAAACCCACAATTGACCAAGCGCATATTTCAGTAATTGGCGAGTGTTGACAAGATTGGCACACATGCAGTGTAATAAGTATGTATTGCTATATACTCCCACGTCTGGTTCTGCACAAGACCTAAGTGAGGAAAAAGTGAGGGCTCATGTCAGAAAAGACTCCCTGTTGTCACGGCAATGAATTAGCCCCTGTGACATTCAAAACCTATAGAGGCACACTTTCAGCCCTATATGGGTATACAGTGACCACCTGAAACATAAAACTGGCACTTCATTCTACACTGGTCTTTGTTGTCACATCAATACAATGAGACCCCTCCCGTTTGAGACTCAAAATCCAGAGGGGTCGTAACGGGCCAAAACAGCACTCACACGTCTAATGCTGAGAGGGGATGAAACGATGACAATGAAAAACGGAGAGATGGATGTACGAGAAATGATCGAGCTCTGCAGCACCACAGCGAGACACAACTGCAACGTCCAAACTTACTGCTGCACCGCCCGCTCAGCTTCTGGCACCGGCTGACAGTTGGCGAGGGAGACGATCCCAAAAAGAGGTTTGGTTGGTGTAAATTCAGCGTGCGTGTTGATCCGTTCGCCAGTGAATGCGCGTTTGCGTGTAAGTGAGAGTGCGTGTGCACGCGCACAAGCGACCACCTCAACTGACAAGCGGCAGCCTAAATGTATTCAATATGACCGAATCTTACGGGGAAAACTGCTGAAAGGCTACTGATGAAATACAAAACCAGGAACGGGTCAAATGCCGAGTTAAGCCTATAACTGTCGCCATTACATACACAATTATAAAGATTAGAAATACACATGTAGGATATTTAACCAGGCTACATCAAATAAACCAATTAACAGTCGCGCTTAAAAATCAAAGCCAAATATCAACATATGTGTTTATGAAGTAGCATAACTTACACGTGCCAATAGGTCCGTATTACTTTGTTTTAAATAAGTGAAATCCCATTCATTTAAATGTGCATGTGAATTACCAGTCCATCAAAGTACAAAAAAGCTAACGCATACTGTTTTCACCTACCTAAGCCAGCTTATTGCCCGCTATCCGAATCATACTCACAAATACTAGACGCTCGATCAATTGCCATGTTCCCATCGAAAACGACTCGCAGAAAGAGAATATACATGTAAATGTCAAAAGCTGTGCGAAAGTGTGGTTTGTTCAAACAAATGTTGCCCAGAAAACCAAGACTGCAATACGTCTATGCTCTGACCCAGTTAAAAAAAATCTCGCTGTATTTCTGACGGGTGTAAAATGTTGTCGCGAAAAGCACGATACACACACACATACACACACACACAGCACAGGCGATGTTGCAGTGTGCACCTCCCTCCTCTCTCTCTCTTTCTCTCTTTCTCTCTCACTTCTCTTCCTTCTTTTCGATCCCCAGTCCTCAGTCGCTCACTCACCAACGACGTCACCGGGCGAGACGCAACGTTAACTCTTCCCCTCTTATCTGCAGTGGAGAACAGTGTGTCGGTGTAGCCTTTACGAGGACGGGCCTCGTTGAGGCTAGTAGGGAGAGCGGTGGGAGAAATGAGTGCGCTTATTGGGTGACGGAAAGACAGATGGGGTGCAAACATCATAGATAAATAGTACAGACCTCCCCCTAAGCCGCGTTGATGGCAAACAGCGGCTAGCCAATCAACTCCCTCTGTTCGGCTCATCCTTCTCCCTGGGCCGCGTCATTTTGATTTTATACTCGTAGTCTCTCTACGAGTGTAATAAACACATTCTGCGGCTGGTTGGCGGGTACGGTTGGGTCTCCTAGCTGGCTGAAGCCTTCCTTGTAAATGGCGCCACGTTCCTAATGTAGTGTACTTCTTTTGACCAAATCCTCAGAGATCACCCAAAGGCTCGTGTCAAACGTAGTCCACTACATAGGCAATAGTGTGGCATTTGTGAGGTACACAGGGTTGTTCTATTACAGAACGGGGTCATTACAGGGATTTAAACGTTTATCGTTTATTTTGCCTTTAATTTGAATATATAAAACAGTTTAGATTACACTGTCCTGTCCTTTTTAGGCGAGGGATGATAACAGAAAGAAGGGAGCGTGTAGGTGAAAATGGATCTGCCATAACCAAAAGACAAATAGACCTGTCTCAGCTCTGCATCATGAAAGATTGAGCTTGGGAAATGCGCCCTAATTTTAACAGTATTAAATAACATTGGGTCCAAATATATAAAACACACATTCGATTGGTTCCCGATTATTTATTTTTTCATCAACAGAAATTGAAAAAAAAGAAAAAAAAAGTAGTAAAAGAGTTTTCACCACTTGTTGTAGTTTACAATTTATTTACTGTAAATCCAAATTCACCTTTTGAATTAACAGAACAAAGACCAATTACGTGGTCCAAATAAGATACCAACGTATCTGGAGAATTAGTTTTACAACCATGAAAAAGCACCCTGTGCATTTATACTGGGAACCACGCTTCCAGCAGTAACGATCTTCAGTGTTTGAGGGACGCTCGCCACCAACAGCTCTATCTTGGGTTTGGATCCGATTCTGATCTGGACTCTTAACTGGCCACCACAATTAAGGACCAGATTCTGGAGTTGCTAGAAGATCCATATTCGTCCATCGATACCCAGCTAGTAGACATTACATTAATTCAGCAGATTCCCTGTGAGACTTAGGTCTATGGTACCGAGGGCATACGCTTTCGTGCCGGTCCCAGTGGGAATCAAACCCAAAAGCCTGGCATTGCAAGCATCATGGTCTTACCAACTAAACTAGACGAGACCAAATCAGTGCTCGAGGCCATATGTATCCAGGTTACAGGGTATGGTGTTGTTTTCAATGCATCAGTTGGTTGTCAAAAACAGCAGAGGTCTTTAATGTTACAAGCTTGAATACGGAACATTTCCTCCTGGATCTAAGCTTGGTCAGAAGAAAAGAGAACAACCTCCTTAAGGGCTGGTTCGCAGAAACATTTTAAGCCATTTCCAGTGAGCTTGATTTTGTAGTCCAGGAGTAGGCTAAACTTTGTCTGCAAAACCAGCTCTCAGTGTAAAGAAAATAACACCCTGTCCACAATAAATAATGAGATTTCATAATGCTGTGCTTTTCTGTTATCTCAGCAGGCTAATTATGTTCCGCCGACACAGATTAAACCGGCCCTGATGGTGGCTGGTGTATTGTCTACTCCACCTCATCTCCAACAGATGCATTGATAGATTGTAGATTGTCACTCACTGGAAGAACGGCACCGCTGCTGAAAGGACATCTTCAGAAGGTGATTCGGGTCTGACAGTTCTAGATTGTGGTGCAGAAAGGAGTGCTCTATTATGTGAGGCTGAAAGGTGAGCTCTAAAAAGCATTAAATGTCTTTAATAAAGACGAAGCTTCGACACCAAATTGCACCATATCCCCATATATTAATTAAAAATGGTGAACTACTTTGAGTACGGTCATTAGGGCTCTGTTTAAAGGGTGTGCACTATTTAGGAAATAGGGTAGTATTTGGAATTGGGATGCAAACTAAAGCTCTTCAAAGGGCAGTTATCCTTTCTATCAGATTCACATCTGCTCTCCATTTCACAGTGGTCCCTTGTGAGTTCTAACTCCATAATTTTCTGCCTTCTACTTGTTAAAGCCCCAAAATGTGTCTTAAATGTTTTTGCCTCAACTTGCCTGTCACTAACCCTTTTATTCATCGTCCTCTATCACAAATCAATTATCACACTTCTCCACGACTCGTCCGCCTCTCACCTCTTTCAGTCCGCCCCCCCCCCCCCCCAAAAGCCATCCCCACGCGACCGCTTGGTTCTAAGCGCAGCTCTTCTCTATATTTATATCAGTGTTGAATAATTGAAGCTTGGAGAGACAGAGAATAATTTTCAGTTTTCTCTGGCTTCGACCCAAACGACACGCTGTTCAGTGTGCTACCAGAGCCCTGTGTAGCGTGCCACGTGTGGGGGGGGGGTCTCAAATGACACCACCCCCCCCCCCCCCGCCAAATGAGACACCCGTCTTCATTCACCACCCCTTTCAGCCCACGGTGTGGTCCTCACCCAGATGCGACTCCTTCCTCCGCCCATTCACCACACGCCCGCAATACTCACACTTTCCACGAAATAGAAATTAACATGCATTGTTCCTGTACATACGGCACAGCATCCGGCCACGTTCCAATTTGCACTGTATTCCCTACACAGTTCACTACTTAGAACCAGAGCCCTGTGGGAAATAGGGTGCCGTTTGAAATCAACCTCTGTGGGACGGCTGTTATCACTAGTGCTCTATTATTTTAACGCTGCGTCGGGCTCGGACTGCATTACAATAGCTCCAGGATGGAGTTTCACAGTGGCCACACCTCTTGCCTTGGGGATGGATGTAAAAAATATATATATAATAATTGGTGCCCATGCATATAAGTCTCAACGCTGCCTATTTCATTCTGAAATAAAATACATATGCCGACTCTCATGGAAACAGACAGAATGGTTTGCATAGTTAGCCATGGCTAGCATTCACTGACAGACTTTGAAGTTACCTTTGAGTGTAATGGAGCTGACGCGTGACTGTGACAAGAATGGTATAGAATTCACATCTGGAAGAGAGCTCTAAACCATTTAGCGTACAACAGCAAACGAAGTAAAGTGGTTGAAGCCAGATATCAGACTTTATTCCATTGCTTTCGGACCACAGCCTGCCCAGGCACATCCCTTTGCCCTGAGGACCCTATGGGGCTTGCAATGGCACAGTAACCGCCAGGGACGACTGGTTAATTCTACGGAGTCTATCAGCAAAAAAAAAGAAAAGAAATGCAGAGTTAAAAAAACAATTACTGCATTGCCGTCTAGCAGCACCAACACAGCTGAACTCCGCAAATGTAAAATTATTAAATACACTTTTAATAATTGTTACAGCATCATATTCCATGCATTACCATTGGCATGATTACTAAGCTGTCAGCATCATATTCCATACATTACCATCGGCATGCTTACTAAGCTGTCAGCATCATATTCCATACATTACCATCGGTATGATCACTAAGCTGTCAGCATCATATTCCATACATTACCATCGGCATGATCACTAAGCTGTCAGCATCATATTCCATACATTACCATCGGCATGATTACTAAGCTGTCAGCATCATATTCCATACATTACCATCTACATGATTAATAAGCCATCAGCATCATATTCCATACATTACCATCTACATGATTAATAAGCTATCAGCATCACTGTTTATCCGCACCATAACAAATGATACCCCATTTCCTGTATAGTCCACTGCTTTATTCCAGTAGAAAATAGTGCCCTTTGTATGAAGATCAGTAGCACTTAACATGCATGCTATACACTATACACAACCCTACCAATCTAAATAGACAAATAAGAAGACATTCCATTAATACTACACACTGAAAATGCTGACCTCAAATCAGCTGTGGTGCAGAGATAGGTCTCTGGCTCAACCCCAGAGGGTGTCCCAAACAGATCCCTGCTGTCTACTCCCTACCGATGAGCACTACTTTTGACCACTGTCCTATGGACCCGGGTGAGGCTTAGTGTACTATACAGAGAATAGGGTGTCATTTCTGTCTAGGGTGGA
Organism: Esox lucius; assembly: GCF_011004845.1. Classification (NCBI taxonomy): domain Eukaryota; kingdom Metazoa; phylum Chordata; class Actinopteri; order Esociformes; family Esocidae; genus Esox; species Esox lucius. The sequence continues at coordinate 3,260,110 of NC_047578.1, read as the reverse complement.
GAGGACCGGATGGGCGTGTAACACTGTCACGTTAAGAGCATTTGAAATTAAAGTTAACGTTTCAACAAGATCAACTTAGGGAAAACACAGGAAATTTAAATCTAAACAATTTAATAAATAATGTCAGTATTCAATGAAGACACTTTTGAGAAATTAGAATCGTGGTTCCTTTACTACTAAAAATATTACTGTGCATTTGTGCGTTGAACCCCTACAGAATGTTACAATTTGGAGGGCCCAAGGCACTTGATGTAAATAAATATGAGTACATTAAAATTCACATGTATCCCTCTGTAGCAGTTGGATCCATTTCCCGCCACGCAGCGCAAAAACGAAGTGTTCCAAATGGCCCTTTCACCTATGCAGCACACTTTTGAGCCATGCTGGCCATGGTCCAGGAAAGGAAAAGCGTGCCATTTGGGACTGACGGTGTACAGGCCAGTAGACACATAATTTCCTCACGAACAGAAAGCAGGAGTCGTGAAAGGTCAAAGCATGAAGCTGTGTGGAAGTTTTAAGTTAATGTGCAGTAATGACAGAGACAGGCTGCCGCCAAAAAGGAACAGTATTCCTCATTTAGTGCCCTCTTTTTGACCAGGAGAACATAGAGTACCGGCCATAACGAGTACACTACAAAGAAGAATGGTGTCATCTGTGAAACACTTCACTAGTCTAGGAGTTGCTGTTGTTCTACGTGCTGGGAACATTTCCAGAACATTCGTTTGGGGGGTAAAAAAAAACCAACTTACAATTACTTTCATATAGAATAATTTAATAGGATCTCTGCAGTGGAAAGAATTAGTAAAAAAAAAGAAAAGTATTAAAAAAAGAGGTATAAAAACAAAAAAACATGTTTTGTATTTAATTATCTTCAGGTGTTCAGAATACAATAATTATATTCCTTTTATGTTTCTAGGGAGAGCGAGAGATGGTAGTATTGTTCCATTAATGCTTTTTGTTCATTCCAAGGGCAAGCCAAAAAACTAAGTCTGTGGTTATTCAATCAATATTGAGGGAAAGGCAAGCATTCATGGACTGAGTCAGGCAACAAAATGTTTTGTTTTCTGACTAAACCAAAACCTCCAACAATCTTAAAATAGCTATCATGTGAAACGATCAGTAGAGTAAGCACTATTTGTCGTTCTGTCTCTGTCTCTGTCTATATGTAAAGTACAGTAACATGCTTCGACTGGCTTTGCCTCAGTGTGTTTGTCATGCATTGTGGTCTCCGTCGCTGACAATTTGTTGCGCGTGTGGAGCAATTGATAGATCACAGTGTGAGAACTACAAGTCCCAGGGGGACCCGGCGAATCAGTGTACACTTCCTCTCTGTCTCAGCCTCCCGTTGTGATTCATTAATGTGTGAACGGCGTCCCAGCCACCCTCCTCCAGATACCCCATTCTGCACTGTCACAATGACGCTGTCTGAGTCCCCAACAGCAACATACTCCCCACTTAGCGCCCTAGTTTTGACGCGGGCCCTGGATAAAAGCAGGGCGCTGTAAAGAGAGCAGGGTGCCATTTGGGATCGGCCTAAAGGTTCAATCAGAACCGGTGTTCCACGGAACATTGTAATGCCTCTTGTCTAAAATCACTCCTACAATCTCAGTCTTTGTTCTTCTGCACGTTGGCCTCTGATTGGGATCCTTTATCTGAGCCGTCCATCAGCCATCATCAATCAGCCAGTCACTGCTCCCCTGGTCTCACAGGCTCACACTTCTGTGGTGCTGCTTGACGAAGCTCTCCTGTCTCTCCCTGCCCATCGCCCCCCGCACCTCCTCGAGTCTGTCCTGCCTCGGGGTGGGGACGACCACCTCCCTGACCCCTGTGGCCCTGTTCTCCTCCCTGCTCTCAGCTGTCAAGGCCCGCTCTTTCTCCCAGTCCTCCCCGACCAGGCTGCTGACGTCGCTCAGGTCCCCCAGGTGCTCCACGGAGTCGCACTTCTCCAGGTCCGAGGCGATGGTCTGGAGACTTATGACAGACATGGAGTCGGAGCCAGCCTCGCCCCTCTCCCTGTGTCCCCAGCCCTGCTCCCTGTGCCTCTCCACCCACAGGCGTGTCTTCTCCCCGTCCACCCATTCGCTGCCCTCCAGTGCCCCGCCTCCAGCACACACCGCCTCAACCTGAATCCTGACGGACGCTTTGACCTCAGCCTCCGCCCCCACCGGGGAGCTCCTCCCACCACAGGCCACAGGGCGGGCCCTGGTGGCACGGCCACTCCCCCTCTGGGCGTGGATCTGCTCGCTGATTTGCTCCAGGTTGCGCAGGGCGACGGAGTAGCGCGTCTTCACCTTGGAAACTCTCTCTTCCAGCTGAACCACCTTAGCCTTGTGCTCCTGAAAAACAACAAACATACCTTTAGGGTACCTGATGTGATGTGTTGGAGTTACTGACAAGTCAAGGTGGAATGAGTGAGGTTTTTAGTTGGAGTAACTTTATTTATTTTTAACAAGAAGTTAGGATTTTCAGGTATTCTTTGTTGCAAGTCACAAGTTCAAAACATGTAACTTGCAACAAAGGAAAACAGTAGACCCAAAGTAAAATTGTACACCAAGCGTATAAACTCTCCTACACGATTAGCCGAAATGAAATTACAGAGCCATAGGGCAATCAAATAATGTATTCAAGTGTATTTAAAAATGTATTTGAACACGTATCAAAGTTAAACCGCACCCCCCTCCCCAGAAAAAGAAACAAAGCAATACCTCCAGTATGTGGTTGAATTGAGCCTTGAGCTCAAAGTACGGTTTGGACTTGACAATGACCTTCCTGAGTGACTTCTGGAGGGTCTGGACACGCTGCTCAGCATCCTGGCACAGCTGGGTAACACGCTGGTGCTCCCTCTCGCTCCGGAGACGCTCCTCCTCTGCCTCGTTTACCTGGGACACACACAAACACACACACACACCCACACTTCAGCAGCCGTCCATCATGCCCTTGGATGTCCAACCTGCTTCCGTCTCCATCAGTCACCAGCGCCATCATCACGCCTGGAGCCTTTCCTCGGACTAAATCAACCCGAGAGCCGGGTGCCTGGGTTTCGCCACTCAACTCCGTGGGGGGCGGCGTCATCACAAAGCCATCAGCAGAACTACCAACCGGTGATGATAATACCTGGTTGTTGGCGAGACCACTGACCCGGTTTGACCCGCAGACACCCCCTTCAATCCAATAAAGACGAGTTTAGTGTGCCGCCGCTCACTCCAGTCACTTCTGCTGCAATAGATTAATTTCTCCCAGGCGCAGAATAGCAGAGGAGCAGGAACTCTGGCGAATGCGAATGAGGACGCTCAACCTTGATCTTTATAAGAGTACTGGTCGACATTAATCATCATTGATTAAACGCAGAGAAAGTCCGACCCCCCCCCCCCGCGCCACGCAGGTCTCAGACTACATACTAAACAGCTGTTCAAATGCTGTCCCAAATGGCACCGTTACCCATGAAGTACACTACGGAGGGCCACGGTCAGGCCCAGTGTCTACAGAACAGGCTGCCGCTTGGGACCCGCCCATGAACGTCCACTTCAAACGGACGAGGAGGCTCAATGACTTGACATTTGCATTTGGACCTAATTCAAGCACAATCTCAAGGATGAGGAGATGGATGGTCCTCGCCGAAGCCTCTCCGTGATAATTCACCGTCTCCTACATGGATTTAGCTTTTGGCCGGTGTTCACAGTCGAGTTCACGGATATAAGCTTTATTCGGTTTCGGCGGGATTCGGTTATTAAGTATTCACTGCCTATTACAGACGTGTCTTCAGCCACTGGCTTCCAGCCGAAGCTCATATCCACTGCTAGACCACGGCGCTTGACTGCGGAGCAGCAAGATGAACTGGCAGGCTCTGCTCAAAACGAACATGCCTATCAGGGCCTTTCGTTCCGCCTACTGTGGCCTCTCAGCCATCCCACCCCGACAGTAACTGGATTTCTAAAGCTAATAGATGCAGGTTTTTCTGTCTGCCCATATGCATTTCTTATCATAACAAAACAAAACTAAAAAATCCCCAGTCTTTCCAGGTTAAAGCGGACCCATGCCATTACGCTTGAAAATCAGGATGCATTTGCTCAATAACGTGTTGTTTTTTTTCCGCGCCGTATTTTCACGTTGACCTTATAGAATACTTTGCTTTAGCCCAACCACGATAAAAGCACAGTAAATCAATTTTAATTAGACTTTGTGACACGACAAAACGTGGAAACGGTCAAAGGGCTGTGAATACTTCCACTCAGCCGAACCCCTGGAGATATGTCGCAGCTTTAGCCACAAGCATCCACTGTCCACTACAGAGATGTTGCTCCTTGACAAATATTCACAGTCCGGTAACTAGTGTCAGGACATTATTGGGTCAAAAGCCAGACACATTGATAAGAAGACCAGGGATGACGGCCCTTATAGCTCCCTGCCGCTACGAGCAGACTTCACTGATTGAAGACATGGTCCTTGTACAGAATTTACGACTGTAACGGGGATAAAGCAATCTCCAATCCAGACGTCAAAAGCATTCTTGGGGATTGGGGTCAGGCGGGACCTTTATGGCCAGGTCACGGGGGAACTACCCAGGACAGCAACTGTGGACAGACATCCCATTTAATTCACGATGCGGTAAAGGGCAAACCGAAACCGCGGTAACTAACAAAGGGGAGGCTGTTTGAGACTATTCATGTGGCTCGCATTGTCAGGATTCTGTGCTTTGTGATTGAACTGTTGAGGAGGGATTCTGCACTGTCACTGCTGACACGAAAACAAAGGTGCTGACACTGAAGTAACAAGGCGTTTCAGGAAAGATAGGAAGATAAAGACGGTCCTCTGAAAGTTTCACCCAGGGATACAGTCACAGACAATCTGAAACAGACCCTCTTCCCTCTCTGAAAGATTATAACCACAGGACATCTGCAGATCAGAGTTTTTCCGGGACATTTTCGGTGTAAGGACTCAATCGATTCACTGCCCACAGTGAACCATGTTCAAGGACTTAGAAGCAGGACTCCCACCTGCTCTGGTGCCACCTTCAAACTCCTAAAGACTCAGCCGGCAAACCAGCTCCGTACAAGTACCCACCAGAACAATGTTCATTTCGATGAGTGGGCTGTGATGGGATTCAGGTGAAAAACTGAATAGTATCATCCTGTAGGCCGACACTCGCTCCACTCCAACGGATGTTAAGGCCTCAGTCGTACAGACGCTGCTATGAATTACTGCTTGTCAGTCTGGTGAACATTATGATACAGTTGTTAAGAAATACCAGCGAAAGATTTTCCATCAGATGTTTTTTCCCAAATAACTTGGAATTTGTCCGGAAAAAAAGAAGCTTCACCCCAGTCGGATATTCTCTTCATAAGCGATTCCCTCCTACGCCAATCTTGCTTTTCTTGGATAGTCGTAAACCATTTCAACTATTCTCTAGATTTATTCTGTTGTGTCCCCCAACTGTCCAGCGCAGTTTCAATTCACTTCATGAAATTAGACTGTTTAGTAATAAATGGAGGTATATTATAGATCATTAAGTTAAGAATTTTCCAGTGCCTCCAGACCTTTAAAGTCTGCACTTAATTACTTGGCTAAAAAATAATTAGACTGTCCTTTACATTAAATAAAAAAATAGATTCTAACAGTAGATTTACAGCTTTCGCCATCAGCATTCACTGTCTAGCACAAAAATAATCCCTTTAAAGCCTGTCGGCAAATACAGAGCCACAATATGAAATACTGCTCATATTTTGTTCAGAGACTAAAACAGAAGTGTGAGAATGAGACGTTGAGAACAACCAACATGCATTGATTTGTCTCACTCACCAGCGCCCCAACCATTAGAGAAAACAACATAATGTGAGAGAAAATGAATTATTGGTCATTCATTAATGGATTTCAATGGCAGTGCCCAAGCTCAAGTATCTAAGTGGCACAACTGGGCACAGAGTAAAACGACCTTCAGTCCCCTAGAACAAAAAACCTCTGGAAACAAAGGAGATTCAGCACCGTCCACATACACGATACCCTCTGAACACAGCCCAGTGTCGGACACAAGGTCACGGCAGGTTCAGGCAAATGTTTAGGATACAGCCACAATTAAACTAAACTCATATTTACCCAGCATGATGCAGAAAACAATTCTCTTTCATTTCCCGGTCTGCTTAAAACCAAATAATTGTAGGCTCAACGTTTCGTATAGAGACCCCGTCATTCCACGGCGTGGCTCTCGGCAGGCCAACGCACGCTCACGTAGGAGCCGAGGGACCGTTTGTACCGATGAACCTCACACGTTGTGTGGAGACCGCCACACACACGGTTTTACACGTTGGCCTGACAGACGTGGCTAACTAACAGCTATCAGTACAGCGCCCTGGCAACTTGCCTACGGGGAATAACGCGACTCTGACACTGCTGGAGACCGTGTTGTCACAGGCAATGTGTGGCCCTACCAATAATAATGTGAATTAAATAAATATCCCCACAAGCCTTTAATTACACCTAATGCGCTAATTAAAACTAATGCAGCCCCGCGAGTCACACAATGATTATGACTGATCAACTGTCTCACAGTGTCGTCACAGTAGCACTGTTCTAATGTGGAGGTGGTGTATGTTCCACTGTCTACAGTCACAACCAATGAAAGCTACAATCACACTCCCATTCCACGGACACAGCCCCAACCCATTCCACGGACACAGCCCCAACCCATTCCACGGACACAGCCCCAACCCATTCCACGGACACAGCCCCAACCCATTCCACGGACACAGCCCCAACCCATTCCACGGACACAGCCCCAACCCATTCCACGGACACAGCCCCAACCCATTCCACGGACACAGCCCCAACCCATTCCACGGACACAGCCCCAACCCATTCCACGGACACAGCCCCAACCCATTCCACGGACACAGCCCCAACCCATTCCACGGACACAGCCCCAACCCATTCCACGGACACAGCCCCTCCCATTCCACGGACACAGCCCCTCCCATTCCACGGACACAGCCCCTCCCATTCCACGGACACAGCCCCTCCCATTCCACGGACACAGCCCCAACCCATTCCACGGACACAGCCCCAACCCATTCCACGGACACAGCCCCAACCCATTCCACGGACACAGCCACTCTTCTTTGTAATAAAGCCATGTCCTACTTTGGAGGTGGCGTGGTTGAGCATCTCCTGCCAGGTGGGGTCCAGAGTGTTCCGGTCAGCCAGCAGACCCTGTTCGGCCACGTACACCATCTCCCTGGCGGCTGTGTGCATGGATACGGCCCGCTCGTACCTCAACGCTGCCTTCTGGGTCTCCTGCTGGGCCTAGGACGACAGCAACCAACCAGAATTCAGTGAAAAATCTGAATCAGACACCACAACCAATCAGCGACAGACAACACTGAACCACTCAACCTATGAATAAGCGGTGAATCCTAGCGATACCCCAAAGATGCACAGCGGGACATTAAGCGGGACACGTTAGGAATTGGATCGCATGTCTCGCACAAAACATGGCGGTATCACATCAAAGAAACAGGGCGATGTAAGTTACAAGTGAACGTCAACAGACCGGTCTTGGTTGTTAAACACCAAGTGGCTGAAACAATAGAAAAACAACTTAAACGTCTACTTCGTCTCGGCATGCATTGACAAGTGACGATAGGACATTTTAAAGAATGCGTGGGCACACTGGAGTCCGAACAGGAAAGGATTATAAAGAAACAACTCAACTGAAATACACTGCAAGACGTTTCAGGAAAACAAGGCAACATTAGCAGACGTCAGTGCTCTTAATTCAACTGAATAAAAGGCCTACATTTGATCAGTTCATTTGTTATGTTTCCACAAACTGAAATAGGTTTATACAGCTCTAAGCTGAACAAGCTGCCATAAATAGAACCCAGGATCTGTTTTCAGTTACACACTGCAGGAAGACGCAACGCCAGAAATGAAACGGTTTTCATTGATTGAAATGAGATCTATTCCACAGCCACTCTTCTAACAACGCTGAAATCTGACACGGAAGCCAATTTTCATTGATGTCTCCCATTGACATCAATGCATGACTAAGTGCATATTTGATTAATACCTAAATGGAAGACAGGATTATTCTTTAAAACAGGAGAGTGAGAGTGTGGCTGTGGTGACACTTCAACTAGCCAGCTACACAACAACGAAATGGCTATAATCCATTCAGAGAAGGGAAACATAAAAATAGCCGACTGTATTCTAGTCTGGCCAGTCTGCAAATTGTGTCAAAGAAAAAAACATTTTTAACGTCGGTTTACGGAGAAGAGAAGCAGAACGGAATTTGAGACGGCGAGCGTCCCAAATGGCACCCTATTCCACAGCGGCCCCACTTCTGACAAGGGCCCTGGTCCAAAAGGAGTGCACTACACAGCGGACAGGTTGCACATTTGGGACCACACCAACGCAAGGCCGACCAACTTTGACAGGAGGCGTGGGGTGTGTGTGTGTGTGGGGCGTGTCGACGCACAAGGTTGCCCAAAGTTTAAGGTCGTTAGTCGAAGATTGATGAAGGCTCTCGGGTTTGCGCGGCTGTTATAGCTTTCCCAGCACGGTTCCACCGACTGCCTATCCGGCTCAATGGCCATGAGGCAGACGCTACGCGGTCCCAGCGAATAGAATAAGACACCGCCACGGCTAGGGGATCACACCCGCCACGGCTAGGGGATCACACCCGCCACGGCTAGGGGATCACACCCGCCACGGCTAGGGGATCACACCCGCCACGGCTAGGGGATCACACCCTGCTTCTCCGGTCTCATCCGGCCCTTTAAAGGCACCGTCCACAGGATCGGTCGCCGCCAAACGAGTCACTTTTCCCGATCTATTATTTAGTAAATTGGTTCAAATAACATCCCTTAATGGTTCTCCTGATGACTGGCATTAGTTTAATTACAATTTGAGATTACCCAATTCTGGGTGAATGAGACGGGCACTCTGGTCCTGTCTCATCAAGGGTTAAAAGTTGTAAGTAATCAATTAGGAGGATTCATTAAGAGGCTCCAAGCAACATGCCAAAAATAATTTATGAAGGTTACATTCATATTAGCATCTTAATGAAAATGTACTCATGCAAACATGTCCAGAACAAGTCCTAAGAATAAATTAGACTGAAAGGCTGGCTGACTAAATAGCTGTTTTGTAAAACAAGATAATCTTCAAAAGCCTGGAATGTACTCCACACACACACACACACACACTTTTGTTTTTCTATCCTCATGGGTACCTAACCCTGACTGGGAAGTCCACGTTCCCCATTTCCTAGCCCTAAAATGGATCCTAACTCCAATTACCACTTAAAACTGTGATAAAGTCCAACTCTAGACTTAACCAGTAATGCCTACACTTAAAAGAAACCCCAATTCTAAAAAAACTAAAGGTTTTCCCTAAATTAAAGCCAGAAAGCCCTCATGGGGATTTGCCAAACGCCCCCACGATGTTCAAGTTCTCTTTGTGCACCCATAGGGACATCAGGGGCTGATAGATGCACAGAAACCAAAATTCACACACACACCAGCAAACACCCAACCATCCATAAACACACACACACCACCCACCTCTTTCGCGAGCCTACGGGCCTCATAGTATGGTCGGGCCTTCTCGATGCAGGTGCCCAGCTGGGACCCCTGGCCGTTCAGCTTCCTGGCTGATTCAGTTAGAATCCTCCTGTAGTTGGACCTGGCGTCCTGAACACAAGCATGACATCTGTTTGGTTTGTTTAATTCAATCAAATGTTTGTTGCCAAAGCCCTTTAGAAAGACAGATGAGACATCAATGGAGCAGTAACAGCAATAACAACAATGACAAGAGATATTCAAAACAGACCTTGAGGCAACATGAGCAGACATTCAAATTCCAACCTCCACATTGTGTTACCACACGCACTGACGTAACGGCGAGTGTTGGAGGACCTGGTAAGTGCTTAACTTCATGGTTTAAGGTGAGAATTAAGATCCTGTTACACATATTGGTTAGTATAATCCCTATTTCAACACCAGGAAACAGACCGAGCGGGCTACACCCCGAGAAAAAAAAAAATGTCACGAAGCGTTGGGCTAGAATACAGGCCTTTCGGGCAAACGGACCACAGAGACCCAGAGGTCCGTTAGTTGCCAGCTAGGCCGGGTCTCGCTGAGCACGGACTAGACGTAGCTCCCAGTGTTGACGTTATGTGATGGACAACTCACTCACATCCAGCTGCAGCTCCAGCTTGTTGATCTCATCACTGGCCTGGTTCAGGTGTTCCAGCTCCTCCTGCGAGACAGACCGAGAAAAAGACAGGGATAGAGACAGAGAAAGTGGGAATACTGCATAAGAGGTTTAGCATTAGCGCTGGCCTTCACTACAAGTGTCGAAAATGGGTTTCAGTTGGCATGATACACGTCCTTACAGCAAGCGTGAAACAATGTAAAACTGTGGGAGAAATTTGGAACGCAGATGAGCTTTAGGTTTCACAAATGGCGCAAGCCGCTGCCACACTGATTTTGTTTGTTAATTGCTCATTTAGCTATTTTCACGCCGCGCCGTAGTGAATATACAGTATCAAGTATGCTTTTGCAATGAGAAGACATAAGGAAAGCGTATAGTTACAAGCGTATAGTTACAAGGCGGCGATTGTATAAACACTTCAAATGAAAACATGACAATTAACTTGCCTGAATTCTAGGGTCCAATTCTTCTTCAAATTTCCCTTCTTCCTCCTCGTCCTCAGTCTTTTTCTCAGTACACACGCCATCCTCGCGTACTGTTTTCATCTTGTCCACGGTGTTGGTCTCATTGCCTCCATCTCCCTCTCCTCCTCTTGCCTTCAGGATGCTGCTATCACAATCCTCAGCCTCCTCCCCGGGGGTCTCCTCTCGTAGGTCGGCTGGTTCCGGACCTCCAGATCCAGATGGACTTTCACGCGAGCACCCTGGTTCCATTATAGTGTGGCCCGCTGCGTTCGTGGGTCATCGAAAACAGATGAAACGTCAATTTGTTTTAAGTCGTATAAATCTTAAAATCGGAACTATATGTGCACCACATGCTCGAAATTCACTTTCGCAAAAAGCAGCTTGTCGGTCCACTCCTAGCAAAACTAGACATCTACATATGTCGTAAGGAAACTAAATGCTGCAATCAAGTCATTGCTTTCCTTAGCAGGCTAACAACGCTAGCTATTATTAGCTGCTAGTCGCCTAACTTGCAGGTACATGCGAGCTAGCACAAGCTCCACTTACACCAGATAACGTCATCGTGAATGCCTTGTAGCTTCAGACGCTTAGACAAGCCGGTATTTCTGCTTATTTCTGGCCACGGGCTGAGTCTTCCGACAAATCAAGAAGCAAATGAAGTTGTAAACGGCCGTCAAAACGAGGCACTCGTTTAGTGTTTATCTGATAAACAGATTCCTCTCACACCCCAGTCTCCTTCAACATTTCTGTCATCGGCAGCACAGATGACTGAACTGATGCTGAACTGACTGATTGCCGCACGTGGGGTGTTGCAATGGGTCAATTGATATACTTTTTCATATAATTAAATGATAGACCACTACTTCAAGAAAACAATGTATACAGATTTGCTTTAATATTGAAAATGCATTGCATGATGTCAGCCCAAGATTGTAAAATTCCCAATTTCCATATTTTTGCCTGTGAAAACAATTAACATATGAGCTTGCTGGAAATTGCTTACAATTACAGGTATCAATCAGAAACACAAATTTCTTCAAAATATTTTGTTTGCCCACCAAGTGAACCACATGGACTGAATCACTAACAGAAGTCCAAGCTACTCGCTCGCTCCATTTACAGTCATTGTAACCCCGGGGGCGCACAAATCTCTCGCGAACTCCATTTCAAATTATGCCAATCGTGTTTGGCCCGACGACAACCACAGAGGACGAGAGCACATCGGGCATGGCTGGAGTCCTCGCATTGCTGTGCCCTTTGAAGATCCTGCATTCTCACCAGAGCTCCCCTTCAGAGGATCATCTAAACAGAACTGTCAAAAAAATGTCCCTCCGTCACAGAAAGCAAGATCACCCCTCCATCTCTCGCCTCACTTCCCGTCGCTCTCGTCTGTCATCACGTGTGACTTTTCTGTCGTTTCCAGAACCTCTTGACTTCGCTGTGTCCCTGGGGCGACACCACCATGACACGATGAGTTACGTTCTGCCACACCAGGCAGCCCATACCCTGGAGATCAGGACGGAGAGGGACACACGATGAGACAGAATATCCCAAACACCAGCCCCACACCCTGCCCCCCCCCAATCCCTGCGTAGCACGACATCAGGGTTCGAGATTGGACGGGAGGGCACCCTATGCAGTCCACTAATCTTAACCTCTTGAGAATTTGGTGTTAAGGCTGTCTAAATGCAGCTTAGACCTGGTTGAGAGTAGTGCACTTATAAGGAATAGGGTGCCATTTGGGACCAACTTGGAGACTGCAGCCAGTGTCTGGGGCAGGTAAAGAGTTTCAAGGTTGCACTGGGAGAGAAAACATTAAAATGAGGAGATGGTATGTTACAGCACACTTACATATGACACGCCTGGGAATGTCAGGTTTCATAGTTCAAAATGTCACAGGATGACTGTTTCATTTAACAGTAGTTACATTTTCTTATGCACACAGGAGCTTGTTGATGGAGAGAGATCCAACAATGAAAACAGTTCTTCCATCCACACTACATGTTTCGTTGCCTTGCTCTGAGCCCTGAGTGAATGTGATATTCTACACGCTACACCACAAAATTACTTTAATCAAACATTGATAGTTCTTGGTGAATTTGGTCTAGGTCAGTGAACTCAAAGTAAAGCAGCTTTCATATACTTGAAGGGAGACATTCCCTTAAAGCTTTGAGGCTGATGCCATGGCCTGACACTGGAGACGGAAGAGTAGCAGAGCCGTTTCTTGTTATTACTGACATTTTCATTCCTATCACTTGGCTTGGCCAATGCTGAACTTTGTGACCTTTGTGTATTGAGAGGGAATAAAACAGAGATCTGACCTGAGCTCGATCCCGCAGCACCTCAAAGTCAGCTTGGGACAGGAACTGGTTATACAGCACTCCTGAGATGGAGACAGACAGGAACAGAAAAACAGAGAGGAAAAGATCTTGAGCTATTTGCCAACAATTAAAGTCAGATGGACCTGATTCAATGTATGCATGTATGTATACACACACACACACACACACACACACACACACACATATATATATATATATGAAAGAGTGAGGTAGAGAGAAAGAAAGAGATTGGGGAGAAATACAGAGCGGGAACCAGAGTGATACAATTAATCTGACACTCCCTGTAGATAGAGGTTAAAGGTACATCCCCCATCAATAACGTGTCAGTTATTTCCAGGATACAGCAGATCTGAGAGCATAAGTTACAACTCAACACACGCACATTTGTCGTTTGACATAGTGCTATCCTACAGGGACAGCCGACCTCACGTCATTCATGCCTGCTGGGGGAAGAAATCAGTCAGCGTGGTAACTCCTCAAAGAGCAGCTAAAGGTCTCTGAGACAAAGCAAGAGAAACAACTGGGGTTGACCACCTCGGTGTGGGCCTGCTGATCTGGGATCAGTTCAGCCTTTTAGACCTGAATAATAGTCATAGTATTAAGACAGACAGGGGACACCCAGATCTGTTATCCTCACAGTACCATTGTTATCCTCACAGCTCATTGTAATGTGGCCATAGATGAGGACCACACCCTGGTTGCCCCTGGGTGACGTGGCAGGAGGGAGTCATCAGACACTTTAGTGAGAGGTACATGATTAATCCCTCTTCAAAACACACACACACGCAGAGACAGACACACGCAGAGACAGACACACGCAGAGACAGACACACGCAGAGACAGACACACAGTCTCACCCTCAGTAAACTGGAGTCGATCTCTCTCCAGCTCCCATAGTCGGATCTGGTCTGTGATGGTGGGGGGCAACACTGGGTTCTGGGAGACAGACAGAGACAGTCAGAGAGACAGACATTCAGAGAGACAGACATTCAGAGAGACAGAATAGGTGGTAGAGGCCCAAATTGCCAAGACAGAAGAAGATAGGCAAGGGAGAGAGAAAAGAAGAATACAAAGAAATGGAACAGATGGATCCTGGGAGGCACCTGTTTTAACATGACAGGATGAGCCCTGGTCCTTAGGAAGTGGAGAATCTGGGTAGAAAAAGAAAAGAAAAAAAACATGAAACACTTCAAAACAAACCAGTACAACAGTAAAATAAAAAAAAAACAACAAAAAAATACACCACCAAAAAGCTCAATATAGTGAGACACACTCCATTATGTTGTTCCGTCCTTTGAAGTAACCAGCTACCTGCTGTGCAGTGATGCCGTTAGCGATGGCCTGCTGTACCGACTCCCTGGTGACCTGAGCCACCACCACATTGGGGAAGCGGTAGAGACACTCGCTGAACAGAGCCACCAGGGCGATCTGCAGCTCAGAGTCTGGGGAGAGGAAACGGGACACGGTTAAGTCTCCTGCCACAAGCAGACTAGGCTCCGGTCATGACAGCCGTTACCTACACGATCGCCGTACGTGTGTGTCATCCAGTCAGTGTTGTCAAATGAGAGGTGATTCGTTAAGATCGGCGCCACAACCCGCGGAAAGTTCACCCGGGAGGACGTCCGTCGGTTACATACTTGTGTAGGCGTACAGGCGATAGTTGGTTTCCACGACGATGAAACCCGAGTCTCCCGTCCCAGGGACCACGCCCGTGGCTGAGGAGGAGTTGGCGGTGGTGCCGGCGGACAGGGTGATGGCCAGCCTGGTGGGGTAGTACCGCCTGGACTTCCTCTGAGGGGAGGTAGAAGGACATGAGTGAAACCATGTTACATCAGCCTGGACTTTTACGGGCTCTCTTGCCTATCCTTTAGGGTTCAGTCACCTTTTACACGGTTTATTTGACATGAAACTGGTAAGCGATAAAAGAGCCCAGTGTCACAACATCTTTATATGTAAGCCGCATAAGAGACTGCTCATTTTACTGGAGTAGCTACATTGTCCAGTGAACAATCGAAAACGATCATCCATGCTCACATGACTGTTGTGTTGAGTGTTGCCCTACAGCCCTTACAGAGCTGGGAAGAAAGGCTCTCCAGTTCCCTGCCTCTTTCGGTTTGTGACAGTAATGACAGGAGCGTGTCCCTTAAAATTAGTTTAGGCTGGGGCGAGCACTGTGAGGGAATGTTCTAGATCCAGTTGCATAATGTCCCCCAACCATCTGGCTGCTTAATGTGTAAATGTAATTTATTTTATTTTATTGTAGTGCTGTCTCCAGCGTGTCCCCAAAAATATTCTGATTAAACATGCAGTTCAGCATTTTGGATGATTAATCAGAGGGAGGACCTGAGACTTGATATTCACTGTATCTCACCTTCCTCTGAAACACGAGGCCAAACTCTCTGAGGTGCTGAAGGAATGTAAGCAAGGACTCACTCATTCCTTCCACAGAATAATCCTGAAAAAATATATATTAAACAGTCATTGGAAGAAGCTATTTGGTTTCTAACTAATTCAGTCCATAACAATGAGATGTTTTGTCTTTCTATGGCAACACACTATCAATCACTAGGGAATCAATCAAAGGTAAAACTTGAGTGTAAATTCAATTAAGTATCCATGCTACAACACTCACTCTGCCTAATGTGGAAAAACTAAGCTGGAACAAGAAGGACAAGATCTCCACTAGATCCATCCCACGAGTCTGAACAATGACAGAGAGAAAGCGAGAGAACAAGTCAGGACATGCACTTCACAGAAGGGACTTTTGTGTTGAGATAAACAACATACCTGCGCCGTGTTGAGGTACTGTAGGGTGAAGTACCAGAGCTGGGAGGCAGTGTCCAGGAGAAGGAACTGGAAACCAGCAGAGGTGATACAGGGAGCGTCGCCAACCTCACTGAGGAACAGGAAGTGGAGAGATAACAGACAGGAGAAAAGGTCAAGATAAAATATTTAAGAGGAGACTGGTAAACTCTTATTGTGAAAACCCCTCAGAGTCCAGTTTCAGGTTGTGAATTCGCAGCTCATTTCAAGAACTAAAATACGGAAAACGATACAGAGTGGAGGTCATGACAACACGTGTGTATAGTAACGGGTGCATCACGGCGTGGTACATACGCTCTCATGAGGCCAGCTTGAATGAGGAGCTGGGACAGATCCTGGCTGACAGCAGCACTAGGCGAGCCCACCATGAAGTGCAGGATCACCTCCCAGCGCTCCAGGGCGTACTTGTCCAGGCTCTCCACGTCCCGCGCATGTCTGTCAGGACCCAGGCTGTCCCCCTGGTCGGCCCACGCTCTGCCCCTGTGAGGGAGGAGGGGAGCGCAGTAAAGGCACAAAGCGAACTTTAAACGTTCAGCGTTGTTCCACGAGACAGACGGATGAGGTGACTCTACCGCAACACAGTTCTGTAGGTCTAACTATACTGAAACGCAATAAGCCAGACATCCGAGTCAACAGATGTCTCCTTTGGCTGTTGAATGTCTTGTAACTGTTCAACAAGACATTCAACTGTTCAGAATGTGGCCTGGATGTCTACTGAAAGTGAACCCATTAAACGTACCCTCCCAGTAGCGCTATCCTCAGGTTGTCTTTGAATATGGGGTTCAGGATGTTCCCCTGCAGGCCTCCCTGGAGCTGTTGGGTATGGCAGAGTCGGAGCCCTGACAGAACCGAGACACACTCATCATGGTCCCTAAGGAAAGAGAAGGGAAGAGACGACGAAACTATGGAGGTTACATTTTACAGCAGTTATATTGGAGAGGTGGTTATTTTCGATACTCTTCTCAAAAAGTAGGATTTCAGTAGTTATCAGAAAATGGATGGGGACTCTGTATCCTCCCTTCAAATGGTAGCAGGTTCCACAATTGGGGAAGATAAACCACAGAGATTGGTTATGAGGAAGTCATCTAACAATCCAATTGTTTTTTGAATTAAGTATAGAAGACTTGATGGGTGTTAAATGGTTGAAATGAACACAAACTTACTTTTGACTGTCTTTCTTAACCCACAAAGCCAAGGCCGCCTGGGGAAGTGGTTGATCTAGAAACAGCATCCGCATCACATAATTCTTTGCCAATGGGGGGAGCTCCCTGTTAGGCAGAGATGAAACACGAGCAGACAAAAATCACTTGTCAATTTCTCTTACAATTTCTGTACATTGCCTGGTACAGGTACTGACGTCAGTGTAAAGTAACATGTTCGTGTTTGAAGACGGCATTCTGCTTTTATGTAATTGTAATATGGCCCACATGGTGTCGTTTTGTGTGCAGTGCATTTTATTTTGATGCGGTTGTCTAATATGATCGATCCGGCGCATACTATACCTGTAAACTGCCAGACATGTGGCAGGGTGGTTGTACAGTTTGTCCAAGATAGTGGGACTTAACTCTTTTAGATATTCGTGGAGGTTCTTGCATTGTAACTGCACGCGCAGCTTCATCTTCTGTAGAGGACAAATACAACGGAATCTACTGATTTTGTTGCTCTTCTATTGCAACGGACAAGTCTTATGACTACAAAAGCTTTGATAGCTAGCTACGCTAATGAAGTTTGAAGGCAGTGTTTAATTGTGAGCAAGACGTTCAATCACCCACATGGATCGACTTGTTATTGTTTTACCTTGTGTTTGGATATCTTGTGTTTGGAAGTGTCCAAAATACTCCTATAAACGAATTAGTTCAGAAATCTTTAGTATATTTGGTGAACAAGAGGCTGAGGCAACGCCATGTTGGATGATCACGTGATTCAGACATCCGCTAGGTGGAGCTTTATGATTGCAGTAACTGTTCTACCCACGAAGCGTAGCAGTGTAATGATTATTTACAACTTTTTTTGATAAATACTGATGGCCAAACTAATAAAATTATCACTTGCAAATGTTTAAACGTTAACATGTATATGACGCAAATTCACTGTTCGTGTTCAAAAAAGGTAGAAATGAAAAAAAGAATTCACATCAAACCAACCAATACTTTTCTAACACCTCTTTGTATTACACGTATCACTTACCAAACTCTGCGGAAAAAAATCCCATACCAGTTTAAAATGCAGTGAAATGATGCGACTGCAAATGATGCTTAGCATACAAAAGCAACCAACCAAGCCTCATAAGAAGGAATGCAGGACACAGTAGCATACCAATTGTGTTTACTACAATACATTTAAAGTTTGCATTACATTGATCAAGCACATTCTTGTTTACAGACAAAAATGCACAAGAACAGAATACTGAGGTCCAGGGGAATGGAGAAGCATCTGCGCAACTCAAGCTCTCAGGAGTCTTCTTTCTCTTGATATCTGAATGCAGAAATATAACCCAAATTACATATTATGTATATAACATATCCACTCATTATCGAATACAAACTAAAACAAGGAATATTTATAGTTACAGTATGTGGTCTGAGTGCTTTTCATATTGTAATTCAGAACAAACTATAATTAACAAATTGATAAATCTGGTGATTGAAGAACCATTTAGAATTCCTTTGGTAAACTTGTTTTTTAGTGTGCTATAGTTGATGTCGTTGTTGACATTCTACATTACCTGCAATGTATACAGGTGAAAAATACTGTCTGTCCTTCATCTGCGGATCTCATCTGTCTGGTGTGATACACCATCCCCTCTTTATTGCAGCGAGAGCAGCGCCTGTCAATCTAGGATGCACAAGTTTGAGGAGGTCAAAGACAGACAAACATCAGACAGGTTGTTCTAAATACCCAAAGCTTTATTGCAGTTCCTGCTTTCTTACCACAGCACCCTTGAGCTCCGAGTCCTCGTCCTCCACAGTAACAGAGGACAGTTCTAAAGTATTAAAGACGACCGTAGACGTGATCTTTTGACTAGAAAATTCTGAAAAACACACAGAATAAATATGTAGGAAAATATAAACAGGCTGGATTGAATATAACATTCAGATTATGACTTGTGTCCGTGAAAAGCAGGCACGATCCCTGAAATGGCCAGTCATAATGTGATAAGTAAATGGCATAATAGCTCTGACCACTTAGTGCTTGTTTACAGTCACTATCCTACATCTTAATTTCCGACAGGAACATTTTGATGACAAAAGAAAAAACAATCCTCACCGCGGACAGGGATGCTGAAAGCACAGCGAGGACAGGTGACCGTGTCGTGCAGCCCAGGAAGAGGCAGCACATTGCCACACTCAGGGCAGAAATTGGGATCTCCACCGAAACAAGACATCAGTATCTATTAGATAAACATTTTTCATTAGATAAACGATTTCAGTAAACAAAGTCAACAGACTTTTGTCAGTAACTAACCATGTGAGGGTTGACCCCGCCAGAACGATCTATGACAACACAAAACTATGCAGAACAATTTTTTTAAGATATACCGACCCATTATTGGGACGGTAAAACAAATACTTTGGCATGACACTCCAAAAGTTGGGATTTGGAATCAAACAGTTATTGTGAGGATGAAGTATTGATTCTCTGCGGAACCCACCTGACTAACCAGAAACACCTGTCAGGTAAATTCTCCCAACATTTTTGTGCCTTGAAATTGGGGAACTATGTACAAAACTGGTGTCATTACCAAACTGTGAAACCCATATGTACACAAATACACTCATTAATGTATACATTAAATACATAGTAGTTGTTTGATTTCTTAGATAAACCTTAGGAGTATAGAGCCAAAAGAATAAATGACTTATTGTCCCAATAATTACCGAAGACACTGTAGCTATATGCAGAGACATATCGATATTTTCAGAGCAACATATTCAAGATATATAGGTATACACCGAGCGATCTATTAAGATATGTAGTCACAGTTTATATAGAGAGTATATGGATAAAACTAGATACAGTACGGTACCACCGAGGCCACTTAATATACTCCCAACACGTGTTTAACCAACGTTAACAACACAATAAATAGCTGTCACAAAGCTAAAAATTAGACATTTTCCGCAAGGTTTGTTAGCTACCTTATTGTTGTTACTTATCGGCGTGGAAATACAAATGTAAACAAACGTTTTGTCCTTACTGAACACTTTCTCAGACAAAAAATATTTATCTCACGCACGGGACTTTCTACCACTTTCTACGCGTCCTAACAGAGTCGCACGTTAATGACGTCAGAAGCAGTTAGCTGTCAATTCCTAAGGCTGTAGCTACGTTTCATCATCACGAACAAGGTAAACAATCCCAACGTTCAACAGAAAAAAACGGTAATCCTTAATATTCGTTGTGTCAATTTTTTGGGTTGCAAAACGTGTAGAATATAGCAGAATAGCTAGTAGCTGACTAGCTTAGCCATCTGCTCTGCAGGAACGTACACCACACAAATGTGCCTCACGACTGAGTCGTGCTTGCTAGGCAACTAGCTACTTCTGCAGCTATCTAACGGTTACCTAGCTAGCTACTCATAAGAAATTATACTTTGTTAGTTGAAAAATGTTTATTTAAACTGCCAGAACAGAACGAAACTGGGACCTTTTAGTTGCAAAGCATTTGAATCAAAAACAGAGTTGCAAGTATTTCCCTCCCCGTTTCGTTCTGCAGTTTGGCAAAATAAATACACGCGTAATGGAATGTTGTGAGTTGAAACACCTGATAATCTTGCGGTCATGATAGATACGGTAGCAGCCGGCTCTCCCCAATGAGCAGTGCAGGTTTAATAATTAGTTATATGAATAACTTTAATTATTTGACAGTTATGGCCTTCTCTAATTTAACTTAAACTGAAATATAGCTACTGTTTTTACAAGCTTGTCAACTCCAAACAGTTTAATGCATTAGCTGAATCGTGCCTTTCATGTCCATATATGTTATAATTGTTGAAAGCACATTTTTGGTAATGTTGTTGGGGTTTGGAAAGGTCAAAGCTCATCTGTGCTCTACGTGTACTTACAGAAGTTAATTCCTCTCAGCAGTTATGTACTCCCGTACACAACAAAACCTCTGGCAGGACATATCATTTTTAACACCGAGCCCTAACTCTCTCAACTTTCCTTTGGGTGAATCAGATGTTTTTTTTACATGCCATTGAGTCCAAATAACAAAAGCTGCCCCCTCTGCCCTTGACTTCAATTGAGGGGACGATGGTCTAATACATTAAGCTCTTCTTTTTTTGCTTAAAAAATTATAGTACGGTGTAATGTTCCCATGGAAGAACAGTTGTTTTGGGTTCAAAACTCTCTTCACAAGTGAATTTATTTGGAGAATACAGTAGATCGCTGTAATCACTGTTGGTCCCTGGTTATCTGTATTTGTGAACAAATGTTATCTTGCTCGGGACACCTGCCGACACCTTCTGCGTTAGTTGACTGAGAAACGGCTTCGCTATGCTTTGAAATGACTGTTTCTCCCTCCGGGTCCCAGGCAGAATGACTGAGCAGGATGTGGACAATGAGCTGCTGGATTACGAGGAGGAGGACGTGGATGCGGTTGGGGATCTGGCCGGGGGGGACGTGCTGTCCGTGAAGAAGGGAGGCGTGAAGGGCTCCTATGTGTCCATCCATTCCTCCGGGTTCCGGGACTTCCTGTTGAAGCCAGAGCTGCTGAGGGCCATAGTGGACTGTGGCTTTGAGCACCCTTCTGAGGGTGAGTCAAAGTCAGTCTGGAAGGTAGACTCGGCCATATGAGTCAAACTCAGTCTGGAAGGTAGACTCTGCCATATGAGTCAAAGTCAGGCAGGAAGGTAGACACTGCGATATGAGTAAAAATCAGATTTGACGTTTGACTCGGTGTTGTGAGTCAAAGTCAAGATCTATCAAGGATCTAGGCTGTATTCGTTGGCTAATCATGGAGTACAATTTCAGGGAGTGAATGTATTAGCGACTGGCTGTTATGGTAGTTATTAGTGATGTATGCCTGCGCACAGAGCCCATGTTATTGTTTATGTATTTCAGTTCAGCACGAGTGCATCCCCCAAGCGATCCTGGGCATGGATGTCCTGTGTCAGGCCAAGTCTGGTATGGGCAAGACGGCCGTGTTTGTTTTGGCCACCTTACAGCAGCTGGAGCCAGTCACTGGACAAGTAATCTCTGTTCCTGTCTCTCTGTTTCTGTCTCCTTTTATGTTTTTGCCAGTCTGTCCATCAGTCTGGTTCTGTGTCTCTCCTGTTCTTCAGCCCCTCTACTCTCAGTATTTTGTCCCATCATTCCATTCCATTTTAGTTATTTTGCAGATGCTCTTATCCAGAGCGATTTACAGTCTGTTTCACTCTCTCTCTGTTGTTGTCTGTCAGACAGTTGTTTAGAGCTGTTTCATTCTATTGTATTTTTAACCAGGTGTCAGTGCTGGTGATGTGCCATACACGGGAGCTGGCATTTCAGATCAGCAAGGAGTACGAGAGATTCTCCAAATACATGCCAACTATCAAGGTGCAGTACACACTTTGGGAGGGAAAGAATCAACCAGAGTGTCAATGCATTGTCGTAACACATTCTGTGTAGATTAATTTATGTATCACAGTACTGGTTATGGTTTGGGTTAAGGTTAGGAATCACAGTACTGATTATTGATTAGATTTGAGATAAGGTTATGGTTAGGTTAAGGTTAGGAATAACAGCACTGGTTAGGGGTATGGTTAGGAATCACAGTACTGGTTGTGGGTAGGGTTAAGGCTAGGAATCACAGTACTGATTATTGTTAAGGTTATGGTTAGGTTAAGGTTGGGAAACACATTACTGATTATTGTTATGGTTATAATTAGGTTGAGGTTAGGAATCACAGTACTGATTATTAAGGTTAAAGTTAGGAATCACAGTACTGATTTTTGTTATGGTTAGGTTAAGTTTAGAAATCACAGAACTGATTATGGTTAAGATTATGGGGCAAGTGCAAAGGACCCTTTTCTCTTCAATCTGCAGTTGAACCCCAGCTGGCTGGAACAAGCAGGTGTCCCCACAGTTCAGCAAGTCTTCTTATCAGTGTCAAAAGTGTTTTTTACAAACTTGAGCTTGATAAACAGCCTCTTTCCCACAGTCAGACGCACAAAATATTTATGGACCCAACATTTTATTGCACAGTTCTCTGAGGGGCAGTGATGTCACATGCAGTACAGTGATCACAACAGACGCTGCACTGCAGAGATTCCAAGCGGAGGTTGTCCGTGGCCCGAGAAATCATGGGCTGACCTGAAGACTCCTCTCCATTTCTCTCAACAACAGGTGGCAGTGTTCTTCGGTGGCCTGTCCATAAAGAAGGACGAGGAGGTGTTGAAGAGGGAGTGCCCCCACGTGGTGGTCGGAACGCCGGGGCGCATCCTGGCCCTCATCCGCAACAAGAACCTCAACCTGAGACACATCAAGCACTTCATCCTGGATGAGTGTGACAAGATGCTGGAACAGCTTGGTGAGTGTGTTGTCCTATTTCATTTATTGAGAAACAGTTCACCGACAATTGTTAATGTCTTGCTGTGTGTGTGTAGTCTCTTGACTCTTGAATCGTCAACCTTTTACCCGCTGCTCAGGCTCAGCGTTAAACTAAAAGTAAAGCTTAATGCATCCAGTGTTTCCACTCTGAGGTACCTTTCGTTTCATACAGTCAGCTGTTCTGAATATCCCCCCCCCAGACATGCGCAGGGACGTCCAGGAGATATTCCGCATCACCCCCCACGAGAAGCAGGTCATGATGTTCAGCGCCACCCTGAGCAAGGAGATCCGCCCTGTCTGCCGAAAGTTCATGCAAGATGTAATTATGCGCCTCCTCCTGTCCTTTGCCTGCATGCGCCACTCCTCCTGGTCCTCCTCCTCCCACCCCACTGCTCTGCCCTGCCAGGTGGAGTGGTAGGATGGAGGGGTGGAGTCCCGCACCCCACTGAGTCAGCCGTCAGATGAAAGGGACCGCGAAGTGTCTCCCTGCACGCCAGTCTTTCATGGACACTAGAGCCCTAGTTCTACATCAGGGGCCTGTTCTACATCAGGGGCCTGTTCTACATCAGGGGCCTGTTTTTAGTACACTAACACCTAGCAGTAAGAGTGCGCTGGTTCACCGTCTGCTGAAATTTGAGACTGTGCAGTTCTGTGCAGTTGAAATATGCATTTGAACAGTTGAAACATGCGGCACTGTGGGGTGAAAATAGGTCCGGGTTTCACTTCTGCATTTCGCAAGTTCTCATCTCTTTCAGGTTACTTTGCCAACAGGTAGGCATGGCGTTTGTTCCTTAGTGCTCTTTTGGTCAAAAACATTTAAGGGATATTTTAGTTTTTTCGGAAACTTTATAACAACGTCTGACCTGCCACCTTTTATTAATTTAAGGAAATTGCTTTACCGTTCTGGCACGAGTGTCTCCGCTCTGCTCCAGCGCTGCTAATAAAACCCTGATCTCATTGCCCTGTAGTTAATACAGAACGCACTCCCAGGAGCTGTAACTACTAATTTAGCCAACAACCCGGCAAAACTCTCAGAGGACAAAAAAGCCTAATTAAGCAAATGTAAAGAAAGAGGTGTTCCAAAGAACCTAAGTCAAACAAATAAAATGAGCAAATAAAGATACCAGGAGGATGTCTGAGCCAAAACTCTGCAGTGGAAGCTGCCTGGCTTTCTGAGACCTGTGCATTTAATTGCTTTACCAAGAATGTGTAAAGAAAAGCACTGTGGAATTGCCTGGGTCCGCTGAGTCGAGCCAGTTCCCTTTTAAATGGAACTGAGGTAAATGTCTGGAGACAGATAAGCGATCAGCCCTGTAGGAAAATCAGCACAGTCTCGAAAACCGAAAATGGCATAAATTCTGTCCTAAGCTGCCGCCCGGGCAACAATATACCAATAAATCACAGAAATGAAACGTTGTCCGACACAACCAGTAGGTTCCGACTTTGAGTGTGTTTGTGAGGAGTTGAGAAACGGAGGAATATTAGGGTGGTGTTACGTGAGGAAGACTGGATCGGCAACCAAGGATACGATGACGAAGGTCCGAGGAGAGAGAGTGTGGGAGTTTTACGAGAGATTCACAGATAATGTTGTTCTTCAGTGGATCTAGAATCACCGAGGTAACTCTGAATCACCGAGGTAACTCTGAATCACCGAGGTAACTCTGAATCACCGAGGTAACTCTGAATCACCGAGGTAACTCTGAATCACCGAGGTAACTCTGAATCACCGAGGTAACTCTGAATCACCGAGGTAACTCTGAATCACCGAGGTAACTCTGAATCACCGAGGTAACTCTGAATCACAGAGGTAACTCTGAATCACAGAGGTAACTCTGAATCACAGAGGTAACTCTGAATCACAGAGGTAACTCTGAATCACCGAGGTAACTCTGAGCTACCCTCAGAAGACTTTGGGCCGGTTTCACAGACAGATTTAGTCTAGTCTAGGACTAAAACTACAGTCTCAGTGAAGTATTCTCTTGAACCTTATTTATTTTGTTGTCCTAGACTATGCTTAATCCGTATCTCCGAATCCAGCCCTGTATGTCTTATACAAAATAACAGAAATGTAGCTCAACAGGCTTTTTTTTTTTAACTGGCAGCCCCTTCAACAGTCAGTCGGTCAGCCAATCAGACAGTCAGGAAACATTCTCCTAGCATGCTGATTGTATTGTGCAATGATCTTATTTGCCAGATGGACAGGGACAAATTAGTGGCTTGATGATTGTGTTTGTGGGTGTGTGTTGTGAAGAGGTATTGATCTTTTAGTAAGTGGGAAGCCATAGTCACTCTAATGAGGGTTTTAATGACCTTATAGAGCACTAATGAAATACTTTAGTTTAATACATTTTACAATAACTTTCCATTTCATCTGAGCTCTGTGGGATTTAATATGAAATCAGATCAGTTGTTTAATAGCATAGCATGCCTGTCTGTCTGCCTACCTGTCTGTCACTCCGTCTGTCTGTCTATATTAACCTGTTCCATCAGATTGAGTTTGTACCTTGTCTGTAAATGCATGTCTGGAAGTCTGTCCGTCTGTGTTTCTGGGTGTGTTTGAGGGAGTTCAAATCTGGTGTTGGGGGAGGGGAACGTCCATCCAACTCCGCCAAACGTTCTCTTTCTACTTTCCTTGATTTCCCTCTCACCGCTTCACTTTTTACATTTGTATCACAATTCCTATAATTTGCGAGTCCATCCTTCACCCGTATACCTTCTGTCCTGAACTTGTTATATGACTGTATTCCCCTCCAACTCCTCATTCCTTCTCAAACCCCCACCACAACACTCCGGGGCTCAAACTAACCATTAAAAACCCCTAAATTACCTAACTCGGGCACCTCTCCAAAACCCACCACAACTCCCTTCAAACCCCATTCCCTCTTTTGTGCTCCATATATACCAACCCCTTCCCCAACCTAACCCTCCCCCCTCCCACCCTAACCCTCCTCCCTCCCACCCAACCACCCCCCCTCCTGACCCGTCTCCCTGTCCTCTCCACTCAGCCTATGGAAATATTTGTCGACGACGAGACCAAGCTGACTCTCCACGGGCTGCAGCAGTACTACGTCAAGCTTAAGGACAACGAGAAGAACAGGAAGCTCTTCGATCTCCTTGACGTCTTGGAGTTCAACCAGGTACTCGAGTTCACAAGGTTGTGTCCCCCACAATGGAACGTGGCAGGAGGAACCGAGCGGGAAAAGCAACTGCTGGCCGGGGAGAATTTGTTGCGCAAATTATAAGTTCAACCAGGTCCTGGGAAACAGGATGCAGTAGTTCCACAGAATCACATGGCAAGGAGACATAGTGTATGAAACTGCTGACCGGAGAAATATGCAAATGCAGACTGCGGTGTTATCCTGGTGAAATGTGTGTTTTGGTCCATGGTTCGTGCTAACATGGTGGTCTTCGTGGAGGCTGTGCGCAGGAAGGTCATGCGCTCCAAAATGCCAATGACGAATCGTTGAATAATTATGATGAAACATTGAATTTTAAGTCTAGTTTCTTATTTAATGTTGTTAAATGTTCGGACTAAACAAATATGAGGGAGCTGGGATCAGTTTCTTTTGCAAGATGCCTGTGTGTTTGTGTGTGTTTTGTTTGTAATCGGTGTGTTGGCTTTGTAGGTGGTGATCTTCGTGAAGTCGGTGCAGCGCTGTGTGGCTCTGGCCCAGCTGTTGGTGGAGCAGAACTTCCCAGCTATCGCCATCCACCGCGGGATGCCCCAGGAGGAACGGTGTGTTCGGGGAGGGGGGGGATGGGGAGCAGTTCAGGTTAAAAGACAATCTCAGCTTTTTACAACTTACTGTTACATGGTTCATTAACCCGAACGCAGTCTGTGGGGCCAAGATCAGCTGGAATCTGTGTTTCGGTTTCCTTTGAACCGGAAAGTGCAAACGTGCTAATTTAAGCCATGTGTTACAAAAATTCTCAAAGACACATATTCGATTTGGTGTTACTCAAAACTGATTTGAAAACATGCTAATATGCCCCTATTACTTATATAGACTTTTAGCTAGCAATGGCTAGATTTTGCTAAAGTTTACCAGGGCTGTTTAACGAAAATTAAACCACAGATTACTGTTTGTCTATAATATAACATCAGGTTGTTAAAGAAAGAGAAATGTTCCTTTATGATTGGGGTTTTAGAGATTAAGTTTGGGGCTCGGTTTAACGTAAGGGAAAATACAACTCCAGCATCTGAGCTCTGTCTTGGGCTGTTGTGTAAAGGATTAGGAATGTAACTACAGTACATTGGTTTGTAGATCATTGTTCATACATTACAAATTCTATGTACATAAGGTCTGTATTTGGCATGGTAACAGCTAGTTATTAACCTGCTTTCATTGTTTCCTAATTTCACCGTTGTTTCCACCTGGTTCCTCAGCCTGTCCCGGTACCAGCAGTTTAAAGACTTCCAGAGGCGCATCCTGGTGGCCACCAACCTGTTTGGCCGAGGGATGGACATTGAGAGGGTCAACATTGCCTTCAACTATGACATGCCTGAGGATTCAGACACCTATCTACACAGGGTGAGTCTCTTGGTCTGCATGACACTTCTCCTCTTCTGACAGGTCTCATAACGACACTTCTCCTCTTCTGACAGGTCTCATAACGACACTTCTCTTCTGACAGGTCTCATAACGACACTTCTCCTCTTCTGACAGGTCTCATAACGACACTTCTCCTCTTCTGACAGGTCTCATAACGACACTTCTCCTCTTCTGACAGGTCTCATAACGACACTTCTCCTCTTCTGACAGGTCTCATAACGACACTTCTCCTCTTCTGACAGGTCTCATAACGACACTTCTCCTCTTCTGACAGGTCTCATAACGACACTTCTCCTCTTCTGACAGGTCTCATAACGACACTTCTCCTCTTCTGACAGGTCTCATAACGACACTTCTCCTCTTCTGACAGGTCTCATAACGACACTTCTCTTCTGACAGGTCTCACATAACAACACTTCTCCTCTTCTGCCTCAAAAGTTTCACCCAGATTGAAAAATGTTCCTTTTCGTTTTTGGTATCATCAGTTTGGAAATCAACTTTTAGTTCTACCTGCCTGCCTTTGAAGATTAGGTTCAATCTTTAACACTTGTCACTACTCAAGTATAAAGTGACAGGCTGAAAATATTACTTTTATAAAAAACAGTGGACACATTCACAAGAAGTTGTTCCAAACAGTAACTCAGTCAAAATATCTGGTTTTGATTATCTTAGTACTGATTTTTCCAATTGCCTGTTTGAGTTTGTTCCTATGATTCACTCAGGCATTCTTCTTGATTGCTAAAGTGAACTTGTATTAACCTAAAACAAAACACACTGGACCCAAAGGACGGCTTTGCAACAAGTCCAGATGGAGACACCGTCACACAAGTACCAGATCAAATAGTTAAAACACGTTTACACATGGGGCGGATCAGGAACTGAACATAAACTGGTTTGTCTAAATTGACCCACAGAGACTCAGTGTGCATTTACGTTGCGTTATACGCCTCCAGGACAGGAGGCCAACGTGTGTGTTGAGCATAATGATGTACCTCTGGCCCAGGGAGAGTTTCACCTTATCTGGTGTGAATAGAGAATAGCATTTTTCTTATTATGTAAATGTTATGTAAATGAATTTTGTCCTTTGGTGGTCTCGCCACCAAGGCTCTGATAACGCCACACTCACCACGCCACCTCCTGCTCTCAGCTGTGCTCCTCTCCCTGGAGATGGAGGCAATTGCACATACTGGAAATGTAAAGGCATTTTTACTCACATTGTGTTCATAGAGAAATCGAGAAACACTGGAAATGCACTTAGGCTCATAAAGGAGGGGAAAGTATTCCTATTCTACCTATATTTGAATGTACCGTCTTTGTAGATTTTAATTAGAGAAGGATTATTCCAAATATGTATACAGAGTGATAGCGGCTAAATCCGTTCCATAAATCTGTGCAGTTTTCCCATATTTTTATTGAGTTCATCAGTCAAGTTTGAACACACCTACTAATTTACGGAACAATTGTAGAAAATGTGTGAAGATGTCAAAACTATGAAATAGCACCTATTAAATAGTGTACTGCCAAGAAAGTTAACTGCTTCAGATTGTATGTTTTAAAAGTAACTGGTTATCGTGTTGGTCTTACCCAGGTTGCCAGGGCAGGCAGGTTTGGCACCAAAGGCCTGGCCATCACCTTTGTGTCTGATGAGACTGACGCCCGCACCCTCAACGATGTCCAGGACCGCTTCGAAGTCAACATCAGTGAGCTGCCCGATGAGATTGACATCTCCTCTTACAGTACGTACCGTTTTGTGGTTTTAGCGCTGGGCGGTCCTCAAGACGGTTCTGTCTCCAGACCAAATGTGTAAACCAGGTTGCTGAAAACGACTTGTAGTGCTGTTTGACAGTAGGTTTGCGGTCACATTAGACAACATCATCAACACTTCCCTGTCAATAATAAGTCTTTGCTCATGTTCTGGATGAACAGGACAAGTCAGCTAAGAACCAGAATGTTAACATGCACCTTGTGTGTGTGTGTGTGTGTGTGTGTGTATTTTTTTATAAACAAGAAGTTACACATACAGCTGTGACTGAATGAATGTTCACCGTCGCCATGGTACGTCCTGCTGTGGGTGGAGTTGACGGGTTATCAAAAAGCCAGTGACGAAGAAGAGCCCTCCAAGCAGGTTGGTCGGTGCGACGGGCTGATTTGAGAATCACGACAACCCTGTCTCTTAAGGATCTCTGACACCCCCCCACCCACAGCAGGACGTACCATGGCGACGGTGAACATTCTATACAAAGCACCATGCTAGTGTAGTTCAGACGAGTGGTTCTCAACTGGCTGTGGTGGTGGTTCCCCCACCACCACAAATATCCAATCTTGAGTGTGAATGTGCGTGAACCCGACACTAAATTCACTCCTTGTGTGAAAGGAGGTGTGGTTTCACTCTGCGGGGGCCATGGGAAGGTTTATTTAGCCCCTACACCTGTGATGACTGCAAGGGTGCGCATGAACGCCCAGACGGAGGTAGAGACTGTCATGAGATCTAGCCTTGCTTTAACAGATTTTTTTCTTTACATCTCTCCTCAGTTGAACCAACGAGGTAAAGAAGACAAGCTCTATTGGCCTACTGAAATTGCCACCGAATTTGACTCAATAGCTGAAGTAGGCGTACCAGATCAGTACAATCATTTCCTTATCCATTGGCATTCATTACATTGCCTGAAGAATGACTACATTTGGACCACTGCAGAATAGGGCCACTGGTGGAGGAACGTCTCTGAGCATCGTGTCACTTCTATTGCCGTTTGTTTAAGTGTTATTTTGTTGTATTTATTTGTAGACTAGGTAGTTCTTAAAGAGAATTTAAGTTATGTTTTTTTATGTTCTTGGATTGCAAATTGCTGCATTTTATATTCTATAAATGTTGTTTACCAGCCAGAAGAGGTTGTTTATGAAGGAAATGATATGTGGGAAGTGTTACAGTGTTCTAATGATAAAGACAAATAAAGGTCTGTTCTGTGTGGATTCATACATTTGTTGGACTCAGATTTACTTTCCCAACATCTAATCTCATGCTATCTGAGGAGTGTCACAGTCAAAGAAACTTCCTGCCATTGCTTAGACTGACTGTGAACAGCCTCTGTGTCCATCCAAAATGGCACTCTATCCCCGATGTGCTGTACTAGTTTTGACCAGAGCACATGGAGAAAAGGGTGTCATTTGGGATGCAGGCGTTGTACGGTTTAGTGCCAACATCTGTTGGTGGTGATCTCTGATGCCTATTGCAGAGATGAGGTTGACATCACACCTGCTGCTGACAAACAGTACCCGCTAGCCCAGTAACAGACCTATAGTACAGAACAGTACCTGCTAGCCCAGTAACAGACCTACAGTACAGAACAGTACCTCTGAACCCAGTAACAGACTTTCCTAGACAGAGCTTTAGTACCGAACAGTACCCCTGAGACCTAAACATATATTTCAGAACAGACAAAGCAAAAGATATGGTATCAGCCATAGTAGAATCATGTTCCCAGGACTTATTTGGAAGGACAGAGCTGGTAGTATCAAAACACCTGAACTGATCCCTAGGGCCCAGTCCCAAATGGAGCCCATGCTCTCTCTGGTGGACATCGGAGATGGTTTGACAGGTGATCTTGTTGCGGCTCCCTCTTGCCCCCTGGCTGGGTGAAACATTAACCCCATTTCATCCAATCAAACCCTCTCAGTGCAGAGCAGCTAGGATTTGCATGGTATTGTGAAGTGACCTGATTAAGGTGATACATGTGAAAGACTTGATTGGGTTTGTCCAGGTAAGGGAGAAGTCAATAGAATAGAGGAGTCAGAGGAGGGAGGAGTCAACAGGATACTGGATGAGAAAGTGGGAAAGGATAGACTAGCAGTGTCTGAACCCCAAATGGCACCCTATTCCTTTCATAGTGCACTACTTTGAACCAGGGCCCATGTGGGATTAGTCAAAGGTAGTGCACTATTATGAATAGGGTCCCTTCCGGGACACAGGAGGTCACAAGCAGAACTGTGAATTGTTGGAAAATGGCTAGAAACAACAGGATCCATTAAGGTGAGAATATTAAAACTGCTGATGCTCAAAAAAGACAATAGATGTAGACATATCAAAATAGTCAGTTTTATTTGACTTATTAAAGTTTTGAACACACCAGGCAGTGTTTCTTTACACATTACCATATAGACACATGATCAATCAATCTTCCTCACCACTTCCCCAGAACTAAATACAGTACATTAACAAAAATCCTTTATTCATCACTTATCACCCACTTATGCCCATCATGTAAAAGGATAAACAAAAAAGTAATTCGGTTCTTCAACAAACCCAAGTGTAAAATACCATTGTTTGAACTGAATGGAATTACAACCAACCCTTTGTGTGAGAGTCAAGTGTGGTCAATAGCTGCTTCCTGGAGGAAACCCTAGTCCATAGCGCCGTATATAGGGCTTAGACTCATTTAGGACCCAACAGAATGCCTCATACATCAGGTTAAACGAGCGCCTGATGTGTATGACCCTCCAGCCGGCTGTAGGAGGTTTGGTTTGCAAACCATTAACCACTTAGCTAATTAAAATAATTCACAAAATAGCAGCCCCCCCCCCCCCCAAAAAAAAATAAAATGTATCATACGTTTTCATGTTATGAATAAATCAATTCTGATAATCACATATTACTAATTAAATTAATATCAGTATAATACTGTATACTCAACCCCATCCATTCACTTAAAGTGAGTCGATTGCGGTTAAGGTCTCTGAACAGGCTTTCCCAAATTGCACCCTTTCCCTTCACACTTTGGGTTGGGTGAAGTGCACTACATGGGGAGACAGGTTGCCTTTTGGGACATAGAGAGTAAGGGTTTGGCCTCCACTTAGCAGTACGGGAAACCACACAAAGAGCCAACGGGTTGGCCTCCCATTCGATGTAATCAATCCTGGGACCCGCTCAAACCTAGGACCCGCTCAGATCTCCTTTCAAAAACGCCACGTCGAAGCAAACACCAACCTCTCCAACACCAGGCGGAAACAGGAGAACCACCAAATACTAAATGGTTCTCTTTTTTTTCCTGAGAGACAGCTCTCTGTGGTATCATTCCCTGTTACACTGCATTCAGCTTTTCACTCGTATTCAAAAACAATGAGGGCCCAACTCTCCTTCAACCTACTTTCATGTATCCAATGTCTTCATTCACCAAACCGGCTGGTTGTAACTTGGCGCAGTCACCTCAGATCCTTCATGTAATCTCGTGTCAGTTTTCTTTGGTTTGAGAGGGAGCTCCTCTCGAGTCAGTCGGTCACAGGTAGAGTCGCCGTCCGTGGCGTCGGGTTCGGCCCTTTCAGCTCCAGCTAACATCATACTTCGTCCATCCTTCCGGTGGGGTCAGGAAGATCCGTCGTCCACGGGACAGGAAGCTGACCACGCCCCTGTAGCCCGCCCGGGGAACCCCCGATTTCAGGTCATCCATAACCCCTAAGCTTCGGGCGAGGACCTTAAAACTGTCTCGGCTGGAATACTGGACTCGGTATGGACCGGTTCCCCTTAAGCCGCCACCTTGTTGGACCTCCTCCACCTTCACCAGTGGGGCACTGTAAACCTCCTTCACAAAGTTCACGTCAAAGTTCTCCTTCATTAAGTAAGACAAATCTTGTTTGGTGAAAGGCACAAATTCGGAGTTGAGCTTGATGTAGCGCAGGTACTGGTCAAAGAACTGACCCAAGCTGACGCCCTTGCGCCCAAAGGTTATAGTCCTGGAGATCTCGGGTCGTATGCAGGAACGTTCTTTCCTCTGCTCGGGATGACGCATCCAGTCGTCCCAGAAGGCCGCAGGCCACTTGGGCTCCAGCTCGGCCCAGACATCCTTCCGCAGCATCCAGCCCAACCCAGGGAAGAAGTCGGTCCTGTAGAGGAGTTCTGGCTTCCCGGGGTCCACTAGGCCCTCCCTGCCGTTGTCGTTCCAGGCCGACACACACCACAGGGTGGGGTCAGAGGTCAAGATGGGGTGCAGGGCACGGAAGTATTCAAAAAAGTCTGGGGCCACCTGGACGGGAGAGAGTGTTGGTCAGCCAATGGTGTTACAGTGAGAGAACGAAGGTTGTGTCTTGAATGCCACCCTATTCCCTACATAAGCGTTCTTTAGCACCTCTTTAGAGTGCATAGTGCTGCACTAGATAGGGAATAGTCGCTAGTTGGGACACGGATTGGGAAGCAAGTTTCTACTCCACTAATAAGAAGCAAATGTACCTCTGGTATGAACGATCATGAAGCTATGCAAAACATGCCGAGAGATAACACATTTGATCAGGTCTAATGAACCTGGGGACTGAGGCCATCTACCATGTTTGGATATCAGATCGAAATAAAGTCAAAGGTCATCCTAAATCGCAGTTTGACTATTTAAATATAAAACGTGGACCTTGAAAATTCATGCCCTGGTCAACGCGCTTAACACACACCTACACTTTTATGACAGTGCAACGGAAATCCTGTTGCAATAC
Organism: Esox lucius; assembly: GCF_011004845.1. Taxonomy (NCBI): domain Eukaryota; kingdom Metazoa; phylum Chordata; class Actinopteri; order Esociformes; family Esocidae; genus Esox; species Esox lucius. Next base: position 3,225,719 of record NC_047578.1, on the reverse strand, counting down.
GCGACCGGTCAGTCCTGCAGGTGAAAGTCAGACTCATACCGCATGAAATACTTCACACGTGAATCTATCGACCAGCGAATTAGACGGCCTTGACCCACTGAAAGCCAAACCATGACGTATAATGTTGTTACACATATCTTTATGTCCAAGTCACACCAGAATGGCTTTCCAAGAGGTCTTGGTTGTTCCAGAGTGGTTACATCTGCTTAAAATCATTGACAATGTTGAAACATTATAGTCCTAACAGAATCTACTGAGCTTGAGACAATAGGTACAGAAACAAGTTGTTATTGTTATTCCTGTGCTTTCAAAGGTGCTTCAAACAAGAACTCAGTCTAGGGAATGAAAACATACGCTATCAATTTAGTTGATTTATTTTTATGTTCTATAACATTCTTCTGAAATAAGGTATTTTGTGCAGATCTGTACAGAAAGTGGTGTGAAAGAGTGGGTAATGTCTACGAACATCCACAAAACAAATAAATTTAAGCAGGTCCAATAAAAAACATTTAAAAACTGGGGACAGAAGGACATCTACCCTTTTTGGCCTTGCATTGATCAGATATCCAAAGGTAGTCCTGTCAACACCATATGACCTGCCAAAACAACCTTGGTCTTTGAGTTAAGTACACAGTGTGTTAAAAACTAACCTAGAAAACAGTTGCATAAGTGGACACAGTTCTAAGTCAAGTGATCCCCCCCCCTCTCTCCATGATGGATTTAAGGGGTAAAGGTTTAGCCGAAAGGCTACTTATGACTCATGGGAACAACGCATTTTCCCCGACCTCTCACAGCATGTACCGTGCCGAATTCTGGCAATGTCGTTTTTTTTCCCCCTCTTAAGACATGAATTTACCCAGATGGCAGTTTTATTGGAGCGTGTCCCAATTGGCACTCTGTCCTTTACAGAGTACTCAATGATTAATAAGGAATAGGGTGCCATTTGGGCCAGTTTGTCTGACTTTGATGGGGGAAATAATGAACAAGGAAGAGTTAAGGGATCCCAAGCCCTCCCTGCTTGGAGCCAGCCTGGTTAATCCACTAATCAGTTAAATGTGCTAATCTGGGAATGCATACCAGGATTACAGCTGTCCACTGCATTAGACACAGGGATTAGACCTGTCCACTCTGCCTGTCCCCGCCCGCTCTGCCTGTTCCCGCCCGAGCCTCCCAGGCTCCTCCCCCTGTACCCACTCGAGCCTCCCAGGCTCCTCCCCCTGTACCCACTCGAGCCTCCCAGGCTCCTCCCCATGTACCCACTCCTCTCTGGCCAACTTGGCATGACTCACATGCAGTTGGTGGTCAGTTAAACGTGACAGAAGGAAAGGCCTCTGGTGTCAGTGCCTGAACCGACAGCCTGCCTGGGACTCTACAGGTCAGTCAAATCAAAAGCCGACACGGGCAAAGATTCTCATTTAGATTCTAAGTTCAGTTCTAACAAATCACTCAACAGTCATAGCCACGCTGCATTAATATTCTAGCGACAAGGCACAATTTTCGAAAACAATTATGTAGACCAGTTATAAAAAAAACATTTACAAAAGTTTCAGATAGGAACCCTACGCTTTCGGTGATTACAATGAATGTCCCATACAAATGAGGAACACTTTGGATCAACACTGTCCCTCATCTGAATCAGAGCCAGATGTAGTTGCATACCTTCCCATCAAAGGCCCATTTAAATCTATGGAAAGTGCTGAGCCGGCAGAGCGAGGCTGGCTCTTCAGTACGCTGCAGCAGAACGGGGCTTCGTTGAAGCTCAGTGCTGCAGTACAAACGAAGCACTTCATGTTAAGTAGCGGGCCACAGGGTCGTCGGTACCCTTAAAGAAGTTAAGCCCCGGGGATAATACCAACGCTGGAGCACAACGGCTAATCTTAAAAAAACTATATCAAAATATGTTAGGGCCCGACCTACTTATATTGCGCTTCAGGCATGTCCCTATAAACTCCTCTCACTTGGTGCCAATGTGAAAGTGGTGAGCAGAACTCATCGGGAGCTTGTTTTTTAAGATTGGCCTCTGCACATCACCAGGAAGTCAGACACTCTACTCTTCGCTAATCGTACCTGCAGGCCGGGGTGTGTGTGTGTGTGTGTGTGTGTGGGCATGTCACTTACCTCCAAGTCATCCTCCACTATCACCACAGTGGAATAAGACAGGACGGTGAACACCTGGTTGAGAGCCCAGCGGTAGTGTCTGGCGATCTTATAGTAGCCCTGGAACTTCCGGTGCTCGGGCCGCACCCGGATGTCCGAGAGGTCCGGCTGCCTAATGTGGAGCACCTGACTGCCGTACGAGCCAATCACACGGGCCGTCTCAGCATGGCCACAGTCCTGGCTTACGATGATTGGGTAGAGTTCTGCTGAGGGGCGGTACTGGATCAATTTGTCCAGGCTTCTTTTCACAGTCACCCTGTCGCAGGCGATGACCAGTACAGGAATGACAACTTGGGACCCAGGTACTTCCTGTTTGGTGTCGTTTCGCAGTTCTCTTACGTTGTTGTCTGGTTTGGCGTCTTCTTTAAGGTCTGCTGCTACAATTAACGGCTGTGTGTTTCTTTCTTGACGCTGGTCGTTGTGTTCTGGACTGTCCTTCGGAGGTAAAGCTGGTGGCCACTGCGGGGGCGGGGATTCGCGTTCCTCCCCTCTCCCTGCGTCGGCCTCTCGTTTTCCCGGTTCATTTCTTTTCTCCCACCAGGACCGGTGGCTTTGAATCTGCTTGAGAAGTTCCTTCTGGGTCTCCAGTTCCGACTCTACCTCCTCAGCCAACCGTATCACCTCTCCAGCCAGATTGCTCCCACCCCCTTTTCTTTTGGCCACTCCCCACTCCTCCCGTCCGCCAGGCTCAGCCCCTCCACCCTCTCCAAATCGACCAACGGGAGGCCTTCCCCAAAGGAAGAGGAGAAGCAAGCCATTGCAGGCGACAAATAAGAAAGCTCCACACAAGATAAGGGAACCTCTCTTGCGAACCATGGCCCAATGACACCAGAGAATGGACTAGAGCAAGGAAAAGAGGACAGCGAATGTGAGTGTTGAAATGACAACAGCCCACAGGGTCCTGACCAATCACGAAGATAAGAGGGAGAGGGCATCCAATAGGAGTGGCGAGGACAGAGGACTGATCACATGATCATTGCAGCTCATCCAATCAGCGGGGGAGGTGATGGATAACATGACAGGAGTGTGGTGGACCTCTACAGCAGAGACAAACCGATGGAGGAGAAGCATGGAAAACTGTAGCGTTCTGTAGTATCGCTTGGGATCTCCTCGGAGCAACACCAGAGCAGGAGACGGAGTTGAGGCAGGGAGAAATTAAGAAAAACAGGGAAAGAAAAAAAAAAAAAAGAAAAAAGTAGGAAAGCGCTGGATGACAGGAAGGAGTGGATAAGAGGAAGGAGAACCTGGGTCAGTTGGGTGGAGCGGGTGGCAGTTGTCCGTTATCCCTTGGCCATCATCCTGAAACAAAAGAAAGTGCGAATTCAGGAAATGTTATGCAGATATTTTGTTGCTATGGGAAACAGTGGAAATTGAAGTCAAGTAATATGTAAAATATGATCACAAAAGGGTACAGCCTGAAATAATACCCCAGTATCCTGTAGTACTATAATATTTAAAAAACTGACTTTGTGTAAACATTTAGCTGGACCTTACCCATAGCAACCCCACGTGCCATATTTAAAAAAGTTATTTAAATCACCCACCAGAGAATAAACATGCTAAACAGAGCATCTAAAGGAACTGAGCATGTCCCAAATGGCCCTTATGGACACTGGTTAAAAGAAGTGCACAAGGGAACCATTTGGAACACACTCAGTTTTCCTGACTGAGGAGCGGATTACACTCAGAGCAAATAAGGCCCTAAATGACAATCACTTTGGTCCCTCTCAATGCCTCTGTGTTGCTGGGAAACAGACGCAGCGGGACGGTGTCCCAAATGGCACACTATATCCCATCTAGTGCCCACTACGAGCAGAACAGGGTGCCATTTGTCACACAGCACTTGAGGGTTTTTATTATGGCTCGCTACCTGCAGGTTTCTCCAGATGATGAACATAAACAAGACTGTTTACATCATTAACATTCATGAAACATTTCCATTTTTAACACCCCCAAACCTTCCACCCCACCGTGCATCCTAAACCACACCCTATCCCCCACTCAAGGCCCATGGCAAAACACTGTACTGAACAGTGGCTAGGGGGCAATTTAGAACACAGGCAGGATTACCCAAAGGGCATCTCTGAGCTAGAGCCAGTTTGGTGCCCAAGAATCCCCCTAACAAGAAATTAAACTTGCACATGGAGGGACAGTGTTTGTGACTGGAGGGACAGAAGGTACTCCACACTTTTTTTTTTTTTTTAGAAAGAGAACTTGAGGTGCATCTCAGGTCTTTTGTTTTGTCGGAGCTTGGCAATCCCAAGATTAATTCCTCAATCCTTATGCACCTTTACAATTGTGCACCGCCCACTTGCACTCCCGGTCACGATCAGTAGTGACACCCTGGGGGTAGAACCCAGGGTGTAGCCGTGCCACAGCACATCAATTTGGTGCCTTAAACCCCTCTGTCAGGGTCAGGAGACCCTCTTTTCTTTGCTCACAGATGGTTTTAGAAATACCATTCCTCTGGTCTTGGCAAGCTGGGTATCCTTCTCATTTAGTCTTCCGTTAAAGCCGTTCACAGTGAATATGTTCACTTAGTGTTTTCGTACTGAAACCAGGCTTGTGCCAGAGGATTGTCATATAATGCACGTCACACATTCAAAAGAAAAGGAACTTGGTAATAAATCCCTCTGCCGTTAGCCAAATTCAGTCGCAGATCATGAGTTACTGCTGATGAAGTCACTAACAGACTGAGAACCACACAAAATCGACACGCTGATGATTTAAGACGTTCCAGCGCGCTCCCTCACCTCACACAAACAGCCAGACGCTGCCACCAATTTCCCATTGAATTTATAATGTTGTAAATACTTAGACAAGCTGACCGCATCATATCCAAGCTCCAGAAGCGGGTCAGGGACACAGCTTACGTTATTTATTTTTTTCCCTCCTCTGTGATAAAAATGTGCTGACCTGACAAAGTCCAGTGTCATAAACCAAACGCACATATCAGAGAAACGGGTTCACATGCAGTTTCAGACCAATAAGCAGTTTGCTCTACCTTAAGCGTCAAGCACAGGCATTTGATCCGGTCTAGGTCCTGACCCAACCTAGTACCGTCCTTAGGCTCACATCCTGAAACACCCCTGTGAATATTAAAATAATCTCTGTTCATGGGGAGGGAAGGACCGACACTGTGCTCCTAATCGCAATATTATCTTATGGTGCGCTGAAATCTACCAGGGCCCGAGACGAGGGTAGAGCGATATACAGGTAACAGGGTGTCAAAACGAATGACAGGTGATTATCTAGTAAGCATTGGCAATGAGACTAAGTACCCACCCTGCTTAAAGGGGATCTCCTGGCTTGGATGAAGAACGCGGTCTGGCTACAGCAGGACCTGTTCTCTGCATTCTGCTAACAGTCCAAATACCAGGAAACCAGTAGTTATACCAACAATTTTCTTTTGAATTACAGGAAATCAATAAATTCCACACAATCCGGGGAGACAACAGTCTCTCCCACCCTTTTCCTCCATCTGCACATGACACGCCAAGAGAAAACATCTATTTCAGTGGATACTAACTAGCGCGCACACACACACACACACACACACACACACACACACACACACACACACACACACACACACACACACACACACACACACACACACACACACACACACACACACACACACACACACACACACACACACACACACACACACACACACACACACACACACACACACACACACACACACACACACACACGGGGTTAACGTTACATGGAAAACACATGTACGTGATAGGATTGCAACAGCAGTTCCAGGCGGGGATGAGGAGGGAACAGAACAGATTAGGGGAAAGACAAAAAAACAGAAGACTGGAAGTATGGAAGTATGGGGGTTCACAGACAGCGACGAAAAGACAGCACAGACTTACGGTTGGACAGAAACATCAATGCTGAACGTAAAAGAAGAAAAAAAAAACAAGATTAAACAATAATTTGACAATCAAGGGTTACATAGAAAGAGACATGATACACAAAAGTCTGGGGTTTAAAATAAGTTGCCAGACGGAGAGAAAAAAAGCTTTGTTATTCTGTACCTGAAGTAGCGAACCGTCCAATTCTCCCAGTGGTTCTCTTTCAGCACATGTTCATAAAGTTTAAAGACAAAAGGGTTGAAGGGGACAACTTGGTAGAAAAGAGTGAACTGTTCCTCACATGCACTACAGACCGTATGACATCCACTCACACAGAAACAGTAAACTAAAACGAAATCTCATTTTCAAACCCCTCCTTTCCCCTTCCTCACTCGCCCTCTCGTTCGCTCTCGCTCTCTCACTGACACGTGTAAGTACCTGGTAGGTTTAAATACAGGCGTTAGAAGGTCAAAGTTGAAGTCAACTGAATTGACGGGTAGTCGTCTTGAAATTAGCGGAGTACAGTATATGGATTTTCAAGACGAGTAGATACGTATCAAAACTCGTTATTAGTTATAAATGGAAGATCGAATACGACAAGAAACCAAGGAGAGGAACTAGCCTATTAGACAAAATCAGTACTTGATAAAGTAAATTGAAGTCAGTCGAAGCAAATGTGTTCATGCCATCATCGCTTCTCTTGACATTAGGTTAACGGCGTACAACATTGCACCTCGACTCTTGCCAGTCGAAAAAGACTACATTGTAAACAACTAGCCGCACAGCAACAATTTGGTAAACGCCTTTGCCAAATTAATGGAATGTCAGAAGACTGCTACAATGAGCAATATACAAACGTGAAAAATGGTTTACTAGTGTATGCATGACTGGACTGAATTGCAAGCTATCAAAGTAATGTTTCTGGCTGAATTTCTACACCATGGTAACCCTAATTTGTTTAATTAAATATTTGGAAATTGCAATACTTAAATCTCCATACTGTTGATGCTTACTAGCCTACACTTTAGCTAGCTGTCTCAGCATTTTAGCTGTTCAGAAATAAAATATTACAGCTACATGGCAAGCTACAGCATAGTTCCATAACGAGCTAGGTAAATCAAGTACAAAATTGTATCAAGCTAGCTTCAGTTCAGACTGCTAGCTAATGTTAGCTAGCTAACTAAGTAGGACGACAATTACAAGCTCACCTTTTGCCATTTGCCCCAGTAGGACGTGTTGCATGCTATCTGGAAAGCCACCTGGGATGTTGATAATGTGGGTTTTTTAGCTGGATCGTCTTTTCTTACTTTTCTTCCTTTCCCTTCTGCCGTGTCAATAGCTACCTTACTGAATGTCCAGCTCACATTTCCCCCTCTTTCACCCCTCACTACCTTGGACCCGCCATTTAGATGTGTTCCGTTTTAAAATCGGCATTTGAATTCACTGAGATGAATTTCCGACAACCATATTCCTCTACACAGCTGTTCTCTAACCAAGTGTCAGTCTTTTACTGGTACTTGTCTCTATCTTTCTATTTGACACCACCGCTAAATGTACTCTCCACACTTCCGGATTGACTCATTAAGCAAGGCCAACCCCTAACCTCCTCCGTTCCTCCTCCCCTTTACATTTTTCCCTAGCAACAATGTACCTTAACAACCGTCGTGAGGCGGTGGCACTCCCCTGAAATTGTGGCATTGTAATTGTGCAGTCTACCGTGTCAGTGGTCAGTCAGCAAGTTCTGCGCAACAGAACTCGGTGCCTTTACATTTATTTTCGATTATTTGTAAATTATTTCCGGCATTGCCACTTACCTAATCACCTGGCAGTGTCATCTGAATTATTCCCTGCTCTCGTTAACTGCGCCCTTTCCTCTCGCGCTGGATTCACTTCAATCCGTTGACAAGCTGTCAAACCATACCACACAATACTTCACACAACTTTAAACCTCCAGTAAATAATGTATGTCAAGAAAAGTAATTGTGTATTTCAATGAACACTTTTATAAGACAAAAAAACTGGATGACACGAAAGTGGTATCTGAATAATTTAATATTTTACATTCAGGAACTATGTGACTTGAATCAAAGCAAGGATCACTACAGTACGGTAGTTACCACTTTGGTTATTTTAGGGCAAGGTGTGCAGTTGTGTTCACTGCCAGAACACCTATGGGTCCATCATTTACATGATTAATGTCCGAATTGAAGCCCTGGTGACAGTCCGGAGTGGAGGCTTTAATAATTATTTTGACCCAAGCTTAATGAAAATGGATTGCCTTTCAGGATACACTATCTGCGTTTCAGTTGTCTTGTCTTGGTCCTTGTAGTGCTGTCAGTTGCTCCTCAATGTTTCTCAGCTCGTGCTGCAAGGCTGAGATCTGAACAGATGCATTTTGAGGATGAAAGGAAAAGACATAAATGCAACAGAAACACAAAGCAACTTCTTTTTCAAGCTTAATCAATGACTGCAACACCAATGGCACCATGTGTTTTATATAGTGTGCTACTTTCTACCATTTTTAACCCAGACCCCAGTGCCCAGTATAGTTATTAAGGTGCATATTGGGATAACATGTCACACATTGCTCCAGTTTACATCAACACATTTGTTTGCAAGATGAAAGAGAGTTTGCTCATGTGACAAATGCTTGTTTTGCTGTGGTTTGCCAAAGCCGGAACATGCTAATTTCCCATAGAGAGCACAGTAAACATTTTATTCTCCGGAGATCCGCAGCTTGTAGGGAAAGTTCAGGGTTTCATTCCATCTTCTATACCCCACAATCTGACTTGGGCGGGGCAAGAGGTCAAGGGTGATTTTCAACTAAAACGGTTAACACTAGAAATCTATTGGTACCAAAAGTTCCATGCAGTTGTTTTGTTGGTGACAGAAGAGAGGAATGTGGAAAATGGGAGCATTCCAACATCGGCTCATTCATCAATCTGTGACTGACACACACCTCCCTGCACTGACAACATACCTTCTTTTCAGTCCGTAGCCTCACCCACTCTGGAACCGTTTCGGAGTACTCTGGCACCCGGGTTCGAGACAGCGACTGTTCAAGCTTACAGAGAAGCTTCTCTTTGCGCTGGGAAAGCTGCAGACCACGTTTGTTCAACACCACTTCACCCTGAAACGCCCCAGAAAGATATTTTGCATCATATTACAGAACACCAATACTTTACAGGACAGCCCTGGAAGAGAAAACCCTAGAAAACAGGCAACAGTGAAATGTAAATAGACTATTATCAATGCACCAAATGCTATGGTACCACCGAAAACCAAACGCCCACTGCCACACCAACACAACCAACAGCACAGAGGCGTAACAACTGTGTCTTTGAAAAGGAACCACATGCTGCATACCTGCACCCGGAGGTGTAACTGACAGGAGTGGTCGACCACACCCACAGCACTGCCTTTGGGTGGAGCAGAGGGGGAGAATAGGGAGCAGTCTCCCCCGGCCTCACGGGGGCAGTGGAGGTGCAAGGTAGAGATCCTGGCCAGGGTCTGAATGGCAGGGCCAAAGCGGACGAGAGTCTGGGCTTGGCTGACCGAACAAACAGCCCACACTGGAAACGGCAGAAAGATTCCGCATATCTTAAGACATTTTCATCAGATTTGCCTGCAGCCCACACTGGAATGCATGAAATGAATTGTTTTTATTGATTAATTAGGCTATTTCAGGTTAATGACAATACTATTACTATTTTATTATACAAAAAAAAGGCTGCATGAACACACCCTATAAAACATTTAGCATCTGGCAGATTAAATCCTCTCATCACTAAAACTGACACTTATCATCAAATTAAAAGAATTACCATAATTTTCCCATTAACAAAGATACAATTATAATACAAAAGGATCAGAGAAGGCTAGGCCCCCCCTCAGACAGGCTCTCTGGGTATCTTCCTAGGTTCTGACCCTATTAGGGAGTTTTTCTTAGTTTATTTTCTCATTTTCTCTTGCTCTTTGGGTTTCAGGCTGGTCATCTGTATAAGCACTTTGTGACACCTGTTGATGGAAAAAGTGCTGCATCAAATACATTTGATAAGTGGGACTTACTGTCAGGCCTTTCTTTGGTCACACCACTCTGGGCCCTGAGAGACCTGGCTACCCTCACCACTTCCTGGACCAGAGAGAAGTCTGCTTCCTCCTGGGGGAAGTGCCAGTGTGCCTGACAGGAAGTAAAACAACAATAGGGAGAAGAGAAAGGGCAAAGGGAGAGGATGAGGGAAAGGGAGAGAACAGGGAAAGGGTAAATTGAGAAGGCGAAAGAGAGAGAGAGAGAGAGAGAGAGAGAGAGAGGGGAAAAAAGAAAAGGTGGGTGTGAGGGAAGAAAAAAACAATAAGCTGAAGTAGGGAAGTCCAAAACAGAACGGACAGCACTGCATTCTCCACATGATATCACTGTATTCTCCCTGTGACTTCGCCATGGTGAAACTCTCCTGCGTTCCTGATAATCATCACCGATACCCAGCCAGCAGGACTTCAGTCCATAGCTACTTGGTCCCTAATTTCACAGCGACAGAACAGCCGTGGTTTAGGCCGTACACCGGACACACACTCAGCAGCCAGTTTAAGTACACCCCCAATTGTAGCCAAAAATGGACCCTTCCTCGGTACACGCAACATGGCAGCAGGCTGTGAGGCAGTTACAGTTTGGCTGGACATCAGAATGGCAGAGCTAGAAACCCAAGTGCGACGCGAGTGTTGATGTCAGAAGCGCCATTTCCAGTACTGCCTGCCCACCTGGGGACTTCACGCACGACAGTGTCTCAGGGTTACAGGGAACAGTGCGACAAATGAAACAGTCAGCTGCAGATGTCTCTGGGGAACACAGCCGGTCGACAAGAAAAGGGAAGGAACCATGCATGCCAACAAGCAGGCCACATTCGTAAAAATAACCATCCAGTATAAAAGCTGTGTGCAGAACAGTACCTCGGGAACACACGCAACCACGCACACACACACACACACGTCTTTATGACAACTTATAGAGACCCCCGCTCTGAAGAATTCAGGCTGTTCTGGAGGCAAAGTTGTCCGACTCGTGAAAAGATTCACCTAATAAACTGCCCATTGTAGTGTAGACAACAGGGTGTCTTCATGTGTACTACATACTACACACTCATGTCTCACCAGGTGTGCCGACTGTGGGTAAGACTGCAGACACAGGCTGGTCGTGACCCCATCCTCTCCCTGGCCGCTGAGGGGGCGGAGCCTCTGCCACAGCTCCTCGGTGAGGAATGGCATGAAGGGCGAGAGCAGCGCCAGGGAGACGGTCACACAGTGGAAGAGCACACTGCCAGACACCCGGGCCTCTCCGTGACCGACCCCGCTGTCCGCCGCGTTGACCTGGCCCGACGCCACGCCTCCACCGGCCTGCTGGGTCAGCGCCGGCTTGATACACTCCTACAGGCGGACAGAGAGGCAGGAGAGGGGACAGAGGAAACTGAGACTGAGAGTGACACAACCACATGAAAAAAAAATAAAGGAGAACTATGACCCACTTGAAAGAATCAACGAATAATGGCCCTCCCTTTAACAGAGAGTACACACAGGCAGGATGCATGACTGAGAACGGACTCATCCAACATGGCCTTGCTGTCGAGAGAGAGGCCACCACAGGCAGGCCTGGCTCTACACAGAAGACATTATACTGTCGACAACCAGGCGGAAACAGATGCGCAACCTTACAGGTTCCTACAGATCCCACAGACTGTGAAAATAAACAATGGTTAACTCCAACGTCCTCAAAGTGAAATACAGGTGCTGGTCATAAAATTAGAATATCATCAAAAAGTTGATTTATTTCAGTAATTCCATTCAAAAAGTGAAACTTGTATAATGTATACATTCATTCCACACAGACTGATATATTTCAAGTGTTTATTTCTTTTAATTGTGATGATTATAACTGACAACTAATGAAAACCCCAAATTCAGTATCTCAGAAAATTTGAATATTGTGAGGTTCAATATTGAAGACACCTGGTGCCACACTCGAATCAGCTAATTAACCCAAAACACCTGCAAAGGCCTTTAAATGGTCTCTCAGTCTAGTTCTGTAGGCAACACAATCATGGGGAAGACTGCTGACTTGACAGCTGTCCAAAAGACAACCATTGACATCTTGCACAAGGAGGGCAAGACACAAAAGGTCATAGCTGAAGAGGCTGGCTGTTCACAGAGATGTGTCCAAGCACATTAATTGAGAGGCGAAGGGAAGGAAAAGATGTGGTAGTAAAAAGTGTACAAGCAATAGAGATAACCGCACACTGGAGAGGATTGTGAAACAAAACCCATTCAAAAATGTGGGGGAGATTCACAAAGAGTGGACTGCAGCTGGAGTCAGTGCTTCAAGAACCACCACGCACAGATGTATGCAAGACATGGGTTTCAGCTGTCGCATTCCTTGTGTCAAGCCACTCTTGAACAAGACACAGCGTCAGAAGCGTCTCGCCTGGGATAAAGACAAAAAGGACTGGACTGCTGCTGAGTTATGTTCTCTGATAAAAGTACATTTTGCATTTCCTTTGGAAATCAAGGTCCCAGAGTCTGGAGGAAGAGAGGAGAGGCACAGAATCCACGTTGCTTGAAGTCCAGTGTAAAGTTTCCACAGTCAGTGATGGTTTGGGGTGCCATGTCATCTGGTGGTGTTGGTCCACTGTGTTTTCTGAGGTCAAAGGTCAACGCAGCCGTCTACCAGGAAGTTTTAGAGCACTTCATGCTTCCTGCTGCTGACCAACTTTATGGAGATGCAGATTTCATTTTCCAACAGGACTTGGCACCTGCACACAGTGCCAAAGCAACCAGTACCTGGTTTAAGGACCATGGTATCCCTGTTCTTAACTGCCCAGCAAACTCGCCTGACCTTAACCCTATAGAAAATCTATGGGGTATTGTGAAGAGGAAGATGAGATATGCCAGACCCAACAATGCAGAAGAGCTGAAGGCCACTATCAGAGCAACCTGGGCTCTCATAACACCTGAGCAGTGTCACAGACTGATCGACTCCATGCCACGCCTCACTGCTGCAGTAATTCAGGCAAAATGAGCCCCAACTAAGTATTGAGTGCTGTACATGCTCTTACTTTTAATGTTCATACTTTTCAGTTGGCCAACATTTCTAAAAACCCTTTTTTTGTATTGGTCTTAAGTAATATTGTAATTTTCAGAGACACTGAATTTGGGATTTTCATTAGTTGTCAGTTATAATCATCACAATTAAAATAAATAAACATTTCAAATATATCAGTCTGTGTGTAATGAATGAATATAATATACAAGTTTCACTTTTTGAATGGAATTACTGAAATAAATCAACTTTTTGATGATATTCTAATTTTATGACCGGCACCTGTACTTCATTGTGTCCTAATGAAACCGTGGCCAGGACGGGGTTTCCTCACCAGGTAGATGTCACAGAGGCTGTGGAGCCAGAAGGAGTGGAGGGCAGCCGTGACGGAGTGGAGCTCATAGCGGTCAAAGCCCTGCTCACACTGGAGAACCGTGCTGTACAGCCTAGAACACACCCACCGGTCTATACCGCTCAGAGGAGCAGTCTGGAAGGACAGAGAGAAGCAGAGAGAGATGAGGGAGAGGCAGAGAGATGAGAGAAAGGCAGAGAAAGAGAGAGGCAGACAGAAAGAAAGAAAGAGAGACAGACAAAGAGAGACAGAGAGTTAGTGGAGAAGAGAGTTCATTTTCTTTGTGGACAATATTTATAAGATAAATGTCCAGCTACAGCAGCATTTGGGATTGTCAGCATTCTAGAGGGCGAGAGCATTCTATGCCAACAGATCAGTGGTTATTATGGTCTGGCTCCTGATGTTTTACACAAAGGATTATCTGTGAATTTTGGTTATGCCATTGACGTGACATCCCTGATTCAGAACCACCCTGCAGGCATGTGTGTTAGCCGGCGGTTTGTTAATCCATTGCACCACCCGCCGACACTCAGGATATATGACCCATTACCTGTTCCAATGGCTGTAGCTCCGCCCCCCTGTCCTTCAGCACACCCATGGTGGTATATGACCAATTACCTGTTCCAATGGCAGTAGCTCCGCCCCCCTGTCCTTCAGCACACCCATGGTGGTATATGACCAATTACCTGTTCCAATGGCAGTAGCTCCGCCCCCCTGTCCTTCAGCACACCCAGGGTGAACCGAACCGTCTGCCACATCTTGTTACAGAAGTGTCTGCAGCTCAGGACCTGGGACACAGACAGGCTGATGTCCTCACCTGGGGGGGAGACAGACAGGCAGACAGACAGACAGGGAGACACATTAGCAAGGGAGATATTGATATTGTAGAGTTATGAATGCGATTATTGTGGAGCTGGCGCAGAACTTCCAAACTAGATGGGCTACTGCCAAGAGTAAAATAACAGAATAAAGACTGATCTGGTGTTTGCCCTTTTTCTTTCTCCAGACGAAATGCCTGAGGAGAAAACCACTCACCCTGGGCCTTGTATGAGCAGAGGGCAAAGCGGAGCGCATCGGTTCCACACTCTGGAATCCCCTTAGGGAAGTCCTTACTCTGCCCAAGCAAATGGAGGGGAAAAGAGAGAGAAAGAGGGATAGAAAGAGAGGGGAGTCAGGGAGAGTTCACAGAGGATGTAATGAACCCATCCAATCAGACAGAACAGAAACTCTACAAATAACTAACGGGACAAGGAAGGGAGACAAGGCGTTGAGGGAGGGAGTCGAGGGAAGGAGTCAAGGGAAGGAGTCAAGGGAAGGAGACAGCGGAAGAAGGAAGGAGACGAGGAAAGGAGTCAGGGGAGGGAGAGGAGGGACGGAGAAGAGGAAACGAGGAGGGAGTCGAGGGATGGTGCTGGGCAAGTGACTGACCTGTGCTTCCATGGCAACCACGCTCTCACGAGGGTCAAGATTACCCTCTTTCACTTTTTCTTGGAGCCTCTGAGAAGACAAAAGAAAAAGAGCAAAGGGGAGAGAGGGAAAAAGTGAAAGAGAGATGTAGTAGTGGGTGGGTGGAAGATGGAGAACGAAAAAGAGACAGGCATGTAAAAGTGTATGGCTAAGAAAGAGACAGAATGAGAGAGCAGCTCCACTGATTGTCCACAGCAGATCGCCACCTATCACTGCAGAGTTTACTGAGGCATGAATATAATCCTCAACCTTGTTTTTACAGCCCAGAACAACAACATCAATTCTGAGGCAGCGCCGTCATTCCAGCACCCTCAGGATTTATCAGCCAGCTTATCTTCCCTAGGATAAACTGTGTTCCTACTCATAAAAATGGATGGATCTCCTGTGTGTGTGTGCGTGTGTGTGTGTGTGTGTGTGTGTGTGTGTGCGTCCGTCCGTGTGTGTGTGTCCGTGTGTGTGTGTGCGCGTGTGTGTGTGTGTGTGTGCGTCTTTCCGTGTGTGTGTGTGTGTGTGTGTGTGTGTGTGTGCGTGCGTCCGTCCGTGTGTGTGTGTGCGTGCGTCCGTCCGTGTGTGTGTGTGTGTGCGTCTGTCCGTGTGTGTGTGTGTGTGCGTCCGTCCGTGTGTGTCCGTGTGTGTGTGTGTGTGTCCGTGTGTGTGTGTGTGCGTCTGTCCGTGTGTGTGTGTGTGTGTGCGCGTCTGTCCGTGTGTGTGTGTGTGCGTCTGTCCGTGTGTGTGTGTGTGTGCGTGCGTCCGTGTGTGTGTGTGTGCGTGTGTGTGCGTGTGTGTGCGTGTGTGTGTGTGTGTGCGTACCTCTAGAGAGATGCCAGAGATGACATCTAAAGGGTCGATGACATTTCCCAGAGATTTACTCATCTTCCTGCCATGCTTATCCCTCACCAGAGAATGGAGGAGCACCTGAGGTAAATGGGGAGGGAGGGAGGGAGAGGAGGGGGGAGGAAAGGAGAAATGTATTGAGTGCTTTAGCCTTGGTTAGCAGATACTGGTGCTGTTAATATCAGACACTTTAATAGCAAACGTGGTTAATGTTAATATCAAAAGCTGTGATACTTAATATAATACACTGTAGTTATACACTGTTATCGTTAATATCAGGAATGTTATCGTAAACACTGGACAGTGTTATCATAAACATCTGAGTGTTAACATCAGACAGTGTTAGCGTTAACGTCGGACAGTGTTAGCGGTAACATCGGACAGTGTTAGCGTTTACGTCGGACAGTGTTAGCGTTTACGTCGGACAGTGTTAGCGTTAACGTCGGACAGTGTTAGCGTTAACGTCGGACAGTGTTAGCGTTTACGTCGGACAGTGTTAGCGTTTACGTCGGACAGTGTTAGCGTTAACGCCGGACAGTGTTAGCGTTAACGTCGGACAGTGTTAGCGTTTACGTCGGACAGTGTTAGCGTTAACGTCGGACAGTGTTAGCGTTAACGTCGGACACTGCAGTTGTAAATATCAGACACTTATCAACTGGCAACCATCAGCTACCTGCTTGAAGGGCAGCTGTCCAGTCAACTCTGTTCCCAGCATTACCATCCTGGCTACCCAGAAGAAAATGAGATCACTTCCTGTCTCCAGTATGGTGTTTGGGTAGAACTGCCTCAGGTCACTCGTCTAAAGGGGAGATATTTGTCATGGACAGAACAGTACAAGACGGAGAGCGTTTCACAGGATGTACCAGTGATGTCCCGTCAGTCATAGGCAACACAATGTTTACCTCCACAGGGAGTGACAGATATGGGGGGAACAGGAGGCCGGTACCTGTTGTGGCCAGCCCAACATGGCGAAAGGGAAGAGCCCAGAGGAAAACCAGGTGTCCAAAACGTCAGGGTCTGACCAGTGGCATGTGGGGGGGGTGGTAAAGGGAGAACAAATGTCAATATACATTGGGTTAAGCCCCATGTGAGTATCTTCTGGAAGCTACATGGCGCCCAGGGGGCCTTTGGTGTCAGTAGTTGTTCAATGGCTTTAAATGCTGCAGAAGAGATCTTAAGGCAGAGTGGAAGGCATGTTAAGGGACCCCACCCTGAGTCAGAGTAACGGAGTCAGGTGTCACTTCGTACTTCACAGCGGCACGTTCCCTGGCCTCCGCCTGGCTCCGCCCCCAGACCCAAAGTTCCTGCAGGAATGAAAAGGAAGGCCAGTCAGCGTGTTTCATAACACACCACTGTTAGCCTCCAAATGCATCGGCTGAAATGTGTGACAGCGCTTGTGAGAACGTGAAATCTGTCTTGAAAAACCGCAGCGTCACTGATCACTCATTACGGTAATGGCCGAGTGTTGTGGAGTTCTCGTGGGTATGTTAACAAACCCCTGATGTACGAAAGCAGAACAGCTTTGAAGCATAGCTTCACTGCTACAGCCAGATTGACTGATTATGACTGACTAAGCCCCACCTCCTCTGTGTTTGCTGAACCAGGAAGAGACACTCGATAGGCCGGAATCTGGTGACCCCACCAAAGCTGCCTGGAAATGCACCAGTCACTGATGAGGACAACACAAACAGACAGGCCGTTGTTAAAATAACATAAGTCATAACAAAGACTCTTTCATGACAGGAGAGGTCAGAGGTTCAAGGCAGTGACGGCAGGGCGTGGTGTTGCTTAGCACTGGCGTCAGTCAAGCAGTAGTGAGATCAGGAACACACAGGTCTTTGAATCTCTGACACGTCCCACCATTGTTCCCAGATCAACAAACAGGGTCTACTGCATCATACGTGGAACGTTCCAGATGCAATGTTTCATTCTTCCTAACTGTGGTAATCTTCCAGACAATTTGTTTTCCAAACCTGTGCATTGTGCCACCGCACTGACCTGATATTAGAGAGCCAGCTCTTCCAGGTTTTGGTATAAAAGTGTGGGATTATTTCTAACTGTCCCTCATCCACTGCCTGAGAGAGTAAGAAGGGACAGATAAAGACAGGGAGAAGAGAGAGAAAGGGGAAGACAGGGAGAGTCAGTGTCATGCATTACATCCACTTCATTGACTCAAATGAGCCAGACAAGCCCTCTGACCTACAGTACATGGGCCATGGTTAAAGACAGGCCTTCTTACCAACAGTACATGGGCCCAGGTTAAAGACAGGCCTTCTTACAAACAGTACATGGGCCCTGGTTAAAGACAGGCCTTCTGACCTACAGTACATGGGCCCTGGTTAAAGACAGGCCCTCTGACCTACAGTACATGGGCCCTGGTTAAAGACAGGCCTTCTGACCTACAGTACATGGGCCCTGGTTAAAGACAAGCCCTCTGACCTACAGTACATGGGCCCTGGTTAAAGACAGGCCTTCTGACCTACAGTACATGGGCCCTGGTTAAAGACAGGCCTTCTGACCTACAGTACATGGGCCCTGGTTAAAGACAGGCCTTCTGACCTACAGGACATGGGCCCTGGTAACAAAATGAACACACTATGGTGGGAATGGGGAACTAAATGCAAAGACTACAAGAGAAACAGAAGTTCATTACCTGTATGGCTCTCTGGGCCATCTCTTCACAATGCATAAACCACTGCTTCTTCAACAAAGGCTCAATAACATCTCCAGAGCGGCTGAAAGACAGGAAGAACACGTTAGGTTGGAGAAGTGGGCCAGGAAACAAAATTCAGACATGTTCTCTTTTCTAAGCGAGAGGGGACAGTTGTTTCTAACTTACGGTCATGTTTATTTTACTGTCCGTTATAATTAAAGAGTATCAAAAAGTATCATGCTTTTGACTTATCCCAGAATGTGGGTTTAATACACTGTTAATGGCAAGAGAGACAGACAGGATAACAAACAGCAGTGAAAGAGACAGACAGTATAAAAAAAACAGACAGGATGAGAGACAGACAGTATGAGAGACAGTCAGTATGAGAGAGGCAGCGGATGTATTTGGTTGAATGTGTCGCCCTCTACCTGCAGAGGGGTAAAGACATGGCATGATCCTCCTTCCCTCTGAAGAGCTTCTTCTCTCGAAGTGCATCGATCACATGTTCTCTGGCGTCAAAGCGCCTCACTCCCTGAGGAGAGGGTGGTAGAGAAAGATGAGCTCCCTCTGAGAAAGTTACCTCAGTTATGAGAGGCTTGACTGTCCATCCAGAGACAGACAACATTTTTAGGCTGACGTTGTCTACTGTACCTCCAGCCATTGGCCACAGAGTGGGGTCATGGCGCCATCTCCTCCAATCACAGTAAGGCAAGGAAGACCGTGTCTCTGGGAAAGCAGGAAGTCAGTGTGGTCGTGAGCTGGAGTGACCTTTACAGCCCCTTATAAGGAGGGAATGAGAAAAGGAGGGACATTAAATGAGATGAGGCAAGAGAGAGAATATGGAAAACAAGTAAATAAGAGATGAATTTTTTAGATGAATTATTAGGGTGTTTGATTATGACCACACTAACACAGCCCCAAACATGACTCGCTGCTGTTCGACCATCCCTGTTGATTTCAGAATTACAGTTAAAGTACCTGTACCCAGCTCCACGTCCACCGTCGCATCTGTGATGATGGGTATGAGTCGGTCGGTGAAGGGGTGTCGGCAGTGTTTACCATGAACTGCCTGGAAGACCCAATGAAATAAAATAAAAAGGCGACCGAATGCGAGTAAAACAAGTCCAAGCCAGAAGAGAACCCCCAGCGTCTACCAGTAGGTCAAACCCATACTGCATCAAAACAAGGGTTCAACAATCACACAGCTCAAGACCTAAAGCCGGATATGTGGATCCCTGGGCAGCCAGGTCTACTGGCCTGATAACGCGGGTCCTCTGGATGTACAGCGATGGCCACATCTCCCAGCATGGTCTCGGGACGAGTGGTGGACACTGTCACCTCCCCATCTGACACGGCGTGGAGCAGGTTTCAAGTTTTATTTGTGCAACAACAACAGACCTTAGAGCAATTAAAGTAGATGTGAAATGGTACTAATCATATCCACTCACCCTGACCGTCTAAAGGATAAGCAAAGGTAAACATGGTCCCAAACTCCACCTTCTTTTGGTAACCAGGAACTGACAGCAGTGTCTTTCCTGATAGCTGCTTAGAGTCAACCTGCAAACAACATCAAAAGATCTTTCAAAATAAAAGCCAGGGGGAAAAAGTATTGTGCAGACCGACCTCTGTGTCAGAGACGGCAGACCGACCTCTGTGTCAGAGACGGCAGACCGACCTCTGTGTCAGAGACGGCAGACCGACCTCTGTGTCAGAGACGGCAGACCGACCTCTGTGTCAGAGACGGCAGACCGACCTCTGTGTCAGAGACGGCAGACCGACCTCTGTGTCAGAGACGGCAGACCGACCTCTGTGTCAGAGACGGCAGACTGACCTCTGTGTCAGAGACGGCAGACTGACCTCTATTTCAGAGACTGCAGACTCCAGAGCACAGCTCCAATTCACAAGCCTCTCCGAGCGATAGATCAGACCAGAATCACACATCCTGACAAAGGCCTCCGTCACAGCACTGCTGAAACCCTAGAAATACACAGGGTTTCAACAGACACAGACACCAAACAAACAGACACAGACACCAAACAGACACAGACAGACACCCTCAAACAGACACAGACAGACACCCTCAAACAGACACAGACAGACACACTCAAACAGACACAGACACACTCAAACAGACACAGACACCAAACAGACACAGACACCAAACAGACACAGACACCAAACAGACACAGACACCAAACAGACACAGACACCAAACAGGAGTGACAAAGGAAGAAATCAGTGAGCCTGTGATGAAATCATCAAACCATGTTACTAGTATTACAATAATAAGTAGTCAATTATTATAATGAAGCTGTTGTGGTGCTAAAATGCTGCTATAATGCTGTATATAACATAGCAATACTGTTCTCTATAATACAGTAATAAATCTGTATATGATATGCAGTAGTTGTGTGATCATAGTTGTGTGATCATACTAGGTATAATAACATTGTAATAGCTGTGTAATAACACTGTATATGATAATGTTGTAATAGGAGTGTAATAACACTGTATATGATAACAGTTATAGGTGTAATAGCACTGTATTACCAGATCCATGGTGAAACAGGCTCTGCTCCAGTCCAGAGACGCACCAAGTTTCCTCAGCTGATGGTAGATCTCATCTCCTTTACTTGAGACACAAAAATTGGATCGTATTAACTCTCAGGTAGACATGCAGTATATCTACTGAATGTGATTAAACTCACTACAGGGGAAAGCACTGGCTCACAGAAAAGAGGGAGGATTAAGGTAAGAGATTCAATTCACCCATGTGTCAGTTAAACAGCCACGGTTCAATTGAAATGTGACCTCCTCTTTTAACTCAACCACTTCAAATTGGAGGTGAGGTGATGCTAATCAGGAGGTGACATAATCAGGAAAATCAGGGTCAGACTAACAGATGTATTCTTGTTCTGCAAGCTGGATTTGACCTAGCATACATTCAGTTAATAGTCAGAAGCTCTGGCCACATGTCAGCAGTAGAACAGAGGAAAAAAATAAGGAAAAGGATGAAGAGACAGAGAGAGCCCATACTTACCTCTTCTTCCACTTCCACACTTCCTGTAGAAACTCCTCCCTGCTGAGATCTTTTCTTCTCTTCCCGTGTTCCCGGAACAACATCCTCTCCACCACCGTCTGAGGAACAGACCAGGCGGATGAACACAGGATAACTGATCCCAAAGTTCACCCCATGGACTGAAGAAGTTCAAAGGAAACAGCATTCACAGGATCATCCGTCTGAAACTAACATCCATCTGAAACGATCATCCATCTGAAATGATCATCCGTTGGAAAAATCCCACCTGGTAAACCAATCTTAGGTTTAAAAATAAAAAATAAAGGTGCAGAAAGATTCTGTTCTAAATGTCCTGGTTGAGCGGGCAGTGTGGTAACAACCAGGTAAGCACCAGTGTGGTAACAACCAGGTAAGCACCAGATGTGCTGGAAGACTCACATTAGAAAAATAGGATATAATTAAAAATAAAAGGCTAAAAAAAGACAAACATGAGTGACAACTGATTACAGCCCATTGAAACAGACATAGAAGTGACTTCTCCTCCCAAAAACCTGACCTCATTTTGATTGGGATTTGTAAGTGTCTAAGATGATGTAAGATCACTTTTTCAGAACAGCATGTTTGAAGAAGACCAGCATGGCCTTTTGAATCGGGGGTCAGGTGACAGTTGTAGAGACATCCTTTAGAGCTGTAAAGAACATGCAAGGAGAATGGACAGCCAGGTGAGGAACAGAGAACATGGAAAGCCAGGTGAGGAACAGAGAACATGGAAAGCCAGGTGAGGAACAGAGCACGTGGACAGCCAGGTGAGGAACAGAGCACGTGGACAGCAAGGTGAGGAACAGAGAACATGGACAGCCAGGTGAGGAACAGAGAACATGGACAGCCAGGTGAGGAACAGAGAACATGGACAGCCAGGTGAGGAACAGAGAACATGGACAGCCAGGTGAGGAACAGAGAACATGGACAGCCAGGTGAGGTGGTGAGACACTGTACCTGTGTGGCAATACCAGCATGATCACAGCCTGGTACCCAGAGCACTTTGTAACCCTGCATCCTCCTCCTGGTAGAACAACACATTCCATCAGATCTCATAAACCAAGTCAAACACATTTGCCATTAAATTAGATCTCTTAAACCAAGTCAACCACATCAGCTCTTCAATCCGATCTCTTAAACCAAGTGAAACACATAAGAACTCACTCAGCATAATGTTTCAGCTTTGACACCACTCTGAGTTATTCCATCTTTGTTGATGAGAAATACATACCGGCGAGCCAACGCATCCTCTATGGCCACTGTGAGAGCATGACCAAGGTGAAGCGTGCCAGTCACATTAGGTGGAGGGATACACATGGAGAAAGACCGATTCACAGCTCCCGGTAGATTGTCCTAAACGTTTGGTTGGGAACATACAGGCACTGCGATGAATACACAGACTGAATAACGTGAGAATGAATAAGCTGCTGCTACACTGTGTCGTGACGTTGTTTGTAAGGTCATTCAGTGTGTCCTCGCGTGTCGGACTCTCTTACGTGGTTCTCCGGGGTGAAGAACCCTTGTTTCTCCCACCACTGGTACCAGCTGGCCTCCACATACTCTGGGCTGTAGGAGGAAGGAAAGGGCAGCGTGGTGTCTGCCAACATGACTGCTGTGAATATGTCTGTTATTTTAGCAGACGCTTTTATCCATGTTAACTAACAGTGGTGGGTGCTTACATTTTCACTATGAATAACTGAATAACAGAATAATAATAATAATCTACCCGACATGGAAATGGCAATGAGGCAAGCCAATGACATTCAGGCTAATTCTAACAGACAAACCCAACCATTCCCAGTAGGCTGTAGGAAATATATCACCTTTCTTCTTGCCTGGAGGAGTTGAGGCACTGTATGCTATTCTCTCCTTATCACTCCATTTCATTCCTTGATCTTCAGGACCCTTAAAAGGAAATCGATGTATTATGAAATCAACTTGCATGAGTGTCAAAATGTGAAAATGTCAAGGACTAATTAGGCTAGTGTGTAGTCGAGATGTGTAGTCGAAATGTGTATTCCAGATGTGTAGTCCAGATGGTGGAGTAAGTTACTGTAGTCGTGTCAGATTAATTTGTCTACATTTTTTGGGAGTACAGCGGATATAAGAAGTATTCACCTTCCTCTGATTTTCATTTCACATTTTTGTGCACCACAAAATGGGATTAAAATGTATTCAATGAAGAGGCTTTCAAAAAGCTCTCGTCTTTTAGTGGAATTGGAGCATCCAACTCCAGACTCCTGTACTATCATACTGTTAGTAAATCAGTCACCTAACATTTCTAAACTGAACCAATACCAATGCAATTTTGTAAGCTAACCAAACGGGCAAAAAGTGTGGTGAATATGTTTATATCTGCTGTATGTACTTTATAGGAATCCATGTCCCCATACATTGTGTTGACTGCCAAGTATGGCCTCTTCCTTCTCTTTCCTTCGCCTCTCTTTCTCAGCCCGAGTCCGAAGAGTGGGAGCTGATTGAGAAGAGGGTTTTGACGAAGTGTAAGAACAGGTCCATGTTTCCCACACCCTCTGTACCCCTCTTTCTGCTACCCGTACAGGGAGACCACAAGCTGTCCTCCACATCTCCTGCAAATCAAATCACAGGCTGTAATTTGAACGAGTACCGCAAAACTAAAGACAGGATTCACAGGAAGGTGTTTTCATTTTGAGTTGTTAAAGACGCACTCCAGGATTTTAGGTCACAGGTTATAAGAGTGGCCCTGTCGTGCCAAAATGGGTCTCGGAACAGGTATGATTGTCATGTATGCGACGGTATGTGCCCCATGTCATCAAAAGCTTTCAAAAGTATAATTTCTTGGTTAACTGAGATATGATAGTTGTTCTAGTAATACGTTATGCACATGTAAACAACATATTACATATCTGGCCAAAAAAATTATCACTTGTTATTCGCCAAATTCTGCATCTTTGGTAGAACACTGATTTGCACAAGTCACTGATGAGTGAAAATGTTTAAACAATGTTAAATCTATTCGATTCATCCATTTCAGGTATGATTCGATTTGGTCCCAGATTGCCAGTTATTTGGTTTCTTTTTGGTTTGATGCCTGGAGAAGTGTATGCATGAGAGTTGAGTGACGCATTAAATGAAGAATTCAGACGTGAGTGTAAATACCATATATATATACATCTCCGGAAAAAATTAAGAGACCACTGCACCTTTTTCTTTCCTTTCCAAAGACTTGAAAAGGACAGTTTTGAGTGAGGAACAGAAGTGTTCACTTTGCTGTGGTCTCTTAATTTTAACCCTTGTTCCTCACTCAAAACCTTCCATTTCACGAGCTGTACATATATGTTTTTTTCAGCGACCCTTCATAGACTTCTCTCACTTTGTCACACATTCAGAAACGGGATACTCATAAACTGCGATAACATTTTGCCAGTAGTAAAGAACACGAAGGTACTCTACCTTCTCTATGATGCGGTCATGGGCGCAGACATCTTTTGCTAACTGCGACCTTTCAACTTCGACCGAACAATGCACTTGTGTTTCACTTATAACTGCAAGTGTTATGACACCTGAATACAAACTATATTATGAGTATAACGTTGATGAAATATTTGTAAAAAAATAAATACATGTTTGTTTGAATTTTTTGTTTAAAAATAAAATTATTAAAAAAATATATAGATGTATATTGTTTTCCATCGGAATTATTTGTGCGCAAAGCCACCGGAAGAAGTCCGTCTAGGAATTACTTCCTCCAAACGGCTTCAAGCCGAACATCCGAAGAGGAGTCAGTTAGCTTCCACGGCAGAATCGATCACGTTTCATTTGATAAAACGTGTCGGGTTGAAGAAACCGAGTGGTCGCCGTGCCTAAAATAACGCTAGTTTACATTTGTCTTGTTGGCGCGACCTGAAAACCGACACACTAACATCGTCAGGATGGCGGAGGCGCCAGGTACTTCTAGCGAGACAATAACGGAGACCGTTCAAGTTAACACACCGCCACCGCCCCAGCAGGTAAACTAAAACGGCACACAGAGTAATTAGCTTGGTATAAAAATGAATAGGACAGGCGAACTGGCTATTAGTTGTTGTTTACCGTAACCCAGTTGAAGCCGCATTTCAGAGATGGCAAGTTGCAGATTCGTTAGCTAGTTAACAGGTTATCATTGCATTTCGAAGAAGGTTTAAATGATATTAGCTCATGCCATCATTGCGAAATTATTTGATTTTACTTGATTTATCCTAACTGACAAATGTAGTATGTTGCCAGGGTTAACGGCCTGTTAGCCCACCGGCATATCTGATGTTGACTGCCTATAATATTCTGTTGATAAGGGAAACACACAAGGTCTGTGTGCACGAAGGTGAAGATAAGAATACGTAAAACTTTCAAACAATGGGGCTGTGTAATTTCTTCAGGAGGGACGTAGCTTGACAATTAAACTGAGGAAGAGGAAGACTGACAAGAAGGTGGAGTGGTCCAGTGATACAGTTGACAATGAGCATCTGGGAAGGAGGTCTTCCAAATGTAGGTGTTAATTTGACTTTGACATTTCATTCATTGAACATTTCTAAATTCCTTTGTTGTATGCATGCTGCAATTGCAGATGGCTGACTGCTGCGCAATTCCTTTTTGCACCTCCTTGGTTTCTGAGTGTTTAGATGTCCTTATCTATTCTGTGCGTGCTGCAACTCTGGATGTCATCGATGGATAAAATGTTGCTGACACCTTTGCAGGTTGCTGCGTCTACGAGAAGCCCAAACAGTTTGGAGAGTCTTCCTCCGAAAGTGAAGGGGATGAGGGTGACGAGGGCTGTGGGAGCGCGCACTGCATTCTGGGACACGGGAAAGACAGGCATGGACACAGAGGAGGGGGCGGGGGTACTACGGTGCCACCGAGCTCTGGGGGTTCACACGCCCACTAGAGATTAGGAGTAGCGGTAAGGGAGGAATTGAGGGGGTAATTCTGTTGATGACACATCATACTACTACACAACACACTGTCATTTAGGTCAGTCACTGTGTTACTTGGAGGGGAAAGAAGGCAAGAAAAAATAAGTCTACACTTCTGCCTGTTCAATTAGAAAAATCTTGTGGGGTTTGGAGTTCATTGTATATAATACAATAATTGTTTTTATATATATATATGAACATTTTTCCTTATTTATTTCTTTGTGTTAATACTTAATCTTTCATAATTATGTTGCAATATCCTAGACTGGTTGCCAGACAGTGTTTCTGCTTGTGAAACAAAGAATGGATGATGAAATGTTTTAGAGAGCAAAAATAGCCTGGTTCCCAGACTAACACCAGGGGTGCGTCCCAAATTGAACCTTGCATAGTGCACTTACCTTATGGGCTTGAGTGTACATTTTGTGCACTAAATGAGTACTAGTGTGGCTTTGGGGATGCATCCTACCTCACTACTGCTTCAAATTAACAGTGAAAAGAGTTTTAGGATAGCTGCTGTGGAGCAGCTTATTTTAACATTAAAAGCCCAGTGAAATGGATAATGTATTTTGTTCTGTGTTTTGATAGGTATTTCCACACTGAGGTTGGAGTAATACTGATCACTTTTAGTTTCAGTCATCCTGAAAGGTAATAAACAAATAAAGCCTGCTAGTAAAAGCTTGTCCCCATCCCGCACACAAACACACTCAAGAGTACACACAACTTGCAATAGTCTCTTTTGAGAAATTAGGTGTTGCTGATCTTATTTCTTTGATTTTTATACAAACTTTTTGGCCAATAACATTTTTATTTATGACTCTCCTGAGGAAAGGTTTGAGAGAAATGTGTTGTTTTTCATGTGACTGCATATTGCTTTGGTTGAGGAGTTCAGTGATTTTTCTTTGGTTGATGCCGAATTCTCTCCGTTCTTTAGACAATCCTTAAGTGTTGAGTAATTTAGTCTCAGCACCATGAAAAAGACGCTGTTTGTATGTTGCCATTGAAAGGTTATTTTGTAATTGATGTCAGCAAATCAGAAATTGCTTCGACCTCATGCATATGCAACATATTGCCATTTTGGTGTGGTCATTTTATTAATTTACCCCCCTCTTAGTATCAATGCACCAGTAGAATCCTGGTACCGTCTTCAGCTGCATGCTGGGTGGTTGGCATTTCAATTAAGTTTGCCATGTGGATGAAAATAAATCATTGCTTTTGCCTTATCTGTGGTGATGAGCATAATATTTAGTTTTTAATGACAAATCACTTTCTTCAGAGCTGTGTACATTCCATACTGTACCAAACCTAAATCAAGTTGGACTGAAAACGGTAGGCAGCATTTCAGATTGGGCACTTAAACTGAATGTGTGGGAGGGAGATTCAGGGTTTGAATTTTTAGGGTGAAGGTGCATGGTGAAAAGCTGACCTAAGCTGTGTTCAGGACTGTATCAATTTGCCACATTTCACTGTCTATGGCTTTGTCCCCTGTGGTTCTAAACATACCACTTCAAATGTGTTTGGAATGACAACCACAACATACTATATGCATAAAGGGATTACACAAAACGCCACCACATCTTCTATTCTGGATCCACATTCCTGTTGGCAATGCACCTTTCTGTACATAAAATAAATCACATGAGAGTGAATTTAATGTGAATAAAAAAAATAAAAAAGGTGTGACATGTGATTAAATCTTTGTGTCCCCGTGTGTTTCATTAATTCAACCGGATGTTACAGGAAGAGAAGAAAAAAAGTCCAAGGTTGCCTGAAAATGTATATGAACTTTGGTTTGTGATGTTATTTAGGAAGGACATTTAACTACAATCCTGAAAATGTTCAAGCCAGGAAGTATCAATTAGAACAGTGGTTCCCGTTTCCAGTTCTCAAAAAGGCCTACAATAAAAATGTACTGTCAAGGACGGAGCTGGGAACCACTTAAGGGGAGAGAGCTCATTTGAAGTTAATTCAATAAGATTTTCCTTAGCAATTAATATAATTTTTTTGCACTAATGATAAACCACGATTGTGTTTAGGTTTCAGTGCTCGGTAACCCACCAGATCTCCCACAGTGGATGACAACTGGGTCAACACAGGAAGACAGAATTAGTGGTTGGTAGCCATGGAAACTGTAGTAAAAATAAGTCAAATTGAACACGTCATATTCAGGGACTGGCATCAGTAGGGTTATTCTGGTCCTCCAGTCCTCAAGCTGAAAGTGTCAGAGCTCCCCGTTCTCAGTACATTGCCTTGGGTGTCTCAAATAAACCTATTCCCTATAATGGAGTGCTACATAGGGTCTCCCTAGAAAAAGGCAGTAGGCCCACGTTTTTCACGTGCAGTGAGACTCGTACCTTGCTGTTGGGACGGAGGTGCCTCCGGTCGCATATGTAACGCAGCATGAGGTTATTGACTACCGGGGGGAAATTATTATACAGAGACGTGGGAATCTAGAAAAAGACCACAGCTTTATTTACCCAGTGAAGTATTTCAGGCTCAGTCAGTGTACATTAATCTAAGACAGAGTCATATCCGAAGTCAGCCTTCCTGCCAAACACGTGCCTCGGCCTACATCTCACCTGCAGTCCCGCTCGAACGACACGGGCGTGTTTAGCAGGAAAACATTGTGGCACGGTCAGAAGGAATTATATATGATGTAGAACCATCATACCTTCATAAGCAAAAGAGTAAGCAGTTTTGGTTATTTTCTAACAGCCGCACTAAGCAATGGTCAGCTACAGAACGTGACCGCGTTGGGTTTTAATCCAATTGTTTTGCAGCCTTACTGTTTTTGAGAATAAGACAGTGGTCCAGCACTCGTCGGGAACATTGCACATTTACATTTCAAAATAACATCCTCATTTATAATTGACATACAGGGTAAAATGTTAAAACGTGACATCGAACACAAGAACAAAAAAAAGGCAAAGAAGAATTGTGTATTTAGTATCACTTTCAACGGTCCCATTATCGGTACATCATGAGGGTAGACGTTTTTACCACACTAGAACATTCTGACAACTATTCGTTTTGCCACCGTACGAAAACAACTTAAAAATGCCATTGAAGAAACAAATGTTTTTCAAAGCCTCCATAACACGGGTGCGCTTTGACAGAGGTCCCTGTTATGCATGCATATATTGTGGCATACACGCAGACAGAAATACTTGCTGATGTAATTTCGATTTCCTGAGATTCACTGTTGATTTGTATGGGCTTGTGCAAAATTTGCAACTGGACAATTTTAACACCACATTTTTAAAAATAAAATAAGTATCTTTTCAAATGGTTACTCTAGTAATTCGGATCTGTAAGGCTGTAGGGCTACCTTTAAAAACAGGAACCATAATTGTGAGAAGACAGGGGACAAAAACGTCAATACATGAGTACCATTAAGAAGGTATAATATAGTAAAACAATAAAAGTTGTACTACACAGTACACATGTTACTATGGCACAGGAAACCTCAAAGGCAAATGAAACATATCTTCTACAGAGAACATCAAAGAATGCTTGAAAAGAATTGCAGAAATGCTGCTGGTACTCTGTCCTGTCGTCCTGCAATGTCCACTGAAGATTCATTGGCTTTAAGTTAAGTCACAAAACAAGTATTTCAGGGAGAATCAGGATTCTATAACAAGGCAGAACAATAGAACTACACTAAAATATAGGAAAGTGTGTTATAGTTGTGCTGTTATGCCCAGGGTCCACATCCAAAAGCATCTAGGAGTAGTAGTGCTGACAGTTCAGTTTGCAGTTAAGAACTTAACATTATGGACAAATCTCATATGCTTTGTGGATACGACTAGACACTGGTTTGTAGTGGATGTGCTTTTCCCCAGCAGAACTGAGGTGAAATATAAAACTTATCACTGAGCCTTTGTGACCAAGACATAAAGTGTATGTGCTTTGATGTCAGCGCTACTAACTACCACAGTTATGAGGTGAAATGTAAGTTTAAAGTCCGCCAGCCTCTCAGTTTCCTCAATGCAAACCGCACAGCTCTGGTTGTGACGTTTCGCATTGGTTGGCTCTTGAAACATAACTTCTCTCAATCCTTGGCTCCATGTCAGTTTGACTGCCTGTGGAAAAACACAAAACTAATCAGTAAAAAAAAAAAAGTGTACAGCTTTTTAAATAGCCCAAAGGTCATAAACACTGGAAGGTCATATGGAACAATCTGAGTGATATTCACTTGACAACAAACAGTACAACTATTCTAGTTGTGAAAGGTTCTCAAACAATTTCTATTGGACAAAAACAATAAAACAAAAACAAATCACCAACAGACAGTACTAGAAGATGTTAAAGACATACCCAAGAAGAGTCAAAGCTGTGACCACAGCCAAAGGCACACATTTCTGTTTTTTTATTTTCAATAAATTGTCACAAATATTTTAAATGTAACATTTCTGATTTGTCATTATGGGATACTGTGTGAGGATTTATGGCAAAACAATATAGAACAAGTGAAGAGGTCTGAATACTTTCCCGAAGGCACTGTATTTATGACAAAGATTTAAACGTTATTCTAAGCAATTTCTAGCAATGAACCAAAATGCATCTCCTCTTTACCATAGTTGGGTGGAGAGATTTCAGTCTCTGGCTTAGGTACTTAAAACATCCTGTCAGGGACCAATAACTGGTCCATGTAATGGATATATACATACCACACTTCATTCAAGTTGTCAGCTAAGTGTCCTGCCCTGAATCAAATAAGCTAGTTCAAAAGACATGTAGCCTAGCGAAATGCCAGTTTTTTTCCCCCAAAGACAGGTTTGAGAGCCACCTGCCTGTGGAATGAATGCTCATTTAATGTACCGAACCACAGAACAAACCCGCCTACTTTCAAATTCTGGTGAGTGGCAGCTGAGGAGTGGCTACTTAGAGGAAGAGCTCTTGCAAATTTCAATCACAAGCTGTCTGTCAATCCATGCTATGACCCACCTGTACGAAGACTGTCAAGCGTTTTATTTTTCAGGCAATGACAAAGCAGCAGAAATATTACAGTGGAAAGAGCTCCCATGGGTGTTTAGAACCCAGATGTAGTTTGTGTAGACACTGGCCCTTCTTGTGTCATCTGTTGTTTTTCATGGAATTATCAAAAAGCAAGAGTCAGAAAATGTTACCACTCATCAGCTGAGGCAGGACAACCGCCATTATGCGTTCCGGCTCCCCTTCACAAACCATTCCCCAGCTAATCTTTTCAATATGCATTTGCAACCTGCAGTATTCAGAGGTGGAATATTAATGAGAATGTCCAGGCATGGATGAAATTAAATCAAAGTAAAGGCAGCTTGGCCCACTGGTGTATGGCCTCAACACCAACTGCTCCTGCAAGTTGTTCGGGATAATCAAGTCGGTTGAGTGACAAAAAAATAATCTTAATGGTACAAATATAAATGTAATTAGTTCGGCTGGTTTCACACCACTCTGAGAATGTCACAGTTCTTTTTCACCAGCTGCACGCTTTAAAAATAGATCCAAGCAGAACAGCTCCATAGTCGAGCTGTGCACTTGAATAACCATGACAACCACAAAACAATAACTTCCTAGAGAAACTATGTAATAAAATACTGGTGAACACAAAACAAGGGTTAAAATCCATACAAAGTTAGTATGAAGAACAACTGGAAAGCAAAGAGTCAATCAGGAAAGAGAAAAATACAAGGATTATCATTCAGGGCAATGAGGGCCCATAGGTCTCTGATAGAGAACTTACCTAACGAACAAACATTCATTAATGAATCATCTGTCTTCTGATGTACTCCTTTGTTGTCAGGTACATCTCTGGAACTTCCCCTTCATCTCTCACGCCGGTATCCCTTTCCTCTTCCTCCGTTTCCTTTTGCCTTTCCTTCTCCTCTTCCTCTTCCTCAACCCCCTCTCCGAGGATCACACTCTGCCGGACGCTGACAGAGATCACCAGTGCTTGCACGATGCCATACACCAGAGCAAACTGAGGGAGATACTCCTGGACCAGCCAAAGCAATCCAGCCATTCCCACAGTGGAGACGAAGAACATGGCCATTCCGTGCAGCCACAGCTTCAAACCCCCCTGGATCCCAAGAACCTCCAGGACCAACTTGGTGGGGGGGGAGACAGTCCATAAGAAACCCACCACAAACAGGTCAAACAGGTGGCGAAGGAAGTTAAAGCAGATCTCATAGTGTTCCGGAACAATCTCCCCGTTCCAGGCGCGTTCGAAAAAACGAAACGCAGACGAGGAGGAGGTGGGTGTTGGAGAAGGCGGAGGGGTTCCGTAGTCAGAACACTCCCCGTCATTTTCAGTGTCCCATCCACCCCCGACACATTTCCTCTGCCTGATCCCACCGGGTTCAGTTGCCTTTGGCCAAAGAAAGCCTGAGGGGTACGGCAGAACCTTATTCCACCACCTGGATCCAACACGTTCTGCTTTCCCATCAGTCTCATGCTTGCCAGCGCAGAGATCTTCAATTTCCATGGACTGTATATTCTCCTCACTCGCTTCCCAGTACTGGTCAATAACTGTTGTTTGGTCACTCGTTTGCCTTTTCTGTCCGTCTCCCCAAACCCAGGTTGTTATCCTCCCCAAGCCCCAGCTGCCTTTCGCTTGCCCCTCGTCTTTGACCAGTTTGCCACCCGTGGTTTTATCAGGTGCTGCTCTGCTGCCCCAGGGGCGGTAGGAGACAGTCGGACGTACCCACCCCCAAACCCGTCCTAAGACAGCTGTCATGCTGCCTCCCCAAATTTAGCTTTCTCAAGTGGGACTGGACTTTAAACTGAGATTAGTGGTTATTGAGAATACCAACAGTGTTGTTTGCGATAGTTCTGAGATTGTATCGTCAGTTTTAGTTAGACTGTAATCTGGCTAGTACAATAGATAAAATGAGTCAAATCAACTCCTTGCGGTTAGATCACTAAGAAGGATATTTTAGAGGGAGTGTGTACCTAAGGACACACGTCGCTCCGATAGGTAGAGTGTAACCCCAACGCCCAAAGAAAAATTCCAACGAGAGGAGTTACCGGCTACATGTTTTCCTCAATTACACTTTCCTCTTATAAAAAGTGATTATCCACCAACTGCCAAAATAGTACCTTTTTGTTGTAATCCGAAAATCTTTGCTTTGGTCAGAATCCAATCGTCTTTAGAGTACACTAGACAAGAAAAACCTGCTTTTCTGAAAGTAGCATACACAAAGCATTGAAATTATACTAGGCTATTTAGCTACAATATTTTTAGGTACTTTCTAAAGTACATGGCCAGCTGACTATACAAGCTGAAGATTTTCTAGCTACGTCAGTGGAAGAATGTGTGGCGACAAATATTCAACAATTAGATTCCTCAGTCCCAGAGATTTGGTTAAAAAATATATATTTATATATATTTATCTTCTGATCCAACAGCGTGTAGTCGCTTTTCCACTTCTTGGTGTATCCTTGGAAGGAAAAACATTGCAATTACTCAGTTAACTAATTATTACAATGCATAATTAATAAATCAGTGTGCACAGCGCTTCCTATTGTACTTGTTCGAAAACCTTAGCGAATTTACTAAATTTAACTAGCTAGCTTGTCAAATCTTGCCACATCTACACTTATACCAGCAATGAGCTGTCAAGCTCCCGAAAATTAAAGTTGAACTTTAATTTTAACACAAAGCCATTTAAAAGTGTCGCCAAACTAATAAAAACACTACCTACAGTTGATCGTCAGTTGGGTGAAGTCCTGACCTGATAAAGCTGCACTCACCTCGTCCCGTTTGACAGTTAATTAGCTACAATACAGTAGTTAGCAAACGTTATCCGTCGTCGATAACTTCTTGTCAAAGTCGATTTGTCTCAAATGAAACCCTTGTTACAGGTTGTGGATTTATTCCCTCAGTCGACCAATATATTTTACGGAGACGAATATACGACATTAGCTAGATAGGTAGCCAGCTAGCTAACCTTTTACTTGAAAACACACGACCACCAACTAACGTTGATTACATAGTGGTTCAGCTAGGCTAGGTTGCTAACTGGTTAGCATACCTGGAACCGGAAACAGCTGGC
Organism: Esox lucius; assembly: GCF_011004845.1. Lineage (NCBI taxonomy): Eukaryota > Metazoa > Chordata > Actinopteri > Esociformes > Esocidae > Esox > Esox lucius. The sequence continues at coordinate 3,191,284 of NC_047578.1, read as the reverse complement.
ATACATCCGTGGGGTGGAAAACAAGAAGAAATTGCTTACATCAGATTGCGCGTGAACTTCATCTGGAAGTAGGCATCATGGTCATAGCCTTTTCAACACTAGACAATTGAACGTCTGCCGCATTACTCAGTACCGGAACATGGCACAGCTCTCCTGTAGAAGTCCAGATGATTTCAATGAAATTTCTTCAAGTAGAGTTAAGCGAGTAATTATCATTGCCCTCGGTTTAGCGATTTCACAGTGCCTTCTACTTTGTAACGTATTCATAGGCTGGCCTTTGTTATGTCGGTCACGTTAGAAAGGACAGCGGCAATAACGCAATTGAAATGCTCGTCTTTAGACCTAGTCATATTACAGTATTCAACACTTCGGCCCATATTCCCCCGCTTTCAAATTGTTGCTATATATTAATTCTTACTATCAGTCTCTCCACCCCTTTACGTCCCAAAATAGACAAGTTAATTTCTCCAACAAGAAACCGTTTGTCATTTAAAATGTGCTTTTCATTTAGATGCAACATTGCCGACGTGACGAGGGTGAAGTATTTCCCCCCATAATTCATCGGGATAGCTTAAAGACCAGGCTTTTACTATATATAAAAATAACGTGGTCATGTCTTCGGACCCTATGTATTAATGAGGCTGACCACACAATGCACTTTCGTGAATGGCATTTACACACGTTCCACTGAGAAACAGGGTCAGAGTAGATCAGAAAACCAGATTGTCCTGAACGCCTCGACACCAAGTTGTCAGAAAACTGTTCAAACATTTTTAACTGGTTTATAAGACACGACGCATTAAGGTGACAGAAAGGACAAGATACATATTTCATGGGATTTTATTCAAATACTGCAAAATCCATTGCAATCACATCACAGGAATTCACCAATGGCATGCTTCTGAACCGCTCCCATCAAAGACAAGCACATCCTGTAAAGAAAACATTACACATAAGTGAACTGTTGACAAATTGCCGTGTCCATGCACTACTAGGTTGCATGGTATGTCTGACTACAGGGTGTCATGCATGTCTGATAGTTATAACCACGATGAGATTTACTAGTATTCAGTTCCTAAAAAATCCATTGCCACAATGAGAACTTCAGGTTGTAACCTTCCACACTGCTGGATGAAAATCCCAATCAGCAAGTAACAATGTGGTCACAGCACTGAAATAACTTTGGTTTGACATGAGCCCTGGAAATGATAATTTCATGCCAGAACCCACTGGCTGGTTTGTATTAAAGACACTGTTGTGCGTCTGCACACTGTTCCATGCATTTACTCAGAACCCAACTATGCACCATGTAGGGAGTTGTGTAGTATGGGACACTGAACTGTGACCAGTGCATTACTCACCAAAACACAGGACACCTCCAGAATAATCTCCATTCAACTGGAAAACCTGGCAGGGAGGGGGGTATTTTAGAACTAAAAACTGCTACATGCATTTCTTGGAAGGTATGATAGTGAGAATGCATTTTCAGTGCACTGTGAAATTAACTTCATGTTGTATTCAGAGACTCTAGTCTAGGAAATCATCATCAATGCATACATTTCTGAATTGAACATCCATAATTTAACATTACTCGTCCAGAAATTAACTAAGAACTCACCATCAAAGGAGGCAGTTATGGTGGCAGAGACTGGTTCCCCTGAAAAACCAAGAGACCTTAATTAGTGATGGCCACTATATGAACAGCCCTTTAAGACAGTCGGAAGTCCTTCACATTTAAGATGTTTTTAATTTTGTCTCAGTGCGCTGCGAGAAAGCATCAGTTTAATTCAGGAACCGAAATCGCAATCATCATAGACAGTCAAAGCTATGGACACTTGCTTAATAAAAAGGGCAACTATAACAGACCAGTGTAAATAACTTAGTTGCAGGTCTGATTTAAAAAATAGCCGATAACTCACCAGAATTTTGCCACAACAGTTGCAGGACAACCAAGTGGAAGGCCCAAGAACCTGGAATGGTGGACACAAACAAGTTATAAAATGCCAGCTAACAGGTTTGTAGTTACTCAAATATGTCGCCTCATGTCTCAGATGGTAGTGCATGTAAGATATTATCATGGTCGTTAAACTCGAATGCGTTACAATTGTGAACATCACTGACTAGAGTTCGGCCACAGGGTGGGACATTGCTTTACACCAACAGCTAGTTGGGGCCACTTACTCAGACTTAACGTTAACCAGGCATCCCTTTAGATTGGGCGGGAGCAGCATTAACAGAAGGCAGCAATCTTCCATTCTCAACCTAAAAAGAGAACAACTCTTCAGAACAGGAAATCACTTAAAACACAGGATTATACAGAGGGGGCATTTTCAGTGCACTGTGAAGTTAACTTCATGTTGTATTCAGAGACTCTAGTCTAGGAAATCATCATCAATGCAGATGTGGCCAAAACCCTCACTGACTGGCATAACACCTACATGTGTTGACGATCCTTGGTTGGTGTTGGGCTCCAGCCAAGTTCTAGGAACTCATCAGGACCATGTGGTTTCACTTCTCAGGAGCCTTGGAATGTTGGACAAGACATTGAAACTTTAACACAAGACATTGTGTAACTGTTCATTTTTAGTATTAACTGGTTAATCAGATAGCCAAGAGAAACATGACATCACAAATTTCAGTAGAGTTGCGAAACCATTCTCAGAATCATCATATTTAACACGCGACTATGCAAGCCAAGCAACATGTCAGGAACATTGTACGGAACATTCAGGTGAAACGTGGCCATATTTTAAACGGGGATTAACGCTAGGTTAACATCCCTGCAACTTCTCAACACGTGGTAAGTACAGAACAGTTGAGGTAACTTCCAGGCCACGTTAACCAATCAAAGCCAGAAAAACTTACCGTCAAAAGAGATGGACTGCTGCGTGGAATTCGGATCCACTAACCTGAAAAACCGCAACGGTTTAGATTAGCTTATTAACCTTCTCAGTCGGACATTTCGACTTGAGGAAAGTGCGGTTCAGTGCACTGTGAAAGAACATCACCAAAATTCAGAGACTCTAGTCTAGTGAATCATCATAAACACACTGCGATACATTTAATCACGGCTACCGTCTTGGATAATTAACGTACCTCGAATAAACTTCACTCCCCCATAAGACGGCTACGGAGCTCAAGGATGTTCGGTTCATATTAGTTCGTCTGAAAGAGAAAACGCGGGTTAATTAAACGATAGTCACCTCGTAGGTTGACATGATATTTCCAACAGAATAATAAGCATGCTTATGATCCCAGAGTATGAGAAACATCTGCACGTGTACATACGCACATGGTGTTGCTGTTAGCTTTCATGCTAATTAACTAAGATGAACTGCTTGGCATTCCTTGATGAGAAATAAACCTACCTTGCAAACTTCGGACTTGACCATGCTCAGCCACACTTGCTTTCAGTGAGCTCAGAAGTACACAGGTTCAGTCTTGCAACCGAGTTTGACATGATTACTATGCGTTCCAGACCTCCACAGAGTCAACACAAGTGAGAGCCTTGCATAGAGAGAAAGAGGAAACGGGTGTACGTTGGTATTTATAGACATGGGTCCTTACAGATTTATAGGTAGCAAGTATAATGCCTGTTTTTATATCTTACTTGATGACCCATTTCGTAGGGCTGTTAAATGATAGAATATCGTAATGTCTACATTTCCAGGTTTGTTTATTTTACCGAATGACCCATTTCGTAGGGCTATTTAATTATAAAATATCGTAATGTCTACATTTCCAAGTTTGTTTACAGATAGCCCTACAAGTTAACTAGAAATTTTTTTAAAAATCTAAAATTTCAGACGACTTCCGACTAACTTATCTACATAAATAACGATTATTGATTGATTAGCAGTAAGATATATTTACAATCTCTGTGTCAGACAATTAGACATAATATGTCTGCGTTTTGATTCGGCGCGTCCGAGAGAATCTAACCCACTGGCTCATGGATGAATTGTGGCCGACTGGAATATTCATACATGTCTTTATAATACAAGGTGATTAGTACATAAGTACCAAATTAGGTTGCCACTCAACACAGTGGCCCTGTTTGAGATAATCAAATCACCAACGTATGGGTACATTTTGACTGGCTGATCTACAAATAACAGTTTAGTCGCCTACAGTTGCTTTAATCCTATCGAATACGGTTGAAAAACATTTGTGGACACTAGGTGGCATAGTTGATTCAACATATCGCAGGGCTAACCACACCTCTGGCTCGCCCCCTCGAAAGGTTATTATTCCCACGTCACTGAGGTCAGTTAGCTTCAAGAAGTGAAGATGGTTACTGCCTACGAGAGGTATAATTTGTAAGTACTGTGCGTCGCTTTTAATCACGCCATTGAAGTATAACAAATAGCATGTCTAGGTTCTCAACTACAGAGATTTACAGGGGAGAAATGTCCTTATCTTGTCATGGTTGTTAAAAGTCGTTGTTGACATTAAGCTAATGTAGCTAACCAGCTACAGTAGATTGCTGAATGTAGTGGCAATGATGGAGTCTTGAAGTAGGTTACCTAGCTAAGCTCTAAGTCATTATGTCTAGCTAACCAGTCGCCGGTCATCTCAGGTTAGTTTTTAGTTGATCAGGTAGTTATTATCCATATGACTTGTCTAGTCAACAAAACGGCTCAGTTCTCTGGTTGGCACGTTTGCCGCGGAGTAGACAAGTCATATGGATAACCATGTGATGACAGCAGAAAACAGCCATTATAATCAGATGATCTAGCAGCAGACCGGTACGGTACTGGCACGCCGACATTGTTTCATCTGCCGAGCTTTTGCGTCAGATCGGTACATTTTGTCCGGTCGGGTAAATTTAAAGTGCTGTCTTTACTGTAGTGGGTGTGACACTTTGCAGGAACTGTTGAGCAACATTGGGGTGGGGATCGGATTATCCAAGAGCTCAGTTGTCATTTACAAGTCAGACACATGCCTCAAACAATGGTCCCATTGCAGTGTCCCGGGCCTTCATAATTACAGTGGCATGGGTTAGCAGCCTGTAGTCTACTTTAGGTTGTTTATTTCAGTTAAAATATTAGCCATGCGGCATATATGAACTGGTTGTCAATGCCGGCTGTATATCCGGGCGAACCTGGCTTTCCTGTGCTGTGAGAATGTGTTGAAATGTTGTAAAGCTAAGCCCAATACAATAAGACTTTTGTCTTGAACTCAGCTCAGGCTGCCAAGCGAGGTTTAAAATGCCCCTCTATGAATCTTTGCCATTTTAATTTAATTAATTTTCTTAAAACAAACTTTAAAAAAAGGCCACGTTATACTGGTGCAGGATTTTCCGGCGTTAAGCCAGCATGCAGGTTGGTCTGCCGCTTTATGAAACCACAGCCAATCAGTCATGACCAGGCACACCTGCCTAACAAAATAGGTTTCTCCTATTTTGCTGTTCCTTCTGGATACCCTCCGAACTTGCTCAGGCATGAATGTATACCAGGCTGTTTGTGTTGGGTTAGGCCCATTGTTTTTCCTGTGTCTTGCTGAATGCACCACTTCAGGCTTCCTTGTCTACATGATTTAATGCAGCATATCTACACTACTCACTGGAAGACAGGCTGTGTAGAAGTGGCTTGCCACCCTGGTGTGGGTGCGTCGGTCCAGGCAGCTATCAGAGAATTAGGAATACAAGTACCAGATCTGACACAGATATTGTGTGAAACAATGCATTTCAGTGATTCATCTGATCTGTGTTTTAGATAAATGATTCATATTCCATTGTTTATTTATTTTTTATTTTATTCAGAACAGCACTGAGAACAAGTTCACATTTAGGCTGCATGTGTATCCTGATAATACAATTTAAAAGGGAGGAAATGACTGAAAGACAAATACAAAAACAAATTAGTAACCTTTAAACATGTAACCATTTAAAATGTTTAACACATTAAGATATTTAATACATTAAAATATAGTTAAAATGTTTAACACAGTAGAATTAGGGCAACAGATTAAAATGCTAATTAATTTACAGTACCAAAACCAGAAACCAACAGAAGGCTTCTAAACACTATAAATGACTCAAGGTTCTTGAGCTTGATCTCTGCTTAAAGCTCATTCCACATTAATGGGTCATAATAACTAAAACCAGTTTTAACCAGCTCAGTAACCTTCCGAGCTGTATCCAATATTAACCAGTCAGACCGTTTTAACCTTGATGGGTGATGTCAGTGATGCTCGATGTTTCTGTTAGAGGGTTTCGTAGATGAACAGAAAAGCATTTCGTTCTCTTCTTACATTCAGAGAAGCCCATCCAATATTTTCATATAAAATACAATGTGTCCTAAAATGCTCACCAGAGATCAAACGAATAGCACAACATTATACAGAATACAACAGTGTTAAAATAGAAGCTGCCACACAATATCCCCATAAGCCAATACTGACATGAAAGAAGCCTGGACAATTAGATTTGTTCTATCATCAAATGATAAGCATACTCTATTTTTGTAACAGAAACCAGTCTGAAGCTTCATTATGAATTCAGAAATGTGCATACTAAATAACATCTTATCATGAAGCCATATTAAAACTGGAAACATCAGAGAACACGCCATGTTTTCCTATATGTCGCCAACAATTAGACCATCCCAGCAGCAATGAAACCACCAGAGTTGGACATTCTGGCATTTCCTCTGTCTGACTGATACGCAGATGATGTGGTCACTTTTGACACGCCAAACAGAATCATTAATGTGTTTACCCTTTAACAGATGCGATCCATTGAAACCAAGGTCTCTTTTGAATCAGTTACGTAATAAACAAAACAATTCCAAAAAGAGAAAAATAGCAAACACACTCTTGAAATGCTTGTGAATTTGTGGCGTTTGAAGCTTACCGCCGTGATCCTTCCACATTCGATGTCAGTGCTGTCATGTGTACTCTGCTTCTTCAGACTGTAGTGATGTATTCATCACCCCTGTCATGATCTAACTTCCTGCCATTTATAAACTTGAACTGTGCTACATTAGTTGTGTGCAGTACCTCCGGTTCCCGATGGCCTTTTTGTGGAACGTTGCTCCTGACTTGCTGAGATAATTTCACCAGAGTTCTTGTAATGCTTCTGCCTACTCAGTAAAAAGTAGAGGACATTGTTGCACGGTGCCCAGGAGATCTACTCGCTGGCTGGTCCGACGAGGCCACAAGCGAAATGGGTCAATTTGTAATGCACTGCAAAATGAAAAGCGCAAGACAAATGAAACTGAAGTTGGTTGCCAGCCTTTACATATGTGCCATTCATCCAGTCGGCTTTTGAGTGTTTGGTCTTCCATGTTCCTCCCCACGCAGGCACACAACCTCAGAGAAGTTCTACATTGAGGCCTGTGACGATGGAGCCGACGCTGTCCTGGCCATCGACAGGGTGTCCAATGAGATGACTCTGACAGGTGAGAAACCGCAGTCCTCTGCATTTAGGAAAGTGGTGTAGGCAGATTGGAAAACGGGTCCGTTTTCCATTTTCATTACTGTCAGAAGCATCGGATGTGGAGAACGGTCAATAAGAGTTTTTCGTCACTTAACATCTTGAATATGTGCCGCATGGCCGCGATTGCACAACAACCAGAGCCATTACAGCCAGGTTCCGCTCCAGGTTGCGGCACAGCTGGCCGGGAGCGGTACAGTCCCAGAACGCGGTGCACCGGCTGAGGTCTACACCGGAGCCGCGCTTCCTCCATAACGTTGGTTTGGTCAACTTGCCAAAGACCCATAAACCATATGAGGCGTGGTCACACTGCACCTTAGCCCAAGGGCCTCCTAAGCCCTGGGTTAACCAAGTGTTCACACTTGCATATTTTGAAGTGGGCCAGCACCACCCTTAGCCCAGGGCTAGCTCGTCCTGCTCCGGAGAAGGGTTAGCACCTACTTTTCAGGGCTAGCCCCAGAGACACGATGACAAAATAGCCAGTTTGAAACAGGGTCGAGAACAAAACCATAGATTTTTTATTGTCCAATCACAAAACCTGCCCTTTCACTTAATACGCATACACTCCCTTACCAACAACTCTGTATTTCTGTTTTGGTCCTTTCACTCTGCAAACTTTTGTAATTTCATTATAACTGCTAAATCTTAGCGAAGTAATTATTGCAGCTTGCTTTGGACGTAAATCTAGAAAATTTGTCGAAATAATTAATGTTGGCTCACTTTTTTCTTTCTTTGCGTAGTTTTAACATGTTGTCAAAGCAAATATCGACAGGGTGGGCATCTTGATCAACCAATGTCATGAAGTCATTAATTGAATCATGTTAGCGTAACATTGATCATGTGTCAGAGATGTATTGTGACATTATTTACACGCCAGAAAGAATGTAAATGGTATTGTGCCATATTTGTCCATTAGCCCAGGGCTTAGGAATATAAGTGTGAATCCTTAGCCTAAGGGTTAAACCTTAGCCCAGGGCTTAGAACAATGCAGTGTGAAAAGGCCTATGTGGTTCTTAAAGGGAGGACGTTTTGAATATTTGATATTCCCATATAACAAACTTTGCCACTCTGTCTGGGTCAGAAACAAATTGAGCCTGGCGTGTTGCACTTAAACTAGTCTGCTCTGCTGATGTGTGTCTGGTGGTACCATGTCGACAATGCAGTGTTCACATCCTGTTTCTTTAGGGAAGAAGGACGTTCCTCCGTCAGCCAACACCAGGCCCATCTGTGGCATCATGGGCACCATCCGCCTGGTGGCAGGTATGTCCGTGCCCTCGCCCAATCAAATCCTAGTGGGCGGGTCTGGGCTGAAGTGCTGCCATGCTCAGTGTGTTCTCCCCCTCGCAGGGATGTACCTGATTGTCATCACCAAGAAGAGGAACGTCGGCAGCCTGCTGGGCCAAGCAGTGTGGAAGGCGGTTGATTTTGACATAATCTCCTACAAGAAGACAACGCTGCACCTGACGGAGATCCAGGTGATTAATGCACTCACACACTCCTGCCTGACGGAAAACCAGGTGATTAACGCACTCACACACTCCAGCCTGACGGAAAACCAGGTGATTAACGCACTCACACACTCCTGCCTGACGGAAAACCAGGTGATTAACGCACTCACACACTCCAGCCTGACGGAAAACCAGGTGATTAACGCACTCACACACTCCAGCCTGACGGAAAACCAGGTGATTAACGCACTCACACACTCCAGCCTGACGGAAAACCAGGTGATTAACGCACTCACACACTCCAGCCTGATGGAGAACCAGGTGACTTACGCACTCCGGTTTGTTGGTCTGTACACAGTCCATCCTCCAATACATGGTCCTTTGTAGCTCATTCCGTGGACCGTGTCTCACAATGGCAGGATAGTAGGTTTGACACCCTGGATCACCTACAAATCGACTCTTAGGACAAACCATGTTGAAAAATGACCACACCTGCCACTTTGTGTTATGGAAATCCACACACAGGCCACATGAGGGATAGCCACCCCCCAGAGCCTGGTTCCTCTCTAGGTTTCTTCCTATGTTTCGACCACATTAGGGAGTTTTTCCCAGCCACTGTGGCTCAACCCTGTTATTGCTTGGTCTTTGGGGTTTCAGGCTGGATGTTTTGTAAAAGCACTTTGTGACCTGGTGCAAAAAGGCCTTTATAAAATCAATTTGATTGATTGACAGGCAGTCTAAACCTGTCCAGGTGTTTTAAAAGCAGTGAGTAATGTACAATGCTATGTTGTCATCCACAGCCGTGTGAGGTAACTGAACACCCACAAAGTAGCTTTGAACGAGTGGCGACCGGCTCCTCTTATTGCCTACTGCTTGAATCACAAAAGACAAACGCCGGTATCTCATGTCAAGTCAAGCAGGCCTTGTGTATTATTCATTAAGTGTTGCTATTCCTGAGCCTCGAACTGAAAGAAAAGAATCGGCTTGTCACTGTATAACCGGTGTCCCGAAGTAAACCCTGTTCCCTGTGAAGTGCACTTCCACTGACTGGGCTCAGGTCAGAAGTAGAAGCACCACCGAGTAAATGGGGTGTGATTTGGGACACAGCTGATGTTACTGTGCGGTCAGATTAACCGCTTTTATTATGATAAGTGGAATTTGACTCTGTTTACTTTTGTGGTGCTTGTTCCTGTTTCCCCCGAAGGGAGTTGACACGCAATTTAGTGTAAGTTTGCCTCGCCTCCTCTTTCAGTGTGTCCAGTGAAGTCCCCAACACTCCGCGTTCTCCACAACGGAACAGTGACCCGTATTGTTCAATCGAGTACCAGGGAGGAGTGGAAGCCTGCAGGCGATGCACACAAAACGGGTTTCACAAGCCTCCCCTAGAACGGCGGCCCCGCAAAACCTTTTCAGTTACTCCTCAGGGCCATGTGAGCCAGAGAATGTCCTGGCGAGAAGCTCGCTGTAAAGACCTGAGTCGCTTTAAGGAATGAAACGTGATGTCTTAAAATGTGACCTGCTGAGCTCATGGCAAGAGGAGGGTGTGGGGATCCTATTAGCCCCGACCTTAGATGTGGTGGGAGGGGACTAACAGCCCAGGGTTGCTAGGTAGTTTCACCAAGTCGTTGGGTGTGTCCTAAATGGCTCCCCAATCGCGATGGGCCCTGCTTAAGGAGTGCCCTATATGAAGGATAGGGCGTGAGTTAAGTGGCAGTTACTAATGAGGGAGAAGTGAGGTGACTTGGACAACAATAACATGGACCTCTGTTTTAAAAGACACAGGTTCTTTGACAGGGTGTATTTTTTTCACAACATCCGACGCTGTGAAATGTGTGCAAACTGTTTTATTTTTCTATAGGCCAGTTAGTCGGCTTTTTGTTTCTAATGCACACTAGCCCTACTCTACACCCACATGAGACCTGAGAAAGACAAAATGTGTCAAAATGTGTGCCAAGCTAGATAAAATCTGTTTCCTGTCCTTCCTCCAGATGCAAGACAACAGGACGTTCTTGTCCATGATTAACAGCGTTCTGACTACCGACGGTTTCTACTTCTGCACCAGCTATGACCTGACCCACACGCTCCAGAGGCTGGCCAACGTCAGCCCAGAGTTCCAGGAGATGAGCCTGCTGGAGAGGGTAGGGGGGGAGGAGGGGGGAGGGGGGAGGGGGGGGTTTGTGGGGGAGGGTTAGGTAGACTGTAGGAGGTGAGGGGAGAAAGGTGGTGTGGGGAGAGAGAATGAGGGGATAGGGTAGGAGAATTTCATTCCCTGTCCCAGAAATCATCCTTGTCCCAAAGCGTCACCTGTCACAAAGAGCCTGGCCCAGAACATGGCCCCCTAGGTTCCTGTGTAGGTCAGCCTGATGAAAGAGATGACTTACTACTGCTGCTGATGGGCAGAGAGAGGGAGTTGTGGTCACTTTACTGACTGACTGCAGGGCTGATTGACTGATTCTCCTGTCTTTTAGGCAGACCCGAGGTTTGTGTGGAACGGAAGCCTTCTGAGAGAGATCCAATCACAGCCGGAGGTAAGTGATAGAATGTCCAAGCACCGCCCCCATTGGCCTTGTCATTATTCTGGTCGGACAAAAGTGAGCCTAATATCTACAGATGTGGCCATTGACTGTAAATGACCATATAGACTATACTCTTACGTCTCAATACACCCCCCCCCCCTTGTATGAAGATGGATGTCAAGTTTGTGTAAATATCTGGTATTCTGTCCCTGTATGTTGTCTTCCATTCGTAGCGCCATTACAGCAAGTCCAATACAGGTTTTGTGTAAACGTGTGTGCAGTGAATAAAGGAAATTCTGATTAGAATATGTTAGAAGATGCATCCCTACCCCTCCGAAACGAACTGCTATTTGTAAACGACTCATTCTAGACGACCACAGGCTTTGTTACTTGTTTCTTGATCTGATCCGTCCGGTGACCAGCCATGTTATGTTGTACCTCTCAGCTCCACAGGTTTGCTCTGCCTGTCATCCATGGATGTATCCTTTCCACTGTCCCGCCGCGGCCCCTCCCATCTCACATATGTTCTGAGAACCAGTTTTATCTTGTCTCAAGTTAATTCCCACAATTGATTCATAAAATTGACTCATGAGTCAATTCCCACAGGCCGTTTGGGAAGCGGCATCCTCCACTTAGAAGATGAGCGCTCCCCTGTCATGTGCGTGCGTGTGTGTGTGTGTGTGTGTGTGTGTGTGTGTGTGTGTGTGTGTGTGTGTGTGTGTGTGTGTGTGTGTGTGCCTGCGTGCATGCGTGCGCTTTCACCAGAGCCCTCTGGTCGCCCTGGTCAGAAGTAGGGCCCTTAACGGAGGGGACGTGATGCCATTTGGGACACATGTTGTCTAATGTCCTTGACCTGGACGCCGCAGTCATCGTGATGAAGCCGTGTCGCATCAACGGGAAGATCTTCGAATGGATCCTGATCTCCCGGCGGAGCTGCTTCCGGGCCGGGGTCCGGTACTACGTCCGGGGTACGTCCCAAATCGCACCCTAAGGCCTTCGGCGGCGGTCGATGCGTAGCGGTTATATCAGAGCCGCAGTGGGTTCACGTGTGAGGTCCATTATCTGCTGAGTACTACCGCTTAAAGTCCCACGGTACACTGGGCATACTGTCAATTACAGGCAAACACTCTGGAGACCCAAAAACATGCATATAAATAGTTCTAATAAAATGCTGTTTACTCAGGCTCAGTCACAGGAGCTTTTGAATGGCTGTCTTTGTGAAACATACTTATCTTTTTATACTAATGTCTGATTCTCAACAACTAATACCAGGTTGACTTTTTGTAGAAATTGTGATGAACCTCCACTTTTTCAGAAAACCCATTTCGCAGACATATTTAGCAGTTAAGCCAATTAGCATGACAGCATTCCTCGTGGTAAATGGGTAATGTAGATTGACAGTAATATGGTAGGAATGTCGTTTCCATGTCTAATGTAATTGCCAACTACCATAGACAGAGTGTAGGCAACAACAACAGGAGCGTGTGTGTGCATGCGTGTGCATGCGTGTGCATGCGTGTGCATGCGTGTGCGTGCGTGTGCGTGCACTGTTACTATATAAATATATGCCCTATATTTCATGACACGAAGCAGGCTTGTATCTCTTGACAGGTGTGTTAAAACAATGATTTGGTCGTTAATGGCCCTGTGAACATGCATCGTCGTTCACTGATTATTATTATTTTTCTCCTCAGGTATTGACTCTGAGGGCCACGCAGCTAACTTTGTGGAAACGGAGCAGATTGTCCTGTATAATGGAGGCAGGGCATCATTTGTACAGGCGAGTTGATGTAGTAATGGTAGCACTTGATAATGCAGTAGTAATAGTTGATGTAGTAATAGCAGCAGTTGATAATGCAGTAGTTGATGTAGTAATGGTGGTAGCAGTAGTGCGTTTTATAAATCTTGTAAAATGCTTTTTCATTCCACAGACGAGAGGCTCCATGCCCTTCTTCTGGTCTCAGAGACCCAACCTGAAATACAAACCCAAGCCATTGATCAGCAAGAATACAAACCACGTAAGGTTCTTCACATACTGTCTTGTTAGTTTTGTAGAGAAAACTAGCTCAGGGCATTTGTCTCTGTTTTTTGGAGGAAATGTATTGGCAAAACAACACTGGTGGTGTCTCTAACATATGAATAATTCATTTACAACCTTCTTTCGTAGATGGATGGTTTCCAGAGGCATTTCGACTCTCAGGTCCTCATCTATGGAAAGCAGACCATTCTGAACCTGGTAACATATCTTGTTTTACAGAATGTACATTAGCCCAAACGTGTCACTGTGTAAAATTTAAGTGAGAGAGAAGTGTTGGAAATGTGTAGATCCAAAATGGAGGGTATGTTTTCTCCCTCCAGGTCAACCAGAAGGGGTCAGAGAAGCCACTGGAGCAGGCGTTTGCCAAGATGGTAAACGGCATGGAGAACGGCTTGATTAAGTGAGAACCACCCTTTTACTTTTCCCTGTGTGACCTGGTGGGTGGGTGGGATTCATTTGTGTGACCTGGTGGGTGGGTGGGATTCATTTGTGTGACCTGGTGGGTGGGTGGGATTCATTTGGGTGACCTGGTGGGTGGGTGGGATTCATTTGTGTGACCTGGTGGGTGGGTGGGATTAATTTGGGTGACCTGGTGGGTGGGTGGGATTAATTTGTGTGACCTGGTGGGTGGGTGGGATTCATTTGTGTGACCTGGTGGGTGGGTGGGATTCATTTGGGTGAGAGGTCGGCAAGGGTGACACCCATTCATGCACTGTTGTCTCCAGGTATGTGGCCTTTGACTTCCACAAGGAGTGTAGCCGGATGAGATGGGATCGGCTGAATATCCTGGTGGACAGCGTGGCTGAGACGCAAGACGAATACAGGTTTGAATAACCAACCCACAGCCTTATGCCTATGTCAACCGCACATTGAGGTATTCAGTTCTTAAGCAGGTTATTACAGCGTGTTACATTTGATGGCGACGGTATTTCGGCACACCCGAGGAGTCTATAAGAAACTGGGCTGGCCTTCTTGAAGGTCTTGTAGGTTGACACACTGCACACTTGTGTTTAAAGCTCTCGTCCATGAAGTAGAATCATACCTACAGGCAGGTAGACATTGCCTCAGTGATGGTTCAATCTCTTCAGTCGGTACCGAAGTAAATCGTCTTTTGTTTGTTACGCCTCACATTCGGATAATCTCAGAAATATTCAAATGGACTGATGCAGTTCCTCGTAGGTAGTCCGGCAGAAGTGGCACTGGGCAGAAAGTTTCAAATGTATAATGTTCTTTGCATTTGTGTGTTTTATGTATAGGATGCATATGATATCAGGCCGACCCGCATGCCAAAATAAGTTAAAATGAGTTCAATAAAGGTTTAAATGAAGGTCACAATACATAAAGGATGAAATAAACACTGAAGCCCCACCCCCCCCACCGTCTCTGCTCTCCACAGCTACTTCCTGGTGGACACTGAGGGAAAGGTGGTTTCCCAGCAGAAGGGGACGTTCCGCAGTAACTGCATGGACTGTCTGGACCGCACCAATGTCATCCAGAGCATGCTGGCCCGTCGCTCCATCCAGTCCCAGCTGCAGGTGGGTGGGAGGGGTCACACTGCCCCAGGTGGAAGACTGCCTGGGCTGTAGTTCTCTCTGCCCTGCCTCGGTTTTGAATCAGTTGTGTCTGTCTGATGCCTGTCCACAGAGAATGGGGGTGCTCCACGTGGGCCAGCGGATCGAAGAGCAGGCGGACTTTGAGAGGATTTACAAGAACGGTATTAAGTTGTTTAGGAGCCCCATTAGCCCCAGGGGGGGGCTAGCCCGTTAGCCCCAGTGTGAATGCATCTTGTTGTGTGTTGAATGACGTTGACCTGTCCGGTCTGCTTACTAACCGTGTCTCTGTCATCTGGGCTAGCTTGGGCCGACAACGCCAATGCATGTGCTAAGCAGTATGCTGGCACGGGAGCCCTGAAGACCGACTTCACAAGGTATGGCGACTTCTGAACTGAATCTAGACTTACCGTGTCACCAGAGAAAAGGCTTGTGTCAGAGGTCAACTGTTGGTTGGGCTATAATTTCAGGTTGCATGTGAGGTTGTGTTTCGAGGTGCTTGCTGGTTGATAAGTGGGAGATGTTGCTGGCGACATGAGAGCGTTGTTATTTCTTCGCCACCAGATGGCGGCTGTTTATTTGCCATTTCTATGTGGACATTATGGCACTTAGTCAAGTACCTTGCTTGTCTGTGATGTCCTTGTCCGGAGACTTTGTAGATGGGGTTTACTGATGGTTCTGTTGTTTAATCTCACCAGGACAGGGAAGAGGACACAGATGGGTCTGTTGATGGATGGATGGAACTCTGCAGTCCGCTATTACAAAAACAACTTCTCTGACGGCTTCAGACAGGTACGACCGGTTTTCACCAACATAAGCCACGACCCATATATTTAACATTTAAACAGAACGACACGTAGTCCGCTTCATTGATTTGAACTGGATTCTATATGCACTTTTTTTTCTTCAGATACTTCGTTGCTCCTTCAGTGCCCCAATGTTTTTTTTTCATATGGGATTTATATACAACACATGTTTGGATGCACCAATTCACCTGAAACTTTTGACTGGCACTGTATTTTGCAGCACTGGTTCCTTTGTTGCTCAAGGGTGAGGTTTGTACTTGTTTTCTTCACCAGGACTCCATTGATCTGTTCCTTGGGAACTACACGGTGGATGAGACAGAGGGAGCCACTCCCCTCCGCACACAGAAGGACTGGAAGTTCCTCACGGTCTGTAAACTCTCGCTGTTTCAGCCTCTCAACGTGAATTATGTTGTTGACTTCAGGACGTCCAGGCACTGATTAGACTACCGTTACCGTACGTTTGGCAAACACCCCGTCGTCACCAAGTTAAACTCACGGCTGTGCCACCTGATGGAAGACCACACCTGGCTAATGCTGAGGCGTAGACCGTCTCGGCGCCTGGCTAATGCTGAGGCGTAGACCGTCTCGGCGCCTGGCTAATGCTGAGGCGCAGACCGTCTCGGCGCCTGGCTAATGCTGAGGCGCAGACCGTCTCGGCGCCTGGCTAATGCTGAGGCGCAGACCGTCTCGGCGCCTGGCTAATGCTGAGGCGCAGACCGTCTCGGCGCCTGGCTAATGCTGAGGCGTAGACCGTCTCGGCGCCTGGCTAATGCTGAGGCGTAGACCGTCTCGGCGCCTGGCTAATGCTGAGGCGTAGACCGTCTCGGCGCCTGGCTAATGCTGAGGCGTAGACCGTCTCGGCGCCTGGCTAATGCTGAGGCGTAGACCGTCTCGGCGCCTGGCTAATGCTGAGGCGTAGACCGTCTCGGCGCCTGGCTAATGCTGAGGCGTAGACCGTCTCGGCGCCTGGCTAATGCTGAGGCGTAGACCGTCTCGGCGCCTGGCTAATGCTGAGGCGTAGACCGTCTCGGCGCCTGGCTAATGCTGAGGCGTAGACCGTCTCGGCGCCTGGCTAATGCTGAGGCGTAGACCGTCTCGGCGCCTGGCTAATGCTGAGGCGTAGACCGTCTCGGCGCCTGGCTAATGCTGAGGCGTAGACCGTCTCGGCGCCTGGCTAATGCTGTTCCTTCTCTAATGTTGTTCCCAGAGCCTTGAAGTGTGTCTTTTTCTCTCTCACAGCTGCCTGTCATCATGGTGGTGGCTTTCTCCATGTGTATCATCTGCCTGCTCACAGCCGGTAGGAGGACACTAGCGTGTGCTAGCTTTGCTGAAGTCTAAATACTTAGCATTTGTTTTCAGAATTAATATTTCCTCCGATGTCCCTCTATCTGGGGTGGGGTGTGTATCTTTGTCCCATCGATGTCTTGATCTCTAACCACTTGCCTCACCCCCCCCCCCCCAGGTGACACCTGGACTGAGTCGCTGGCGTACGTGTTGTTCTGGGGAGCGGCGGCCGCCATCACAGCTGCTGTCATCGTCTTCAACGGGCGTGACTTTGTGGACGCCCCCAAACTTGTGCAGAAGGAGAAGATGGACTGAATGTGTTTAAACGGAAAGCAGCTCGGCCCAGCAGGCTCCTTCGTCACCATCTTCATCCCGCTGTTCTTCGTCTTCCTCCTGGTTGCTGGAGGCTCGGACTCTGTACTGACCCAACTAGCACACTGTCCTCCTCGGATGCGTCCTCATTTACTTTACAGTGCACTGGAATAGGGTGTCATTTAGGACTCAAGCTTAAAGTTTCCATTCTACTGTAACACAGAACTGGAGAGCATCAGGCAGCAAATCTACTGAAGGTTGTCTGTACTGTCCTGTCTGCTACCAGAGCCACTCCCACTGCACCTCCCTACTCCTTCATCTGAACTCTCCTGTCTGCTACCAGATCCACTCCCACTGCACCTCCCTACTCCTTCATCTGAACTCTCCTGTCTGCTACCAGATCCACTCCCACTGCACCTCCCTACTCCTTCATCTGAACTCTCCTGTCTGCTACCAGATCCACTCCCACTGCACCTCCCTACTCCTTCATCTGAACTCTCCTGTCTGAAACCAGATCCACACTTGTACTCCATGTCTTGTTGCCCTCCCATGTTCCTTAGGCCAGTGTTTCTTTCCTCAAGGACCCCCATTCACAGCTTGGTTATTACCCTGAACTAGCTGACCTAATTCATCTGAGAGCTTGACGATTAGTTGGCAAGTGGAAGCAGGTGTTCTAGCTCTGAAATAGATCAAGTGCATGGGCCAACTGGTGGATTGGCCAACTGGTGCCCTCCAAGGAGAGGTTCAGAACCCCTGCTTTAGATGATGGTGTACGCGGACCTCATTTTGTGCAGTAATTTATCTTGCTGTCTGTGGTGTTAGATGATTGGTGTGCAGTTTGTCCGTTGACTGGTTTAACCTACTATGGGTGCACAGAAATGGTTCTTACAGGTCTCAGAACGAAATAAGCACTTTAGTGAACGTCAGCAGAATTCTTAATTTTCCCTGAAAGCAAAGAAACCAGAGAATTTCAGCTGCGCCACTTCACTAAGTAACAGTTGTGGTTTTTGGTTCACTGTCATTAAAATGCAATTCTCTTCCAAACTTCAGTGATTCACTGAGGAACAGTTGGCACTTCCAGGTGCACTTATTAGTTACTGGGGTACATTGTAAAGATGGAAAATGTTGTGGTTGTCCTCTTGAATGTAATGAGCCTTACTAAACAATTAATTTAAATCATATCTATCCAACTAAACTAGCTAGTTATTGTGGAGGTGAATTAAGATGGGGTGAGGGGAATGACTCCATTATCTGAACTTAATCATGCACAGTATTTATTTTGAATATTTTTTTTTAGGTAAGGGCTTGTAGCATATTTTACGATCTTATTTTTGCACTTCGTTTGAAAGTGGAACTAGTTGCACACATTAAATGACCGTGGTCGTGGTGTGAGATTGGAAGAGTTGCTTTTATTTCCTATCTGGACCGATCTGGTTCAGTCACTGTAGGGTTCAGCCCAGTCACCGTAATGTGGTTCTGTCATGTGGGGATTTTTCGGCCGTCATAATAACGTTTTGTCATTGCGTTCCGTTTACCTCTCACAGTATTTGGGGAATGACTAGATCTAGATGAAAAAACATTTCCACAGTAGACCTCTGCCTTACAAGTGTGCTCCTCACATGACGAGGGGTGTACATAAATACTAATAATTCATATTAACATCACGAATATGTTTGACTGTTGTTTATAGACTTGATGGTTTTCAGGGTATTACCATATGTAGGAAACGTAATTATATTACAGACCATTTGTTGCTTTCTCTGCTGATTTCACATTCCGTCGTGCTAATATTATGGGGCACTTATTTACCGAAGTAGTGACGTTTATGACGTAAATGTTTTAGAACACATCGCAATTCGTTAGAATTTATGTTAAGCTGTCAGTGATTTACTACAAGGAAAATGTTTTCAATTTGAGCAGTCACGTTTCAAATGCTTGAACTAATATTCCTTCAAGCTACGCAGTAAGAACAAGAGGGGGGCGGAGTCATTGACCCACACGTGCTTCTCTACGGTGCAACGGTTCTGTGCTCTAACGGCGGCAGAGGCTCGTTATGACGTATATTGTTTATTTTACGACGTGATTTGTTTGCTTAGCACATCCTGTTTGCAGAGGCTATTAAAAATGTCAAGATCAGCCATATTTTCGTTTTCTTTCATGAGAATTTGGAAACGCTCAGTGATCCGTGTGACTCAACCAACTTAAAAGGCGGTTGCTATTTGCCTGGTGAATATTTTCTTCCACTTTGTATCGGGACACGATCTTGGGCTTGTGTTTTAAATGTCTATTTTGGAATAGGGTCGTGTGGTTGTGATCACAAAGGGTTAATTCTGGTAGATTTTTTATTTTTCTGGTTTATTTTGCCCTATCCTGGTTTGATAAAAGCCCTTAACATTCCCTTTTGACCATAATATATGTAACTTGGCAGTGAAGTAGCCTGTGTGCTAGACGGTTTGTGCCATTGTGCCACTCCTTGTCATACCAAATAATTTGATATAAAGAAGTGACAGAGTAGGCAGTATGGAACAACCCGCCTTTTTCCCAGGCTAGCGGTAAAGACCACAGCCAGTAAATCGACTTAAGTTGGTTGTACACTTTCCTAAATATGGCCAATGCTGATGAATTTACATTGTGTAAAGGTGAAGCCGTTACCATGAAAGAAACTTTCTAACTTTACGTCTCACTGTGAAATTGGTTTCCTGGAACGTCCATATTACCAGTTGGTGCAGTAGCCCAATTTTAGAAAATGTAAAAAGAATGTTATAATACAAATGATCATTGAATAAAAACACATATCCAAGTACTGACGAGGGCGTGTTATTGAGTGGTTCAATGCCTTGAGCAGTAAATGTGTTTTTTTCCTCCTTGCTCTTTAATATTGTACAACAGCTGATAAAACTCACAATGAATACATATGAAGGTCTGTGTTCATGATTTACTATTTACAAAGGACCATCAGATTTCGCAAGGCTGACGTTTTCGGTTGCGTGGTGTCAAACTGGACAAATAAGGGGCATTTTTGTGAACAGTAGAAACAAGTTAAAATTTAAGCACCAGCCAATGCTTCACTGTGTCAAGTAATGTAATCCCATGGCGTACTGGGTCTGACCCGAGGGCTGTACTACAAAGGGAGTTTAACCTACTCAGGGTTATCAAGGAAAGTCAGGGTTGACAAACTCTGTTTCTCTAAATTGGTATTAAATGGTACTACGATTCAGATGTCGGTTAGTTGATTTGGTGTTAACCACGAAGATAACCTGCTTGTAGCAGTTTAGAGATGCAGTGTAAACTGCCATGACAGCGTACCTTGAGTAAAACGTATCTACCTTTTGTGTAAGGGTTATTCGGGAAGTTACCCAGGACGTTACAAAGTTGCTCCAGAAGTTAATTGGATACAACGTTGTAGGTTTAGATTTTATATTGGGGGGGTTTAGGGTCAATCTGTCCCTGGATTTTCACTCTCTTCCAGGGGGGTCACATTGACCTGTCTGTAATATTAGGGGGGTCATGACCCCCACGTCCCGCCTAATTTTACACCCCTGCCTGGATAAGCTAGTTACCTTGCTTCTTGGTACGCCCAGTTAACTAGGTGCATGTTAATGCTATGCTAACTTCACCAGATGGCAGTGGCATGTGGAAGTTCATTAACAGGCTAATTGAGCAACATTGGATAACATGTGACATCAAATTCATGTAGGTATTGTTAATCTGATGTAAATTCAAAAGGGAACAATAC
This sequence comes from Esox lucius, assembly GCF_011004845.1. Taxonomy (NCBI): domain Eukaryota; kingdom Metazoa; phylum Chordata; class Actinopteri; order Esociformes; family Esocidae; genus Esox; species Esox lucius. The sequence goes on along the minus strand of NC_047578.1, from coordinate 3,170,156 downwards.
GGGGAAGATGAAATTCTGCATTTATAACCAAGTGGTAAACTTGGAGTTACCAGTTGTGAAGTCTTTTTTTTTTTTTTTTTACCAGTTTGACATGGTTGAGAATCACTGATTGGCTAATGACCAGGCTCTCTCATCCCATTCCGGTGTTTGCTTTGGATCACTGAAGATCCAGCAATACATTTCAGCATCCTAGAAAAGGCAACCAGGGTTTTTGGCCAAAAAAACCTTTACTGTGTAAAGTTCAAAATGCCATTGACCTTAAGGACCCCGGAATCCTGGATGCTCAATAGCCCAATAACATCTAAGATCCACCACTATATTTTAAATGGCCCAACAAGCTGTATTCCTGTCATCCAACGATTGTTAACACATTTGCCCTAGGATTGGAACCTATGCATTCTTTTATATTACAGTTAAATAAAACTCTTGGGCCAAGTTCTAAGTACTTGTGTGTAAGAGGGAGCTGAGTCACAGTCTGTCTTACTGAGCATTACGCAGCAGCTGAGTGGGTAGTGGATTCAGCATCTTTATCTACCTTTAGCGTTGACAAATATGATTCTTGAAAATCTGGATCCACAGACACTCCAAATGTAGCTGTCATGCTAAGTAAAAAATATTAATTTATTGCTTTTCTAAATGTATGTAACTCCAAACTGTTACTGTCATTTCCTTAGCAAGTGATGTTAGAGATTTGCTCAGGGATGATAGGTGTTTTCCATTAGTAGCCTAGTTAATATTGGAGTATTTTTTTTAGTTCATACCAGTTACTTGGTTTTGAAGAGAGGATTTGATCTCAATCATATTTTTACAAGGTATACTTATGACCTTGCTGTGAATAACATTTTCTACTGAAATTTTATAACCACAAATAAAATAAAAAAGTAATCCACAATAAAAGGTGAAGGTGTCAGGTTACTGTGTATTACGTATCGTCAATTTCAATCTTATCTAAAACGTAAAGTTATTATATAAAATTGAGTAAATTAACAACTCTTTGATTCAGCTTTGTATAATGAACTAAACATTTAAACGCAACACTTGTTGGTTCCATGTTCAAAAGCTGAAATGAAATATCTCAGAAATACTCCTTAAACGAAAGCATTTCTCATGTCAATTCCATAGAGAAGGTCATAAATAATTATTGAAGTTGACTGATTTCCTTATATGAACACATTTTATTATATTTGCATGTGGGGTTCTGCTGGTCTGAGATAGGTGGAGGATGTGAAACCAGGGTGGTCATTTTGTCCAGCTCAGTGACAGTGTTTAGTAGTGTGAAACATGTTGGGTCAGACTGGGAGGATTTGTTTGGGGAGATGATGGCGATATTACTGGGATTGGAGAGATTGGGGGTGGTAGTGAGATTTTGTTGGGTTCCATCACATGCTGATTTGAAGGGAAATTAAGAGGCTGATTTGGTGGTGAAAAGTGCTGCGAGGAGGAATGAGGTAGAGTGTCCAGATCCGGTCGGGCCACAGGGAGTTCCAGTCCTTGATATGGGCAGCAGGGATTGAGTTATGGGTGAGGGTAGTACAGGCAGACATTTTCTAGACTACATAGGTCTGTGAGAACAGAGATGGGAATTGTGGGGCATAGGAGAGAGGAAGTGGTATGGAGCAGGTTGCGGTTTGGACACGGGTTTGAACGCTGCATTGAGAGTAGTGGCAAAACATGAAACGGGCTTGTGTGACGAGTATACTGTTTTTCTGTGAAAGGTATGAGGTTTATAGGGAGCCAATATATGACAAGGTTATGGAGGCTAGGCGGGTGTGGGATTTGGGTGGGGTTCTTGGGTGAGGGAAAGGGAAGGAGGTAGTGATAAAGGCGTTTTCTTTGGAATACAAGCCTTTTTATGAAGATATGAAGTGCGGAAGCGGTGCCGACCCCACACTTCAGTGCAGTAGGTGGCGGTATATACACCTTCTGTTGGATGCGATCTGCCAACCAAAATCGAAAGAAGAAGAAGAAGAATACCGACTTCCCTTGTTGCTTCTTCTGACTTAGTTACGACACAGTAACGATCAATCTCGAGCTCCATGTGGGTCATTACCGGGGTTCATAACTGTTAATTTATCTTGACGAAGTTTTATGAATTAAGGTCGAAAATATGAGCACACTATGGATGGGAAACGTGAGTATTTCGAACCTCTTCAGTGGAAATGTGTTACACGTACGCTTAGCTGCTAATGAACGCTAACTTAACTAGCTACCTAGCTTAGTATGTGTGCAATAGCTTGAAAGTTATGTTTACTACCACACTAGTTAGCCATGAAATAAATGACGTTACTTCCAGATTAATGTTATTGATATGGGGTTACATGCAGCTGTCAGTATAACGTAGATTGCTAGTTAACGGTCTTGGTTTGTTAGTCTTTGTCGAAAAGTAAGTATTCGAAACTGTTATGGAGACAGATCCAGTTGCGACCCAAGTTACGTACAGTACAGATGTTTCTACGTGCTTAACCAATATAGGCCGGTTGTTTACTAAACAAACGTATTTGCCGGTGGTTTGCTTTAGGAGCCTGGTATATCGAGTGTGTTACGATTCTCACGTGTGGCTGTGTTTGTTTTGTAGTTGGAGCCCTATATGGACGAGAAGTTCATTACCCGAGCCTTTGGGACTATGGGGGAGCTGGTGGTGAGTGTCCGGATCATCCGCAACAAGATGACGGGGTAAGTATTTTACTTATGACTTTTTTGACCGACAAGTGTTTTCTATTAGCCTGGTTTACAGTCTGTGCCTTTGGAATGCTTAAATGACATTGAGTGGCATGATGCCAGACTGGTAATGTTACCTAGGCAAACTGACTGGACTGAACAAAAGCTTGGGCAACATATGACAACAAAACAATGTTAATATAGAAAAACAATGGTTTTCAGCTCTGAAAGAATAACACGCAGTTCTGTGTAAATGAACGTTGTTCTCTGGAACTGAATTGGAACTTTTCTTAAAAACACATACCTTTTGTCGTTATGAACTCCGATCTCCAAGTGCTAGTCCTTGCTCAACCCCATTGTCAACATGTGGTTTAGTAACCACGTTCCAATTGCGCCAAGGCTATAGCCGCCCTGCAGTGAGACGTGGTCATCATCTGTGAATGCGACGTCGGGCCCACACCCCTTCTTTCTGTTGGTCTCCAGTAGGGGCGCGGCAGGGTACTGCTTCGTGGAGCTGACAGATGAAGCCACGGCTGAGAGGTGTCTCCGCAAAGTCAACGGGAAAGCCCTACCTGGGGCCACGCCGGTAAATACCGACCGTCTGTCATTATATAGCTGCATGGATATTATTAATTGAAATGTGTCAGAAATGGCATCTTTTTGTGATGCACTATGTTTGACCAGAGCCCACTAGCCCTTTGCTTAGGGGTTCTCAACTCTGAGTACTGATCTCTTCCAACTGGTGTTCTCTGATGTTCTCAGATCACTGGTAGTTAATTGTATCCAACTGGGGCCCACGGTCTGAATAGATCTGTAATTAGAGGGCTTGTTAGCTCATCTGGACGTATTGTCAATGACTAATAAGAACGTTTTCTATGCACTTTGCAGCCTCGAAGATTCAAGTTAAACCGGGCCACCTTTGGGAAGCAAGGAGAAAGCAGGTATATCACTGGGACAGCTTACTTAGAATGTATGAAATGCTCTGATGGAAGGGAGGGGAAATCAACACCTGACTATCTCTGCTGCAGTCCACTCTACTCGCTGTTTGTGGGAGACCTCACACCTGAAGTGGATGATGGGATGCTGTATGAGTTCTTCTATAACCGCTACCCGTCCTGTCGTGGGGGGAAGGTGGTGCTGGACGCCGTGGGCAACTCCAAGTGAGTCCAGGAGTATGATCGTATTCACTATGCTGGGCGTTTAGCCTAGCTGTGCTGTTTAAAGCTTTCACATTACGTTTTCATACAGGATGAGATCAGTTACTATCCCACTACTCCTACTACTGCAGTAACGTTGTTACACTTCTGTTTTATTTTCAGCACATTTTTGTAATTTTAATTGACACCCTCGCGGGAGCTGTTAGGGTTATCGTCTCGCTCCAGGATAGAAACATGTTTTCCCTCGCTACCCATGGGATTTGATGTGCAGTCCTTTTTGTACAATGCTTTGTAAGATGCTTTAACCACTAGACTACCTGCCCACTCTTTCTGCTACCAAAAACATATTCTCTGCTTAAGCGTTCTAGTTCAAATCGAAGTTTAGTGATGGGATTCCTGGATGTTATAGAGCAGGGATATACAACATGTACCATACGAGGTCTGGAGCCTGTTGCTTTTCATTAAACATTAATAATTACCTCTAAATCACTGCCTGATTAGAGGTGTATAAAAAAAAATATCAAACGGCAGAACTGAGTTCCAAAGTTGAATCCAAGTTTTAGGGCAGGTCCGGTTGAAATGCAGAGAGTGTCAAGGATATCAAAATATATATTCAGAGCTAGAAATACACATACGAAACACTCGAAGTCACAACCCCTGGACGTTTCTCGTTTGCAGAGGCTGTGGGTTTGTCCAGTTCCCAGATCAGAGGCTTCAGAAGCGAGCGCTGGAGGAGTGTCAGGGTGCCGTGGGGCTGGGAAGCAAGCCTCTACGACTTAGCCTGGCTGCCAACAAGTGAGTTGCCTTTTACTTGCTATGCTATGAGTTGTCTCTGGACCTGGAGTAGACAGTTTTGTGAGAAAGGAAGTTCACACCCTGGGAAGTTCTTTGTTTTGTCTCATCAGTCAATTAGACGGTCTTCTGGAACTCTGCATGACTGTTTAAGTGCTTGGTTGCAAACTTTCACCTGACTGTTCTTTTTGTAAGACCTTCCTAGTGGTTTGCATCTTGTGTACATGTGATACACTGCATTTGGTAGTCTTTGTCTTATTTGCCTACTTCCTGGAGAGGGTTTTTGGTTTGACTATCAAGATTTAAAAAAAATTCTTAGACCATTGAAACTGTTCTTCAGTCATCTGCTTATCGTGGTCTTTCTTGTTTGTTTGCAGTCATTGAGCTCACCAGTGCTTTGTTCATAACGTACCATAGAGTTAATTTTAGCACAGTTAATGTTTTGGCCATGATCCTGATTCATTCCAATTTATCCGCATTGTGATGACTTGCTTGGTCCTCGTTGTCAGACCCAAACTCAAGGTGTAGAATCAGGACTAGACAGCAAACTAACACATCTGCCTTTTAAGAAACCACTGTGAAGCCAATTTTTCTTATGCCTTTGGGAACCTAAAATGAAGGTATTAAATGTGTTGTTGCCCCCTAAATCTAATATGGATCAAAATAATAAAACTAAAGCCTACAAAGACCACAGGGTTATAGTGCCATCCCTATCAGCTCACTGTACATTTCCAGCGTACGTTTTGACGATTCCTGTTGGCAAAAGCTCTGGTGGACAAGTACTCAAGAAAACCCTAGCAGAGCTTCTTCCCCCAACGGATCTGTTTCCCATAAAGAGATTAGAGATATAATCTGCTTTCATTACCAACAATGTTCTGTCGGTTACCAACAATGTTCCCCCCCCCCCCCGGTCTCCATTAGAACAAGACAAAGTCAACCCGAGAACAGGGGGTGGGGGTCACACGGAGGGGAATACCGGCACAACCAGTATCAGTACAACCAGCACGTTCAGCAGCCATATGGCGGCGGCTGGGGTGGCTGGGGCTACGACCAGAACGGAGCCGGTTACGGGGGCTACGGCTACAACCAGTACGACTACACGCAGAACTATCCCCAGGTAACTTCACCGTGTTCCTGTCGGTTTGACATGTTGCAAGTGTTGACACTTGGATACGTGCCGCGCGTTTTCCGCTTCAGTTTTGTTTGGGAAGTTTGAACGCAATGTTAGCCGCACACTCACCACAAGTTATTTAATGTTTCAGGAGAGTGAAGCTGTTGAAGACGACGGTCTGGAAGGTAGGTGTTTTTCATCTGATTGACTCTTGATGACGCAAGGATTGAGGTAGTTCATAATGAGCGTATTGATATATCATTGTGCAGAAGATGTGAAACTTTTGCTACCAAAGGACCTAATGGTTAAGTTGTTGTTGACCAACTGGGATCTTGGGTTCATGTTACACAGCAAAGATCAAGTAATCACTGCTGGTCTTTCCTTCTACCGTAGATCCAAACCCAGAGCTGGATGTTCTAGAAGCCAACAGGATGTTTATGGAACACAGTGAAGAACTGTATGATGCACTTATCGAGTGCCACTGGCAACCTTTGGAATCCCCAGAACTGGCCTTTGGCAGCACAAGTAGCCTTCCAGAACCTATCTACTGTTGAGGCCTTAGATGGAACAGCAAGGGAATCTGTGTTCTTTAGCTTTTCATTTTTGGTTCTCTAGATCTTGTAAGAATGAGAAGTTGAAGGCATATCTTTAGTACATAACTGCCCTTTGCTTACGGACATTATTTTCTGGTAGTTTTATTTTGTGCATTTTATTAACATGCATCTTTTAGAAAGGCAGTGAACGACTGGCCCATCCTGAACTGAGACTAGCTACCTGTTCTCATTTGCTGTGCAATGTTTTGTTTTTCAATTTAGTGACTTATGTAATATTGCCCTCTGCCTTTTGTCTGTGTCGATGTGTTTTTCTAAAGATGGAATAAATGTATGTTTCGTGTTGCCAGGTAGACGTCTCTCATATGTATCTCAAACTATACTGGCGTGACTACAACAAGGGACAACCTTGTGGAATGTTGAAAGAAATTCCATGAATAGAGCTGATGTGATTCATTATCCTACTTTTCAGAGACTTCTTAAAAAATAGTATTTTCTTTTTTCGCTGAATGTTCCACAACATTGTGTATGGCTGAGCGCTTTTAGGGGGAGGTCTCGGCATGCCAAAAACCACATGAGAGTCACAAGTTTTCCCAGTGACTGAAGGGCATGCGCGGGCTATCATTGCCAGAGGGACCTTAAATGAAACTCACAGTGGACGGGGCTTAAAAAGATTATTGTTTAGCATGATTAGGCCCACTCTAGTGTGTTTGTGCAGATTCTGAAAGCCATTTTGTATCCTGTATTGCTACCAGGTGAAAGCTGTTAATTATTGTCCACTGCGTTGAATTTGATTTTATATGTACATAATGTTTTTAATAAAATTATCTAAAATAGTTTGAACCTTTTTAATGAGACTTATTATACTGATTATCTACCTCATTACCACGCGCTTTCAGCAAAGGTTTACGCCTGCACGCAATGACGTCATTTGACAGTTGGGAGGCTGGGTTTTGGGCTGATCAACGAAGAAGAGAGAAGCGGAACGGATGCTTTGCAACCTTCTAATCACGTAAGAATGTCTTGTTTTCCGCGTAAAGCTGCGTGAATGTATAGTTAACCCGCGATAAAATGAAATCACTCGTGTATTTTAAATTAGCTGGGAAGCGTACAAATCTGATTTGTCTGCTAACACTAGTGTAGCTACTACTAGCTAGCCATACGAGCTAGCGGACGGTAACGAGTTGTATTAACGTGACGTTGTTAGTTAGGTAGGTAAACTGTTAGCTAACGGGTATTTGCAGCCACAGCGAACTATCGGCAGTCATACTGTAGTATTTTAATTACACAGGGGGTTTAGCTAGCAAAATAGCTAGTTAACGGGATAGCTTAGCAAGCTAAATCCTCTAGCTAGTAAAGAACTCCACAGTAACACTACCAGCTAAGTAGTAACACTATTAGCTAAGCAAATGCCCATTAACTAGGGCAATGTCCTGTATAGTGACCTGTAAGGCTAACCAGAGATCGGTGAGCTAACGTGTCAGTCTGATGTTGATGTTATGGGAGTTAACAACTGCTTTTGTAATCGTGCTACACGGTCAATGGGGCCAGGCTTTTGATTTTTTACACTGAATTCTCCCGTCATTGTCGTTATTGAGTTTCCCCCGTTAATAAAGAACGTAAAGTCGGATTTGTTGTCCTAGATCAGGGTTACTTCTCTGCTTGGGCCTCCCCATTGGTTCAGTATTCTTGCTTTTACCTTACACTGGAGCACTTGATTAGTCAAAGGCTTGGTGATCAGTTGACTACTTTATTCTGGTGTGCCAGTGTTCAGGTAAAAAAAATATCTGTAGGGGCCCTGATCAAGATGGTGAATTTAAGGATATTGCTGAGCCGGACAAGATGCTTTGCAAAATAAGGGCGTGGAATCCTGACTTTCAGCTGTTCACTTTCAACTTGTTACACACTCTCTCATAGACTTAGGACAATGAATACATCTCTAAGCCGTACTTCAAATGCTTTCACTGGGTGATGATGACAAAAAAAAGACTTTCTCATTCCCCAGAGAAATCACCCACCAGACGACGGTCGTACATTCCCAGTGCATATACCGCCCAGCCGCCCGTCATCTTCACCCCAGAAGAGGCCGCCACACCAACAGCCATGTCTTACGGTAAAGTGGAAAACTATCGGAGCCTGCCACGGGACTTCAACACCCAGATCCAGACATGTAGCTCCAACATCCAGAAGATCACACAGAACAGTAAGTGATGGTCTAGGGGGTGGTGGGAACGCCCCAGGTTAGCGGTGGGTGGGTGGGTGGGCAACGAAACGGTGAGTCAGTAACTTGATAGTCTATGAAAAACTTACCCTATAGCCTGCTGTTTAGCTGCAATAAAATGAGGTTGCGTTTTTGCAGCTGCTCAGATAAAGAGCATGGTGAATCAGCTGGGTACGAAGCAAGACACCAGCGAACTGCAGGACCGTTTGTAAGTAACCCCCCAGACACACACACACACACGTGTTTGTACACCCGTTGACAGTATGTGTGTTGTATTCTCTGAGAGTTTGCGGTCTGTCTTGCTTATGTAAGCTGTTGGTGTTCCTATAGACAGCAGGTACAGCACTACACAAACCAGCTGGCCAAGGAGACCAACAAGCATCTGAAAGACCTGGGCTCTGCTTCGCTATCTTCGGCGCCTTCAGAGCAGGTCAGTGTCTAGTCCCATCAGATGGTGTGAGTGACGTTTGTGTTAGTTTGAATGTTTAAGAGGTGATGTTTTCCATGGGTACTGACCTAGGATCAGCTTTGGTTCTGCAGTCCTTCCCTTTAACCCTGGTCAGAATCTAGAGGGCACTGGTCTCTCGTGGAGAGATTTCTCTGTGAATCCCAAACCGACCGGCCCCACATGAACTCACTCAGAGGGCCCTTCTGTTGTCATGTGTTGCTGAGGAAGCTCTTTCCTGTGTTTGTGTGGAGGGAGGGCTTTATAACCCATCAACTTCAGGAGGAAAGGGACGATTAGGGATTCAGGAGTAGTTCCTGGTTTAGCGTTTTTGGCATTCATTATTTGGATCAATGTGGACACAATTGGTGTTTTAACTGGAAGAGCGATTTTAAGCCCATGATAGAATTTTAAACCGTTTCCAATTGCTTCCACAGACTAAAGTTGAAACTGGCTGTATCATTAACAAATATGTTTTGGACATGATAAAAAAGGGTGAAATTTGCCATGGGGAGGGTTTTTGCAGAGAATCACCTGTTGCCGGGAGGGGGCAGGACCATTCTTCCCTCACACAACGTTAAACGCAATCATTGTCTGTGCCAAAGGAAGCACTTCCAGTAACCCTGACGTTTGAATGACCCCTTTTTTTGTCCTTAACCCACAGAGGCAACAGAAGATCCAGAAGGACCGGCTGATGAATGATTTCTCTGCGGCCCTCAACAACTTCCAGGCCGTCCAGCGCCGGGCTGCGGAGAAGGAGAAGGAATCTGTGGCCAGAGCGAGAGCCGGCTCACGTCTCTCCGTAAGGCTTTGAAAAGGCCGTTGCCATATCAATGGAAGGCCGAGCACGTTGTCTCATTGGCACGTTGTCTGTTTTCAATCCTTAAGGTGTTTTAAAAAAAATGTTTTTTATGTTTTATTTAAATATCTGATGTTGGGCTCCCCTCTTTCAGGCTGAAGATGCCGCCTCAGAGGAACAGCTTGTTTCTTTTGATAAGTAGGTTCAACATGGTTTTGATTCTCCGTCAGGTCTAGGATATGGTTCTGAGTGTTTTGAATCTTGTCTTTCCTTGTGTGATTCGCCGCCTATTCTCTCTCCGCAGTCAAGACGACTGGGGTCAGACGACCACGCAGACGGAGGAGGTGGCCATTACAGAAGAGGACCTGGAACTCATCAAGGAAAGGGAGACCAACATCCGACAGCTGGAGGTCGGCCCCTTCAGAGCGCCTTTGTCTCCTTATCGCTACCTCTGCCTGTCTCTCCCATTGGCTCTGTGTCATTTCAGTTGTTTGGAACAAGAACAATCAGGGTGTTACATTAGTAGGTGTCCGCTATCTCGGCACCAGTAAAGATCTGTCAGGGAAGTGGATCTCCTCGGTTACTGGTACGAGCGGGCCGATAGCTTCTCAGCATTTTTTATTTCAATTGAGGTTTCTCTGATTAGGTTGGAGCCCTTTTGCCTCTATTCACTTTAACATTTAACGGGTTGTGCATTCGAAGGTGCCCTTTTGCACGCCACTGTTGTAACCAGTTATTTGAATTTCCATGGCCTTCCTGTCGGCTTGAACAGGTCTGGCCGTTCTGCTCAGATCTTTCTCAGGAACAAGGTGTTTTTTTGCCCACACAACTGCTGCTCTGGATTTATTTTATCACACCGTTTGGGATACAAACAGTGCCTGATGCAAACTATCTACGCATGTCACATAGCAAAGAAAGCAATGTTTTTTTTGTGTGTGTTATTTTCAGTCTGACATCTTAGATGTGAACCAGATCTTCAAGGACCTAGCGGTGATGATTCATGATCAGGGAGAGCTGATTGGTGAGTCCCATCGCTGTTAGAACGATCTCGGGGTAGTGTTGCTGTTCGAGGATCAGTTTTGCATTTTAAAACCATGTTAAGTTCTGTGGGTGTGTGGGACTGATGACCCCTCCATGTTTCCTTCACAGATAGCATTGAGGCCAACGTGGAGAGTGCGGAAGTCCATGTGGATCGAGGGACAGAACAGCTCCAGAGAGCCGCCTACTACCAGGTCAGTGTAGACTGGTCGGTCATGAAGTAACCCACAGCCTTCCTAAGGCAGGCAGGCGCCTTTAAAGTTTTCACAGGTGAAAGTCTAGTGGTGTGCTGCCATTCGTAGGAAAACAATCAGGCATTTTGTTTTGCTGGATTTGTTGCACAGGTGCAAAAGATGATTTGAGACTAGACAAACATGGTAGGACAAGGTAGAAAATAAGACAAGGAAATGAGGGGAATGTGGTGTGATTCAGAATGTGAGTGTATGCTAGTTCTCCACAAATACAAATCCACAAAAAGTTTCACGTTATATTCCATTAGTAGAGATTAATCAGGATGGCTCTCAGTGCTACAGCTAGCCTGAATATGTTGGCTCAGTGCTACAGCTAGCCTGAATATGTTGGCTCAGTGCTTCAGGGATACAGCTAGCCTTAATATGTTGGCTCAGGGCTACAGCTAGCCTTAATATGTTGGCTCAGTGCTACAACTAGCCTGAATATGTTGGCTCAGTGCTACAGCTAGCCTGAATATGTTGGCTCAGTGCTACAACTAGCCTGAATATGTTGGCTCAGTGCTACAACTAGCCTGAATATGTTGGCTCAGTGCTACAACTAGCCTGAATATGTTGGCTCAGTGCTACAACTAGCCTGAATATGTTGGCTCAGTGCTACAACTAGCCTGAATATGTTGGCTCAGTGCTACAACTAGCCTGAATATGTTGGCTCAGTGCTACAGCTAGCCAAAAATATGTTGGCTCAGTGCTACAACTAGTCAAAAATATGTTGGCTCAGTGCTACAACTAGCCAAAAATATGTTGGCTCAGTGCTACAACTAGCCAAAAATATGTTGGCTCAGTGCTTCAGGGATACAGCTAGCCTTAATATGTTGGCTCAGTGCTACAGCTAGCCTTAATATGTTGGCTCAGTGCTACAGCTAGCCTGAATATGTTGGCTCAGGGCTACAGCTAGCCTGAATATGTTGGCTCAGGGCTACAGCTAGCCTGAATATGTTGGCTCGGGGCTACAGCTAGCCTGAATATGTTGGCTCGGGGCTACAGCTAGCCTGAATATGTTGGCTCAGTGCTACAGCTAGCCTGAACATGTTGGCTCAGTGCTACAACTAGCCAAAAATATGTTGGCTCAGTGCTACAACTAGCCAAAAATATGTTGGCTCAGTGCTACAACTAGCCAAAAATATGTTGGCTCTGTGCTACAACTAGCCAAAAATATGTTGGCTCAGTGCTTCAGGGATACAGCTAGCCAAAAATATGTTGGCTCAGTGCTACAGCTAGCCTTAATATGTTGGCTCAGTGCTACAGCTAGCCTTAATATGTTGGCTCAGTGCTACAGCTAGCCTGAATATGTTGGCTCAGGGCTACAGCTAGCCTGAATATGTTGGCTCAGGGCTACAGCTAGCCTGAACATGTTGGCTCAGGGCTACAGCTAGCCTGAATATGTTGGCTCAGGGCTACAGCTAGCCTGAATATGTTGGCTCAGGGCTACAGCTAGCCTGAATATGTTGGCTCAGGGCTACAGCTAGCCTGAACATGTTGGCTCAGTGCTACAACTAGCCAAAAATATGTTGGCTCAGTGCTACAACTAGCCAAAAATATGTTGGCTCAGTGCTACAACTAGCCAAAAATATGTTGGCTCAGTGCTTCAGAGATACAGCTAGCCTTAATATGTTGGCTCAGTGCTACAGCTAGCCTTAATATGTTGGCTCAGTGCTACAGCTAGCCTTAATATGTTGGCTCAGTGCTACAGCTAGCCTGAATATGTTGGCTCAGGGCTACAGCTAGCCTGAATATGTTGGCTCAGTGCTACAGCTAGCCTGAACATGTTGTGATGAATGATGCCTCTGTTCACACCAACCCCCCTCCTGTTTGCTCTCACAGAAAAGGTCCCGTAAGAAGATGTGCATCCTGGCCATGGTCCTGTCTTTAGTCTTGACCATCCTGGGCATCATCATCTGGCTGGCGAGCAAATGAGCGGACACCACCATCTCCTCTACTTTCACCTCTTTATTTATTTCATTTTCCCTCCCGACCGTAAAGACGAGCCCAGGCCCGGGTGATCTGGGGACCGGTTTCTGAAGAGTGCTTGGCTAGTATTGCAGATGTCAGGGTTGGGGAAGTGGCGTCAGCACAAAGAGATTGGCCTAGATGTAACTTTTAACCTGTCAACTGACATTTCCCTCTTGCTCTTAAGGCCTCAACCTAGCCTCCTGTCTCTCTTTTAAGATAGTACAACTGTATTTATATTCAAATGAAGGCTGCATATTGGTGTAGATGGAGGGGGGGGGGGTGGATTAATATAAAGAGATTCTTGTGATTTGGTTTCATTTCATGATACTTGTGATATTTACTGCACCAACACTAACAATGTATTTCCAAATGTTGAATTGCTATTAATACTATTATGAATGAATGATGACATAAGAGAGGGACAGATACTATATGAATAGCAAATGAAACAGAACCTAACTGTTGTCTGTAAATTAATCTTTGGGTTTTTAGGGTTGTAAAATGGTTTTTGTAACCTGTATATTTCCAGCACCTTCTCTGCTTTGTGAACTGTTAGTCTCACAGCCACACTCCATTACAGTTGTATTCCTTGTCACTCAGGTGAGGATATATTTGCTGAACACTGTTTTATTGAACTGCCAACATGAAGGTAAAGTATGTTCATAATAAACCCATACGAACACTGTTGCATGTGTGGGAACCTCTTGTAACCTGTATTTTGGTCTATTTCGGGTCTTCCCGCTTGATTAACATTGGCGTAAGTAACCGCACAGACAGATCTTAGACCTGACCAAGCCTCTTGCAGTAACGTTAAGGCATGCATCTTTTTCTCAGCTAAGCAGGATGGAGCAGCTAAGCAGGATGGAGACCGTTAAAGACCCGCATTTGGTTAAATTCCATTTCAGTTAAAGTTATTTTCTCAGAGAAGCATACACTCAAAACTTTCTTAAACACTCAAACAATTCTTAATGTGAAAGAAATCAAAACAATGTTGGCCATTGGGATTATTGAGATGGAATTGGCTCTGACTTGTAGATTGTTGCTATGATGATCATAGTTTTAACTGTGCTGTAAAACTGACCTAATGACATGAAAGTGTCATTGTGATGAAACTGTATATTTTACAAAATCTTGGACTATAAAACATTCTGATGCCTTTACTCCGTAAAGTAGGAAAAAAGTCAAATATAACCACAGTTTTAAAACAAAAGTAACTGTCTACCTGTTTTTAATTTATATTACTTTTCTCAATATGCGATAATAAAAAATGTCTGAAAACTGAAGTTCCTTTTGTGAAACGTTTTATAGTAACATTATTAAAGGTCGTTACAATTATCCTTTAAATAATACATTAACATGGACACGCCAGCAGGTGTCAGACTAGCTCCGACTACAGGCTCAGAACATGTAAGTGCCTACGCTTAACAGAAGTGTTTTTTTAACAAGTTGAATCAAACTGGCTCTGGAATAGATGCGTGCGGTGGGAAGGTTCTCAAACCAACTGGTAGCCCTTCAACCCTCCTCCCTGGCGTTAAAGTATTCCCGGGTGGGAAATATAAAGGTACGCTCCAACCCGTACATTACGTCAGGAGGCTGGGCGCTAAAATGTGCATTTCTATAGCCTAGCTTACGTCCGCACTGTGGAAGCATAAGTGTTCCACTGTTACAGGCTACTACAGGGCTCCTCTCCCTCCGTGGCGTTTGCCGGCTTCCTTGGCCACCGAGCCGATAGTCTCGCACTAGGGTAGCTTTCAGTCATGCTCATGCATCGTGTTCCTGGATGTATCCGTTAGTATATGCTACGCAAATTATTGTTAATGGACACGGTCAGCCAGTCAACTTGTCTGCACATTTCTTCTGATTTGTGCCCGGCGACGCTGTTGAGCGGTGCTGTCCTATGCTGATTTCGAAGTCACCGAAATGTGATGTTAATCACTGGAATTCTGTCAGCGTTTGCGAAACTTGTGACCCTATTTTAGTGTGTAGCCCCTAGCCCAGCTGAACCCTGGTGGATTCTGTGTCAGCCTGGAACGGGGCCTCATTTCCTCGCTTGTGGTGCAAACCAGAGGCCGGAGCCGCAACCGACCCATTCTCAAGTGATGTTTCCTTTCCCCCTTAATTAGGACGGATATTACCTTACGCAACCGTTTTCTTGAGGTTAGGTGTGTTATTCTACAGCCAAAACGTCACACTGTGCCCTATCAAAGTGCACAGCTTTTGACCAGAGTGGATCGCTGTACATGGAATAGCGTGCCTTTCCGCAACAGTCGGCGGAGAGAAAATACAGCCGGGCGTTGCCACGGCACTCAATGGCAGCGAGGTATTATGTCACTTTCTGGTCCGCATCCAACATGGAACTGTTATTACCATGCAGTTCGTTTCCTATGGCCATGCCTGGTTATATGTAGCCTATTGCGCTATGCCTGGCCTAGAGCACTATAATGTGAATATGGTGCTGGGCCTTTGTGGCGAAGTCTCGTAATTATGCACACCTTCTCGGGAGTCGTGCACCTTCACGGGAGTCGAGTTACGACTAACGACTTTCTGAGGTTCCGCTGAGTGCTGATGGTGAGAGACCGCATAGCCGACATTGGTCTTTGTTGATGATTATCTCATCTCTGGCAACGCAGCAATTTGACTGTGATGTGCGGCCGCGTTTGCTGCACAATACATTCGGTATGCATTTGTTTCTGAGGGTCCCCGGTATCACAAATAAGCCCTCCTTCAGCAGCAGAGCTTTTTCCCAAGGTTTCGATGTTAGGTAAGATATTTAATGTCTGTAACTGCCGTATGACTCGTCTTATTTTCACATATTTTTTCCGATTGTTCACTCTTTTTACCGCCTCAGAGAGAAGCCCGGTGGTGGCCTCTTGTTGCTGCCAGCTTTAATCATTCAGTTGTCAGTTCGTGAGAACGACCATCAAAAGGAGGAGAGTGGAAAGAAACATCCAGTTCCGTATTACCCGGGAGAGCGCACATGGCTTGGCTGTGGACTCGCGCACGTTTTCGGTGTGCCTTACAAGGTGTGTTACTGTGCGTGCCTGTCTTCGGCCGACGTCTTGTTCACTTACCAGGCTGTCCAGTGGAGGCTGGCCAGTGGCAGCCAGGCTTGGCTGGTTTCCCCAGCTGAAAGGAACGCAGGGCGACTGGCAACCAGATTTACTGAATCCTGTTCCATTTGGTACCTTTCCCCGTCCTATATGGGCTAGGGCTAAACATTATGCACTAAATATGAAATGGGTTGTCACCTAAAGGTCCTGTTCATCTCTGTGTCTCCAGTCTCTCACTTCTGTCACCAACTCATCTCTCTGTCTTAGTTTCTCTCTCTTTCCAAATATGCATGCTTGAATTAGATGCAGTGGCTGGCCCCACTCCTTCCTCACCCATTGAACATCTGGAACTAAAACATTATGTACACACGTAAATGTAAAACAATAAAACATAGTACACAACCTGTCATTCCTGCTTTTTGCAGTAAGCTGTTCCTGGGTTTTGAATTTTTCCCTGGTGCCCATTAAGTAATTCATATAAAAACGCTGTCACTAATGAGAGAATACATATTAATTACTTAAGGTCCACAGTACACTTATTTTTTAGTACATGAACCCTTGTTTGAATTCAACAAGTTATTGTACACTATCCTTACTAGTTGATTGAAATCCAAGAGAAGTGTGGACCCAAGGCCTGAATTCAATTAGTTCTCAGAGGATTGCATTGAGACCAAGCAACATTCGTCTTGCGCTGTCAACCAAGTATTTTTTTTTAGATAAAAATACCTGCTGTGTTGTGCCTGCATACTTAAATGTAATAGGCCTGCAACACATTGGCCATTGATCCCTTTGCTTGGCCTTATTGGAGACAAGTAGTTTAACCCCCCTACTCGTCAAACTGTCAGCCCTGTCTTTATGCGTGATTGAGTACGATGAGCCGGCTTCTTCCCTGGCTGGGGTACACAGGCGGCTTCTGATGACCGCTTCATCGTCCTACTTGACTTGCCGTAATTGCTTCAGCATTCGGAATTGTTGTGTCGTGCACATTCCTCTGGAACAGCGCCTTCTGGATGCTGGGATGATTCTAGCAGTGGTTTGGATATTGGTAGCACTTTTTTTTTTAAATGTTTTATTTTTTGCAATTTGGAAGCCACATCGCTAACATAACCTGCATCATGTGCTCCAAATTGCACCCTAGATAGTTCACTAGTTTTGACCAAGCGAATACGGAGTAGGGTGTCATTTGTGACAAACTCAGTGCAGCTGTACTGCAGGCTTGGCGGGAATACGTTGTTCGGCCCATGTGTTAGCAGGCTCGTTTGCTTTTAGGGTTGACTTGGTATTTCTTAGTCGATGTGCTGTGAACAAACAGGCCGCAAAATTGGAGTGGAGAATTCTTTTTAATGTCTGTTTTGCGTGACACGCTATTGGTTGCCACTCTGACACGCACACCAGAAAGACCTGACGCCACCAGCAAAGTCATGTCACCAAAAACAAATGAAAACATACTTGATAGGTGAAAAGGGGTGCATATTTGACCCCTGTGGCCCCTTTTTGAAATACCAACCTAGCAATTGACATGAAAATTACAACAACAAAAAATTCTGAAAACACACTCTTCGTGGTATATATACAGCAAAGAGAACAGACATGGGAGTTTCCTATCCTGTGTTTACATTCCAATTGCTTGCGTCGCATTTTCCATAAGGTTCACCCGGGGATAATTAGGGTGTGAAATGGGTTGCAGATGTCGCTCACAGTCGGTGACGACGGAACGCAGAGGGGCACTTGTCCATACCGACCGGTTGAAGACGGGGCCCATTGGATGCCCCATGTCTGGCCACTCAAGCCCAATGCAGGCTTTGCTTCAGATTACTGGAAAAGCCAAAATGTCTACATGTTCCCTGTGTACTGCACACCTTTTCTGTGAGTGCTGGGCCACAGTGAAGGGGCAGTGGACTGCATAGGTTGCAGGGTGTAATTTGGGATGCCCCCAGGGACTGGGACCACACCCTGGCTGCTCTCTGGATCCGCAGTCTCTCAGTCACGCGATGCCTGAAACCCACTTCAGATCCTGAATTTGGCGCCTTCTCCACCTGCTGAAAGCGGTGCGCTGCCCTTGGCCAGTCAAAGCTGTTGAACTAAACAGGAGATGGGGCACACCCCATACCACCAATGAAACAGAGAAAACCACCTGCGCTGTCAATCTCGTCCTAATCTCAAACGGGACGCCCTCAATTTCCTTCACCGATGACTGAATCCTTCCCAGGCTGTGCTTGATGGGTCCACACTCCCCCCGGTTACTGTGAATCCTTCCCAGGCTTACTGTGAATCCTCCCCAGGCTGTGCTTGACGGGTCTGTATTTCTTGTCTGTTGTGGGGGTTCAGATCCAGTCTGCTCCACCCAGGGTCTCAGGGGAACTGTCAGAGAGTTGGGCGAACATCAACCCATCTGTCCTAACTTACGGCCTATTCCCTGTTCACGTAGCTCTACTACTCTGGCACTGATCAAAAGTAGGCCACTACATAGTGAACACGTCTTCTTATGGGAACACGGCTTCTAATGGGGACACGGCTTCTTGTGGGAACACGGCTTGTTGTGGGAACACGGCTTGTTGTGGGAACACGGCTTCTAATGGGGACACAGCTTCTTGTGGGAACACGGCTTCTTATGGGGACACAGCTTCTAATGGGGACACGGCTTCTTATGGGGACACGGCTTCTTGTGGGAACACGGCTTCTTATGGGGACACGGCTTCTTGTGGGAACACGGCTCCTTGTGGGAACACGGCTTCTTGTGGGAACACGGCTCCTAGTGGGGACACGGCTTCTTGTGGGAACACGGCTCCTAGTGGGGACACGGCTCCTAGTGGGGACACGGCTCCTAGTGGGGACACGGCTCCTAGTGGGGACACGGCTCCTAGTGGGAACACGGCTCCTTGTGGGAACACGGCTCCTTGTGGGAACACGGCTCCTTGTGGGAACACGGCTTCTTGTGGGAACACGGCTCCTTGTGGGAACACAGTTTCTTTCTCCCGCAGGTCTTTGACTCTTTCAACAGCTGGAGCCGCTTCGCCCTAAATACTCTGTTTTTGGCGTTCGTAGTTTACCGCATATTGTAATTGATGCATCTTTCAGTTGAAATATGAGCAAATCCACCGTGCCTACAACACACCATTATTAGTTCATCCTCCTACTATGAAGTGTGATGTTACTAATGGCAAAAGCTGTGAAATGACTTCACACGAGCACCCGTGTTGAGTTGACAACTAACGTTAATTGAACCTGAAGTCAACCAAGTGTTCTCCCAAATCTCGAATGACTTTGCGAATCCAATCCATGGTCGACGCTGGTGAAGCAACATCACGTTAATTTACTTCCTGGCGTGAAGTAAAACCAGCGTTGATTCAACCGGTTCTGTTCAAGTATGAAAACATTAATGACAAAGATCTTTTTCCCCCGTTGGCCCACAGAAGTTGGCCAACTAAATGTTGTCCGCTGGCACCATTGTCCTTCATGACCAGGCACTCTTGCGACCCCCCCCCCCCCCCCCCCCCCCATAAACCAGACCAAGGCGGTGATGTGCTTTGCCAACATTGTCAGTGTTTCCAGTGACACCGGGGAGAGATCAACTGTACCTGGCTCGCGTCCAAGGCTCCGCAGCTCCCCCCCGATTCTGGTGCCAATGTTGCCGTTGCTTTGACCACCAACAAAGCCGTGCCTGGCCCCGGTCCACAACTCCCGGCCCCCGCTCTTTCTCACACCAGACTGGAAACAATGTCCAGCGTTTTATGGACACTTGGCATAACAGATAGAGGACACAGCCCCCACCCCCCCAGTCCCAAATGGGTCTGTCAGTTGGCCTGTTGGTTTTCCGCCTCGTTCTCCACGCCGGATCACCATCGATTGCCTCTAACGTGTTTCAGATGCCAGGGTTCCCCCATGAGGGATCCTTTGAGTTGCTGTGGAATATTCTCCCTCTCTCTCCCCCTCTGCATGTCTGTCATGGCGGCTTTCCCATACTTCTCTGCCTCCTTCATCCGTTTCCCCACCCACCTCCTCTCTTATATATGAATGACCTCCGACCTAGAGGTCACGGGACACACTCATACATCAGTGTGTGACCTCGCTCCTGTGTCTTTGGGTAGGCCTGTATCTCCTGTCCCCCAGGCCCTTGCTGTGGTGATGCTGTGAAAACCCTCACGCCTGGGCGTTGGGGACATGCAGAGTGCGTTCTCAAACTGCTGAATTATTTGTGTCCTCCAAGCGGAAAACAAAACAGACAGTGTTTCTTTTCTTTGGTGGGAACAGTATGGAGTAACAACTTCTTTTTGGTTCTTCATGGGATATTGCAGCATGCTCAGGCGCTTTGTCAATGAGTCTGTCTGTATCACCCACCAATACTTATTTTGGGAAACTTTCTTAGGCAGTGAAATACGTTTAGTCTCACACGTTCTGTAGGCATAGTGACCTCTGTAACATCCTCTAATAAGCCAGTACATAAAAGCGTACCTCGCTCTGGGTAAAAGCGTATGTTGAAAATTACTTAGATTTAAATATGGGGTCCTAGTCTAAACGAATGTCCTCCCTGGTTGGGGGAGGACACCCTACTCCGAGAACACTGCACTACTCAGCCCAAGGTCAGTTGCCTTCTCTGGCACCATTCTACCTACAAATGGCTCAGCTTTTGACCGTGGCCTACAGTGGATCCCAGCCTGTTTCAGTGACTATACCACCAGCTGAATTTTGTCCTGCGCCGAGTACCCCTAAAGTGCCCCGTCATATTCGTTTTACAAGTAAGCCTTTGGTCTCAGGAGTACTCTCAAGTACCCCTGGTTGGCAACCAGTGACTTCGGAATAGGATATTATATGGAACGCGGACAAACTTCTTGGCAGTTTTTACCTCTATCTCTCCCTGGGTCTGTTGATAATATTTTATGCAGCGTTATGTTGTTGGAAGCAGCTACACCCTCTGTCTGTGGCTGGGTATTGACTGGTCATAAATGTGGTCGGGAATATGGTGCCGTTCTTTATGGGGGAGGAGTGTGTGCCAATACTGCTGGCTAAGGTCTTCTTGTCGGTGGATTCTAAGGGATTTTTTCCCCTTTCAGCCACGTCTTCCATGTAACAGATTACAGGACATTAAACAGGCTCTCCGGCCTTTCTTATTTTCAAATGGCCTATGTGTTCCTTGGTCGATAATTGGGTAAGGCAGCTGATGTCAAGGAGCCGTGCTTAATCAAACACTACCCTGCACCGGGCCATTTCCCAAATGTCACCCTACTGCTTATAATGGGTCATAGTTTTGACCAGAGCTATAAGGGCCATAGTCGAAAGCAGTGCATGACATGGGGAACAGGGTTGCATTTGGGAGGCACGCTCCCTCACCTCACAGCTGGTGTCAGATGTTGTGGCGGCGTCAAACAGCCACTGGATGGCAACGACAGTCCTTCTCAAAGGACCCAGCCCTCCAGGCCCGCAAAGCACCAGAGCTTTCCCGAAGAGGTGATTAATCACGGAAGAAAAAGAAGGGAAGAGGGAGTGTGATGAATGTGGGAGAGTGAAGAGGCAGAGGGTGTGAAAGAGAGACTCGGGGGAGAGAGAAAGAGGCAGTGAGATCAGAGACAGAGAGGGAGAGTAGAAAAAGGGACAGACAGGGAGGAAAGAAATGCGTCGGGGGGGAAAAAGCAAGGGAAGAAGAAAAATACCATGCTGAAACTGCATCCATAAAATGTTCTTGATCTTATCTGGCACCGTGTGCGTGATTGAACCTGAGCCAGCTAGCTTCTCTGTGGGACAGTCCGTATCCCGACAGTCTCCAAGCCCCAGAGACCAACGGCTACAGCGACTGGCTCTCAGCTGTGTGCCACAAATGGCACCCCGTTTCATATGCAGTGCACTTTTGACGAGGGCCCACTGGATTCCTGTGGAACAAATGAGGGCACTGCTGAAGGGGTGTGGTGTCATTTAGAACGCACGCTGAAAATCCGACCAGGCGACAGACCCAGGCGGCCCTCTGGAGATCGACGGGAGTTTGGGGGTTAAGAGGGGGGCTGTCCAGCATTCATTCGCTTTTTTTTTTGTATGTGAGGTCGAGAAGGGGATACGGGATACGGCATGAGCTTTAGGGAGGGCTGGGATGGTGTCACGGGGGGGGGGGGCAATGGTGCAGTGTTCTGGGTGTGTCCCCTGACTCTGGGAAAATTGGTACGACCACCTCATGCACCTTTTTCCCCTCTTAATTCCTTCCAGACGGGCCAAATGTGGAAGGCCTCTTCGGTCTGCTCCCGCATCACAAAATTCTACACTCTTCCCTGCTTAGTGCGCTGGTGCTCCATAAGACTGTGGTCAAAAGGATTGCCCTATATAGGGAAAAGGGCACCATTTAGGACACACTGGGTGGTTGAACACGGTTAGAGGAAACTATGAGAGGGTTTAGGGGCGGGGGGGGCAATGTGATACACCCTAGCCTCGAACGAGCACCTGTGGGATTTGGTCTGAAAAACCTCCCTCTTTCAGTCCTTGAAGCCTGTCAGATTGCCGCCGCTCCAGCGCCTAACCTTCCCGACTCTTGAGCTGCGCCGTTCGTTTCTTCCGTGCGGCTCAAATGAGGCCAACAACCAAGCGTTGCCGGCACTCTGCCCCCCCCCCCCAACTCCCTCCACACTCTCTCCCTCCAACCTCTCTCCCTCCTCCCCCTCTGCCTCTAAACCTAACCCAGGTCCTGAGTCCCTGACTCTTGACTCCAGTGTGGATCAGGTCCCAGGTACCTGACTCTTGACTCCAGTGTGAACCGGGTCCCTGACTCTTGACTCCAGTGTGGACTGGGTCCAAGGTACCTGACTCTTGACTCCGGCGTGGACCGGGTCCCTGACTCTTGACTCCAGTTTGGATCAGGTCCTGGGTCCCTGACTCTTGACTCCAGTGTGGATCAGGTTCTGGGTCCCTAACTCTTGACTCCGACGTGGAGCGGGTCCCTGACTCTTGGCAAGTGGAGAGACCCTCAGGTCTGTCCCGGCTGCTTCTGTATCTGTGGGAAGGGATAGTTTCTGTTTCCATCCACAGTGGGCTCTTTTTAGAGCACTGGGATCAGAGCCTCCCTGATATTCAGCACAGAGAGCTCAGAAACTGTATAGCAATGTCAGTGTCCAAAATACAGGCGACAGCAGATTGGGACTGATATATTAAGCTGTTTTTCAGAAGGGTCAGAGGTTCAAATCTAACTACTGCCCCCCCCCCCCCCACCTGGAACAACTGAAACAACCCCTTTGAATGCTCTGCCAAACTACATGTTGTATTTTTTATTTAATCATGGCGACTACAATGAAATGTAAATGGAATGAGACTCCAGGCACTGCTGTTTTTCTTCAGCCGACCAGTATGTGTCTGATCACCTGTGTTGTATAACAACACAATGTCAGTTTGTCTGTGTGTGTGTGTGTGTTGTTTTATAACTGTGCTATGTGACAGTATGTGTGTGTTGTTGTGTAACTCAAACTATGTGAGTGTGTCTGTAATTAGTTCCTCAACAGGGGGGCTTCCACAGCGTGTACACACACACACTGGGTGGGTTCCAAACACTGCACTGTCCAGGGCACTAGGGCCTAAAAGGCCATGGTCAAAAGTAGTGCACTGAATAGAAAATAGGGTGCCATTTAGGACGCATCCATGAAAGCCACGAGGGTGTTTTGTATTAGCAGAGGTCACTGACCAGGTCGCAGAGACGTCAGGGAGAGGAACGCTCTTCTTAGTTAGCAGACGTGCTCAGCCAAATGTTTCAAGAGTCGAGAGCTAATATTTCCCCCCGTCAGATTGGAGTACAATATTAGAATTTCTTCTGAGGGGAATTGGATCCTGCTATTGAAATAATGGCCTTCACCGTTGGGTTCCCTCTCTTGACAGCGATACTTAGCAGTCAGCTTTTAATAGCGTGGTTCTATACGAAGGTCGTGACACAGAGGAGACGGAACCTAACAATATGGCCGTATTTTAGGATACATCATCTCCACAGGAAAGCCCTGGTCACACTGAAACCCCTAGTGGTGGGTTGTCATTCATCTATTGTCCTTGTCTCTCTCTCTCTCTCTCTGTCTCTCTCTCTCTCTGTCTCTCTCTGTCCTCCCTCACTTTATCCTCTGATTCTCTCTGCCTCTTTTTCACCTATTCTCTCACTGGCTCCCTTCCTGCCCCCCCCCCCCCCCCCCACCCCCACCTTTCTCCCTCCTGTGGAAAACCTTGTCTGCTGTGGTGCTTGGCATTCCTGCGGTTTGACTGGCACTTCCTGTCTTGAACGAGAAGCACGGCTGCCGTGAAGAACATTCCTGTAGTCTTCCAGATTAAAAAAAAAAAAAACATCTCTGCTCCATTATTCATTCGGTTTGTCTTGACTGAAGACCACTGATGAGTCTGTAGGGCGTTGTTTAAATGTGTTTAAATGATTGTTTTATTCTTTTTTTGACTCATTATGGAGTTCGGACCCGTTTTGAGGTTTACGTGAATGAGGCTGTAGGAACATACCTTAGTACCTGACCACAAGGCTATTTAAACGCTGGTTAGAACAGGGAGTACAACCACATGTTTACACTTACTCAGTGTCTTCATACACACACACACACACACACACCTTACATGTCAAAAATACCTGTAGCATAACCACTGACTGAAAGCTGGGTTCATTGGCAGCTAACCCCCCTGCTGGTGTCAGGAACAGGAAGCCAATTAAAACAGCTTGATTGGTCTCTTTTGCTGTTTGTTGTTTGCCATCCATCTGCCCCCAAACCCTGCTTTGTTCTCACTTTGCCCTTTTTCCACTGCACAAATGTGCGCGTGCGCACACACACACACACATACGCTGTAATCCATTTATACAGCTGCAGGATTTCACAGAGAACACAACAGCTGTGTATTTCTTCAGGGTTTTGTTTGGACATGGACGAACAGCCCAGCACTGCTTTGTGTGTGTGTGTGTGCACGATTGTACCCTAATAATGATCAACCCGACAGCTAAATTTAGAAATTTGTGGGTTTCTGGGATAAAGAAACAAAACCTCAACAACAACAAAGAGTGAACCGCTAACATATTTAAGCCAGCTGCCATAAATTTGAATTCAGTTTTTAACTTTACTCACGTAGCATATAGCCTTATTTTAATGATTATCACCTCTGGGACAGTGAAAGTCAGTAATTGGACAATATGCTCATTAAAATTGCAATCTGCAGTTCAAAATTAATTTGTGAACATGATGATGAAATGTAACATTTTAAAAGAAATCGTAGCAGTTCCAGATCGCCCCTTAAAATGCATCACACTGGAAGCTCACTGACCTGTCAGTCTTCTCAGTAGTCAAGTTCTGATAGAGGTGGCTGCTGGTTCAGCAGTGTACATTACTCATACACTTCTAAGGCCTAGTCAGGTGACATGGTCCAAAGAATATCTGACTCCAAACACAAGATGGATGATTATGCAATTTGATTTGGAGTTTTAGGACCCCTGTTGGTATATAAAAAAGTAAGTTAGTACAATTTAATCTGAATTTCACATTATGTTGTGTACTGTAGCTTCTGTGGTGCTCACTTGGCAAGAGCCTGGTGCTTGTAATGCCAGCTTTCTGGGTTCGATTCCCATCGACAAGTATAAAAAATACTGTAAATGCAATCAGTGTTGTAATTTGTGGGTAAGCAGTCTGCTGAATTACTTAAATGTATTTCTCAGAGGCTTTAGGAAAGACATCGAAATGAATAGTCATTTCTTGACGCATATTTGATGTTGTTCCAATTTTCATGCTTTTATCAGTAATTGCGCCCCTGCATTTCTCATCTGAAGCTTGGGTCACCGGATAATCATCTGAAGCTTGTGTGTCACCGGATAATCATCTGAAGCTTGTGTCACCGGATAATCATTTGAAGCTTGTGTGTCACCGGATAATCATCTGAAGCTTGTGTCACCGGATAATCATCTGAAACTTGTGTCACCGGATAATCATCTGAAGCTTGTGTGTCACCGGATAATCATCTGAAGCTTGTGTGTCACCGGATAATCCACTGAGTGTAACTGAGGTGGATTTTCTTGAGATGCTCAGACAGTTCAGTTTGTAAAAAGACACATCTGGGGGAAAGTCGCAGAAATCCTGTGACCAATTCAACAAGGAAGGAAAACAAGTGGAGGGAAAATGTGAACACCTGTTTCCAGTGGCATATTATGTACAGATTCACCATCAGTAATTGAGGTGCCTCCTCCCCAATGCTTCTTACTTCTCCCTCCTGTCCCCTGCCTCCTGCCCAATGCTTCTTGCCCCCTGTCTTCTTCTTTTTGCCTCCTGTCTCCTACCCCCTGTCTCCTACCCCCCGGCTTGCCCCTTGCCTCATGCCTCCTGTCTCCAGCCTCCTACCACTGAGTTATCCTCCCGTCCCCTATGGGTCAGATCAGATGACCAGCGGGATAAGACTGTTACCCCAATCCTCCACCCCTCACTAATTTCAGCATATTTAACTTAATATGCCACTTTTCATATTTAATTTTCTGCCTGGGTTGGCTAAGCGGGTGTCTTGGGGGGCTGTCGTGCGTGGAGGGCTGTGGAAGGAAGGTGTTTGTGTGTGTGTTTTGTTGTGGGTGTGTGTTTTGGTGTGTGTTCAGGTCTGCCACATATCATTGTGTGTGCTGGCGGGTTGCGGTCATAAGACTGGGCGGTGGGGGGGCTTCGTAATTTTCCCCTGGGTTTTGGACCAGGCCCCTCTTAACACCTACCATCAATCCAGCCAGCATTTTGGATATGCTTGGTTGATCACTTTGACTATGCAGTTTTTCCAACTTGAACTAAATACTTCCTTAAAAGACTTTAATAAAAAATTTTTTTTAGCATAAACAGATAAACTGCTGCGTGAAAATTAAATCAAAAGTGGTGCTGATCAAGAACTAACTTGAATTCTGCTAGCTTGTCCAGCAAAGGACCAAGAAAGACAAACCTCTTGGTGTCAGGATGGTCACCGCAACAATGATGCATTTACCTTTGTGTTTGAAGCACTTTCAGCTAACATCAAACGTCATGGGTAGCTAGTTGTTGTTAGAGTCAATTATGTCAACAACGACTGTACAATGTAGAAATTAAAGGGAGGATCTCTCAGAATTTATGTTGAACAAAAAAAGTATCCGCGCTGCCGTGTTTTCCCTTGACGAAGCCCCAGCGTGTTCCATCTGGTCCGTGTGTGGAAATAAATTATGGCGCTTTGACCGACAACACTGCCGTCCCTGCTCCCGATAGCACGGAACCTATCCTTTGTCCAATCCGTTCATACCATGACGGAAGGTTTTCCCCAGGCACTAGAGAGAAGCCGGGGGTTGCGAGAGCAGACTCAATTGTTCTTTTGACACCTGCCATTATCAAACTGTGGAGTGCTAGCAGATCTTGAGGAAAACCTTGATAAACTGATATTTACACAAATCCAGAGTTTCTGTCTCATTTTTGTCCTCAAGGCTCCAGGGTTGGTATTTTTTGTGAGAAGAAATGGCATAGTTTTGAAAAGCATCCAAAATTGCTAAATTGAGGAAAAACATGGGAGGTACCAAAGAGAATATAACCACTTGAACCAGCTTAACAACAGGACGTCCACTGAGGCATCCCCACGCAATGTCTCTCATTATCAATTTGACGAGCAAGCCAAGTGCCTGTCGACCTTCATAAAATTGTACCAGTCCTCTTTCCGTCAGCTTGGTCACTACATTATTCACACTACAGGTAACGAAAACTAGGTCAGTGGTAGGAAAGTGCACATTTTCTTAATGTCGATTAGAATAATCTGACACCAGTTGGATGGAAAGTTGCAGTGGCTGCTCCCATCCATCCCAGCATGCCCTGTGACACGCCCGGCTCTCTGCTGACAGGAGCAGCCATTTTGGATGCTTGCCTGGTTTCTGGCTGCCTCACTGCGATCCTGACTGACTCTCAGGTCCTTGCCAGCGTGTCCTCCCTTCTGATTAACTCCCTCTGCATTCTCCTCTTCCTTATCGTCCACTACCACCTCCTCAGCCGCCTCCTCCTCTCTTCCTCCACCTCATCATTTTACTTCTCTCTCGCTTCAACTATTTTTCTCCATCCTCCTCCACCTCCTTCACCACCTCCTTCACCACCACCAAAGCAGGAGATATGTTCCTTCAACGCGGACCCGGAAGACACGCTGAGTCAGCCGAGGATTCCCGAACTCCTTCGAGATAAACAAGAGAAAAAAACAGAACCCTGGACTGGAATCAGCATTCCAACCTCAGGGTGGGGCAACACTCCATGAAACCCAAAGGGAGGCGTGTCCCCACCCAATCTGATTGCCATTAGAGCCAAGTCATTCTGAGGTCACACACACACACACTCTCTTAGGGCTAGCGAGCAACTTGTGAGTTCTTTTACTACTCCCTTGCTCTAAGCTGGGAAAACACCCCAGAAAATGTCTACTTATCCATTTCCTCTCATGAAGAATTAAGAATGTCCAATGAATCAGTGAAACATTTAGCTAGTGCATGGGAGAGGATCGAGCTACAGCACAGGAGAGTCACAGAGACCAACCTAACTCACCAGGCTGTAGAAATATGGAGTTACAGAGAGAGACCTTACTCACCAGGCTATAGAAATAAGGAGAGTCACAGAGACCAACCTAACTCACCAGGCTGTAGAAATAGGGAGTCATAGAGACAGACCTTACTCACTGGGCTGTAGAAATACGGAGAGTCACAGAGACAGACCTTACTCACTGGGCTGTAGAAAAAAGGAGAGTCACAGAGACAGACCTTACTCACTGGGCTGTAGAAATACGGAGAGTCACAGAGACAGGCCTAACTAACCGGGCTGTAGAAATAAGGGAGTGAGGCGGTCAAGACTCCAAACAGTCTGGAAGTCCAAGCGCAGCATGGCACGCCGCTCTGCACGCCGCTCTGCACGCCGCTCTGCACGACTACGGCTGACGCCACATCTCATGTTTCTGCGCCACATCGCATGTTTCTGCGCAGGCTTGAAATGAACTGGACCACCCCAGAGCTTTGGTGGGGTTCCCCTGCAGAAGAGGGACATACATATCAAGCTCCACAATTCACATTCATCCTTTTTAAGTGCAAGTTCAGCGGGGCCTTGTTCCCGTCCAGGACAACGTCGCAACGTGAAACAGTAATATGTAACTTCGATCCTTTAGGAGGAGTTTTACAGTGTTGGTGTATGTCATGTATGGAACGATTGCCTGCGATATATAGTACAAGACGAGAGTTTATGTAATCGTGTGCATTCAGTATGGGAGTTGTGTTGACCATAAAAGAGCCACAGGTAAACATGCTTCAGATTTGTTTCGGTTTGTTTTTGAAAAAATCCTGATCTAAATAATTCAGGAAGCAAGAGGAATAAATGGACATGAATACATCTGTGTTGTGACCCAAGTGGGATCGTTGACAGTCTGGCGTTTTCTGATTTGTGTTTTTTTATCAAAGAGGCCAGACACAGCTGCTGAAACACAGGTTTTACCAGAATCCTCCACCCATCTGCCCGGGAATGTGGAACAGCAGAGGAAAAGATTGGAATGTTTCACCAGAGAGGGAACAAAACAGAAATCCAAAATGTGTTTGGCTCGTCCTGGTCCAGGTCAATGGCCAGTTACCAGAGAGTGGGGTATTTATAGCACAGGAGGTCAATTAGGCGCGTCGGGGTCTGTGAGCCTGATCGCATGGGGGACCGTGGTTCATTGGCTGAGTTTCCACAGAGGATGAAAGGGTCATTACCGGTCCACTGTTAGGTGAGTGGGAGGGGTTACTGAACACAGGTGTGGATGGTGTGTGGAAACACGGAGGGGGGGTGTCAGCTATGTATCTGTGTGTGGGTGCGTGTGTGTGTTTGTCTAAATGAGACAGACTCAACAAGTTTGTTGTCTGGTATGTGAGATGTGCGTCAGTGTGTGTATGTGTGTGTGTGGTGGTACCATGTCTGAATGGAACATCTATGGGGCGCACTGGAACTTCTGTCTGTCTGTCTAGCACTCTATGACAAGACAGTTGTTCTGGAATGGACGGGCCATACCCCATCATCATATTTCCCCCTACACACAGGAGAAGAATCACTGTTTTTGAGAAACTAATCCCCCCACCCCCTCACAAGAAAACGTCTCAAAAGAGGCATCTTGATCTGAAGAACAGAGAACCACACAGACATTGAACAATTTGAAAAATGTTTGGTTTTGCATAACAAGTATTGGCAGTGCTTCACTTGGCCTGCAGTGGATGCCGGCATCGTTTTGTTTCGGTGCCGGCATCCAATGTACGCCTCAATATTCCAAAGCCAATATTCTCAACGAGATGGAAAGGCCTGAGTGTAGACAGAAGATGGATTCTGATTGTAGATAGAAGATGGATTCTGTAGTGCATGAATCAACAATTCCGGAAAGCTGGAACTGGAGAGAAGACTAAATTGAGTCAGCTGTCTTTAAGTACCTGACACTCAACAATACCAGACGATGCTACAAAAGCCCATCTGACCACAGCTATGGGAAAAGGCTCCTTCCCAAACATTCTTAAGGCGAGGGGGGGGGGGGGTTAAGGAGAGAGGGAGGGAGGGAATTAACTGGTGAAAAGGGGTGAGTAAGATGGGGAAATTGAGCAAGTGAATGTGTGAGGTAGAAAGACAAGGAAGGAGAGAGAGTTGGAGGGAAATGGAACAGGAGAGGGAGTGGAAGGTACAGGGAGAAAAGGGGAGAAGACAGGAGGCAAGGGGAGAAGACAGGAGGCAAGAGGAGAAGACAGGAGGCAAGGGGAGAAGACAGGAGGCATGGGGAGAAGACAGGAGGCAAGGGGACAAGACAGGAGAAAAGGGGAGAGAGAGAGAAAAGTGGTAAAAAGTAACTCTTGTCCTAAATGACACCCTGTTCCCTACGAAGTACCCTTTCTTTACCACAGGGCCCTGGTCAAAAGAAGTCAACTATGTAGTACATCGGGTGGCATTTGTGACGAGCCAGAGGCTGGGCAAGCGTGTGAGGAATGTACCAGAGACTTCAAAACAACATCCTGAGGGTGAAGGGAGGGAGGTGAAGCAGGAGCAGGCAACTCTGTCCAGGAGCCATTCCTTGGTTCTATTTTTAGATCCCTCCATCTAAAAAAAAATAGCAAAAAAAGGGGTACTTTCGCAACGAAAGTGGGCCCTCCTTGAGGGAGACAATTCTTTTGGGCCAAAATAAACCCCAGATCTGTTTGAAAACTTGTTTTTGTGTTGTTATTATAAGCCATTATGTCTAGGCTGATGGCAGAGAAACACAGAAATGTAATCGATTATGAATGAACACAACAACGCACAGCAAAGGAGAAAGTGAAGAGGTGTAACTACTTTCCGAACGACACCACACTGTCTTCCTGTCACAAAGTCAGCAACTCAAAGAGACGGCAGAATTGGACAGCAAGTCTTAGGACGCCCGAATTCTAAATGGCACCCTAATGTCTGTATAGTGTACTGCTTTAGAGCAGGGGCCCTGATCAAAAGAGGTGGCCATTTGAGATAGAGCCGGCCTCTTCATCCCCTTGTGGTGGGCCTATTCCTCCATCATCCCATCATCATCCTAAGGGAGTAGGAATTTGTGGTTCCCCTGCTCTTTCATCGGTTCAAAAGCTGTGCAGCATTTGCGGATGACTTCTGTGTTTAGTTTTCTTTCCTGTTTTAGATTTAAAATGAAATTTGGCAAAGACATTTATGCAGATCTGTGAGCATCGGTGGCGAGGGCGACACTGACCACAGTTTAAACCAGTGCTGACGTCTCATTGGCTCTTACCCTGCCCGGACGCTACCCTCCCTCCAACGAAAGAGCTCCATGGGCAAAACTACACAACTTTACCCATTGAAGGGACCTTTCTCTCTGTGATCCACCCTTCTCGTGCCACTTCTACACTTAGACCCAAAATAACAGAGTTCTCTCATTAAATCTAGGCGGGACTTGAATAAGGGAGACAGAACCAGCTCCTCAGGGCCGACGTCCACAATCACGCACTATTTCCTGTACAGCGTACTACCTTTGACCAGGGTCCGTGGACGAGTGCAGAAAACAGTGCCATTTGCGACACAGGCCGAACGCGGGACCTCATATCCCAGGACCAAAATTCATGGTCATATGCAAACTTGGCAAAGTGCATTTATTTACTCGCCCTGTTACAACCGGCGTCGACTGTCGCCCTTGTGGCCCAAGTCGGCCGGACGACGACTGCCGGACCAGGGGTCAGGAGCTGCCGTCACTCGGTTGTCCCGAAGTCTGTGGCGTCAGCCGCTCCCGTATGGGAACCGGGTCTTACGTCGGCAGCACAGTCATCCTCGGATCAGTGCCGTGGCGTGAAGACGCCCGCGTGGCCCCTGGCTTCACGAAGCGACAAAACAAGCAGGCGAAGCCTCACGGCAGCACCGGTCTCCCTGGCAACACTTTCATGCACGGAGATCCAAGGTGAGTGGTCCCATGAGTGGGCCGCTGACACCCTATTCCCAATGTGCTCCGGTCCAAGCTAGTGGCCTAAGTAGGCAATGTGGTGCCATTTGGGACGTGGACCTTAGAGCACACAGGGGTTTTGGTGCTGGGCGACTGTCCCACGGGAACAAGGCGGGGAAATAATAACTAAGAGGATATAATGTCAGATTAAAGTGTTGAAATAATGTCTGGGAGTGACTGCAGGAGGAGAGACCCACCTTGCCGCACTGTGGGAGAAAACGGATGATTTTATCACCTCAGCAGTAACTAAATCTCCTTTGCCTTTGGACAGTTTCTCTTCCGTATTACCATGTTTCTCATGTTTGCAGCCTTGTCCAGTTCAGACTCGAACAGGATAATATTGACGTACATTTAGTGTGCCAGTTCAAAGGGTTTTTCTGGGCTTGAGAGAGAGACACACACACATACAGAGAGAGAGAGAGAGAGTGAGTGAGAGAGAGAGACAGAGGGAGTTTAACTGTGCTGGGGGTCAGAGGTGAGGAGATTGGGCCTCAGAATGACATTTTGTTATTGTTCTCTGTCTGGTAGTTTTCACTTCCACTAACCTTCAGCTTGTCTTCAGTTAATAGAATCCACTAATTGTACATTTTATACGGACCGCGTAAGTGGAGCCGGACAAGAAGAGTGCATGTCTTTTACTGACTGACTGACTGACTGGCTGACTGACTGACTGGCTGACTGGCTGACTGACTGGCTGACTGGCTGACTGGCTGACTGGCTGACTGGACCTTGTTAAATAGTGTAGTGGTTAGAGACACGGACATCCAACCAATAGGTCCCACGTTTGAATCTCGTCACAGTCACAGCAAATTATGCATTAGGATTTGTTCCGGACAGACAAAATCTTCGCTGGCTACAATCATGAGTAGCTGCTTTATAGTAAGGCTAAAATAAAACTTCACGGTTATATTGGGACTATTCAGATTTTCAAAATACACATCTGTGCATGCTTTTTGGGTTAGGATAGGCAAAAACCTTGCTGGCTACAACCTTCAGAAGCTTTGTAATGGTGAGCCTAAAATACAACTGTTCATATTGCAACTATTTCTGGCATCCATGCATACTTTTTGGGGTAATATGGGCTATTTCGAAATCCCTTGGTCAGTAAAAGAGTAGGGGTTTCCATAATTCTTTCGTCTTTTCACTTGACAAAAGTCACCTATATTGATAGTTATTGTATCAATGTCATTCACGTATGGAAGAAAAACAAATGTTTTTGTGCCATGAAATAACTTTGGGTAGTAAGTTAAGTAGTAAGTATTAAGTTAGTAGATACTAGTAAGCCTATTACTGGCTAATAAGCTGTTAAAACTGCTAGTGGCAAAAGCCATACATTTAGTAGATGCTATTTCTGGTGGAGGTAAACTTAATAAGAAACGTTAATTAGTTTAACATAATGCTTAATGATGTCTAGCGAAATAATCAAACTTGGCATGAGGTTAATGTGTGACAAAATGATCTAATGTTGAGTTGCTATAGCGACACTGGGCAGCAGTATAGCATTGTGGTGTAGTGATTAAAGACAGACTCTCACGTGGGAGACCTGGGTTCAAATCCAGTGAGGGCAACATCATTCATCACTTTTAATTGTGGGCTGGCTGAACTAGGCTAGCCTGGTTCCCTCTCTGGTTAAACATGATTCTTCAACCTTTTACACACCAGTTTAAGTTCCACTGATATCTTGTGTATAATTGACTATTTTTGTTGCTTTCTTGCTCTTAGTTCTTAGGGTTGATTGTCTTTGGTTAGCTTCTTGATTAGTCTTGGTTGACCTATTGGCCTGTCTTAGTTGGTCTTTTTGGCTAATCCGGTTGGCTTATTCACTAGTCTTGGTTGTTTTTTTTGGTTAGTCTTGATTGGTCTTCTTGTTTAGTCTGCGTTGATCTTGGATGGTCTTTCGTAGATTTAAATTCTCACCGCTGTTTTGTTATACCTTAAGGGCAAGATAGGAAGAACTGAATAGACTTCAGTTTAGTCACATTGTGATTCAGAGATTTCCAGTGTACTTAAAATAAATAAGAGGCACAGTTAACTGGCTACCATTTCAAACACCTACGCCAAACGTCATCCACAAACATTGTCACCAAACATTGTCTGGAGTAATTACCCAACATGGAGTGTTACGGAAAAACCTAGTGGGTCAAAGTTAAACTCCCTGTCACAGTTAACGCAGTGGAGGAAACCCACAGAACGAGACAAAGCCCACCTTGACTTTCGGCTAATCTCAGCAGGAAAGTTACCCCGGTGTAATCAGTTTGTCCTGGCGCACTCCGATCACACGGCCGCGGTCTGGCCGGACAGCTCTCTGCCCTGCTGGTCCCTAATCCTTCCCTAACAACGCCGGTCGGCCAGCTAGCAGGTGAGGTCACCCCGGCGCAGAGGAAATGCGAGTCAGCTGAGATAAAAGAGTTTGAGAGGGAGGTTGATTTTGTCAGGTTGTGACCTGGGAGTGTGTTCCAAAGGGAATTCTATCATCTACATAGTCCACTACAGTTGACTATGGGCTGTGGTGACCTGTTTAGGGAACAGGGTTTGATTTGTGACACAGGCCTGAGCTCTGTTCTCCATCCCTCCTCCTTCATGGGCCCTCACACACCACTGCCTGTCTCAGACACTTCTGCGATACGAGGAGAGGAAGGAGTGAACCTGACCCGAGCCGGCGCGGATTAATCTTCGAGGATGTTGATGTTGATGTCTCACATCGCTCCGAGTAACGAGGGAA
Organism: Esox lucius; assembly: GCF_011004845.1. Classification (NCBI taxonomy): domain Eukaryota; kingdom Metazoa; phylum Chordata; class Actinopteri; order Esociformes; family Esocidae; genus Esox; species Esox lucius. The sequence continues at coordinate 3,134,992 of NC_047578.1, read as the reverse complement.
GAATGTGTTTGTCTCCGGCCAGGACCCGCCGTCTTGTCACTGCGTCAGTGAGTTGGGTTCCTCTGAGGTCTTTGACGGCTTTCGGGCGGAGAGATGCTTGGAACGGGGTTCCAGACCTGCGGCTTTGTGAGGAAGACAGCGTCGCAAAGGCGGTGAAGAGTGAGAGCACAGGCAGATTTTAAGACCCAGTGAACCACCCAAATGCCACCTTGTTCACTGTACAGTGCACTCTATTGACTAGAGTCCTATATAGGCAATGGTGAAAAGTAGTGCACTAAACAAGAAATAGGGGGCCATTTGGGAGCAGATTCTTCGCGTTTGAATGCGATCGTTGACTGTTGGCTGGTATTAGTCAATAGCATCAGGCGTAGAGGAGAGGGAAGCAGCCAAACCCCTTTCAGCTTTTTCTCGCAAACGGCACCCTATTCCATTTACAGTGCACTACTTTGGACGGGCAAAACTGAGTGCGCTTCAGGATTCAGTAAACTCAAAGGGCATTGAAGATAATAATAATTTTAATTGGTGAGTGCTTCCTAAATTGTCCGGGACTGAAATGGAATTGACCCCAACACATTATTGTGAGTAGGCTGCTTATTGGGACGTATCCTTTCCGTCATCCCCACCGTTCATTAGTAACACAGGAAACAATTAAATCCGCTAGATCCTGTCATAATCTGTCTGTGAGTCTGAAAGGGTTTGTTCTGGTACCAGGTTGGATGACCTTGGACAGATTCAGGTCAGGGCAGATGTCATCTTAATTACACTGTATCTAACAATTACTGTTCTGATCCGAGTGCCAGGAATCTTCTTCAGCGTATCACAACAGAGTGGAACCAAACCTAGAACGTACCTAATGCCTGGTACATTTACGTTCTGCGCTACTATGAACTTTGTTCTCTGTAAATGTGGGCAATGAACGTTCATATTGTCAGACTGTCATATGATATCGTATGACACACTGTCATTGACATCACAACAGGTTGAAGCTGGCCTGTTAATTTCAACCCAATCCCAGGATCCCGCTATGTGTATAAAAATGTCACGGTCTGGCTCAAGTACGAATGTTTATTCACGCACAGCTGATTAAAAAAATAGGCTCATCACCAAGCCTTGATTACGGTTAATCCTGTTTGTAGTGCTAGGGCAAAAAACATGTTTGCGAAGTACTGTTTTACACAGAACTCCCCTCCCTCGCTCTCTGCATGAGCCTCGTGGTGGTGGCCTCCTGGTGGCGATGTGAGGTACCACAACAACAGCCAGAGAGGTTCACTACTGTGGGACACTGTGCAGTCTGCCCTGCAACGAGCTTGTGATGCTGTCAATGAATGGTTAAGAAAGCCAATTATAAACATGGGCTAAACAAACACATACAAAACACGGGGGGGGGGGGTGGGGGGGCATAAACAGTGAAACCAAATCTTGGCTGTCAAAATAGCTCCTCCACCCCCCCCCCCACACACACACACACACCGGACCCACACAAATCAGTACTCAACCAACTTTTCTATTGGCCAAGTGTACACTGCGTACAAGACAAACCAGCAGCTGAGCCAGTGCTTGCTCCATGGCGATCTGGCATCAAGTCTTGTTTATCTTATCCAGGTCTGGGGGGTGTTAATCGCACTTTAAAAAAGCTGCCGGCGTCGGATGGAAGATATACTTGCCTGTTGCGTGGCAAAGACTTCTCTTCCTCACACAAATAGCAACCATCTATAATGGAAAATCATTGGCTGCTACTCTCTGCCCAGTGTCTATGCAGCCTCAACTGAATTAGACCTCTCCAGAGTCTCTCTCTGGGCATTACTGAAACGGTTGCATGCCCTTCCTCTTGCAGTATCAACAGCCTCTCAGTCGGTCTCTCCAGGCTGCTCTTTCTGCTTTCACACATCGTGGCCATCAGCCTCCATTGCTCTGGAAGCAGTGCAGGATTGCATTTTGCAAAAAAAGAGCAAGTCGAGGCAGTCCAAAGCTCGGCAGTCCTGAGAAATGTGCGGCACTCCTTAGTTACCATTCTGTTTTGAAATTATGTACATGTTTCAGCTTTGAGCCAGGTCCTGGTGTTGCCTGGTGTTGCCAAGGCACGGTTTCCTCCAGCCAGCCAGTCAGCTCTGAGAAGCTGAAGGCACAGTGCCTGCTGTCACATTCCGACACCTCGCGCTCTTCTGAAACCAAGAGAAACACTGCAAAAAAATACAATAAGAATGCAGTGAGAAAATACAATAAAAATACAGTAAGGGCTGTTGTTGTGAAGGGGGGAGGGAAAGAGAGGGACGGGATGGAGTGAGAGAGTATGCGTTTGCGGGAGAGATAATGCAAAGACAAGGGGAAGAGAGGCAGAGGGATGAATAAATAGACGATAAATGCTGTGAAAGTTTGAGGGAAACCCTACAAAGAAAGAAGAAGAAAGAGAGAGAAAGGGTAAAGAGAAATAAAGAAAGCAAAAGAGAAAAAAACAGAGAAAAAGAGAAACAGAGTTAGTTCATTATGTCCCCTGGTGTCACAGTCCTCATGGTGAAGTTTGGGAAAACAGAATCTCTTGACATTTTCGGTAGACACACGTAACTTTTTGAGGTTGGCATTTTTCAGGAAATAGCTGCCAGCCAGGCACAACATAAGATTAAAAAAACACAACATTGACATTCTCCTTCCCCACGTGTGTTTTCTTTTTAGCACCTGACAAATGTGGAGAGCAATGGGCTGGTTGTTGACTTTTAATAACCCCGTTTTTGCAACCTGTCAATCATTTGTATCCTCTAATGTGGTTTGTGTTTATTTAATACGCTTAGTTTCCAGTACACCAGATTCCATAACAGACAACTCTTCACTGGTGGTTAGAAAGATCTGTCCATTCCTCTTCAATCCATGTAACAACCTGTCATATAATTCCTCGTCCTACCCCTTCTCTCTCAAAAATATTGCCAAGGCATCAATGTTTCTGTTCTTTTTTTGGCTTTGTAATAAAAAAAAAAAGATTTAAAAAAGAATAATACAATAAAAGTCAAAATAAAAAATTATTGATTCCCTCTCTACACTCAAAAACAATAGCAGTTGAAGACTGTGGGTCTTGGAGCTGAACTTCCCATGTTTGGCCTCTATGCGTAACTGATGTTCTTCAAACTGCAGCTTCAATAAATAAAGCCTAACTTCCTATTAATACAAAAGCGCTCTGTGGCCCTTGCCAGGTCTATCTTCAGACTACCTCAGAGAAGAAATACAGGCTTCAAGAGATGGGGATTAGTGAGTGATGAACAACATGACAGCGATTTAATGTACATGGTGGAAGTTGGCAAAATCTATGACCATCAGTGTGTCTCTGTGATGAGTTGGTGATAGTGACCTAATTGACACATTGTGTTATGTAAGGTTTATATAATGTGAACGTTATTATTATTAATTTTACTTTGATTGCTTCTCGTTGGGACTCTTAATAGGTTCACTGCTTTTGACCTGTTGATTGAAACGTTTAGGGATTGGGAATAGGGTGAAATTTGGGAAGCAAATAAAGTGGCTATTACATAATCCTACTATTAATCCCCACCCCAGCCCCCACCCCTCCCTATTCTGGGATTTTAACTCCAACTTGTAACCACTTTCATGATGTAGGCCTGTTTTGTCTGAATGGCGGCCAACGTGAACAATGTTCCCCTTTAGTCCATGTCAAACTGGACTCACAGACATTCTTGTCAGTTCCCGCTTCAGGACATAAAAAACCTCCCACCTGGCTGGACTTCTGTGTGTGTGTGTTTGAAAATGTGAAATCTGAAACAGAAGGTTGATTGAGCAGGCTGCCTGTCTGTAACAGCTCTCCTCTCAGGAATTAGGAAAGAAAGCCATCTGGAATTTGAATATTTTCACCCCTTTGGGTCGCGTGGCATTACTCCCGTTGCCTGGGCTACACCCCGCCTCGCGGAGTATTTATAGTAGGGGTTCTCCTCTCCGTGCCTCAGTCCAGCCCTCGAGCCCTGCAGCGAGTCAACGAACAGGACTAGAGAGCAGAAAAGGGAAACTCCACGGTCTCTGCCTGACTCACAGAACGAAAACAAACGTGTACGCGCGCACGTTGTTGAAATCACCAGACGCAACGATGTCTGAGGAAATTATAGCCAGAATTTGTCTTCTTCTTCTCATCATCCGCTCGGTAGGTTTGAACGTGTAATTTATTTTGACAGAACGTTTTCATCAAATTAACTATTTTTTGTTAATATTTTATTTATTAATAATTGATGCTATTTTTGCATCACTTGCATTTAAAGCAAACAATGCATATCAGTCCATTTCTCATTTACCAGACTATTGATAGCCTTGGCTTGTTTTGATAATCTTTTAGATTTAAAATACAACTCTTGCTTTTCATGCAATAATAGCCTATTCTTTCTTTGTCATTCTACCGGCTCATTGTGTGATGATTTGTCTTGTCTTCAGACATATTCTTAGTTATTTAAAATGTAGATATAGCGAAAACGTTTGTTCAGTTAAGCCCCTAAAAACTTTCCATGGGGGTGTGGTCTAAGAGCAGTTCAGTAGGCTATAGCATCGATGTAAACAAGGCAAGGTGCTGAAAAAGTAGGTTTGATCAAATTGTGTCTAATATAATATATATACGAATAACAGATAATTGAGTCTGTTACTGAAAATACTAGATTCGTATATTTTCCTTGTGAATATGGTTATTAAAATTAAAAATGATCATAATGGGAACAAAGAAGGAATAAAGAAATAACAATAGACTGCAACATAGCTACGGTTTCCAAATTGATTTCCCAAGCAGCTGTCTCTTGGATGAATCAAAAAATATCTGTAAATTGCTATAGCTGTAAAACCGTCGTGCATGGAATGGATGGCACCTCGATGGAAGGGCTCTCCATAGAAAAGACAGACCGAAAGTAGTTTGGCTACGTCTTATGTCCCCACCTGGTGACCGTTACGATGCACTACATGTGCGTTGCCGCAGAAAATGTAAAACCCTGGAAACGTTCTCCACTTTGACGCGGCATAGATCGAACTCATTTTCTAGCGGAGGACAACGCGTTCCCTGGAAATAAATCCTTGGCATTTCCTAGTACTTAAATTCAGTTATTTTCTTAGTGCATTCAGGCAATCTCGACTGAACGCCGTCCAGGTATGTTCTGTAAAGCATTTCCAACTGTAACACGTTCACATGTTTCCAGACAATGGCCCAAACGGACTGTTCTCAGCCATGCGTATGCCCCACCGACCGCTCTCCCTGCCCGTTCGGCACCAGCCTGGTCCTGGACGGCTGTGGCTGCTGTAAGGTGTGCGCCAGGCAGGCAGGCGAACCCTGCACGGCCCTGGAGCCGTGCGACCACCACAAGGATCTGTACTGTGACTTCGCGGTGCTGAGTGACACTGAACATGGCATCTGCATGGGTGAGCAGGTCTTTACGGCACCTCCGTCAGCCATGCCTTCCTCATTTTTCAGTTTGACTCGTTACTAGTAAACTACGGGCGATATCTGCTGTGTTCAGTTGAGTAATATAAAAAAAATGTTGATAATTAATTATCTTATTGTACAGATTGCTACACATGCATATACAGTAATACATCTGATTTCTCAAACGGTGTCTCCTCTTTGTTCCAGCACAGGAAGGCCAGACTTGTGACCTGGGAGGGATTATCTACCACAGTGGAGAGACCTTCCAGCCCAGCTGCAAGCACCAATGTGTCTGCATGAACGGAGAGATCGGCTGTGTGCCAACTTGTGCAAGCGACGTACGGCTGCCCTCCCTCGACTGCCCATACCCGCGCCGAATCCAGATCCCTGGCCAGTGCTGTGAGGAGTGGGTGTGTGACCACAGTCCTGAGGAAAACCCTTACCAGTCCGCCATGGCTGGTGAGTCTTACACTCCTACCAACTGAAACTCTGGATCTCCAATCTCTCTTTTTTCATGCTGTGTGTCTGTTCTTCTTTATTTCTCTCACTCTCATGCACTTTCTCTCTTACTCTCTTTTATATTATTTGTCTCTCTTACTCTTTGTCTCTCTCTCTCTGGCACTCTCTCTGACTTTCTCACTCACTCTCTCTTGCTTTTTCTCTCTTTCTACCCAAAGAAAAATCTTAAATTAACAGTCTCTCCCTCTCTCCCTCTCCTTCACCACGGTTCTCCTTTCCCTCAACCCTTCCGTCAGGATCCGACACTCACTCCTTGGTCTCCTCTCCCCCTCTGTCAGTCTTCAGGGAGGTGTCTCCCCATGGACCGGTGTCGGCCGAGAGCCCCCGGGACAACTGCATCGTCCAGACAACCGAGTGGGATGAGTGCTCCGTCACCTGTGGCATGGGGGTGTCCTCCCGGGTCACCAACGACAATGAGCGGTGCCAGCTGGAGAGACAGACTCGCATCTGTCTAGTTCGGCCATGCCAGCTAGCGCAGGAGGTAGACATTAAGGTAGCCGCAAGGACATTAGACACGACATAGCATTGTGAAGTCACGGAGAGAGCAGCGTGTGACATTGTCTGTTTATCACATGGCACAGTGATGTAACATCGCATGCCATTACATAGCATTGTGAAGTCACGGAGAGAGCAGCGTGTGACATTGTTTGTTTATCACATGGCATAGTGACGTAACATCGCATGCCATTACATAGCATTGTGAAGTCACGGAGAGCAGCGTGTGACATTGTCTGTTTATCACATGGCACAGTGACGTAACATCGCATGCCATTACATAGCATTGTGAAGTCACGGAGAGCAGCGCGTGACATTGTCTGTTTATCACATGGCACAGTGACGTAACATTGCATGCCATTACATAGCATTGCGAAGTCACGGAGAGAGCAGCATGTGACATTGTCTGTTTATCACATGGCACAGTGACGTAACATCGCATGCCATTACATAGCATTGTGAAGTCACGGAGAGCAGCGCGTGACATTGTCTGTTTATCACATGGCATAGTGACGTAACATCGCATGCCATTACATAGCATTGTGAAGTCACGGTGAGAGCAGCATGTGACATTGTCTGTTTATCACATGGCATAGTGACGTAACATCGCATGCCATTACATAGCATTGTGAAGTCACGGAGAGCAGCGCGTGACATTGTCTGTTTATCACATGGCACAGTGACGTAACATCGCATGCCATTACATAGCATTGTGAAGTCACTGAGAGCTGCGCGTGACATTGTCTGTTTATCACATGGCACAGTGATGTAACATCGCATGCCATTACATAGCATTGTGAAGTCACGGAGAGAGCAGCGTGTGACATTGTCTGTTTATCACATGGCATAGTGACGTAACATCGCATGCCATTACATAGCATTGTGAAGTCACGGAGAGAGCAGCGTGTGACATTGTCTGTTTATCACATGGCATAGTGACGTAACATCGCATGCCATTACATAGCATTGTGAAGTCACGGAGAGCAGCGTGTGACATGGTCTGTTTATCACATGGCACATACACAGCACTGTGAAGTCATAGGAAGCAACGTATCACACTGTCTATGTGACGTCATGGCCCATTCAGGAGCAGGAGGTCCTATATTGATCCATTCAAACTGAAGGAGGTTCCCTTCAACACCCGGTACTGATCACCCACTGGTCTTGGTTCCACAGAGGGGAAAGAGGTGCGTGCGGACCGCCAAAGCTCAGCGGGGCATGCGCTTCGAGCTCTCCGGCTGCCGCAGCAACAGACTCTACAAGCCCAAGTTCTGCGGCGTGTGCACGGATGGCCGCTGCTGCAAGCCCCACGCCACCGTCACCTCCGAGGTGGAGTTCCGCTGCCCTGAGGGAGACACGTTCAGGCGGAAGATGATGTTCATCAAGACGTGCTCCTGCCACCACGACTGCCCGCGGGACAACGACATCTTCCTGGCCTCGCACATGCGCAGAATGATCGGGGACTACGACAATGACATGTAAACAACATGTTAACCACATGGCTGCCAAGACACAGGCACTGCACAGACACAAGGAAATGAACACATGAACACACACACACACACACACTGATAGAACTCATAAAACCTTGCATCACTAATCCACGGGCAGCTCTTTAAATCTCTTGAACCCTGTCTCGACCCTATCTCTCCACAGACATGTCAGCCTTGTGAGATTGATAACAGATAATAACAAGTGGTTTCAAGATATGAAGATGTGCATGAGACTGACTCTCGAGCGTGAGACTGAGTCTTTAGGTTTTTCCTTCTTTTTTTCTTCTGTTTTTAGTTGTAACGCACTGCTCTAAAGTCACCTGGCTCTTTGACTGGCCTTCCTGTATGTTCAGAGAAACTGCAGGAGGGACTAAAGCACTGAAAATGCAATGTTATAGACACTAAGGTATATTTACATTTACTTTGCTATAGTGCCATTGGAACAGGACATGTTAGTGTACAGAGGAAGCAGTGGCCTAGATTGAGCACTGAACTGAAGCACTCACTGAAGCAAACTTCACGTGTTGACGCAAAATGTTGTAACACAACATAAAAAAAGAAAAACATTTTTTTTTCACATGTTAAAGATTTACGATACAGACTGTGGATATATTTTATTAGTATTATGTGCCTTGACGTCTGAATTATATTGACTGAATATACTGTATATAATTATAGACACCTGACACAAAACTAATGTTTATGATTCTTTTGACTTTTCGACATGGCCATTTTCTAGTGTACCTCTCAAAACCTGGTCACATAATTTCTAGATAACTGCTGACTACTGATAGAGTTTCAGTACAGTACAAGAGGTCCAAGCGACGTTGGGGTCACTAAAATATGCTCTCCCTGACCCTGAATGCATTCTCAAATCATAGTCAAATAGACACACCTAACAATAAGACGAAACACTAGTCCGGAAACGCAAGTAGAGGCTTGGCTGAAGGATTCCTGTCTATAATATTGTTTATTTAAAAAAATTGAAGGATCTAAGGACAGAAATTTGGTATTTGACAAATACAACCTATGTAAATACTGTAAGACTATGTACAGTTTTGTACTATAATTTATGTATCTTGATGTTTCATTAATAACACCATGTTGTAGTTTTCTGTTGTATTTGAACTGTATCATACTTGTTCTTCACTGTAGTCACCTGGCCAAGATTCAAGGCGGTCCCTGTTTGTTGCACTTTCGTCTACTTTCAATAAATAAATTATATTTTTTATACATAAACGACAGTTGTTCCTGAAATATTCATGTTAAAAACAGCATGTAAATAGAAGATCTAAAGACAACAAGGGATCATGTCCGAAACAGTCTGTCATAATGTGAAATTCTAAGGGAGGGACAGAATTTTCTAATGGAATGATGCAGCAGCAGTCACCTGAGTAAAGATAAACTAAATGTCAGTGTGATAAAACTAATGTCTGTCACCTTGTCTCTGGGCCAGCAGAACGTATGCTTCGAATCCATGAATGTTTCAAAAGGGCACAACAAAATTGATGACAACAGCATTAGGGATAATCCCAAGTCTTGAGTTTTGGGAATAAATGTGTGTGTGAGTTTTTTGGTGTATGTAAGACGGGCAGATTGAGGACCAGACCCAATCCCACCAGACCGACCAAGACAACAGGAAGTAAACTTCCGGTGAAGCATATGACGAATGGGTTGATCATTGAACAGAGCATGAAAATAAGAGCTCATCTAACCGCTGCTGAGCTCAAATGGCTGTTTGAAAAACACAGAGGAACAGCCAGCTGCAGAGTCACTCTTATCAGAGCCACTGACAGAGAGACAGGCAGACAGAGAGACAGACAAGCAGAGAGACAGGCAGACAGAGAGACAGGCAGACAGAAAGACAGGCAGACAGAGAGAGAGACAGGCAGGCAGGCAGACAGAAATACAAACAGGCAGAAATACAGGCAGGCAGAAATACAGGCAGACAGAGAGACAGGCAGACAGAAATACAGGCAGACAGAGAGACTGGCAGGCAGAAATACAGAGAGACAGGCAGAAACACAGACAGAGAGACAGGCGGTCAGAAACACACACAGACAGAGAGACAGGCAGACAGACTAGCAAGTGGGCAGACAGACAGACGGGCAGGCAGACAGCCGGGCAGGCAGAAAGAAAGGCACTTCTGGCTGGCTAGCTAATCTACAAAGTGGGTGTATGTCTGAGGCTCAAGCCTAGGATGTTTACCACATAACCCCCCATTCCCTGTTCCAGGACTCTGGTCAAAGTTGTTGCACAGTGTGGCAAATAATGAGTTATTTGGGATACACCCTGTACAGTCATTGGCTGGTTAAGCATTGTGTTTTCTGTCCATGTGTATGTTCTCAATGGTGTCCTGAATAGGTGTGTATAATGTGTGTTCTGCATGGTGTTATGGGTAGGTTTAAGTGTGTATATGTGTGTGTGTGTGTATTCTCCAGGGTGTTATGGGTAGGTTTAAGTGTGTGTGTGTGTGTGTGTGTGTATTCTCCAGAGTGTTATGGGTAGGTTTAAGTGTGTGTGTGTGTGTGTGTGTATTCTCCAGAGTGTTATGGGTAGGTTTAAGTGTGTGTGTGTGTGTATTCTCCAGGGTGTTATGGGTAGGTTTAAGTGTGTGTGTGTGTATTCTCCAGGGTGTTATGGGTAGGTTTAAGTGTGTATATGTGTGTGTGTGTGTATTCTCCAGGGTGTTATGGGTAGGTTTAAGTGTGTGTGTGTGTGTGTGTATTCTCCAGGGTGTTATGGATGGGGAGGTTGACGTAGTTCAGGGTCAGCTGCAACATTTGCAGACAACGGGGTGTCCAGGGCCAAGTGCTTATGGGAAAGAATATAAGTTAGGGTGTTTGAACAATAAATTACTTTTTCTGGTTGGGTAATTCAACTCAAATGCAAGCACACACACACACACACATACACACACACACACAAATTCAGGTTTGATTTGCTCTGTTAATTTCTTTAATTAGGCATTCATTGCACTGGCATTTCTTTGCACCTGTAATAACACCTGCAGACTGTGTAAGCAATAAATAAACTTTGATTTGACACACACACACACACACACTTACAGTGCCCTACTTTTATGCACCTGGACCTCAGAAGCCTGCCTTGCAGAAACAGAAAGTATCTGGAATAGGATAAAGCAATTCCTCTTCTGAATTGATCAGGTGTAGCACTGGGTCAATCTGAGAACAGTACACTTTGCGGAAATGATAGTGATGTAAAGGCATTCTAAAAGTCAGAACAAGACAGGATTTAAAGACTGGAATGAATAAACCAAGGAATCAAAACAATCTGAGACTAAATAAGACATTTAAATACGTAATACCAGAATCCTAAAAACAATGTAAGAAATATATTTCAATGGCAGGATTAAAATATTATGGAATAATTATTCAGCATTAAATAGATCAAGACCTTTGTCCACCATCTTTGACCTTTCCCCTCAAAAGCGCGTCTCACCTGACCTGTGAGCACGTGGCCGCTGGCTTGCTTATACAAGCGCTGCCGTAGCCCGGGCTTAGGGCCGGACCTGGCTACTAGAAAACACTTTTGTGTAAACCGTCTTAACACTTAACATTCTACTCAGACGGAACAAAAACTAAACATCTCCGACAGCCAGGGGACAGGGCACCGGACCAGTGTTTGTTGTCACTATTCCGGCCCGTATATCGATAAGGTACCTGGCCGAGATCACGCGCTTTGCTCCAATCACCGTCATCCAGAGGCGGGTAAATGGATGTCGCGCGCGGGAGTAGCAACGGCCAGAGCGTACCCTCGTTTCGCTTCCCACACAGTGACGTGTTTTGACGGAGCCAAGCTGCTGTGTTGGTGAAAAGGGCGAAAATAATAGAATCCCCTTTCGGCACGAAAAGGGAAATTGCACAGGTAGACTGGAATCAACGAGGGATCGAGAGCACTGTCATCTTCCCGGGTAAATACGTTTCGTTTATTCATGGAGCTTTCTGGAGCTGTATCACTTCCAATGAATGGTCTATGTCTGGTCATCCTTATGTTATGTTATTCAATTGTAGCGTGTGCATTTGTTTCTGTGGTGCAACGAGGAGTCTGTAGAAACAGTTCATGTCAACAAACACATGGTAGGCTATGTTTTATGTGCAGAATATCTGTTTTGCCATAGTCAACAACGGTGTCAGTGTCGTTCTTTCCTCTTTGGTTTTGTCAGGCTGTAGTTTGTTCTAGAATTGTCACTTACAGATAGGCTATGTGGGCTATGCATGCCTAGTTAGTCATGTGGACTGGCGCGTGGCAGCTAAATAAATCGGCGTGAAGAAGATTTCAGGTGGATTAGCCACCACGAAATCACTGCAGGCACGAGACGGTGCACCTTTAACTTGTCTGTTGTGACAGCTCAGCCGTCATCCTGTTCTGAGTGTGTTTTCATTGTCACGAGATGAGAGCCATGCAGAATATCCCTCGACAATACCGAGGGAAGATGTGGGTGCCTGGGATCCCTAAGCAATTACGCACCGCTAGTTCAATGGTTCAGCCGTAGCCAACGCAGAGGAACGTTATGGCTCAGTGATCAGTCTATTATTTTTCATGGTTGCTGCATTGATACAGTGGCTGTGGTGGTATCCAGTGTCAGTTTCTGCCAACGCCAGTATCCCCGCCTCTCTCGCTGTCAGTCAGCAGAACCGGCAGTCAGACTCGAGGACTTGTGTTTGTTGGTGTTCCCCTCCGGTAAATCGCTCGCAGTGGGCAGAACGGAGGGAGAATGAGTGAGTCCTGCACTGGCCGAGTGAAACTGGAAGCGCCAAGAAACAGCAACTCACCGCCGCACCCCTCATGTCTCCAGTCAGCGGCTGTGCTACTCTTCCATTTTTGTTGGCAGCATCTCACCCTAGGACGCGGGTAGTGGGTGTGGGGGAGCTGTGTTGCAGTGGAATTATTTATCGCTTTGGGCCTGCTGGCACATTTTCCTTCAGTGGGACAGTAGCATACACCTGTCAGGCTATGGCAGCCTTTTCTTTACAGGGATGCTAAATGTGCACTATTTCCGTTAGTGAACAGTGTTTACTCTAGCCCACATTAGTTAACCTTAAATATCCCAATTGCTGGGGTTTTGCACACAATTCTTGGGGAAATGCTTTTCTTATGGTCTTTAAGGGGATACTCCGGTAACTTACATCATGAGAACATTTTGGAGCACGCCCCAACTGAACCAGCAACGCTGTCGTTGTAAGCATCATGTTCTGTCAGCCGAATCCCACTTGATCTTAGAGGACAAATGACTGCCAAGCTATCCAATCAGCTCAACAAAAGAGGAGCAGTTGAGAGCTGCTTGTCTCCTCCCTCTGCCCCAGAGGACCTCTGATTTGGAAATCCAATTTAAGACCTTGGTGTTGATCTGTGCCCTTATCATGTGGTCTGAAACCCATACCGTGACTTCACGGTGTGCTGACGACGTCCTACTTCAGGCTCTTTGTGTACCGTCAGGACTCTGACACATCCCTCATCACATAGATCATGCCGTAATTCCTATAATCACCTGCCGGAGAGGACCACATTTTTGTGCGAACGAAGACCAGGGAACAGCAGAGGATCCACTGAGAGAGGAGTAGAGACAGTGAGGAGATTTGTCCACTGACATGAAATATGATCCTGTCCTTAATGTAATACGAATTAGATTCCGTTCCTGAGCGCATTAAATATTGAACACTGGGCCCTGTGTTTCCAATAAGAACAGATTTGTGTCCTAACGGGCACCTGGTTCCCTTCTCTAGGCACTACATTTAACCGGGGCCCTGGTGAGAGTAGTGAGTTACATAGGGAATAGAATGCCATTTGGTGCAAGCCAAGTGAAAGTATTTATAGAGTTGTGGGTGGCAGCACTTTTCCCGCTCCGATTAATCAGGTTAAAGTTAGCTCCTTTAATGACTTGGGTCTTCTGCTCCTATGTGTCAGAGCAGGGCCATCTCATTAGGACCACGCAATCTCGTCATCCCTCCCAGCTTAATAGTGAAATGTCAGCCTCCTCCCAAACAGCATCCTACAAGTGTAGAATCGTAATTTGGTCACTGTTGCAGGGAAGCGTTTCAGACGTTTGGTGCCTTTGAAATGTGTAGTTAATCTGAAAACGTGTCATGTCACTACTGCAAGTTGTTCTGGATAAGAACGTCTGCTAAATTACCTAAATGTGAAATATCTGTGTTTTACAAAAGAAGGAACAACACTGTTACTGTTTCAACCTTTGATTCCCAATTTAGAATCTGTTTATCGTGTCTCTCCAACATTTCAAATGGGTACCTAAATAATTTATAGAAGAAGTATATTTGGCTTGCTTTAGCAGGCTTTTAAGGAAGATTCTTTGGGTCAATATAAACGAACTAGCTGCAGTCTTGTTCAGACTGACTTAGAAGATCACATCCTGTGTATCCGGTTGGTAGAGAGTGGTGCTTGCGACGTTGGGGTTCTGGGTTCGATTCCTACACGGGGCAAATAACAAAAAATATGAATGTATGCCTTCTCTGCTGTAACTTTCTCTGGGTAAGAATGTCTGCTATATGTGAAAATGTGCAATATCATTGTATTCTAAAGGGTGATTTCCTGGATGCATATTAAGGCTAAAACTTGGCTAAAATATTTTTTGAGGGTCTCAAATGAACTTGCTTTTTATTCCTGAACCTGGCTTATTCTGGGTCAGAGAAATCACCCTGAAGTGTAAAATCCCAAAATGTAAGCTGGCCTGTATAAGTAACATTTTGCTGACGCGTCCTCTCTCCTTCTCTCCCTCCCTCCCTCCCTCCCTCTCTCTCTCTCGCACCCCCCTGAACCTATGTTACCCATCATGCCCCCCCCCATACGCTTGTCAACTTGCCGGGGGACTGAATCTCTGATATGTGGTGAGTGTTTCATTTTCACTTTATTCCATCTTCTGCAATGTTTTATGAGAGGAGAGGTCAGCAAAAACTGCCGGTTTGTTATAGTCAGGACATGTAACAACATTTGCGTGTGTGTGTGCAGGCATTGTGCAACTGTGTTTAAAGTGTGTAGTGTTTACTGTGTGTGTGTGTTAATGCAGTGTGTATACGCGTGTCTGCATGCGTGCATGTGTGCGCATGTGTGTTTTAATATTCCTGTTAGGCGTGTGTATGGGGGCTCACGTGTTTTCTGCTGCCCATTGATTTTTTAATTGGGCTGCTGCTTCCGGAAGCTGTGTGGAAACAACAGGGAATGAAACAGTCCTGAAAACAAGGTGAAATGTACCATACAGAATTGCTGAGGCTGGGTTTTCCCTAACATCATGGTTACATCATGCTGGCACTCTCGGTGGCATTTTGAAGATGTTATATTGTACTTAACAGGTGTAGAATACATTAGGCTATGGCAAATCAAAGAAGCAAGTCGCCAGTTTATACGGGAATACAGAGAAGCCTGGTCATTTCTTGCTCTTGTCTCGGGGAGCACGATTGGTAGAGTCTCAGGAAAATATGAAACCCTAGTTGACTCCGCTTCAGCCAGGCAATCCCCGTGGACATACATCGGCAGTAGAATGGCCCGCACGGAAGACCTCAGTGACTTTCAACGACTCACTGACTTATGATGCCAGCGTTCCTCCGAGTCAGTTATTTAAATTTCTGCCGGGTCAACTGTCAGTGCTGCTGTGGATAGATCAACAGC
Source organism: Esox lucius (assembly GCF_011004845.1). Lineage (NCBI taxonomy): Eukaryota > Metazoa > Chordata > Actinopteri > Esociformes > Esocidae > Esox > Esox lucius. The sequence goes on along the minus strand of NC_047578.1, from coordinate 3,119,449 downwards.
AGTGCAGCCTTCAGTAGTGCCTCCGATTGCCATTGCTGCCGGTGTGAGGCATTGCCTTCAGAAGCTGTGAGAACTGATGTGGGGGAATACAGTTAAATACAGGTGAATACATATATTATAATTTTCACCTGGCACAGCCAGAAGAGGACTGGCCAACCCCTCAGAGTCTGGTTCCTCTCTAGGTTTCTTTCTAAGTTACGACCTACTAGGGAGTTTTTCCCAGTCACTGTGTATGAACTCCATTGTTGCTTGCTCTTCGGTATTTTTAGGCTGGGCATCTGTACAAGCACTTTGTGTTGGCTACTGATGTAAAAAGGGCTTTATAAAATGAACGTCATTGATTGAATACATGCGAAGGGGCATAACTCAACATCCAGACTGGAGATGGCAGCAGAGAGTAATGGAAGGGAAATGGTGCTACGTGTGTTCGCTGGCTGGGCAGAGGGATTAACACTTTGGAACCACCGTCCGCCCCATGGCGACCAGGCAGCGATGCCCGAAAAACAACATCATCACAGGGAGGAGAACAGCGTTTAAAAAAAAATACGAGGACAAAAAGATTCAGGGCAGATTTATCTCGTCCCTAGGAACTCCTTATATAACACTGAAGACAGTAGACTACACCTTTAGTCAATAGAAGAGATATTAGTACTGTCACATTTGACAGTGTCAAAGATTGGGAGGATGAGGCAGTTCCTATTTCAGAGAAATATGGATAACAGAAATGCTGGAGTTAGTTCTCCTGCATGTTTTTACAGGTAAAGCATTTGAACAGGTTGTCAAATGCAGACAAAGTAGATCACATTAAGGAACAACAAATGAAATCAGTGCTTTGTAGTTTATTTAGAATTCTTGGATATGTATATCACTTTTACAGCTGGTACAAATAGGATGTATTTGACAAAAGTCAGCTGTGCACGATGATATGTGGAGATAAGTGAATATAAACGTTACCAAATCTCTCCTCGGTAAGGTAGAGAATATACACATTACCAAATCTCTCCTCGGTAAGGTAGAGAATATACACATTACCAAATCTCTCCTCGGTAAGGTAGAGAATATACACATTACCAAATCTCTCCTCGGTTAGGTAGAGAATATACACATTACCAAATCTCTCGGTTAGGTAGAGAATATACACATTACCAAATCTCTCGGTTAGGTAGAGAATATACACATTACCAAATCTCTCCTCGGTTAGGTAGAGAATATACACATTACCAAATCTCTCCTCGGTTAGGTAGAGAATATACACATTACCAAATCTCTCCTCAGTTATGTACAAGCATACAATCACACATTTCTTCATCATGTCTCCTGCCTGAGTTGATGTCAGAAGAGGGACGGAGTGAAATAAGGTTAGACTTTAAAATGCACCTAAACTGACCCTTTGGATCCCCCTTTTGTTTTTGTTATATCAGAAAATGTACAATGTAACCCTTTCTCTGATATCCAATTGTATCTGTTTTAGCCCAATATCATTGCGACAACTCCCAATGGATTTGCGAGAGTCATTGCTTTTGTCGACCAGGAAGTCACCTTACGTTCACATTTATCTTTGTCGGCGTCCCTGCTCACTTCTGAGGCAGTTCTGACACTGCCTTCCCACTCCCATTCCCAATGCTGGACAAATTGCATTGCTCGAAGGGTTTACCAGCCACTGGTCAGCTGTCTGCACCGTCAAGGCTCAAGTTTTGGCCCCCCTGGAAGGCCAGATCTAAGAGTCTTTTTTAGTCATTCTTGTTCTTGGGAGTTTGAAGGGCTTTAGGAGTGGCCATAACACTGTCTGATCAGGTGCAGGAAAACACAGATGTGTGTGCCATTAACCTGACTAAGCAGTATACCTGAAAGAAGATCCCCTGCAGACTGGTGTCGAAAAGAACACTAACTGTCGGGGGAGGATCTCTTGACTTTTCAACCAATCCTGTACATGTACCCTAAAAGTAGGAACATACGCTTGTTCAGGATATTACAGGCATTAGGGATGTGCCGGGCTTTGGGGGTGTGCCGGGCTTTGGGGGTGTGCCGGGCTTTGGGGGTGTGCCAGGCTTTGGGGGTGTGCCGGGGTTTGTGGATGTGCCGGGCTTTGGGGATGTGCCGGGCGTTGGGGATGTGCCGGGTGTTGGGGATGTGCCGGGCGTTGGGGATGTTACTATCATTGGTAGCGCAAAATATCTTGCTAGTTGCTAGTGGAGTCCCGTAGATAGTTGCTTGTCACAATCATTTGGTCTCTGTTCCGTGACCTCGTTAGCCAGTGTAGAGGACAGATTTTTAATGAAAATAGGTACCCATGTACAGTGGGGAGAACAAGTATTTGAAACACTGCCGATTTTGAAGGTTTTCCCACTTACAAAGCATCTAAAACAAAAATCCAGAAAATCACATTGTATGATTTTTAAGTAATTAATTTGCATTTTATTGCATGACTTAAGTATTTGATACATCAGAAAAGCAGGACTTAATATTTGGTACAGAAACCTTTGTTTGCAATTACAGAGATCATACGTTTCCTATAGTTCTTGACCAGATTTGCACACACTGCAGCCACACTGGCCCACTCCTCCATACAGACCTTCTACAGATCCTTCAGGTTTCGGGGCTGTTGCTGGGCAATACGGACTTTCAGCTCCCTCCAAAGATTTTCTATTGGGTTCAGGTCTGGAGACTGGCTAGGCCACTCCAGGACCTTGAGATGCTTCTTACGGAGCCACTCCTTAGTTGCCCTGGCTGTGTGTTTTGGGTTGTTGTCATGCTGGAAGACCCAGCCACGACCCATCTTCAATGCTCTTACTGAGGGAAGGAGGTTGTTGGCCCTCGCGATACATGGCCCCATCCATCCTCCCCTCAATACGGTGCAGTCGATGCCCCTTTGCAGAAAAGCATCCCCAAAGGATGATGTTTCCATCTCCATGCTTCATGGTTGGGATGGTGTTCTTGGGGTTGTACTCATCCTTCTTCTTCCTCCAAACACGGCGAGTGGAGTTTAGACCAAAAAGCTCTATTTTGTGGTCATCAGACCACATGACCTTCTCCCATTCCTCTTCTGGATCATCCAGATGGTCATTGGCAAACTTCAGATGGGCCTGGTCATGCGCTGGGTTCAGCAGGGGGACTTTGCGTGCGCTGCAGGATTTTAATCTATGACGGCGTAGTGTGTTACTAATGTTTTTTTTTGAGTATGTGGTCCCAGCTCTCTTCAGGTCATTTACCATGTCCTGCCGTGTAGTTCTGGGCTGATCCCTCACCTTCCTCATGAACATTGATGTCCCACGAGGTGAGATCTTGCATGGAGCCCCAGACCGAGGGAGATTGACCGTCATCTTGAACTTCTTCCATTTTCTAATAATTGCGCCAACAGTTGTTGCCTTCTCACCAAGCTGCTTGCCTATTGTCCTGTAGCCCATCCCAGCCTTGTGCAGGTCTACCGTTTTATACCTGATGTCCTTACACAGCTCTCTGGTCTTGGCCATTGTGGAGAGGTTGGAGTCTGTTTGATTGAGTGTGTGGAAAGGTGTATTTTATACAGGTAACTTGTTCAAACAGGTGCAGTTAATACAGGTAATGAGTGGAGAACAGGAGGGCTTCTTAAAGAAAAACGAACAGGTCTGTGAGAGCCGGAATTCTTACTGGTTGGTAGGTGATCAAATACTTATGCCATGCAATAAAATACAAATTAATTATTTAAAAAATCATACAACGTGATTTTCTGGATTTTTGTTTTAGATTCCGTCTCTCACAGTTGAAGTGCACCTATGATAAAAATGACAGACCTCTACATGCTTTGTAAGTAGGAAAACCTGCAAAATCAGCAGTGCATCAAATACACCTGCAAATTTGCTATCTAAAAGTCCAGTGTAATAATGGACCACGTTAGACTAGGCCAACATTTGATTTAGACTGTTCACTGAAGCCAAGGATAGCCAAGGACCTTGGTCAGTGAGTCGGGTTCATAGACATGAATGTGGCCACAAACGAAGGCGCCAGGCCTCAAACTATTTTACCTATTGCACAGCTACAGATTGCTGATGTTGAAGAGCTGGAAACACAACACTTCATTTGGCAATTAGAGGCCAGAGAGAGCAGTGCCTCCAGTTGCCCCCTCCCACTCATCTGTCTGTGTAAGAACATCCTTTAAACTTTGACAGAGGAGGGGAGTGGTGGGGAGATTTGAACGAGTGAAGCTGAGTGGGGGAGTGGAGTCGGGAAGAGGGGAAGAACAGGGAGAGAAGTAAGAGGGAGGAGGGGGATTGAAAGAGAGGAGAAGGGAGGGGGGGTGGAGGAGATGAGTGGGGGAGAGGAGACGGGGAAAGTGAAGGAGAGGAGAAGAATGAGGGAGTGGAGAGGGGGAGAGGAGATGTGGACAATTTAGTCTTCGGGGTGGGGGGGATCAACTCCTCCTGGGAGGAAAGAATCGGGAGAGGAGAAGCGAGCGGAGAGAAGAGAGGAGAAAGGAGTGAGTCTGCAGGGTTGAGTGAGGATTAGGTGAGGGTTGTCGTGATCCCCTTTTCAACACCACCCAGCCAACACAGATGCTTGACGTCATGTGATGGGGGAGGGGTTATTGCACCCCCAGTTGAAATATATTATTGAAAAGACGTTGCTTTGTTTTCTGTCATCACGCTCTCCAAGTTGCCGATTCCTTTGTTCATGATTCGATGCCTGTTACATTTCATGGTTACATTTTTAGGGATTTTGGTCTGTACTTGTAAAACCAGTGTTAAGTGCTGTGGAATGTGAAACATTTATAGCATAAAGGTCAGTGTTCTGAAAGTTAACCGTTAGGTACTCAGATATGCCCAACAATTGTTGTATCCTTAAACACAGGTTTTCGAAATGCTAAATTCTTGGTTGGAGGAATGAAATCACAAGAACCTCCTTATTACATTATGATCCCAGCAGGCTTTGTTCCAGGATGACAGAGTTGTTTTAATCTGTATGTTTCCGTGTGGACATTCAATGATTAGTTCATCTTAAACAGTAATGAATAGCATTTTGTTTTAATATTAAAGGGTCAGACTTATTACACACTGAAGGAGATGGTTGTTTCTGTTTCCGGGTATTCTTACTTGTAAAGGTCTACACAATGGCTGTTATTTTGACATTGTGGGCAATACAATTATCCAATATTTGGATATGTTCCTTGTGGCTTGACTCTGATAGGAGTTACTAATCCCTTCACAAATCAGGACTTCACTGTCTGATGTGGTCCATGAGCTGTAATGTCAAGGATAGCTGGGTTTTTATCTGCCTTTGCTTGAAACTCCTCAGACAGCCCTTTGGCAAAAGATTCAGGAATAGGAGTTTAACTCAACAGCTATGTCTCTGTCACTAACAAACACAGTCATCGATCGGTCAGCTCTCATATTCCCTCAAAGGGTTTGCTGGAAAACATGCCATTACAGGAATAAAACCACAGAACCTGTCCAGTCCTCAGTGATGTCTGTGTGTCTGAATAGTGTTACTCTGATTAGACGCGTAGTGGTGTTCACGGTCTCAACACTGTGACTTTTGCCTTGATGCGTTCAACAGATGTTGCATGGAAACGTGTAGCTGTGTTCAGATCCCGAAAGCCCGGTCTCACATTGTGTCCGGGGCGACTTAAAGCACGTTTGCACATTCATCTGAAAATAGCCAGGCGAGATAATGTGTCGCAGTCGTGGCGGACACATCTTCCCTCGGCAGCAAAGTCACTGCTACAGCAGGACAGGAAAGGCACACCATTTGTTGTTCTAACTATGAGACTAATGTTCAGGCAGTGCAAGGCAAAGAGAGGTAGAAGAAATGATGCAGGTTATTGGTTTACACATGAATTAGGCCGCTATTAACAGATAATTGGTTGTCTGCTATGCTTATTCAACACTGTTCAAGGCTGTAGGAGCTTCTCTTTTATACTTTAAGCAGCTTGTTAGCACCAGGGTGCGTTGATCGGCCCAAGGAGATGGGTATTGTTTTGTCAGGCTGGTTGGGGGGGGGGGGGGGGCTGTGTTGTATTCGTTTTGATAGTGGACACGGATGCAGGAAATTAAATACCACCTGCTCAGCTGGTGGGAGAATCACAGATGTCAGTGGGGGGGGGGGGGGGGGGGGGGGGGTTGGGGGGGGGGTTGTGAACTGGCAGGGAGAAGAGCGAGGGGGAGGGATGGGAGGGGGAGGGATGGGTGGAGAGTAGATTTGGAGGGAGGGCGAATAGTAGGAACGTTCTGGAAGAGATGTGGTGATGCAAGAGCAGGACAGGGAGGGGGGCCATTGTGCGTGCGTGAGTGTGTGTTTGCGCGAGCGCCTGCTTGTCCTGCCGTCTGCTCCTGTCCTCTCTGGGGACCCAGTCTGGTTGCTGTTGTCATTTAACATCACCAGACCGTTTCGGTGCACCTGCTCCTTACAACAGGGAGAAGGGTGGGGCCATCGAAGATAGGGCAGGTCGTAACCGAACTAAAGAAAATAAAATTGTTTTCTTTTGCAGGAGTTAAGTTTAATCTAGACGCTGGTTGTGGGTCCGTTCTGGTGTTTCCTCCACATGTTGGTGAGAAACTGGAAACTTCACTTCCAGAGGGTTTTTGGAGAATAAATAAAGGCTATTTGTAAAATATAAGTATCATCACAAATACAGTAACGGTGACCATGATTGTTTTGCACAGTACGATGAGGACGTCAGAGCGTACAGAATTTGAACCATCGACTTGGGACAATTACGTCAACTGAATTTCCCCCCGCTGCTCTTGGCTAGAAGTGGCTTAGATATGCCAATTACAATCTCAGCGTGCCCTCCGAGACGGAAACCCGACCCCTGTCCCCACCCGACCGCAAATCTCATCAAACAGACGTTTGGCTGGTGGTACTACGGTTCTTTGTGAGAAACTGCGTACATAGACTTCATGGTTTACGTCTGTTTCTCAGCGGAGTGTTTACCATTACGAAGCTTTTATGCCAGGCGATTTGTTGACAGGCTACATCCACTACATATAGTAGCTACACTGATGATGTGTGGCTTTGGCAAAGTAACCCTCTCTTTTGGCCTTGATCTCGTCCTTTAAAGTAATGTTTCTCATTATTTGTTCAATGGGACGCAATTTATGTTATTCAAACGTGGACCATTTTCGGTGGGCATCGGTGGTATTTCTGGAGTTGTTCGGACGAGCTCTAGCTATTGTTGCTGCTCCTGCTTTTGGACGCCGTTGCTTTTAATCAACCATAAAACAATACCTGGGCCAATTTTTTATGTTTAAGGCCAGGCTGCATTTAATCGATTTTAAATCAATTTGTAGGCAACGCTATAGTTCACGAGCTTTCTTAAAAAACACTGAAAACGGTGACAATGTATATAATCCTTTCTAGATACTCCCAAAAAACGTTGATTTTATTTGTAAATTAACACATCTTCTGTATCCTTGGTTACGATTGCGCAGCCTTGGCGCCTGCCATCGAACACCAGCCCTGCATACAGTGATTGGATTAGGTTGGTCCTTACTCTTCCCCTATTGGCCACTGCTATAAATACATTTACCTCATTGCATACGGTGCCCCCTCCTTTTTACTAGATGCCAAACACATTTTTTTTTTTTAAAAGATAGCCCGGATAATAACACAAATGGAATTTCCACTCTGCTTATCAAATACTCAAAAGGAAGAGTGAACCAACCAACTGTTTTAATTTGAGGAGTATTTTTTTATTTTCATGAAATACAGAGAAAAGGGTAAGTGAAGTCTTAGAACCTTGTAGCAGAACGATGGGTTATGTATTGTGTGATGCGATGCTCGCGAGGAAAGAAATCTGTTGACATTTTTTTCACATTCGGCGCCATTTTCAGACAGACCATTTAAACACCTGCGGTACGTTTATTGCTAAAGTCTCCGTCGTTTGCATTTCATTACCAAAAATACGTTTAATTCTGACCAATGTATGTTTTTCCTACCCGTTCGATTGGTCAAAGGTGTGACAGTGCTTACTGGTGCGCTTAACAGTGGATTTTATGGAATAATCTAGAAATCTGACGATTTTGGTATTGCCATTGTGGTTGGGCTTGTTCAATCTGGGAACAGGGTAATGAATATATAATATTTTTCCAGATACAACCGTAACCCATCGGATAAGGAAGAGCGTCTGTAGAAATGACACACGAATTGACTGTCGATGTCTGGTGTTAAATTAGCCTATCTTATCAAAACAACATTGAGATCTTAAACCACAGATTCAATTATATCCAATTTCAGTGCAATAGTAATAAAGATAACTTTGTGCGTTTAGAAATATATCCTCAGGCTTATATTACATTATTCCAGGTCATAATCAGAGGATCAGAGCTTTACGCGGACAGTGAAACTGGTCGAATACTTTTTAAATTGAATAATAAATGTTAGACTACTTTATTTTAACATTTCACAGAGGGTTTGTATAACTAATTATTTATTTTAGACATTGAACAGGCATAGTCTGTGTGTCATTCTTTAAGAATTAATTACAATGGAGCATCTATCGAGTGACACGTCGTAGCCTGCAATCTAACAGAGGTTTTCCGATTCATAATCATTAGCCGAATCCCAGCGAGAGAACAAGATGTTGAAAATACGTATTTTTCGTTTTGCGCACTGGATGTCACCTCAACTGTACTGCTATTAGCTATTCAAATTGCCCAAGGACTCCTTGAAACAGAGTGTGTGTTTTCTGCAGCGCGACGGACGTAACCGCGAGCGGATGAGGGTTGCGGAGGGGCAGCTATTCCCTGATAGAACGTGAATCGGTGCTGCTGTCGGGCGGACCAACCTGACACAACACCGCTCAGTACAAGAAGCTGTTATACAGTGAATGTAACAGTAACCATGGATTTCGTTCCCTTTTATATTGTGCTAATTTCGACCAGGACCGAAAAACAACCGGTAGTGTGGACAGAGTGAGCGTAGTGTATGTAGAAGAAACCCCAACTTGGCCTGTCATAGCCAGACACTATTTTTTTTTACTGCTTACAGGTGTGACATTTCCCAGCGCGGTTGACGTAGGGCTGTAGCCTTAGCAACCCGTCTACCCGCTTCACGTCTTGTTGCGTGGGTGACATTAGTGCAGAGAAGCGGCTAAACGGTCCGAGTCTGTCCTAAACTTTACCCTGTTGCCTGAATAGTGTACTGCTTGTGCACCATGCAGAGAGGTGCCCTTTGTTTTAGGCCTATATGTCCTCGCTGCCTCTCTTGCTCTGTCTCGCATGCATACCTTTTCTGTCAGTCTCTCTATTGGTTAATTCTTTCTTCGTTGTCTTTGTCTTTCAATTTCACTTCAGTTTCATTTTAAAATTCATTTTTGAGTGTGTTATTAGATGTTGTGCACAAATGATGCATGACAAGGGAAAACAAATAAATAGATGGATACTGATTAGGTTCACAATGTTTGTACAGTTCATCTACCAATGGGTCGCACATCCTGCTGCTGTGATTGCACATTTCAGTATTTTGCCTGAGAGACAGGGTTTTGTCGATGTTTGATTTGGTTTCAAATTATTTGTGGGTCTGTATGATTTGAGGTCTGATGTCAGCGTCTCTGATGTCTTACATTTGTCCGGAGATCAGGAAGTGCAGATCTGCTTCCACCCCATATTGTGGGCTGTGCAGGGCCCTGGTCACTGAATCTGTACCTGGTCAAGGTGATTTTCCTGATTTTGGGTCTGTCACGATGTGATTCTGCCACTGTGTGCTTTGTTCAGGTCAGGGTTGCGTTCCAAGTTACTTGGTTTCTTTCTCTCTTTCCCTCCATCTCTGTATCTCTTCATTTCTATCATTCCCTCTGCCTATCTATCTCTGTCTGTCTCTATCTCTATGATATTCTATTTCTAATTTTTCTCATTCTTTACCTCTCTTTCGCTTTTATTCTCCCTGTCTCTCATTCTCTATCTCTTTTTCTCTATCAGGCTCTCCATTTTTTTCCCTCACTTGTCAGCACTCTGACAGAGAACAATTAATCCCCCTGGCACAGCTCTTTGGTGAAATTGTATTTAATTCTCCTGAACGCGTTTTTCCATGGGGAATAGTGGGCAGTCGCTCACGCTCTCCCTGGCCACGGCCACTTGGCCCTGTGTGGTCTGTCTGCTCAGGTGAGATGTGTTAGAGACTTCAAACATTTATTTGACCGTTGATTTCGGTTACTGTCATCAATGCCACCTGAGTAGTAATTGGTCAGCAACCCCCCCCCCCCCACCCCCCCCACCCCCCCACAACCCATCACCATCCACCCCCGGCCTCCAGATCTGTTGATCTGTCCTTCACCACTCTCTCCCAGTGGAACTGCTGAGGGCACTATTTTCTTTAGTGCGAATTGGGACTCAAGCTTTCATCAGTTACCCCAGCCACCATATTCTGGTAGGTTCTTGGAAAATCCAGCCTGAAAACTCTTAATGGCGTTGCTCGTCAAATATCCAATGCTCTTTAAACTCCCTTTAAACTAAGTAATGTGGGACAGACACGCTGTGCTGTCAGACGGGGTCATCAGGGCGCTGGAGGGACGGAAGCACGTGCAGATGAGGGTGTGTGATGGAGGGAGAGAAGGAGGGAGAGATGACGGAACCTAGAGATGGAGGGATTGAGAGAGGGAGGTATGCAGAGAAGGGGCGATAGTGACTAAGGTGAGTAATAGATGCTGGATAAGACAAGAGTGTATAGAGGAAAGTTTGAGGGAGGGAGAGACTGAGGGAGGGAAGGAGAGGGGGAGGGAGGGGGGGGGTGCTGGTGACCGGGGCAGCTGATAGACCGATCCAGCTGTCTTTGCCCTCCACATCAGCATGCCCTGACACACACACACACACACACACACAGAGAGAGAGCTGGCCAGCTCTAATCCCACGCAGGACCGATTAATTTTAAATCCTCTTTCAATCCTTAAGCTTGCTTTCAGCACCCAGCTACAAGCTACCAAAACGTTTTAGACGTTTATATTCCACTTTGGTGCATCTTTCTTTGGTGTCACTGTTTCTCCCTCCCCACTGCACATCTGGGGGCGTAATGCCCTGACAGAGCTGCTCCGCAGAGAGCTTCCCTGTTTAGTGAACTTCTTCATATATTAACTTCTATTTCCGTAGGGCACCGATTCTTCCCTTGCCTTCAGACCTTTCCCACTCGTCGCAAATTCTTCCCGCTAACTCTTTCGTGGGCTGCTATTTCCGTCATCTATCTCTGTGCGTCTGTCTGTCTGAACGTCTTGTCCTGTGAAAACAAAAACCAATTCCCACATATGACAATGCAAATATTTCTCTAAGGATTAATAGGATATTCAACACATGATGCTTCCTTGTTGTTGAGTTCAGGGTCTTTGTATCAGCCTCAGCGTCTCCAGGACCCGTCGTCTATTGATTTATTTAAGAGCTGTTTGACAGGTCCCTGCTAGATTAAATGCAACACTTGATTAAATGAGGGCTAGTGCTGTATTAAAAGCAGGTGTGTAAATCACATAAGCCCTGTATAGAAATGATGCCCTATTTACCCTTTAGTTTGTCTGCCATGGCTAGGAGACATCTCACTGCCTTTTTAAAGAAAAGGGACTCGTTTGACTGGCGCTCCATTGGTGACGACGTCTCATCTTGCCAATGTTTATTGATACGGCGTGGGCCACAGCAAGTTAATTGTTGTATCTCAACCCAGATCTGACGTGCCCGAGACAGCATTTTCCACCGCTGTCATCAGAGGGTGAAATCTTTGGTGGAGGAATGGTGACAACACCTCCAAAATGTCCACGTCACATCCTTGTTACAGGTGACATTCCACTCAAGGAGACAGTCACAGCTTTGACCGTTGTGTCGGTGGTTCTCAGACCTCTCTCCTCGGGTCCCCAGGGAGAATGTTTACCAATGTGTCTGAGATCTGGCTCACCTGAATCCCTTACATGATGACTCGTTTGTCATGTTTCATCAGGTGTGAATAAATTACATTTGATCCAAGGGGAGAGGTCTACTGGACCGCACTGTATTTGTGCGAGAGGATCTGGTTCTGGGGTTTCTCAGTGTGAGCTCCAGAGGGTTGTTCTCTAACTCAGACAGGCAGGTCTGGGTTTTAAAGGACAGCAGTAAATACATTTCTTCGTTTTTTGCAAATGGAAAATGTCTCCGGTAGAGTTTGGGCCATTAGCCCATTTAAAAAGTATTTGCTCACCAGTGACACACGAGAACTAGATTGACCTTCTCTGTACACATGGGATGCAGTCATTAACAGTCTGTCATTAATGTATAGTCTGTAGATTGACAGCTTGGAGCATTTCCGGTACATTTACATCTTAGTCATCTAGTTGAAACACTTAACCCATCCTACTGAAGGGGGACTATCTTTTTGGGCTTGTCCCCCTGTGGGGTGTGTCCTGCTGGGTTCGGACACAGGTCAAAGGTGGTAGGTTACACGGAATAGGATGCCGTTTGGGACAGGGAGCCTGTGTGTTTTGACCTGGCATGGGGGTCAGAAGTCAAAGGTCTTGTGTCCTTCAGAGAGGAACGTCCTACAGACCTTCCCCTATTCAATTCAGTGATGTCCGTTATGGTTCCAACAACCTGGACCTGTTACTCCCTACCACTTTCCCTGCTGGGCCACGCTGAGCCATTCTGCTTTCTTTCACTGCACATCCAGCGTGTGTAGAGCGTGTGTAGAGCGTGTGTAGAGCGTGTGTAGAGCGTGTGTAGAGCGTGTGTAGAGCGTGTGTATAGAGCGTGTGTACAGTGTGTGTACAGTGTGTGTGTGTCAGTCACGTCTTATTTCATAACCGACCAGGCTGACTTGGTGAGGGGATGAGACGACGGGAGGGGATGAGACCACGGGAGGGGATGAGACCACGGGAGGGGATGAGACCACGGGTGGGGTAACGGAGAAATGAGAGAGGAAGTGAGATTTTACACTGTGTGTGTGATGGAGGGTGTAGGGAAGGCTACGAGGAGGAGAACGTGTGGAGAGGGGAGTCCTTTCCTTCTTCATCTGCCCCCTCCTCCTTCCTCACTCACACTATCTCTGTTTTTCTGTCCCTCTCTTCCTCTGCCTCTTTCTGTCACTCTTTCGTCTTCGTTTTCCATCACTTTCTTCTTCAGATCTCCCTATTCTGACAGATCCTCATACTGTCCCTGGTCCAGGACAACATAAGTGGCCGGGTTTCATGTTTAATATCTGCCCCAGCCTGACCATGCTAATACCCCGTGCATATTTTACACTACCGGTAGTATCCCACACCAAGACCTGATGGTATAGCCCGGTAAGCCCTCGACATGATACACAGGCTTCGTCATGATCCAGTTAAGCTGGTGACCCCCCCCACCCCCCCCCCCCCCGTTCTGTCCCGGTATGCCTAAGCCGGCGTCCGTGTCCCAAATGGCTCCCTATTCCCTGGTCAGTGCTCCATTTCTGACCAGGGCCTGTTGTGCCCCCGAGAACAAGGCGCGGTTTGTGTAAATACGTGACGAGCCGCCGGGCTGGCGACGCAGATTCTCTCTCCCTCTCTTCCACACACACACACACACACACACACACACCAGGAAGGTTCAGTCTGCGGTGGGGTTGTTGATGAAGTGGGGAATAGACACACAGGAATACACACTCACCTAAAGGATTATTAGGAACACCTGTTCAATTTCTCATTAATGCAATTATCTAATCAACCAATCACATGGCAGTTGCTTCAATGCATTTAGGGGTGTGGACCTGGTCAAGACAATCTCCTGAACTCCAAACTGAATGTCAGAATGGGAAAGAAAGGTTATTTAAGCAATTTTGAGCGTGGCATGGTTGTTGGTGCCAGATGGGCCAGTCTGAGTATTTCACAATCTGCTCAGTTACTGGGATTTTCACGCACAACCATTTCTAGGGTTTACAAAGAATGGTGTGAAAAGGGAAAAACATCCAGTATGTGGCAGTCCTGCGGGTGAAAATGCCTTGTTGATGCTAGAGATCAGAGGTGAATGGGCCGACTGATTCAAGCTGATAGAAGAGCAACTTTGACTGAAATAACCACTCGTTACAACCGAGGTATGCAGCAAAGCATTTGTGAAGCAACAACACGCACAACCTTGAGGCGGATGGGCTACAACAGCAGAAGACCCCACCGGGTACCAATCAGCTCCACTACAAATAGGAAAAAGAGGCTACAATTTGCACGAGCTCACCAAAATTGGACAGTTGAAGACTGAAGTCAGAATTTGGCGTAAACAGAATGAGAACATGGATCCATCATGCCTTGTTACCACTGTGCAGGCTGGTGGTGGTGGTGTAATGGTGTGGGGGATGTTTTCTTGACACACTTTAGGCCCCTTAGTGCCAATTGGGCATCGTTTAAATGCCACGGCCTACCTGAGCATTGTTTCTGACCATGTCCATCCCTTTATTACCACCATGTACCCATCCTCTGATGGCTACTTCCAGCAGGATAATGCACCATGTCATAAAGCTCAAATCTTTTCAAATTGGTTTCTTGAACATGACAATGAGTTCACTGTACTGAAATGGCCCCCACAGTCACCAGAGCTCAACCCAATAGAGCATCTTTGGGATGTGGTGGAACGGGAGCTTCGTGCCCTGGATGTGCATCCCACAAATCTCCATCAACTGCAAGATGCTATCCTATCAATATGGGCCAACATTTCTAAAGAATGCTTTCAGCACCTTGTTGAATCAATGCCATGTAGAATTAAGGCAGTTCTGAAGGCGAAAGGGGGTCAAACACAGTATTAGTATGGTGTTCTTAATAATCCTTTAGGTGAGTGTATACCTCCTGTTTGTGCCAATGTGCCTCCAACCCTTTTGAACCTGACATATTTGGACACAAGCGCCAGCGGAAGGTATCGACCCTGACCCCATCACAGAGCGGGCACCCTCTGCAGTCCAACCCAGGGGAAGTAAGAGCACGCTTCTCTCTTAACGAGAGGACAATTAGCGGTGGCGTAATTGTTGGGGGGGGGTAATGGTGATAACTATGGCGATAATGATGGCAACAACAATGGTGATAATTATGTGCTAATGAGGGCAATGGCGATGGTAATAATGATGGCAACAACGCTGGTGATAATTATGTGCTAATTAAGGCAATGGCGATGACGATAATGATGGCGATAACAGTGGTGATAATGGTGGACCGCTGGGAACAGGAGAGAGGTGGGCTGAGGTGCAGCAGAATGGCAGTCCTGGGATCTGTCCCCAACGAGATTCCTTTTAAAGGGCACTACTTTTAACACTGGGTGTACCAAGAAGTGCACTTTGACATTTCCCAGTCTCTCTCTTTATCCCTCCCTGTCTTCCTCTGTCCCTCCTCCCCCCTGTCTCTCCCTGTCTTCCTCTGTCACTCTCCCTCCCTCGGTCTGTGTCTGTCTCTCTATCTGTAAATACTCTGTATGTATGTCTGTTAGCATGATGATTCTCTCCTCTCCACACAATATGCGCCGTGTTGAACCGGCTGTTTTGTCTTAACTGAAAAATAGACCCAGGACAACACGACGAGTCCCAAATAAACAAAACCTCCTCAAACACTTTTACCTTTTCTCTGGTTATTCCCAAATGTAGCTTTTGCCATGACGACAGACGAGGCGACAGAGAGCCAGCAGAAGAAGCCCAGTCACCAGGAGGTAGAGCCGCGGCAGATCACTCCGCCCGACCCCCAGGAAGTGGGGCAACGTAGCGCTACTGCCTCGCCCCAGAGTCCCGACTCGCCTTCGCCCTCCTCACCCCAGGAGGAGGTGAAGCTGAGGCCCCGGCAGCGAACATCGGCTGGCCGTGGCCTCTCCCGTCTGTTCTCCTCCTTCCTGAAGAGGAGGTCCGAGTGTGAGGGGGAAGGGGGAGAGAAGGGAGGGCACGGGGAGGAGGGCAAGGCGCCCATTGCCGACTGCGAGCCGGAGCTGAGGATCGAGGGGGACCAAAACCTGGACCTGCACTCCATCAGCAGCAACGAGGCCCAGGTGACTTCCCGTCACTCCCTTCACACTCTCACACGGGTGACTCCCCGTCACCCCCTTTACAGTCTCACACGGGTGACTCCCCGTCACCCCCTTTACAGTCTCACACGGGTGACTCCCCGTCACCCCCTTTACAGTCTCACACGGGTGACTCCCCGTCACCCCCTTTACAGTCTCACACGGGTGACTCCCCGTCAACCCCTATTACAGTCTCACACGGGTGACTCCACGTCACGCCCTTTACAGTCTCACACGGGTGACTCCCCGTCACGCCCTTTACAGTCTCACACGGGTGACTCCCGTTCACCCCCTTTACAGTCTCACACGGGTGACTCCCCGTCACCCCCTTTACAGTCTCACACGGGTGACTCCCCGTCACCCCCTTCACAGTCTCACACGGGTGACTCCCCATCACCCCCTTTACAGTCTCACACAGGTGACTCCCCGTCAACCCCTATTACAGTCTCACACGGGTGACTCCCTGTCACGACCTTTACAGTCTCACACGGGTGACTCCCTGTCACCCCTTTACAGTCTCACACGGGTGACTCCCGTTCACCCCCTTCACAGTCTCACACGGGTGACTCCCCATCCCCCCCTTTACAGTCTCACACGGGTGACTCCCCGTCAACCCCTATTACAGTCTCACACGGGTGACTCCCCGTCATGCCCTTTACAGTCTCACACATGTGACTCCCCGTCACCCCCTTTACAGTCTCACACGGGTGACTCCCCGTCACCCCCTTTACACTCTCACACAGGGCTGTTTACGTAATGTGTGTGTGGTTGTGTAATGTTTGTGTATGTTGATGTGTAAGGTTAAGTATGTGTGAATGTGAGTGTGTGTGTGGCTTCTACCTATGGTGCGTTCAAGACAACCTGAAAGTAGGACATGACTTGCCTACGTCTTCAGCGCGTTCAAGGCGACTGGAAATTGCAGCACCACGAGCTCAGACAGGGAATAAATCATTCTGAAGAGTCATTTAACTAGAGAGCATTGTCCTAGAACTTTCCAACCTGGAGATCACTGACGTCTCGGTCTGAACTAGTTTTATTCCGAACATTCAGCCTTGTACACGTACAAACAGTACTGCTTCGCTGTGAAAAATAAAAGCAGAGGTTGAACGTTTTCCTGAAGACCTGTTGGGGTTAAGGCCTGTTCAGTGATTTGCTTTAGAGTTGCATGTTTTGAGCAGGATTCCGGGTCTCTATTGAAGTCAGCACACGGGGCATGGTAACGTTCAGGACAGCATGGTAACGTTCAGGACAGCATGGTAACGTTCAGGACAGCATGGTAACGTTCAGGACAGCATGGTAACGTTCAGGACAGCATGGTAACGTTCAGGACAGCATGGTAACGTTCAGGACAGCATGGTGACGTTCAGGACAGCATGGTGACGTTCAGGACAGCATGGTGACGTTCAGGAATACGGCGGGACAGCCTGGTGAGCAGGGGGTGCCTGGGAAAAGGGTCAGAAGAGGATGGAAGGGGAAAGGAACAACTGAAGCTGGGAGGTGGAAGGTGGCAGGGCGTGCCGGGCCAGCGCCTGTTGAGGTTTGAAGCTCATTCAGGAAGTCTCCAAGGGCACCTGGTTGGACGATCCATGAGAGGAATGTTAATATTGAACACGTGACATTGACAGCATGGAGTTGAAACCAGCACAAAGAAAGGTGACATGTGACCGTGATAGATTACTGTACCTGGTCTAAACGCTCTCCTCATAGTGTCATTGTCGATGTGTCTCTCTCTGTCTCCCTCTCTCTGTCTCCCTCTCTCTGTCTGTCTTTTTGTGTCTGTCTCTCTCCAATTCAAATTGTCCCTCTCATTCTCCTTCTCCCTCCCTCTCCTCCCTACTTCTTCCTCTCCTTCTCCCTTTCCTCCCTCTCCTTCTCCCTCTCGGAGGTCATGCCTCAGATCAGTGACTCATAGTGAGGCTCCCGTCGGCCTCCGAAACGCCTCCCTACGTGGCGGGCTTCATTTGACCAGAGCCCAGAGGCTGTTTGCCACTAGGAGTGGCAAAGGATTAAGGATGTAGGGAGCCTTTTGGGACTCAGCCAGAAACACGGGAGTAGCCAGTGACTTGGTCCTGGCCCAGTGGGACGTGGAAGGTTTGCCTGGCCGACTGGCTCCGGTCGCCCATGCTTCCTTTCCTCCGATCGGCAGCTATTTTAAGGCTCTCTGATCCTTCCATCAAGGTCTCTGGCGTTCCTTCGAGGCGCTTCGCTGTAGTGACGCTTTTTACAGTTGTATTTTCTTTTCGCCGGCGTTCAACCGACTAATGACGCTCGTGTTTCAAAGTCAAGGTAATGAAGTGTGTGTGTTTATTGTCTGGACGTTCTGTGAGACTGAACGCAGCCCGCTGGACATGCTGCGTATATCAATATGTTGTCTTTGTCAATACCTTTCTTCAAGTACATTTCTTACAAATAAAGGCATCTCAAGGAGCTTAAACATATTGTAATCGTTTTAATTATAAAAATGATAGAACTGGACATATTTAAATAATTTAAAAAAAATACTGATTTACATTGTAAACCATAATACTAAGATTGGACATGAGAGATGAATGCCATCAATATAAATAAAAACACAGAGCATTGACGTTAGTCAAACAGCCTTTTAATTTTTGTTTTTTTAAATAGATATGGTTAAAATGTAGTATGTTAGATTGTCTTGTCTTTTCTCCAGCCCTTCCCGACAAACCAGAAGGACGACCCAGACACAGAGAAAGATTCAGACGACGAGGGCGAGAAGCAGGAGGAGGAAGACGAGGAGAAAGGAAACGAGGACGGTGCCCAGGAGAAGGAGAACGAGGAGCCCAAGCTCGAGGCAGCGGGGGAAGGAGAAGCGAGACAGAACGAGGGGGCAGACGGAGAGAAAGTGGGAGAGGAGAAGACGGCGGAGGGAGAAGCCAAGCCTCCTAAGATTCCTCGTCGACCCAAGATCATGCAGATCAAAGTCACTCTCCTAGACGACACTCTGTATGAGTGTGAGCTGGATGTAAGTCAAGAGTTGTTGTAGCTGTGAACCCAGGGGTCACAGCTTAGTTAGACCAATTTGGTTGTGCTGTTTTGCCAAACTCTTTTTCGGCATGGTCACCTTTTGTGGGCGTGGCCCCGGGAAGGTCGCATCCCGTGGGTTCCTAATTTCATGAGTGCCGTCTCCTCTGTTGCTGTAGAAACATGCCAGAGGTGTGGAGCTTTTCACCAAGGTGTGTGACCACCTGAACCTGCTGGAGAGAGACTACTATGGTCTAGCCATCTGGGAGTCACCCTCCGTCAAGGTCTGTAGACCGTCAATGACCCTAAACCTAACCTTCGTCAAGGTCTGTAGACCCTCACTTGACCCTAAACTTGCCCTCCGTCAAGATCTACAGACACATCTTGATCATAATTCACCATGACATGTATTCACGTGTAGATTTGCACGCCTACCTTACAGAACACAGTTATACACGTGCTTCTGAATCCACGTTTTGTCTCTGATGAGCTTCCTGTTTTGCCTCCCCAGACTTGGATGGACTTCACCAAGGAGATCCGTCGGCAGGTCCAAGGTAAGATTTAATACTGCACCTACAGTACCATTACTTAAATATGCATACAGCTCTAACAGCAGTGGAATTGAAATCCGGCCCTCGAAGCCAGTTCCACTCCATATTTCCATTGCAACCCTCTAGGGTCTCAGCCTTCTGTTCTACCTCATCATTGCACACGCCTGTTGTCCCAGGTCTTAATTAGTCCCTGATTAGGGGGTTGCAATGAAACTATGGAGTGGAACTGGCTTAGAGGGACATGTGAATCCCACTGACTTACAGTATCAATAAAAATAAAATGTTACAACAACCTTTCACTGTCGACAACTGTGCAGTAGACGTTCATAAAGGTCATAATGACTGTGCTTAGCGTTGAAGCTTAAGAAAGTGCAATAATCTTATAATATATAAAACCCTCTCAAATTTGGCAGAAATATTCTAAAATATCAGTAACTGCAATACGTGAAGTGACATTGAAGTGGTTCATAGTGAATGCAAAAGAAAACCCCCAAATGATTGATCTGGTGGACTGAGGTGGTCGAGCGGTTTAAGACACTGACTCTGGAGCTTGTGTGCAGTGTTTCTACCCTCAATGAAATACAAATTAACTTAGACTTGTGCATATTCTTGCTTACTATTAACAGCAATTTCTGTATGCTAGTTAGGCTGCCAGCATATACGAATGGGAGTTAGCATTTTGCAGCAACGTCTTTTAAACCTAAACAGGTCAGTGTATACATAGAGAGCAGCAGAACAAGCCAAATAAATTTGAAAATGGGACTTGATTTACTGCAACTGTGTTTTTTTTCTCTCACAATAAATAAATTGTGATGGATTTGACGAATGACCACATTTTGGACTGTGCTCCATGGACATAATCCGGCTGTTCTATGACCTACGTTTCCGAGTTCTGTTGCTTACCGGAGTTCCTCGTGTGTCATGGCCTCTCGCCAACATCCTGGTAATAGACTGTAGCGAGGTTTATGAAACACGGTGACACCCACCCATTTTGTACTCCGCCCACATAGGTGCAAAGTTAGACAAGATCTGTGCAGACACACAGTCGTGTACAGGTGAGCCGAAAACGCCGTCGTCATCCATCGCTCATTGGTCATATTCATTAGTGCACACCGTAGTAAAGCATTCGGCAAACGGAACCAAAATGAGGGGGTTTTATTGGACCAGTTCAGGTTAGTTTCAGTCTTCCCTGTTTCAGTCAGTTTTCTTCGGTTTGGTGCCTAGTGAATACGACCTAGGTCCTTCAGTTTGCATGTTATAGAGGAACCTCATCTAAGGAACCCACTGTGTCGTCATGCTTGGCCTTGGTGTTTCCTCACAGGCACCAGCTATGACTTCACCTTCAACGTGAAGTTCTACCCACCAGACCCGGCCCAGCTCTCTGAAGACATCACCAGGTACCGATCCATAACCCCCCCGTGCATGCCAGGTTGTTTTGCCCTCCTGCTGCTTTGCTCCTGTTTGCCATTTGCCCGTTGTCTTTCTCTCCACCTCTCACCATGGCTCCTGACCCTGCCAGCTGAGTTCATTAATAAACTGGATTGTTTTGTCCTTCCACCGGCTCACCTCTGCCCCCCACCCCCACCCCCACCCACGATTGCATAAACGTCCTGGCTTAAACCTAATTAACGCTGTCACACCAAGGGGGGAGGTTGGAAACAACTGCTCCTTCCTGGAAGCCCCGTGGTCCTCTGGCATTAACCCTACATCTGTGGTCCTCTGGCATTAATCCTACGTCTGTGGTCCTCTGGCATTAACCCTACGTCTGTGGTCCTCTGGCATTAACCCTACATCCGTGGTCCTTTGGCCTTTTAACCCTACGTCCGTGGTCCTTTGGCCTTTTAACCCTACGTCCGTGGTCCTCTGGCCTTAAACCTACATCCGTGGTCCTTTGGCCTTTTAACCCTACATCCGTGGTCCTTTGGCCTTTTAACTCTACGTCCGTGGACCTTTGGCCTTTTAACCCAATGTCCGTGGTCCTTTGACCTTTTAACCCAATGTCCGTGTTGTGCTGGCTGCTTGATTTCTGCCAAGATGGTGGCAGGTCCAAATATACTGCACAATGTTTTAAAGAAAACCTCCATTGTCCCAACAAGGATGTGTATTAATCTTCAGGTTTTTTCCGCTGTCAGTGCACCTTAGTTTCAGAGCAGTTTAGCTACAGCCCTAATCTCCTCCCCAGGTACTACTTATGCCTCCAGCTGCGTAAGGACATCCTGGGGGGTCGTCTGCCCTGCTCCTTCGTCACGCTGGCCCTGCTGGGGTCCTACGCGCTGCAGTCGGAGCTGGGCGAGTATGACCCAGAGACCCACGCTCCGGATTACGCCAAGGACCTGAGACTGGCGCCCGGCCAGACCAAGGAGCTGGAGGAGAAGGTCATGGAGCTGCACAAGACATACCGGTGAGGGTGCACGTGCACGCACACATGCGCACGCACCTCATTGAGCTGCATGTGTGAGTGGGAGGATATATCCACTCCTCCATTCATCACCACGCTATTCACGTTTTCCCTCCTGCTGGAGACTCTTCTGCTATTTTAAATATCACTGATGTGATGTTTTGTATGAAATGCATTCGCAGTAGGAGGACATAAGGGTTGATTGATCTTGTACATCTTTACTTTCTTCTGGTTTGTAATATTGTACTTGGTTAGTGTTACAGTTTAATGCCGTTTCAAACATTTGCATACACCAGAAGTTTACACTTCCTGTTTCGCAGGAGAATTACGGCAGCAACACTGGTCAAATGATGGCACATCGCCTGTGTGTGTCGGTCGCCTGTGTGTGTCGGTCGCCTGTGTGTGTCGGTCGCCTGTGTGTGTCGGTCGCCTGTCTGTGTCGGTCGCCTGTCTGTGTCGGTCGCCTGTCTGTGTCGGTCGCCTGTCTGTGTCGGTCGCCTGTCTGTGTCGGTCGCCTGTCTGTTTCTCCATGTTAAATCATTATCCCTGCCAGCGTGTCACATGTCACCTGTCCGGAATCACCCAGCAGGACAACAGCGCGTCCCTTCTGACTCGACAGTCTGTCCCGCCCACAGGTCCATGAGCCCCGCCCAGGCTGACATGGCCTTCCTGGAGAACGCCAAGAAACTCTCCATGTACGGAGTGGACCTGCATCAGGCCAAGGTAACGTAGCCGGTCAACAGGGCGGCCGTTGTGTTCGGTAGGCTGCATTCCTTGCACCAAAACAGTAGGGACTTCGGAGTGGACTCAGTACCGGCGTTCGAGCCACAACCTGCAAATGGCTAGAAAATGCCACGACGCTGGCCGGGTCGGGAGTCCTGCCTCCCTGGTGTTGCCCTGGAAACCAGTTATTCTCACATCTGTCCTGATGAGCACCAGGCAGGGCCAGGTGATCATTATAATTATGATAATTATGGTGATGACAGGAACGTGGGCCGTGTAGCAAATGGCGCCCTATTCCTCATGGGCCCTGGTCAGGAGTGCACTAGCTAGGGTGCTCGGTTGCGGTGTTTTACGTAATCGTGTTCGATTTCCCCCCCCTCCCGCCGCTGCTCTGAGTCAGCTGTGAAGACAGGGTTTCTGTCTCTTCACGGAAAAAAAGACTGCAGGCTCAATGGCGGAAATGAGGTCAATCTGTTTGCATCAAAACCGGGGATTTAAATAAAATGTGGATGTGAGGAATCCTGAACGGGAGGTATATGCTGCCCCCAGGTGGATGGATGTTGACATTGCACAGCTGGGCTGTGCAGCTCCGGTCCCGGAGAGACAAGTCTTCTGGTTTTTATCCTCTCCTTTTAATCAGAGACTGAGTAAGACCTGTTACTAGGCCATACCAGGAGGGAATTAACCAGCAGGCAGAACCCCCCCCCCTCTCAAAATGATGAAGCCCTTGGGGACTGGAGTTGAATAGCCTTAAAATAAACAGTTATCAAATCATGCAAATGTTTGCTCCAGCAACGTTTTTCACTCAGCCTCCCTTCCATCCACCGCAGGATCTCGATGGGGTGGACATCATGCTGGGGGTTTGTTCCGGGGGTCTGATGGTCTACAAGGACAAGCTGAGGATCAACCGGTTTCCCTGGCCCAAAGTCCTGAAGGTCTCCTACAAGCGCAGCAGCTTCTTCATAAAGATACGCCCCTCAGAGGTCCGCTGGTTTCTCTTTTATTTGTATTTATTTTTATTTACACCATTATTTTCACCAGGTTTGGAATGATTAAGAACACGTTCTTATTGTCGGCAATGACCTGAGTGCAGTTTTGGGTTAACCACCTTACTCCGGGACAGAACGACAGATCTTTTCTGCCTTTGCCGGCTCTGAGATCAGAACCAGCTAAATGATTGATGTATTTTAATGTTGAAACCCCCAGGGGATCTAATCTTCCAAGAGTCAGATTTGTGCCACGGCAGTCAGACGTGAAAGCAGAGTGGCCATGTTAAAGTCTACAGGTTGCTGACTGCCGCTTAGTGCTCATTCACATGCCTTTGTCTTTGAACAGTTGGAGCATTACGAAAGCGCCATTGGCTTCAAACTGCCAAACTACAAGGCCTCCAAGAAGCTTTGGAAGGTGTGTGTGGAACATCATACATTCTTCAGGTAAGGGGTTGCCTTCTCACCTGTACCGCATGTCATCATAATGCCATTTAACGGAGCGGGGGAATCTTCGACTAGTAACGTACTACTAACGTGCTATTAACGTACTACTAAAGGTTGATAATAGCGTTAGCATCACCTCAGGACGTCCTTTGGCCGTTGCAGAGCTACTGCCCTCCGGTGCCAGGCAGTTATGTCACAGTTACACCGTTTCAACGTGTAGACTGAAGTAACGCTACGCCGGTCTCCACAGGCTGACCACCACCGAGGTGGCCACCACTCCCAGGAGGTTCCTGGCGCTGGGATCCAAGTTCCGCTACAGCGGGCGGACCCAGGCCCAGACCCGGCAGGCCAGCTCCATGATCGACAGACCCGCCCCTCTGTTCCAACGCTCGGCCAGCAAGAGGAACTCCCGCAGCCTGGACGGAGGTTGGTCGATTGTGCCTGTGTGTGTGTGTGTGTGTGTGGGGGAAGTGTGTTTGGGTGGACTTTTCCTGGTTTAACCACAACTAGAGGTAAGTCTCCGTCTTTTTGGGGCCCCTCACACAGAGGGGGGAGGAGAACGGCTTGTCCTACTTGAAGGATTCTGGATACCATCCACCGTCCAGCTCTGGAGCAGTGAGGTACAGTACTGAGGTACAATACTTCATATTACCCTGTGCCAAATGGCACCCTATTCACTACAGTCCCTGATCAAAAGTAGGGCACCGAACAGAGAGTAGGCTACCATTTAGGACGTCCTGTCTCACCCTCTGGGAGGTGCCGGGTAACACCTCCTCCCTCTCCTTTGTCCTTGCGGTCGCCGCTCCTCACCCGGGAGGCGTTGGGTTACGGTTCCCGATAACATCTGTTTTTATTTCGGCTGACAACTCACGGGGTGTCCGGCTCCCTGACTGGGTGTAACCAGGCAACGGCGCTTCCCCGTCTCACCTCCTGGCTCCTCCATCTGCCGTCTCGCCTCTCTTGCTAACCCCGACGCCCCGGAAACGCCAGTGCGGCCGGCCGGCCAGTTACACCGGCAGCGGATGACCTCTGGTGGTGACCTTTACTCTCGAGGTGACCTTTACTCTGGAGCTGACCTTTAATCTTTTCAGTGTGTTGATATGGGGATGCCGCTGCCGCTGTCACAACAGATTATCAAGCTCATCATTATGATAAATACTGCAGCCGCCTTCGTCTGTTACGTTACTTTGCTTTTCACTAAACATTCAACCTTGGCGATTCACAACCGTGCGGCTGTCTGTCTCTGACTCCGCTTTTATACCTGGCCTGAGCCTAGGAGGCTTTTTCCACTACTTTGCCCTGGTGCTGACCTCACTCCCAACCTGAATTGTCTCTGGGAGTCCATCTGCTTTACCCTGGAGCTCGTCAGGAAGCGAAGAGAGGTGCTGTCAGCTGTAAGTCTGTCTACAGAGGCTCCATGTCTGTGTTCTCATCCCAGCTGACTCAGAGGATGTTTGTCTACCATTTCCCCTTGAGGTGACCTCATAATGGAAGCTGTCTGAGGAGAGTCAGAAGAGTGTCAGTTGCCAGCCTGCAGTGCTTCCCCTGGCATAAAAAGCCTGCCTCTGCCCACTCTCTACTCTCCCTGTCTCGTTTGCCCGCTTTCTTTGGCCTCGCACGTTTGTGCCACCTAACAATATCTGCTACTGCTGCTGAATGCTTCGCTTTAACCGTCTGGATGCTGCCATTCTCATCATGTGTAGTTAATCCTGAGTCTGACGTCAAACCTGGAGGCCTGCAATAGCTTTCAGAAGGTTTTATAAGCAGCTCCATGCCCCCACCCCCACCCCTTGGTACAATCTTCCCTGCAGGATGTTATTAAAGCCTTATCGAAAGTAACCTCATTAAAAGTCAGTTGCGAGACTGCAGTCTTTTTTCGGGAAAACATGCACTTTGTGAACATGCATTTTCTGGAGGTGTGGCCTCTTGTGACCCCTTCTCTGTTTAAACGCCTATCGGAGTGTCCCTTGATTGGGTGTTAGTTCGCTGCAGTCTTGTTCAGCGTAATAAACACGTGTCCGCATCCCTCTAGCTAGACATGTCGGTATTAAAGGTGCACACGAAGAAGTGCCGGCAACACCGGCAACACCGCCAACACCGGCAACACCGCCAACACCGGCAACACCGCCAACACCGGCAACACCGCCAACACCGGCAACAGCGCCAACACCGGCAACAGCGCCAACACCAGCAACACCGGCAACAGCGCCAACACCGGCAACAGCGCCAACACCGGCAACAGCGCCACAGACGTTGACACAAGCAAGATGCAAAACACAGGTGAAGTGTCTGACTGCGCCGTTTTTTCGCCATGCCTGCTCGTCGTTTTTCGCGAGGCTTCGAGTTTAAGTTTAGTTTAGCACATGCAGCCCTTTTCAGTATGTGGGTCGTTTTTACGCATGCTGGGATGTGTGTGATCTCTGGAGGAGGTTTGTCCTGTAGATGGACCCGGAGGGGGACTAGACAAGCTCGTTAATCCTTCTGAACTGCTTCTGAACTGCATCTGAACTGTAAATATCAGAACTAGCGGGATTAGGACAGTTTTCTCACAGACCGGTGTCGCCCCCTACTGGTTGTTTCACCCGCGGCAGTGGGACCTGCCACCCTACATCTCTCATTATCACCCTGAAACAGGTCTCTGGATCCGTCTCGTGATCGCGTCCACTGCTGTCCTGGCACTGATAATACCTGGCTTTCACGTCAGACGTTTTCAAGTACAGCCCGTTTTCCTTATTATCAATCACAGAATCGATCAATGTAATGTCGACCCCCTTCCTCCAGCTGTGGAAGCCTCCTCTACCAAGGTGGAGGTGGTGGGGAGCAGGAGGAGGAGCTGTGGGGCAGAGGAGGATGTATGGTTCATCCTGCTGGATCCTCATCTCTCCACGCGGGACCTCATGAAGACGTCCAGCACGTCCAAGAGTGAGTCCTTTCTGTTTTCTGGTTTAAAATAAAACGTGAACAAAAGGACATACGACGTGCTGTCAGCTATGTTCCCAGAACACATCTAAGAAGTCTTTCAGCTTTTGTATTTCATGCCAACTGTCTCTGCGGCAAACACTCACCCTTCTTCCGAATCAGCTAACATCTCCGCTGGCTTTGATTTCCAGCCTTTTGTTTCCAAAGCGCCGAGTGACGAGCGAGACTTGGGAATATGGTGACGAGACAACGTGACTAAAAAACCAGTGAGTGTGATGAATCCGTTTAACATGACTCTTCCCCTGTCACCTTTGACACAGCTCTCCTCTTGCCTGCCTTGAGGTCTAGGAGCCAAAGGTCACGCCTGCCACGCTTGGCTGAGCTGTCCGTCAGTGTCTCCATTGAGGGATCTCTGGGTTTAATCAGACGTGACCAGCTTCCAGTGTCATGACAACAAGCCCCCAAAATGACACACATCAGTCAGTCACAACCGGAACTGTTGAGGCCACGGACTGGGTGAGAGACGGCGTGGACCACGCCAAGCAGCAGTGGTGCTCCACAAAAGAGATTTTTGTTGTTCCTGGAGAACTGAGTAGTGGGACACAGATACTCCCAAGAGGTTCATAGTTCTGTAGACTTTAACCTAAATAATAAAATTGGTTGGAAGGTTCCTGTAATTTTGGGGTGAATAAAATACTTTGGGAAATATGGAATCCTCCAATCTAGATCTCTGGGATTTCTTTTTAAACGTTTCCCAACAGAGTTTCCCAAACTATCCTAACCAAGCCTATCCTAACCCTAACCAACATAACACAACCCTAACCTAACACAACCAGTCCTAACCTAACACAACCAGTCCTAACCTAACACAACCAGTCCTAACCAACCCTACCCCTAACCTTTTCCATGACGTGTTTTCATGTTTCAACCTCCACAACTTCACACCCTCGAGTAGCTCTTCACCTTGGCAATAACACAAAGACAATTACCCTGTTACAAAGGCAGGTGAATGAAAGTGACATCTTTAACCGAGGCCATTACTGCAGTCTTATTGTTGCCTGGTGATGAATGGGAAATGTAAAGGCCCGTCAAGTGGATCCTCTCAAGATTTTCATATCTCATTCCCCAGAGTCATTACCGCTTGCTCTATCTGCACGTCTCCTGACCCTGTGAGGCAAAGCTTCTCCGGACCCTGACAAGAGTGACAGTATCTTGGACTCTGTAGCCGCTGTTCTGTGACATCTGAACAACCTGCTTGGTTTTTCAGGAGATCTCAGTGACTGGAAGCTTCTGGAAGAACATCCTACTGGCCCAGGAGACCAAGCGCTTCACTGGCCCAGTGACTGACTGACCTTGTGGATGTTCAAGAGACAAAACCCGGACGTGTCAACATTATGCTTTGCTCCCAGGCAGATAAAAAAATGAAGGGTTGTTTTAATTCTTTCCCGCTTACTTTATGAGTCGTTTCGAAAGACAACGTCAGACTTTAACAAACTGCTACTATTGTGTTTTGAACTCGAAATGCCTTCAGGGATAGTACGTGGCTTTGATTTCACGGCATCTGCCGAGCCTGTGTGGGAGCTAAATAAAAATCTATAAACTTCCTGTGGGAGGCTGCTGGCCCCTTCCCACCCACTGTTCCTTGCGGTAAATGGCAGAGGCTTGAAAATAAGTGAACAGCACTACAATGAAGAAGAAGAATGGTCCTAACTTTTTGGAATTGGAAACACTACAAGGAGATCACCCCATTCTGTTTCTGTTATAACAGCCCCTGCTTCACGCTGTCTTCTGCTTGAGCTGTGGATGTGTTGTTTTCCGGGCCCCACTGTTCTTAACCCGGCTTGGCAGCTCATATGGAACCGATCTGCTATTACAGACCTGTCATGCCACTATTATCAGAAGGGATTCTTTGATCTACACCCACTCATTCGGTGTCCGTGAAGGACGAATTGCCCGAGTTGCTGGCTGTAACACCTCCTCCGGAAAACGTTACGATCGGTTCCAACTTCAATCCTGCGGGATCCATCAGTTCCAATTTGTGTCCCGCCGGTTCCATTGGTTCCAAGTTCCATCCCCACTTCGAATTGGTACTGATGCAGTTTAACGTGTGCGTGCGTGTGTTGGTAACTGATGGTTTGATGTGTGTGTGTCCGCCAAGACATGTCGAATTACTTCTCATCACCTGTTCTCTTGTAACTACTTAAGTTTGAAAATAATAGACTTTTTTCTGATTGCCTCCAGCTATGGCGTCCACACCAGACAAGAGCGCTCGTCCGGTGAGCGCTCCCATAATGTCCCCGGTCTCCCCCGGCGACGCCACTCCGTCCCCCATGCCCTCCGCCGTGCCCCGAGGCGAGCGACGTGATGCGTCCACCCCCGCCGGTCGCCAGTCACGCTCGGCAGAGAGGAGGAGTAAGGAGGAGGCCAAGGCGGAGAGTCGGGTGGCGGAGATGTCCAAGACGCAGAGCTCCAGACCGGAGTCCACCACAGAGTTTAAGGTACTGGACACACACACACGTAGATACACACACACACGTAGATACACCCACACACACACACACGTAGATACACCCACCCACACACACGTAGATACACCCACACACACACACACACACGTAGATACACCCACCCACACACACATGTGCATCTATAGTTCAACTGGACAACAAACTCTTTTTTTCATCAGTCGTACAAGTGACCTTGTTGATAATTAAATTGCGCGCTCCTTGAACTAGCCGGAACGACGCCTCCTGGGAATGAAAGTGCATTATGTAATATGGACCTACTAGCTAAATAACTTCTCCATCTAACAGATATTTTATATCTTAGGCAGCAGACTTTTTATTTCTACTTTAACAGAGGTTTTTGTGTTGTTGCTTTAACCGGACAAGGCATTCTGGTAGCACAGTACGTCCCGTGAGTGCAGTTCTTTCGGGCGCTTACGAGTCAGGCTAGCTTTGTGGCGCTCCGCGCTCCAGTTGAGCGTCGCCGCCCCCCGCTGGCAGCACAGTGTACTGTCCAAGCTCTGAGGTGTCCGTGTGATGTGACGTCCCTACAGAGGGAGGGAGCCAGGAGGGAGCGCAGGCACCACGCCCCGGCTGTCACCGCCACCAACGGGACCGAGAAGGAGAGAAAGAGCCAGGTTTGTGGCCTCATCCGTGGCTAGCTAACGTCGTAGCATGAGACGCATGAGATTCGTTGTTGGACACTTTTACCTGTCCGGAGTCTTTATATACTGGTGATACTCAAACATGTTACGCTACATGTAGCCGCTTTCTGAGGCTAATATATTAAGGCATGGGTTTTGACACATGATTCATGTAATAATTGTCAGTAAAATATGGATATGCGGGGGTTTAAAAGAAGAGATGCCTGGAATATACTAGACGTTCAGTAGGTCTGACTCAAATATGGAGTCGGGGAGTAGAACTAAATGCATGGAACTGATGTATGAAAATAAAGATTGGGGAGAGGAGTGGGGGGATGAAACAGGATGTGCATGGAATATTCTAGGCTTGATGCATGTCTGACTAAAATGTTTAAATGAAGAAGTGGTTTGAGTCGGAAAAACACTAATGTTACAATACACCACTGTCTCTCTTCTGCTCTGGGGAATTGCCAGCATTCGCCCCGAGAGAGAACCGGCACGGAGGCGGTGCGAGCGAGGAAGGTTAGATGATCTGTCCACCGTTAGTCCCAAATGGCACTCTACACCTGATGAAGTGCACGACCTTTAGGGTGCCAATTGGGAGACACGCTGCTCATCCTCGCTTCTCTTGCCTTATCGCAGAATGTTTTCTAAAACAGCTGTTATTTCAAATGGGGGGGGGGGTACATATATTTCTGTTCTGGTACTTAATTTTTGTTTTTGGCTGTTTGTTTCCCTGTCTGGCCTTGTATATCTGTTGTTCAGCTATACAAGAGAATGCTGTTTGGCTGGGGAGACCTCTTCTTGGCAGTGATCAAAGACTTCTTATTGAGAAAGAAAATGTAGTTTCCTTTGGGTTGGCTGATTGGCGCTACACAAAAGGGGAAGTGCACAATCATGTGCGCATGCACCTCCCCCACTGTAGCGCCTCATTCCCTTCCTCAGGGAACCAAGGTTATGTACATAACCAAATGTTTTCTGATGTCTTGTTTTTATTACGAAACAAGCGGACGCCACTTATCCGATTGTGTTAGGCTTGCCGTTCCCTCCCCCTGAGCAGGGATGTTGACGTAATTCTTCAGAAGGCTTTAAGGAATTCAGAAGTAACAGATATGCATGACATGGCTACAAGCGAATGAACCAGGATTGACCGCGTTTGTCCTTTTAGAAAAAACACATTGATAAGAATCACAGGAATGACACAGGGAATGGCTGTTTACCAATTCAGACTAACCTGCACAACAACTCATCCATCACTATCACCACGGTTATCACTATCACTACTGGGGGGGGGGGGTAACTGCACAACACCACGGTCACTACTGATGACCGTGTTGACCCTGGACCTTTCCACTCACCCTGCACTCCGCTTTCGCTACACCTCCCATGGTATATATGTCATGTGAACCATCCCCCACCACCAGGAATGGCCACATAAATACCTGATGCAATCGCAAGTCAAACAGCCGCATCAAAGTTCGCAGAGTAGGAATAATTAAAATTTTACGTCTTTCTTGAGATCAACCTGTCTCTCTTTTTTTTTTGTTTTCATTTTTCACAGAAAAGAGCTAAGAAACTTGAGGGTGAAACTATTTATATCAGACATAGCAATTTAATGTTGGAGGTTTGTATGAAACTAGAATATTTGGTATATATTTGGTGTCCTTTTTGCTCTTAGACTGTTCTGTCGCCGCATGTTCTCAGTCTGCATGGGAGGCCTTCTCTTGTCTCTCTTATTTTTTTCTCGGTTTGTCTTGATTCCTCTGTTCTATTCTCTTTCATTTTTACACCCACCCCGTTTCCAGCTTAACCCTAAAGGCTTGGCATGCACTCTTCATCTCTTCCCTTCTAATGCAAGTACTCACTTCACTTTGATGTTGTTTTGATCACAGCTTCTTCATTTCGTTCTTACCCACATTTGTTTAATATTTGATTGGTATTGTTGCCTCTCCTACAGTCCAGTGTTATATAAAAGCCAAGCATTAAGTCTAAAATCGTGCAACAGTTTATTCCCTATTCCCTTTTGATTTCATCTGGCTTGTGAACCTTCTGTTTTGTTGTTTCACCTGTTTGGTCGATATCGACACCCTTCGCTTGCTCCTTTAGGAAGTAATTGCCATAGGATGTCAAACAAGATGCATGTGATACTCATTAATGACTGTATATATATTTGAGGGAGGAGTTACAACCAAAATGCATCCAGTTATGTCCCATTGTGACAGGCAGATGGGCATTGGCGCCATTCCTTTGCGTATTATGCATCCCGCCATTGCTGTCCATGTTGTCGTTGACGCTGCCATAGCCACAACGCTCCCCGAGCTCCGACCTTCGACCTCTTTTCTGATTGCCTACTTGAACGACTCCCTAGTCCTTATACCGGGCGCCGGTTTTACCAGAGCCCCCACGGAACGTCTCCGTCGCGCTCGCTGCTCCGCTTCTGCATCCATCCAAACGTCACGCTCTAACCCCTCATTGGTGTTGACCTCTGACCCAGGTCCGCTTCCCAAATGGCACCATATTCCCTAGATGGTGAACTATCTTCGACCGGGGCCCACGGAGGCGCCGGTAAAGTGGTGCGCCGTGCAGGCAGCGGGTTTCCTTTGGCGACGCCGTCATGACCGGACTCGCCGGTGTAATTCTGTCCTTCCATGCGTGACGTCGTCATAGTAACTGTCACTCTGGGTGAAGGATAATGGGACACATTGCCCGGGGAGATCAGCTGGTGTGTGTGTGCCTGTGTCTCTGTGCGTTTGTGTTGTCTGTGTGTGTGTGTGTGTGTGTGTGTGTGTGTACGCTCAGGCTTTGTGCGTTCGAGTACTCTCATCCACATTCACCTGTCCTGCACCCGAGTGTGTGGTCGCATTCTTTTACCTGTGAAGTGGTCACATGGTTACCTGGGGTTAAGGACACGCCCACCCTGCCTTTTGGCTGCATGTGTGTCGGGATGGGTGTTCTGTAGCTACAGTACAGCGATAATGTTGCAACACAGGGATTGTGTACTAGCAGCCCTGAGTCAGGTTTGGGAAAAAAATCTATTCTGAATTTTGGTTGGTAAGATCTCTGAAAAATGCTGCCAAAACAAACAGATGTCAGTAACGAAGAGGCTAGTCAGACATCCAGACGAGTTCTGCACCCTAACATGCCACGTTACACATGCGCATGTCAGGCCGGTACGAGCAGGTTCAGCCGTAGGAAGGATTGTCAGACCTTAGGAACCACGGGACCATTTCATTGGCCGGGAGCCAGACGGAGGCCCTGTAGTCAGACAAGACACCGGTCCATGTGGCGTGCTGTCTGAGGAACGGCACGGCCGTCATTTAGCCGTGGAGGAGACTAATTCCTTCTCAGATTTTATCTCTCTCTTCTCGATCCAAACATGTTTGGTGAATGGGCAATTACTAGCTGGATGACTCCACTCTCGTGTGCTCCATGAATATGGATAAACAGGGACACTTGACAGAGACGGATGATCTGAAGTCCAGACGAGAGAACGGAGTTTATGAGAGCATGGAACAACGTCTTGTTTGTCTACAGACAATCCTATGGTATTGATGTCCTGAGGACTGTTTTGAATTGTGACAGGCAGTGGCTGGCCTCTGTCAACTGTGACAGCCAGTGGTTGTCCTCTACCCACAGTGACAGCCAGTGGTTGTCCTCTACCCACAGTGACAGCCAGTGGTTGTCCTCTACCCACAGTGACAGACAGTGGTTGTCCTCAACAAACTAACTGTTTCATGTGGTTGGGAAATCATCAATCACCTTGCATCATGTCAACGTTGAACTCATACATTTGTCATAACCAGTCATAACCCTGAAATAATGTAAATGTTTTCTTGTCCCCTTCTCTTCCAATCTCGGTGCTTGCAACCTTTTGCCCTTCCCTGCTGTGTCTTCCTGGCTCTTTGCTTTTCACTGAACTTTGA
Organism: Esox lucius; assembly: GCF_011004845.1. Lineage (NCBI taxonomy): Eukaryota > Metazoa > Chordata > Actinopteri > Esociformes > Esocidae > Esox > Esox lucius. The sequence goes on along the minus strand of NC_047578.1, from coordinate 3,085,470 downwards.
ACTGTGACCTCTATCCTCTTATCTGTCGCTCTCGTTCCCTATGCCTTTGTTTGTCCCTCGCCTTCTTTTCACTGTGTCTGTTTTTCTCCCCCTCTACACCTCTTTTCCCAATCTGTCCCCTTTCTCAACCTTTCTTTCAATCTTTTTCTCCCCCTCTACACCTCCCTTGCATTGTCTCTCTCCATCTCCTACCTCCCCTTCTGCCTCCCCAACTCTGTCCTAATCTCTCTTTCCATCCCACCCCCTTTCTGTCCACTTTGCCACCCCCTTCTCTCTCTCTCTCTCTGCCTTTCTCCCCCCACTCTTTCCCTTCATGTCTTTCACCCCCCCCACCATCCATCCGCCCTCCCAGGACCTTGATAAGACCCAGACGGAGATCATGCGTCACCACACCAGCATCAGCGAGCTGAAGAGGAGCTTCATGGAGTCCGTCCCGGAACCACGCCCCAGCGAGTGGGACAAGCGCCTGTCCACCCACTCGCCTTTCCGCACGGCCAGCATCAACGGCCAGCTGCAGTCGGCGCCAGACGGGGTGAGTCCACGCCGACAGAACCGGAACCGGTACAATCGAGGTGGGGCGCAGGGGAACGGGCCTCCACCCTTATAGTCACCGGCGCCGTAACGGGCGAATGTTTGCCCTGTTCGTTAAGTCAGAGGAGCCGGGATTAGAGGTTGTGAGTGCCCTTCTTGATATTCCATTGCTGTAGTCAACAGCAGCTCTGACGCTGAACTGGGGACAGCGTAGCAGCTCCTGGTACTCAGCAGAGGCGAACACACAGAGGCCTTTATTGTCTCCGGGCCCAGATGAGGCACTACCAGTGTTTCCCGACATTGGCGAGAAAGTGGAAAAAATGCCAGCTACATTTTGACTCGTTTTTTAAAATGTTTAAATTTTTTATTTGCTGGTGCAAGTTTCACCGCTACGGATGTTCTGTGGGTGTGGGTTCATTTAAATGGTGTATTTGACTCTCAGATGTTGTTTGTCGTCTTGTTGTAGCCATTAGTTCCACAAGGGGGCGCTGTTGTCTCTCGCCGCGTCAGTTTTAGTTTTTGACACAAATCAATGTCCGGCCACTCTGGAGGATGCGGTCGTCTCAGTCAAGTCAGTGTCCAGTTACTACAGACAGGCAGTCGGATGGTCCTTTACACAAGGCTGACGCTCTGAAATTCAGAGAAGAACATGTCTCATCTCCTCGCACTTGGCCGAAAGGAGCGACAGGAACGTTCTTGCCCTCGGGGTTCACGCTATACTGGGTCTCAGTAAGCAGAGTCAAAGCAAGCGGTTCAGAGCGTTGTTTCTCCGTACTGAGAACCGCCTGTGTGTCTCAATGTGCGCAGGGGAGTACAACCGCTTTTGGACCATCTTCCTTTTTGTATGTTCATGTGCGTCAAGATTCTGTGTGTGTGTGTGTGTGCGCGCGCGTGTGTGTGTGTGTGTGTGTGTGTGTGTATGCAGGCGCGGACGGCCTCCCTATTGGCTGCTGACAGAATAGTCTGCGGAGTATCAGAGGTAAAGGTACTCTTATTCAGTCCTTATTGGCTGTGCCGGGGCTATGTGGCAGTGTGTTGGGACTATGTGGCAGTAAGACGGCGGTGTTTCTTTACCAGCTCACGATAAAGAACGGATACTGGTGTGTTTGGCAGCTACCTGGAGGCTGAATGGCCAAAGCTAGGCAAGAGGGGGCGCTGCCTGTCCTTCCTCCTCTGTACTGTGCTCTTCCCCGCCCCTGTCGCCTTCCTGTAGGTGGCCCCTTAAAGCCACACCCCCTTAACATTTGCCGACCCCGCCCCCTCACCGCTGCCTCCGTCCCATGATTGGCTGCCACCAGCATTGTCTTCCCGCTTTGGTCTGCCAATGAATTTGCATGGCTGGGTTTGATCCAATTGAGAAGCTGCATGACTCTGATGATGATTACCTTGTCCAATGTGATGATAAGAGATTTAAAGAGCAACAAAAATAAGTAAACATCCACAGAAACAAACCCTCAGCAACAGCAGCAAAACTGACTTCTGTTCTCCTCTTCATTTCATTATCTTCTTCTACTTAACCTGTAACTCCTCCCCAACCCGTAACTCCCTGACCTATACACTGCTTGACATGTAACCCCTCCTCCCTGACATATAAACCCTGCCCTCAACATGTAACTCCTCCCCCTGACCTATAACTCCTATCCTACCTCCAACTCCCTTTTCCTGACTTTTAACTCCTCCTCCCCGACCTGTAACCCCTCCTCCCTGACCTATATCTATCCCTCACTGGTGGTCTTATGTTTTATTCTTTCTCTGTGTCCCATCCCTCTATCTCTCTATCCCTCTATCTCTCCATCCCTCTATCTCTCCATCCCTCTATCTCTCTCCCCTTCGTGTGTTGTCTCTCGCTCCTCTTCCATCTCCTCTCCCTCCTCTCCTTTCAAAGTCCCGGCCTGCCTCCCAGTCATGTCCTCTCCCTCCTCGTGCTCCTCCACAGTCTCCACCTCCACCCCCCTCTACAGAGGAGTACCCAGAGAGCCAGAGAAATGTTCCGGCCTTGGGTCAGCGAGCATCCCTGCTCCCCTCCCCTCGCCCCTCCACTGCAATGGGGCTCAAGAGACAGTTTTACTCCCAGACTTGAAGTCTCCTCAGGTTTCATGGGAACCCTGCCTGCCTCAGACAGACCTCTCCTATGTATCTACAGTAGCCGAAGAATCTTCCTGAATACAAAGCACTTCCATCAAAATGTTTCTATACTTTTGCATACCCCCCCCCCCCCCCCCAAAAAAAAAAACGTAGATCCTTATTTAATACAGGAATTTTAAGAAATTGCCCTACAGCACAATTTATTTATTGGAGGTTGTAATTCATAACTTTTCTAGAAGATCACTGACAATAAAATGACACTGTTATTTACTCTGATATATCATTTCGGTCGGAGGTGTCATATCAGACTCGATGAGGCGCATGAAACCCTTTCCTATCTCCATGGTTACAAACTGCTCCACTTCCTGGACAAACCTCCCGCGTTGCAGTAGACTGCCAGTGTATTCCACAGGCTCCCGTGCTCATCTTTATTAGACCGGCTCACCGTTGCATGCGAAGCGACAACGACGATTCCCCGTGGTCTGGCCAACCCGCGCCCAAGGGGTCGTTCTGCCGGCGGTCCTCCACTGACAGCGTTCCCTCGCAACGAGGACGTTGCACTGCCAAAACGGTTTTGCACTAGCTAGCATTTCTCCTGCCAGACAAGGCCTTTATCCAGTCCACCCGGAGCCGAGCGTGAGGCGAAGCCCCGCGAAAACCTCCAGGACAACTGCTGCTGCTCCTGGAGGCTGGTCCGGCCTGGTCAGGCCACCCCGGAATCCCAACCCCTCACTGCCCCGGGCTGGAGAGCCCGAATCAGGCTTAAGCTCCGCGGGGAGACCCTAAACTGTCTGGAACACGAGGGGACGTCCACAGGGACGTTTATTTGAGCCTCCTCCTTGGAGTTCACCGGTAGACGTTTGCCTCACCCCCTTGTCACGTTACACCTCACATCAGCCACCTCCCTCCCCCCGTCCCTTCCGGTCCCCCCTGTGCTCCCCCAAAACCCAATCTCCACCCCTCCTCCCCACCCTCCCACCCTCCATACTGTGTCTGCCCCCCCCCCCAGCCCCCTTCACACACGTCTGTTCATTGTGCTGTGTCTCTCTTGGTCTCCCGTTGCTGAGCACAGTGGGGGAGGCGTCCTCTATTTGACTACCAGGTAAGATTATTGAGGCAGCAGCGACAGCAGGCATCCTGGGCCCCTGGGAGGCCGATGCTCCCCCCAGACCATCTGCAGGAGGAGGACGAGGAGGATTACACTTCAGATGATTCTGAGGAGGAGGAGGAGGAGGAGGAGCGGGACCGCTGCCGGGGTCACACCCTGAGGGTCTCAATCGACGTGCCCCAGAAAGACGAGGAGCCGATGAACGGGGACTCGGTCTGTCAGCTGAACCCGGCCTCACTCCAGGTCCAGGCGTCCCACCTCCCCTTCTCCCTCCTGTCCGCCCTGCTGCTCCTGTTTCTCACTCTGTGCTGGCTGGTGTTCGTCTGACCGGGCCCCGGTGCGCCTCCTGCCGCGGCGGACCACCAACACTAAGTACTGTGGGCTCCTTAAAGGACAGAGGAGGAGTTTTCCGGCTTCATCCAAACGGTTTTCCCTTCTACTTATTCACGGTTACCCTCTGTTCCTTTGTACGGAGAAACAAACTCCTTTTGGACAATAGACCTGAGGTTTTGGTGCATTGAGGACTTCTGTCAGGGCTTTTTTCAGGAGTTGGGAGCTGCACTTGGCAAGAACGATTTTCTGTAACTTTTACTTATTCAATATTCCACGGTGAAAATAATAGGAAAGCCTTCCATTGTCACTGACTAACTTTGACTGCCAGAGCAACCGTTGCCTGTAAACTGAAAGATGTAATTTTCTACTCTACAGATGTCTCTCTGTGGGCCAAATCCCAGCATCCACTGGGCCTTACCTGAATTGAAAGTAAGGCTGCCATTGGCATGTCAGTGGGTGGCTGCGTGAAAATATTACTTAAGTGGAAGTCAGTAGTAGCTGTTCCTTAAGCGGAGTTGACACAGGCAGCCCAGTTCTGTTGTTTCTCTTTTAAAACAAATTGGACTTCTGACCAATCAGATCAGCCCTGACAAAAAAGATCTGATGTAAAATGTGAAACTAATCAACTGTCAAATGTCTTTAGGGTTGATCCGATTTGGCGTGACAAAACATTTTTTGGGGCTGGCTGTTTAAAACCCAGGCCCTGTTCACACTTGGTTGTAGTATAACAGAGAGATGTTGGGTCTGTCAGAGGGCCGGATGGGTCTCAGTTCGAACCTGATGTCTCTCAAGAACCAAGCAGGAAGTCACAGACAGGAAGACAATGTACTCAGCCGGTTGGGACAATGACCGATGAGATAACGTGACGATCAGGTTCCTATTCCAGGCTAAGATCGCTCGTGACTGGAGATGAACTGAAACGCGTCGCCGTCGTTGGACTCTGTATGGCTACGTGCTTGCCCCCGACTGGCACACAGTTCTCTTTGGAGGAGTGCATTCATTGTGCCCAGAACCATTCAAAAGTAGTGCACTTCCCGAGAGAACAGGGTGTCCTTTGGGACACGTGGTGTAGTGTTTACCTGACAGACCAAGACAAACACAGTGAACACTGGTTGTGAACCTTGCACTATTGTCGACTGTAGCCTCCTCCTCTGCTTTGAATCAATCCTGCGTATTGAAACAATCATCTTAAGCATCTAGAGAGAGAGAGAAAGAAAGAAAGAGATGGAAGAGAGAAGTGAGGAGAGGGAAAAAGAAAGGGGAGAGAGGTAAAGAGGTCGAGAGAGAGGTAGCAAAGTCAGGTGGTCGATGTCTTCTTTACAGATTATGTGGCTTTATCCTTCAGGCTGGTTAGATGATAGACTATAAAACACAATGTATGAATCCTACACATCAACCACCTGGTAGTTATGCATTTGACTTTTGAGTTTGGATTGAAGATGCAGTCTGACTGTCGTACAGACTTTAGAATGATGATAACATACCAGATATATATGGAGTCCAAAGCCATTGAATTGCTATTTCAGATTTGTACTCTCGAAGGGTCTTTTTTTTTTTTATAATCTTGCCTCGTCTCTGCAGCCCAGTTGGACTGATTGGTATGCTGCAGTTGGAAATACTCTGGGAAGTATTGTTTACATGCGGTGATGGTGGAACTGTAAAATGAGAATGTGCATGCAAGTGTGAATCATCTAGCTGTATACTTGTGTTAGCATCCGTGATAATACCTGATGCAGAATTGTAGAGGCTTGGGTCAGCAGAAAGCTGCACTGCAAGTTAGCAATGCTAGAATTGATGTTCACTCACTGTGAAACTGCCTAAAGAAAAAGCAATCAGGACTGCTATATTGATCTAGTTTGACTTCTGTTCTCTTGATGGATTTTGTCTCTCATCCTTCATTATTCAACATCTTTTCTCATAATGGAGCTGGAGACCATAAAGATTCATTTGAACCGTAAAGAAAGGTTGTGAAAGGAATTTGCCAACTGAAATAAATGCATCTAATTAGGCATGTTTACTCTGGATATCTCTACTGTATGTGTAACCTAGGAGACAAGTCATTTAGAAGTGGTTACCATAGAAATACAATGCATAAATATTACTGGTGTTCTGTTTTACTGTGTAGACTAAGTACTGAAGTGTTCATTTAGAATGTGTTGTGGATGTCTGTGTGTTTCGATGAAATATTGGATATTTAATTGGGGAGAAGAATATGCTTAATTTGAGAGTACATGAGAGACTTGCTGTTCTCACTAATTTGGAAATCCACTCACTTTCTAGAAGACTTCTGATTTCCTTTAATTCTCTTTTGTGTGGGTTTAGAGTGGTTTTCTGTTTTGCTGATAAGATGGGAACTCAGGGTCATCACAATATTGTGTCGATCGTCCTCTCGAGGGCTCCAGCTGATCATTTTACTCAGTACGTGGTCAGTGAGCGCTTAGTTGGTCTGAAGTACATTACTGTTGCCTAAAAACAAAATAACATTTCTATTAGTGGTAAAAATTGGAAATTTAATTCTGATGCCTGGAGGAAAGGAACTAGGCCCCTAGTAACATGTGCTCCCTAACTAATGGTTCTGTCATGACAAGCTTGACTTGGAAAGGAACTGTGCATTCAGATTGGCCTGTTTTGAAGAGACGTCCAGTCCAGAATGACCTCTGATGTGACAAGCAGATCTGGCATATCTGTTCTGTTCACGGACTAAAACTCATATACAGTGGGGAGAACAAGTATTTGATACACTGCCGATTGTGCAGGATTTCCCACTTACAAAGCATGTAGAAGTCTGTAATTTTTATCATAGGTACTGTTCAACTGTGAGTGACGGAATCTAAAACAAAAATTCAGAAAATCACACTGTGATTTTTAAGTAATTAATTAGCATTTTATTACATGACATATGTTTTTGATACATCAGAAAAGCAGAACTTAATATTTGGTACAGAAACCTTTGTTTGCAATTACAGAGATCATACGTTTCCTGTAGTTGTTGACCAGGTTTGCACACACTGCAGCAGGGATTTTGGCCCACTCCTCCATACAGACCTTCTCCAGATCCTTCAGGTTTGGGGCTGTCGCTGGGCAATATTGAATTTTAGCTCCCTCCAAAGATTTTCTATTGGGTTCAGGTCTGGAGACTGGCTAGGCCACTCCAGGACCTTGAGATGCTTCTTACGGAGCCACTCCTTAGTTGCCCTGGCTGTGTGTTTCGGGTCGTTGTCATGCTGGAAGACCCAGCCACGACCCATCTTCAATGCTCTTACTGAGGGAAGGAGGTTGTTGGCCAGGATCTCGCGATACATGGCCCCATCCATCCTCCCCTCAATACGATGCAGTCGTCCTGTCCCCTTTGCAGAAAAGCATCCCCAAAGAATGATGTTTCCAACTCAATGCTTCATGGTTGGGATGGTGTTCTTGGGGTTGTACTCATCCTTCTTCTTCCTCCAAACACGGTGAGTGGAGTTTAGATCAAAAAGCTCTACTTTTTTATCATCAGACCACATGACCTTCTCCCATTCCTCCTCTGGATCATCCAGATGGTCTTTGGAAAACTTCCGACGTGCCTGGACATGCGCTGGCTTGAGCAGGGGGACCTTGCGTGCGCTGCAGGATTTTAATCCATGACGGCGTAGTGTGTTACTAATGTATTTTTTTGAGTCTGTGGTCCCAGCTCTCTTCAGGTCATTGACCAGGTCCTGCCGTGTAGTTCTGGGCTGATCCCTCACCTTCCTCATGATCATTGATGTCCCACGAGGTGGGATCTTGCATGGAGCCCCAGACCGAGGGAGATTGACTTGAACTTCTTCCATTTTCTAATAATTGCGCCAACAGTTGTTGCCTTCTCACTAAGATGCTTGCCTATTGTCCTGTAGCCCATCCCAGCCTTGTGCAGGTCTACAATTTTATCCCTGTTTTATCCCTGTTGAAGTGTACCTATGATAAAAATTCCCTCTACATGCTTCGTAAGTAGGAAAACCTGCAAAATCGGCAGTGTATCAAATACTTGTTCTCCCCACTGTACGACTTATACTCCATCTAAATCAAATGGATCAATAAAGCCTTTCTCTCATTATTTCTCTCTGTCTCTCTGTCCCTCTTTCGCTCTGTCTATCCCACCCTTCCCGGCATGCCTGGCACAGCCTGTGAATACAAGATTAGAAATCAAAATTAAAGTGAGGAGTAATATTTGATTTCCTGTGCTTTGCACAATCTGCATATCGCTGGTGTGTGATTGGCCTGGCAGTTTGCCGGGGGCTTGATCTTCCCTTCCGCCCTCTCATAGGGGCGCCGTTATTATGAAAAACTCCAACCCCCAAGTGGCACCAATAGTAATAAAAGTATACAGGCGCCACCCTCTCTTATTGTGAAAAGCTCCAGTCCAGGCCAGTCTTGTTACTTAACAGGGATCTGCCACAAACGTCAGGTCATTTCCTGTGTCGTACCCTAGTTCAGGCAGGGACACCAGCAGTGCCCTGGAGAGGTGAGTTAGGCTGCCATTTAGAACGCGGACACTGTCTTTGGGCATATCTCAGTGCCTCTGATAAAATGTAAATTAATTACAGGTTCCTCACTTTTTTGGGGGGCGAAGAATAATGTGTGCTTACCAGAAGAGGAACATTGTGTTCGAGAAGGCGTACGCTTCGCAAAATGTTTTGTTTTTAGAAGCCTGTATCAAGTGTTCGCTACGGTTCCTTTCATCTCCTTCCCCTGAGCAGCAAAACGTATCTCTCTACTTTTAGTTTCAGTGGATGGTCTGAGACACCTGGCCAGGAGAGGGTGATAGCACAGACCCACAGCTACAGTGACCGCTGGGATGGTATGTGGTAACTTAGGGAGAAGAATTGGCAGGAAGCGATGCATGAATCAAAGGAAGATGGGAGAGATAACCCGAGTAAAGAAGCATCCAATCCAGACTGGCCAATAGAGACAGGAGCCTTTGTCATGTTTCGGTAGCTTCAGGTTTGCCTGAGTGTCTCTTTAGCTTAAATTCCTCTCCTATTAAACTCTAAATAAAATATTATCCAGGGAGCATATTGGGATGTGGTTGCTAAGCAACAATTTTTGTTCAAAAGTTGCTAGCTTGCATCAACATTTTCCAACTAATTACACTGTACATTGGAATCCCAACCACTAAAGGTTACACAGCTAACAGGTAATCATTAGTTTTTTTTACTTCATATTTCCGAGTCAGCATTTATATGTTTTTCCCCACAACCAGAGCCAACTGTTCTAAATCAAGCTGGATGTTGAACGTTTTTCCATTGCGAAAAAAGTGCTGTCTTTTTTGTGGTGACAAAAGAATGTGGCAAGAAGAGGAATGTTAGCGAAAGAGGCTAGTATCCAGACTAGTGTTATGCAGCTTGATGTATAAATAATAAACCAAAAAATTTATTATTAACACTTTCTTCCCTCCCTTTCCTCTCAGAGTAACGTGGTGAAGACTCAGACAATCACCATCTCAGATGTAACTAACTCCCTACGAGGAGATGTCTCCAACAAGGAGGTCCCCATCGTTCACACGGAAACCAAGACTATTACTTATGAGTCAGCACAGGTGAAATGTAGTTTTCTTTTTTTACCAAATGATTATTTTCCCTAGTAAACTTTTTGTTAAGTGTGCATGCGTGTGTAACCAACACAGTGTAGTAAAAGCTTCAATACTGACAGTTTGTTTCCTTCCCACTGTCGCCTAGCGAGTATGACCCTGTTGTTTGTAGTTCCTCCACTAGACCCACGTGGTCCTTAATCCTTCCTCCCTTGTGTTAACGTCCAGTATCTCCTTCAGCCTGTAGACAGCCAGGCAGAGAGGGAGTCTGGAGTGCTGCTCAGTGCCCAAACCATCACCTCAGAGACGGTCAGCACGACCACCACCACTCAGATCACCAAGGTAACCGCCCACTGATTTCCGAAACCGGTTGGCTGAAAGCATAGCGATAAACGAGGCGCGCGTTTCGCGGAGGCACAGGGCTGTTTTTCTGAGACGTTCAGTACTGCAGGCATCTGCCAGCTGACTGGTCACCTCACATCAGGTAGAGCAATTCAGATTTGTTGTGTACAATTTGGTGCCATCACATTTTACCCATTATGCATTGTGATTTTGATCAGAGAATCAGGTAGCTAAGGCAACAATGACAACTAGCTGCCTCGTAGGGAAAGGCAGGGGGTTAATTTGTAACTGATACTGTGGTTCTCAGTTGTGAAAAATGTGCCAGCTAGCGATCCAACAACTGAAACAGTGTATCTGAGAGACCAGTCGCATCACCAAGGTAACGTCATGTTATTACTATAGACTACCAATCATGTCACCATGGTAACCTTGAGTTTGAGTCTCAAACGTTACGGTGCTTAAGTCCTGGTCTTCGTGCTCAAGTGTGAGTCGCTGGGTCCACATTAATAAACAACAAATTATTTCACCCAGTCAAGTGCAGTATAGTGTAATGGGTGTGTTCATTCAGTCAGGCCTAATGAATGTTGGTCTATAGATGCCTTTTTAAATTATTATCTTCTGGCATTTAATTCTTTATTGGACAGGGGAGTGGTGAAAGAAGAGGGAGTTTCTGCTGAAAGGGTAATCAACAGCTGTTATTTGGTAAACTCTGAATAGTAATCTAAATTGTTAGTGGTTTATCTCATTTTGTTTTATCATGGTGTTATTTTGTTTGGCAAATGCATATCCTAAATACTTCAGAACATGTAATTTATTCAGGTTTTTCAGATCTGATCTCAGAATATAATTCAAGGCAGGAGATGGACACACAAAAATCAATCGATGGGCAGTTTGAATTTTCCATGAAAGCGCTTGGGCTCATATTCAGCTGCTTCTGTTTACAGTCAGTCTGGACGAAGGGGAGGCCATTGTTTGGAATGCTTAATTGGAAACGTCACGGCTAAAGATCAAAACATTCTGCCCACACCACTACAGAAAGTAGAGTGAATACATTTTGCCATAAAAACAAGACAGGCTTCTCAAATCTCACCGAAGTTGTCGTTTTTTTGTCCGCACAAAATGTGAATGATTGGCTTTTTCTAAGTGGAGTTGTAATGCTCATTCACATTCACAAAAATATAGTATGACAGATTGGTCATGTAAAAAACATGCAGAAAAATAGAAATATAGTTATGCCAATTTATTACTGAAAAAACATGCAGATGAACTGCATGCGACAGTTGTCTAATTCCCAATCATTAGGCACAAGGATCTCCACGTTGTGAGAAATGTATGCATGGTTGTTAACTGAAGCTCTGATACTGCTGGAGTCAAAAGATTGATTTCTTTGAAATTGAATGCAGCAGGCAAGAAAGATAAGGCAGTTCTGAATGTGGTAAGCAGAATAACCCTGTCTTTTGACTGATGGTGCAAGAAAGGACAGACCGCTTCATTTATGGTCATATTAGCATTTTTCTATGAACCCCCTCCAACAAGGCATAGTATACATTAATCAACCTTCATTGGATTTTGCAAAAATATCTCCTACCACAGCAAAAACATTCAGTACAAATCCTCTTCACAAATCTATCAGTCCCGAAGTGTGGATCCAAAATCTAATTTGTGAGTTCTTACTCTTGTTCTGTCAGATGAAGGTACAGCAACTCTTCCAAGACAAAACAAATGCTAAAGAAACTCAGTAGCCACATTTAGGCTACTTTTAATTTAGAGCAAATAATATAATGGAATCAAGTCTGAAAACTAACTGAACCTGAACTAGAATTGGTTTTTATATAAAACAAACACTAGTAAAAAAAAAAAAAAAAACGCTACACTATCACATCTGCCATGTTGTTGGCACGACTTAGATTTGAAATAATTTAGGATGGTTTGTCTGAGTCCTCATTCAACTACCTGATAGAAGGTGTCTACTGCGAAACGATGAACCCTGCATCCAAGGACTTCAAATACTTGGTTTTAGCAGGCCAGTTAATCCTCATTCCACTGACTTTGGCTTCATGGTGTGTTTCTTAGAGAATTGATCGGTTTCTGATTTTCAGTTTTGTGGTCTGAGGTTTGTTTTCTGCAGAGGATTATTTCAGCATGCTGAACATGGACTGCTTGTAAGCTGTGTCTCCTTTCTGTTCCCTCTCCTTTCTGCTTCTCCCTCTCCTCCCTCTCCTCTCTGCATCTCCCCTCTTCTCTTCGCCTCTCTCTACTCCCTACTTCTCTCTCTCCTCTCATCTTTTTTATTCTCTTTCTGTTTTCTTTCACCATCTCCTGATTTTTCAGATTCCTTCAACCTTTTCTAAGATCCGTCTCTCTCTCTCTCTTGTTCAGACAGTGAAAGGTGGCATCTCAGAGACTCGCATTGAGAAGAGGATTGTTATAACCGGAGACACGGAGATCGATCATGATAAGGTGATGGTGGGATGCAATACCCAGCCCTGCTCATTACTGTTTCAAAGGCCACTTTAGCGATACATTATTCCGTTGGTTGAGTACTAGTGCATAATCTACGGGCTGAGATCTTGGGACTGCCTTGTTGCTTGAGCAGCCCCACTGTAAGAGCTTGTTTGCGGATGTGAACGTGATCAGAATGCAGTGCTGTCAGAATAGTGGCTCGCGCTTTGCGATCTAGCCTGTCTGTTGTGTTGTGTGGCGGCTTCTTCAGGGTCACTGTTTTGAACCCCCCCATCCCCTGTCCACGTCCCTCCCCAGGCTCTGGCCCAGGCCATCAGGGAGGCCAAAGAGCAACATCCAGACATGTCCGTCACCAAGGTGGTGGTGCACCAGGAAACCGAGATCACCCCGGAGTAACAGCCCCTAACCAGGTCAGTAGTACCCAGCCCCTAACCAGGTCAGTAGTACCCAGCCCCTAACCAGGTCAGTAGTACCCAGCCCCTAACCAGGTCAGTAGTACCCAGCCCCTAACCAGGTCAGTAGTACCCAGCCCCTAACCAGGTCAGTAGTACCCAGCCCCTAACCATGTCACAGGTACCCAGCCCCTAACCATGTCACAGGTACCCAGCCCCTAACCATGTCACAGGTACCCAGCCCCTAACCAGGTCAGTAGTACCCAGCCCCTAACCAGGTCAGTAGTACCCAGCCCATAATCAGGTCACTAGTTGTACCCAGCCCCTAACCAGGTCACTAGTTCCCCGGGACTAACCAGACTGGTAATGCCTAACCCTCATCCCAACACTACACCCAATTTAAAATGTTTGCCCTAAGCACTTCAGCAAAAACAAATTGTTATTCGAAACACATTAAGATTTTACTAAACTTATGTATGTCTGTTGATAACATAATTAAATTATGTATGTCTGTTGATAACAAAATGAAGTTATGTATGTCTGTTGATAAAATAATGAAGTTATGTATGTCTGTTGATAACAAAATGAAGTTATGTATGTCTGTTGATAAAATAATGAAATGATGTATGTCTATTTGTTGTAGAAGGCCTTTAGTCTAGGTCTAATTTTACAATACATTAGATAATCTCAAATTTCAAATGCTGTGTTTTTCAGAATTCTATTGTGCAAGAAAGATTATTTAGTGAAGAAATGTATAACAAAATCTGCCTACTGTGTATAGTGAATCGCCCAACGTCCTCTTTGTGTGTGTGTGTGTGTGTGTGTGTGTGTTCATTCTTGTTCGTCCACCTGTACATTAGTGTCTTTTTTCCCTTCATGTTAGTAGAACTGTCATTCATGGGAAATAAAGTACATCTATGTGTTTTAATGAGGCCAGATGTCTGTTTACATGGAGAGACACCTCAGAGCCTGACTGGCAGAGTGGGGAGGGAAAGGGAGGAGGGAGAGAGAGGAGAGAGGAGGTGTAGGAAGGAGAGGTGTTATCCTGTGGGCCTTGGTCCAAAGTAGTGCCCTAACTAGGAAACAAGGTGCCTCCTGGGAACCCGTCTTCAGTGAGCTCCCTCGATCTGCCTTCCCCTGGTGGTTGTCATTAGGTTGTTGAGTCTCTGCAGGAACATTTAGCGTGTCATTTAGTGGGCTGGGTGGCACCTCCTAGAAATACATCCCGGGATTAATCAGGCGTCACTCCAAACACAGACAGTCGACCGCCTTCCAAATGCCATCCTGGCATCCCACTCTGGTCTGCACTCCGTAGGGGAATAGTGTTCAGTTTAGGACAGGAGTGGGCAAACTAAGGCATGTGGGCTGCATGTGGCCCTTGGGGTGGTCTCCCCCCCCCCCCCCCCTAGGAGACAATAAAATAGTTTTGAGGTAAAGTAAAACACTGCTCACCAGCCCATTCTGAATCTGAATTTAAATTATTTAGACATTATAATGGACATACTGTATAAATGTTTTAATTACAGCACTTGTGTGGCCTGCGAATCATTTATGATTAACAAATTACAAAGCATATGTGGCCCCCAAGACAAAATTCGGATGTGGTTAGGGGCTGGGTCAAAATGCTGATGTGGCCCCCAAGACAAAAAGTTTGCCCCCCTCTGGTTTACAGCGTAGACGAAGTGTTCATGGTCAATGTAACGAGTCATACCATGACACCACCACCACTACCGCCCTTCACACAGTGGCGTATTGAAGCAGGGTATCTGTGCAAGGTCTGTTAAGCCTGGGATTTAGTTATAACAATGGCATATTGAAACCGGATATCTGTGCAAGGTCTGTTAAGCCTGGGATTTAGTTATAACAATGGCATATTGAAACCGGATATCTGTGCAAGGTCTGTTAAGCCTGGGATTTAGTTATAACAATGGCGTATTGAAGCAGGGTATCTGTGCAAGGTCTGTTAAGCCTGGGATTTAGTTATAACAATGGCATATTGAAACCGGATATCTGTGCAAGGTCTGTTAAGCCTGGGATTTAGTTATAACAATGGCGTATTGAAGCAGGGTATCTGTGCAAGGTCTGTTAAGCCTGGGATTTAGTTATAACAATGGCGTATTGAAGCAGGGTATCTGTGCAAGGTCTGTTAAGCCTGGGATTTAGTTATAACAATGGCGTATTGAAGCAGGGTATCTGTGCAAGGTCTGTTAAGCCTGGGATTTAGTTATAACAATGGCGTATTGAAGCAGGGTATCTGTGCAAGGTCTGTTAAGCCCATGATTTAGTTATAACAGTGGCGTATTGGAGCAGGGTATCTGTGCAAGGTCTGTTAAGCCGATGATTTAGTTGTAACAGTCTGCTGAGCCCATGTGGCTTTAATCAGGGGCCTGTTTGTGTCGAGGCTCAGGCTGGGTCTCCAATGGCACCCTATCCCCCTATTCAGGGACCTGCTTTTGTGAACTACCTGGTCAGATGAATGGCACTACGTAGGGGGTTATGGTGGCATTATGGAGGCAGGCTGGAGTCTTGTGGTATGTGTACACACACACACACACCCCCACTCCCCCCTCGGGCGAGGGTGGAGAGACGAGGAGGGGAGACGGGGGAGAGAGGACGGGGTGGCAGGTTAACGATGAAGGAGGGAGACGGGAGAAACTGCGAGGGGAGAGACGAGGAGGAGCTGAGATGAGAGAGAGAGGAGGGGGAGACGGGAGGGGGGGTGGCAGGGTAGAGAGGTAGGGGGAAGATGGGGGAGACTGGGAGGGGGGCGGTACCCTCCTAATGAGTTGTCTCCATGTTCAGGCCCAGGGTGTGTGACGTTTAATTGCTGCTCATCTTACTTACACATTCAAGAAACCTCCCTGCGTTTACATAACTGAAGCATGAGAACATCCGTAACAACCCCCCCCCCATCATCCTCTTCCCCTCTCTGTCTCTTCACCCATAACAACCCCCCCCCCCACCATCCTTTTACAACCTTCTCCGTCTCATCCACCCTTCTTTTTGAAAGCATGTGAGCGACGCGTGACTCATCACTGTCTGTGGCGTTGGCGTGGGTCCACTTTCATTTGTCATCACACGCAGCTTTAAGCCATCTTGAATGATTTATGTGGGGTAAAGTGGGGTTAGTTACTGTGGATTCTGCTCAGGTTCTCTGTCTCTCTGTCCCTTTGTCTGTCAAGCAGGGTGGTGATTTCCACAATGCATCCTGGGAAATAGGAACACAATGAGCCTGACTTCCCCAAGTAGGTCCCCATTCCCAGCCGTTTGACTCAGAGAACATCACCTTACAACCCAACTGCACCGCCTTGGGGATAGACACACACCAAGACCGCGTTAACCAACCAGAGAGAACAAGCTTCACCTTTGAACTATGAACTTTGAACCACCTGGCGATTGGAGCACAACGAAAGAGGAAGGAACACTCCAGAAATCTCCCAGAATTCCCCAGTCTCTCACTATTCCACTCCACTGCCAAAACCCAAACAACCCCTGGACTTTTCTAAACAAAGAAAATGTTAAAACAAGTATTTACATTTTTTCCTCTCACTTATGTCTGGAGATTTCAACAAGAATTTTCAAAGGGCATTTGGTCTTTTAATTGTGTAGAGATTGCAGGGACTTTCTTGATATTTTTCTAAGACTTTTCTTATAACTGTGATTGGAAATTGATATCTATCTTCAAGTTCAACTTTTTAGGGACTCTTATTCTGAAAGGCGTATAATAACAAGGGATTGTGGGAGATTTTTCGGGGACAATAAAACCATCATTATACAAGGAACCCTCTTCAGATCAAACACCTTTGCAACAGAGTTTGGTTTCATGTCTTGTACAGTAGAAAAGTTTTTAACACTTTATTTTCCCTCTCAATGTGAAAATATTTTTTCAATTTAAATGTAAACAAATATTTAATTTAATCTAAACTTTTTTGGAGGGCCAATTTAAGTCTTTCTCGACTATTGAAAGTCTGACTTCATTTGACATATTTTCTTGTGGATGACATTTACACCTTTTTATTGTTTTACTTGTCTTTTGTTGTTGTTTTGTCATACTGGATAAAATGGGGTTCATCATGTGGACTGGAGGGAGAGAAGCAGTATTTTGAAATTACATGATTTTATGTCTATTTATTATCTAATTATCATCCTCTGTCTAATTTCTATGTATGTGTCTGTCATTTTAGATCAATTTACCTTTTCAGTGCAATTTTGTAGTGTCCTGTTTTTGTATTCACACAGCATTCTTATCACCAGCTACATATCTCTCATTAATGTGTACCGGCTTGGAAAAGCCGCGGCAACTTCACAATGTCTTGCATTGGTTTTAATCCATTTCATTTTTTCTACCAAAGGGGGCAGTGTTTACTCATCAGCCGAGAGAAGCTACCGTGTACAGTACATTCTATCTACATCAGGGTACCTTCATGCCAAGCCCCCCCACCCAAAAATATTTGAGGTTGATTAGATATTGTTTAAAAAAAAATTA
This sequence comes from Esox lucius, assembly GCF_011004845.1. Lineage (NCBI taxonomy): Eukaryota > Metazoa > Chordata > Actinopteri > Esociformes > Esocidae > Esox > Esox lucius. The sequence continues at coordinate 3,068,185 of NC_047578.1, read as the reverse complement.
GTGGAGAAGAGCTCCCATTGGAGAAGCCCTCCATTGGGGAACAAGACAACTGCAAGAGCACAGGGTTGGATTATTGAATTTCTATGGTACTTTACGGCTATGCCTTTCATTTGGGAAGAGTATACTTATTGGTCTACCTGTGACGTACACACTGTCCCTTCAGCTAAACAGCTGAGCACAGCACACCGTAGTATAAGAATTTTTGGTCTGTTTTAAAATCCCTCTCCTTTTTCTAAGTTCATGGTGGTTTCGCGTTGTACAGAATCCAGTGTGTTGTGGTACTTTCAGTGTGTCGTCTTCTCATCGTGACACTCTTTCCTGCGTTGTTGGCGGTTGGTAGAGGAACCAGCAGGCTGACATTGTATCTACTGAGGTCCCTGTTTATTTCCTGGTAGTGAATCCTCTCTTTGTCTCTGTTTGCCATCACTTAAAAAGAGAATATGTAATAAAACCGCACCGTGCACTGAATAAACACAAATGTAGACACAGCTTATTTTCAAAACATTGACTGGTGTTTCGTGTCTGATTTTCTGTTTCTGAGGACCTGTTCTGCTCCGTCTGATGTTTGGTTCTTCAGGTTCTGTTCCGTGCCTGTAGTTTTGAGTGTGTTCTTCCTTTTCTAGTCCTATAAGGAAATTATCGTATTTATTGAGCAAATTATCATGCCTATAAGAAATGATCAACTTTATTGAGCAAGTGATCATATTTATTGGTAATTATCACATTTGATTAGCTATTTTCATCTTACAATGAAATCTGAAAAGCATTCCAAGAATGGTCTCTGGTTGGAAATCTTTTCTCCAGCCATCACATATACAACACATGCAAAAACTGTTAATCAAGGCCAGTCCAAAATGTCTCATATTAGTCTGCAGACATTAAATATCTTTCGAGTCCAAGATATGCCTTTCCCTGAGTGTATAAGAGACCCGATAAATCCCCTGAGCTGGAATAAAAGCGGCCTGCCATTTCAAGATAAAGAGCCAGACTCAATGAGGTGCAGAATGATGTCGCCATGCCTACCAACCACATATCAAACTCTGCTGATGGTTAAGTAATAATATATAGAGAAATGTGAAGTTTGGATTAAAACATGTCAACTAGTATGGCTGTAAATGGGATAACAACAGATCACCCATCTTGTGGTCTACTTAGGATGTCTTGCCAGATGAAGAATCACTGTTTCAGGGTGTGATCTCCGTTTTCGTCTTTACACCTTAGTTCTTGGGGCTGTGTGTGTTAGGGATTGAAACATGATTAACTCTGTTTCAGTAATTATAGTAACATGGAACAGAAGACGAACAGAAACAAAAAAATAAAGTAGCTTACATTATGTTGGAGTTCAACCCACTTTGTGCCAGACACCATCTATCAGAGGCTGTAAGAAGTTGTGAGAGGCTGTAACGGGTTGTTCGGATGTGAGAGGGTGTAATGTTAGGATGTGAGAGGGTGTAATGTTAGGATGTGAGAGGGTGAAAGAGACTGTTAGGATGTAAGGGGTTGGGAGAGGCTGTAAGAGGTTGGGAGAGGCTGTAAGAGGTTGGGAGAGGCTGTAAGAGGTTGTAAGAGGCTGTTAGAGGTGAGATGGGAGAGGCTGTAAAGGGCTGTTCTTAGCAAACATACCCGATTAAATAACTGTTAAAGCTGAACTAGGTTGGATTTTTTTCATTGAAAATGAAATGTTTTAACATGGTGTTTAATTTAAATGAGGCCCTTTAAGTTAGCACCACAGACCGCTTCCCGCCTCCTGGAATCTGGCTCTGAAAATGTTCCTGGGGTAATAACAATGCAGCCAGTCGCCCTTGGCTCTGTTTGTAAACGCGCCTTCTGACTAGAGGTAGAATATCTATGATAAGGAGCGTTAGACAGAAGCTACAATGGCAGCTAGCTAAAAGATAAGAAAATGACAATTCCTCCGTTACCTACAGCAGCGTACACATCAAACTACGAAGCGAAGAAAGATTTCGGAGTAGCGCTATTTGTAAAAATAAATAAATAATAATAGCTAGCTCCCAGTGCTAAGCTAGGGTGACCAAACGTCCCCGTTTTTGGTGGCATGTTCATAGCTGGAGCTGTCCCCGGAAATATCCCGGTTTTTAACTGTGCTTTAAAAACAGACAGCAAAGTGAAATTACATTTTACATCGCAAGAAACACCGGGCTGCAGAGCCCGCCGGGTTATGCCTTAATCGCGTTGTGCTTGTTTTGGCCAACAGAGGGGGCTGCTCGCTGTAGCAGCTTTATACACTCCTACCAAGTACTTGCTCGCGCTAGTTTTAGAGAAAACCGCTGTGGAAAACTCGGCCAGAAATGTCAAATGAATCCACAACATCACCAAAACGTATTTTCAATTCAGGTAAGTTACAATCGTTTGAGATACTAGTTATAATGTCACAGTTTATTAAATGGATAGACGATCTACTCTATAAGGTTTTAATTAAGTTATGCTAGCTAACGCTAGCTAGCTGGGTTAAAAAGCCGTTTACATGTAAACATGCAGTGGATGGACTATTTTGAAAATATGATTATATTAAATGAATGCAATATTTATTTGGAAATTACAATTTTAAATTTTTGCATTATTATAATTAGTGTGAAAATATATTTAGACATTTTCATGGATAACATTAGCATACTTTTTTTCTGTTAGAGAGTGAAGAGGAAGGAGAGGATGAAGACTGGGTCAGACAAAGAGTGAAGGAGATAGATTAGGAAAGGTCAAGATTTGATTACAGGCCCTGGCAATTTATTATTGCAAAAATCTGGTCACCTTATGCTAAGCTAACGCTAGCTAGCCTAGTTACCCAATTAAAAGGTGAACATGGAGTTAGCGCTTTCTTTCTGGACAGGCAAAAATATTTTGTGCATTACTATACAGGTTGTTAAGCTTGATATAGGGTTACACTAGCCAAATGTAGCTCCCAGTGGACGCAGCTAGGCTAGCTGTCATTTTAGAAATTGAAAAGGAAAAACCGATAAACCTTGTTGCCATTGCATTTAGCTGGTTCTATCCTGATACATGTTCGGTTTGGGGTGTCTAAACATTGCATCAGTTCATCTGCATGCCCATTCATGTGATTAGGTTAGAGAAACCTAGCTCAATCAAATTCAGGCTGAGGGGGAGAGGGAGAGTAGCAGGAGGAAATAAGTGCACTGTTTCTCACATTTGAATTATTTTCAGAATGTTACATAGTGCAGCTTTTTCTAGGACATGTTATTTATCACAATCCCCTAAAACCAAGGGTGTAATAAACCTTCCTAAAATGTCCACTTCTTACCTGTTTCAAATAACTGGATTGGTCAAGCTGTGCTAGAAGGAGTTTCTAATGCCAGTAATTTCCTTTCGGATCAGGAGAGTGGAACACAGACATTTGGGACCCCGTTCGGTGAGTCTGTTTTCTCCAGGGGCCAACTACGAATATGGCACTAGAGGTCAACTCAACGGCCCAACCAGCTGCCCAACTCCGGCTAAAATTGGTTACGCCCCAAATGGAACTGTACGGTATATGCCTCAAGCCAGAGACCATGGTCATGTGGGGAACTGTATAGTGAATAGGTTAAGGAAAGATACAATGTTCACTCCAACACCAACTCAGGCAATCTCGCGTCTTAGCATATTTTAAGGTACAATGTTGATTTGATACAAGGAGATCTAGTGGCTGTATATATGGCAGGCAGTATTTCACAAACACGTGTACAGGGGCTTACCTGTGGTGCAGGCTGTTCCCCAACTGCAGTAAAGAGCAATCTGTGTTGCGGTTTTCATGTTTTTTTTTTCTTTCTCTCTCAAGCTCCATTTTCTCCTGTTCTCTTGTTCTTTCTTTCTTTTGTCATGCCATTTGTTGGCCCCTGGAATGGATATGCTCGACCAGCCGACACATTTTGCGGTTCTCTGGCTAGATTATTTGTTGGGAAGCGCAGGGCTGAGTGGGGAATTGGAAAGCGCCAAATTGGACTTGATTTATGTTGTTGCTGATTCTGATTGATTCCGCATTGTGCTCGTCCCCATTGCACCACTCTCCTGGTACCAGACCCAGCTGCACCAACAAACAATACCTGAAACCTGAGCGGCGTAGGAGCTGCCTGAAATCATGGGTCTGCCGAGCCAATACAATAATGTAATGAAGTAACGTACGTTTCCCGTCAGAGCCGGAGGCTTGACAAATCTGCAAATGGCCTTGGATTGCTGTTCATAAACACACTGAGGGAAACAATTATTATTCATCCGTGTCCAGCTCTGTACTTTTTGGTGACCCTCAGTAAGCCTTTGTTGCGCCACGTTGATGCTGTACGGTCGTCTTTTCTGAAAGGGCTTTGCATTTTAGAGCCGTGTAAATATTTCTAATAAAACACAGCGTGTCTTGCTTGACAATATCCAATCTTTAACATTCATTAACATTAGTCTTTTCCTCTACGGTGTATGAAAATTATGTATTGATTAGTAACAAAGAGGCTGTAGGTACATTTGCATATACAGTATCTCACGAAAGTGAATACACCCCTCACATTGTTGTAAATATTTGAAATCTGTTCATGTGAAAAGACAAAAAAAAAAAAACACTTTGCTACAATGTAAAGTAGTGAGTGTACAGCTTGTACATTTGTCAAAATAACACAACACAGCCATTATTGTCTAAACCGCTGGCAACAAAAGTTAGCCCTAAGTGAAAATGTCCAAATTGGGCCCAAAGTGTAAATATTTTGTGTGGCCACCATCATTTTCCAGCACTGCGTTAACCCTCTTGGGCATGGAGATCACCAGAGCTTCACGGGTTGCCACTGGAGTCCTCTTCCACTCCTCCATGACAACATCACAGAGCTGGTGGATGTTAGAAACCTTGCGCTCCTCCACCTTCCGTTTGAGGATACCCCACAGATGCTCAATAGGGTTTAGTTCTGGAGACATGCTTGGCCAGTCCATCACCTTTACCCTCAGCTTCTTTACCAAAGCAGTGGTCGTCTTGGAGTTGTGTTTGGGGTTGTTCTCATATTGGAATACTGCGCTGCGGCCCAGTCTCCGAAGGGAGGGGATCATGTTCTGCTTCAGTATGTCACAGTACATGTTGGCATTCATGGTTCCCTCAATGAACTGTAGCTCCCCAGTGCCGGCAGCACTCATGCAGCCCCAGACCATGACACTCCCACCACTGTAGCCAAGTCACACGTGTCTTTTTATTCCTCACCTGGTTGTCGCCACACATGCTCGACACCATCTGACCCAAATAAGTTTATCTTGGTCTCATCAGACCACAGGACATGGTTTCAGTAATCCATGTCCTTAGTCTGCTTGTCTTCAGCAAAAAGTTTGCAGGCTTTCTTTTGCACCATCTTTAGAAGAGGCTTCCTTCTGGGACGATAGCCATGCAGACCAATTTGATGCAGTGTGCGGCGTATGGTCTGAGCACTGACAGGCTGACCCCCCACCCCTTCAACCTCTGCAGCAATGCTGGCAGCACTCATAAGTCTATTTCCCAAAGACAACCTCTGGATATGACACTGAGCACGTGCACTCAACTTATTTGATCGATCATGGCGAGGCCTGTTCTGAGTGGAACCTGTCCTGTTAAACCGCTGTATGGTCTTGGCCAACGTGCTGCAGCTCAGTTTCAGGGTCTTGGCAATATTCTTGTAGCCTAGGCCATCTTTATGTAGAGCAACAATTATTTTTTTTAGATCCTTAGAGAGTTCTTTGACATGAGGTGCCATGTTGAACTTCCAGTGACCAGTATGAGGGAGTGTGAGACCGATGACACCAAATTTAACACACCTGCTCCCCATTCACACCTGAGACCTAACGAGTCACATGACACCGGGGAGGGAAAATGTCTAATTGGGCCCAATTTGTTTGCCAGCGGTTTAGACATTAATGGCTGTGTGTTGTGTTATTTTGAGGGGACAGCAAATTTACACTGTTATACAAGCTGTACACTGACTACTTTACATTGTAGCAAAGTGTCATTTCTTCACATGAAAAGACATTTACCTTAATGTGAGGGGTGTACTTACTTTTGTGATATACTGTAGATGATAACAGATCTTTGATGTCCCTTATTTACTCAAGGCATCGCATTTTTATGATTAGGTGACAATTGGCTTGACGTTGTCTTTTGTGTACACTTAGATGTGCATCTCCAGGCCATCCTGCGCCCATGGCAATATTCTCTGCCTTTCTGCAGACATGCATGGTGTGGATATATTTGTTTAACAATGCATGCACTTACGTATTACTTTATTTTTCATTTTAGTTGAATGTCGAATTAGAAATAAGCCTATATGTTAAATGAAACGTTCATTAAATATTTAAAATAAAGGGACCTAACTGGTTGTGTCTTTTCATGAAGATATTACAGGATTATATAAGATTTAGCTGCTTCCTCTTCCACATAAATGCACTGATTTCCTGTGATTTCTTGGCAGATTCCAAAGTGTTTAAGTGCTTCTTGTAGAGTTGACACCATTTAATATAAACCTTTTAATTTCCATTTTGATATGTTGCCTGTTTACCTGTGCAGTAATTCCCCTGAAAACAGAGCGTTTGTTATGATGGTAAATTAAACCGGGATTTATGAGCTTCAGTCTCTGCAATCCGCCTCATCCCTATTGAAAAACTGATGGATTAATTTGAGAACCAGGTTTTTGGGGGAACTTTAGTTTCAGTCAGACAAGAACGCTTAACATTTATAATGACTTGCCATTTTCACCCTGACTATTATTAACCATTTATGTTTTATGTTTTAGATGATCATAAGACATCACAACGGGGTCATACATGCTCAGGAAAGACCAGTCGTGGCCTGTTGGTGCTGCTTTAATGGCAGTCTCTCTTTGGCTGCCTGCTTTTTGAGTTGCGTGACATAGTATTCTACTAGGTCAGATTGAACCGCGGGGTTGTCTCAGTTCTTGGGATGGGCCACAGTGCCCGCGGCACAAATGGCTCCCTATTCCCCATTGGTGCTGGTAAAAAGAAGTGCACTATGAGTGTAATAGGGAGCCTTTGGTTAGGCAGGCTCTGCATTGGCCACGTGGCCTGTGAGGACGCAGAACTGGCAGCTCCCCGGATGCCCGAGACGAGCTGCCCACCACGACTTGTGTCAGTCCCATTCAAACTATGATAGATAACGATGGCCTTTGGCTCCAGGGAAGGGAGACTTCAGAGAGACGGGGAAGGGAGGCTTCAGAGAGACGGGGGAGGGAGACTTCAGAGAGACGGGGAAGGGGAGAGAGAGAGTCTCAGGGAAGTGGCGGAAAACATGAGAGAAACAAATACAAAAGAGAGTGGATTCTGAAGGTTGGAAAGAGGAAAACGAGAGAGATATAGTGAGGAAGAGAGGAGAAATTTGAAAAAAGAAACGTGACCATGGAAAGGATAAGACCGTTTATAGAGAGAAGACAACCTGAGAGTAACAACAGCCACAATAAAAGGTTTAAAATGGCAGAGATGATTTGATAAAGAACACGAGGGGGTGAGGCAGCTGGAGACGGAAGGAGAAACCAGGCATTGAGTAAACAACACTGTTGCTGGTGCTGTGGAGTTCTGCCTCTCCTGCAGATGGCTGTTCAGATATGCAGAGGAGCGTCTCAAGGGCTCAGACTCTGTCAGATTCCTACCTCCTCGCACCTCCTCATACAGACCTGAAACATGCATACGGACTCAGATTCATATACACTCCTACCTCCTCACACCTCCTCATACAGACCTGAAACATATGCATACGGACTCAGATTCATATACACTCCTACCTCCTCACACCTCCTCATACAGACCTGAAACATGTATACGGACTCAGATTCATATACACTCCTACCTCCTCACACCTCCTCATACAGACCTGAAACATATGCATACGGACTCAGATTCATATACACTCCTACCTCCTCACACCTCCTCATACAGACCTGAAACATATGCATACGGACTCAGATTCATATACACTCCTACCTCCTCACACCTCCTCATACAGACCTGAAACATATGCATACGGACTCAGATTCATATACACTCCTACCTCCTCATACAGACCTGAAACATGCATACGGACTCAGATTCATATACACTCCTACCTCCTCACACCTCCTCATACAGACCTGAAACATATGCATACGGACTCAGATTCGTATACACTCCTACCTCCTCGCACCTCCTCATACAGACCTAAATATCCATATAGACTCTCCCAAAGACTCAAACATCTGTATACACACTCTTAAAGAATCATAGATCCATATGCAGCCTCATTAGTCCTGGTTCCTCTACAGGGCCGGTCTTGTCCCATCCTAATAAGTAGTGAGACCGCCATAAACCCCTCTGGGAGCGAGTTAGCCCTCAAAGCAATGAGCTTGGCTTGCTGCCCAAATGGCACCCTATTCCCTGCAGGCTCTGGCCAAAAGCAGTGCACTGTACAGGGGAAAGGGTGCGATTTGGCCCCCTCCACCGCTACGATTTTGCCCGAGGGCTGACAATGAACAGGTGGTGGCGAGTTTGCACAGCTGGCAGAAACTGCGGTAGCACTTAACGTTTTGGACCATTTTCAGCTTATAAATACCCAGAGATCTGCAGTGCTGTGTTCATTATGCCAATAAAACATTCTCTGTTTTGCTGATGTGACAACTTAAGGCAAGTATGACGATCACATGCCGGATTGCTTTGTGAATTAAGTGAATGGGAACGGCTACATCAGAACCGTGGAGGAGGATTCGGGCCCGTGTTCAGGAAGGATTCGGGCCCGTGTTCAGGAAGGATTCGGGCCCGTGTTCAGGAAAGACCGTGTCCCCAAGTGATGAGCAGGTGAGGCCTTGAAGTGCCCTTATTCCAGTTCTTATGAATCAGTCAAGAATTTAAAATGTTACCCTAACCCCAAAACCTAACCCATCTGTTTACCCTATCAGTTTTACCCCATCCTTTTTACCTGTCAGTTCAACCCCATCCATTTTACCCCATAATTTCTACCCCATCCGTTCTACCCTATCCTTAGCGCCACTGAACAGCCAAGTGCTTGCTGATTGTTCAGTGGATAGTGGACGTCGACACGCCTGTGTGGAGTCATAATAGTTTGCTGCTTTAAAAAAAACAAATTAATTTAGTACTTAAAACAAAACATTGGGTACACTTTATTTGGATTGTCAAAATTGCTACCTGTAGATGCTCTACAGATGTTCATACTATCAACAAACTATCGAAAACGTTTATTCATATTTTTTAACAGTGGCGGTGGCGCCATCAGGAGTGTTCTTGTCTTCGGCAGGGACTCTGGACCTTTTCAGGATCAAAATAAATATTAAAGGAACAGGGCCAAAGTTGCAAATTTCAAGTCTTCTGATCAAAAAGTAAATTCTACCCAAATTGTAATGATAGTGTCTCACCAGGGTGAACTTAGGAGTGGTATAAAGTACCCCTGGATGGTCTATAAGTCAAACTCTAGGTCAAAGACTCCCAAGTCGTCAAGTTACTGGCAAACAACTGTTGAAACACGTTGTCCTGAGAGTTGGAGTTGTGTTCAAAATGATTCACGGCTTTATTAACTAGTATTAACTAGAGTGTACAGACACACAATCAATACTGTTCATTTGTTTTTTATTTTAGGTGTTAAATTATTTGTTTTGCACTTTGATGATGTGGTGTTGGTTGTGTGGATTGGAAGCTTTATTGTGATCTCTTCCATTCATACGTAGCTTTCTAAAGAAGAGAAATGTGAAAGGGGTGTGAAACCAGCATTAGCTGGGCTGTTGTTTGGTTGGTCCATTAACAGGCTATACACACAGTCCTATGCTTCATTCCTCAGGACTGAAAGCCACCGGCAGCTGTTTAAGCTCTGATGTCAGCAGCCACTTCTGCTCTAGGAGAAATTAGTTACGAGCTGTGGGCTGTATTCCAAATGGTACCCTATTCCTTATATAGTGTGATGTTTTTTAACCTGGACCCAAAGGGAATAGGGTGTTATTTAGACCACAGACCAAGGCATTATATCCTGAAATTACATTGCTGGAGTACGAACACAGAATATTAAGCAGGTTGGGACATCTGGCAATCAATCATGTTTATGTTATGACATAAGACATCACATAAAGACCGTATGATGTCAGCTGTATGATGTCAGGTGTATGATGTTAGCATCATAGAAAAGCTTAGAATTTAAAGACTGTCAGTGTTCCAATATAGAGTTCCCTACACTGTAATCTTGACTGTGTCATTCTAATACTCTGTGATGGTAGCTTTCCCTCTGAGACTGTCAACAGATTTTTAAATGTTCACAGAAACTCGCATACAGAGGGAGAGATGGTAAGACAGACAGGGAGACAGACAGAGAGACTGAGACAAATACGGAGTCTGAAAGAGAGACAGATAAACACATGTCAGAGTCACTCATATCAGTCACTCAACACCATTAATTAATCAGCTGTGATTGACTGGAGCCATGACTTTGTATCTATCCTTGTATTGTCCTCCATTGTACTGTCCTCCTTTATTGTACTGTCCTCCTTCATTGTACTGTCCTCCTTCATTGTACTGTCCTCCTTCATTGTACTGTCCTCCTTCATTGTACTGTCCTCCTTCATTGTACTGTCCTCCTTCATTGTACTGTCCTCCTTTATTGTACTGTCCTCCTTTATTGTACTGTCCTCCTTCATTGTACTGTCCTCCTTCATTGTACTGTCCTCCTTCATTGTACTGTCCTCCTTCATTGTACTGTCCTCCTTCATTGTACTGTCCTCCTCCATTGTACTGTCCTCCTCCATTGTACTGTCCTCCTTTATTGTACTGTCCTCCTTCATTGTACTGTCCTCCTTCATTGTACTGTCCTCCTTCATTGTACTGTCCTCCTTCATTGTACTGTCCTCCTTCCATGCTAGGCTTCATCATACATAAACGTGACAAGCTTCATGGTAACTGTCTCCAGCATGGAGTAACGGCCCTGATCTGTGGTGCTTCATTGTGTCTGTGTGTGCGTCTGCTTGTGTGTCTTACCCACTTAGCATCAGAGGCACGACATTGGGACAACATTGAAGTAACTTTGAGCCAATTCTCCGGCTGTGAATGGCAGCGTGTGTTTTAGGTAACAGGGAGGGGCTGTCTCACGTTCCGTCAGACACACACAGAGCTCCACACACACACACGTCTGCTGGCTCACTCCTGGCTGTCAGTTACACTCATGCTAAAAACAGGCCCAAGGAATATTCCATTCAATTATAGAAAAATAAGGCACGAGTGACCAGTATACCATGTCTTAGAGCTGTTTTTAGGCATGACGCATCACTGAGTGCCTGGACCCAGCCTTTAGCCATTTTAAGAGGGCGTTATAGATGGTTAACATGACATTACAAAAACACAAAACCACTATGAATTTCAGTTTAAATTGTACAAAGTGCATTACATGGTTTTAAAACCTGTACCGAAATGCACTCTTTGTTTTAATTTGTGATTTAAAATCATGGGGAATAAATTTAGAAATGGGATCAGTGAAATACCATTTAAGGATCAGCTTAAGATCAGTTGAGGAAAAGTTAACAAGTTATGGATCAGATAGGGATTGTTAAGGATCAGTTAAGAAGATTGACCTTGGCAGCAGAGAACAGATCAGTTTGCGTGTACCCAGCTTCTCTACTGAACAACAGAATCATCTCAATCATCAATCTAATTCTTGAAGGAAGTGAATGCGGAAGCAATCAGCCTTTGGGCTGTCTGTGTACCTACTCCAATGGGTTGGTGTTAATGCTTTATCCATAAGTCTCCCATCCTCTTTCCCCACCCAGCCCTCTCTCTCCCTCTCTTCCTGCCAGCTAAATCTCAACTTCCACATGCCTGCTCAGTGGGCGTTCCTGCCACATTCGTGCAGAGTGAGGAAAATAACCCGAAGAAAGTTGAGGACAGTGTTGGTGGCCGTGCATCTGCTCTGGCGGCGTGGAAGTCCTTCACAGCATCCGTTCTTTCCCCTCCTGCTCTGTGTGTGTGTGTGTGTGTGTGTGTGTGTGTGTTGACTGTCCTACCACATCTGTTGAGAACGATTGCAAGGTATGAGTTGGTCACGCTGTGCTGTCAACCCATTAAGCACTAAATGAACCATGTTCTTAGACGGTAGATGTGGGACTGATACAGGGGTTTGACAATGCAGTTAATTAAAACCTGTTTATTGTGCTACAGTTATCTTATTACACTAGACAGTTCTAGGGATAACACATTTTGTGTTGTAGACTAGTAGCTGGTTAAGACTCTGTTGTACTAAGTGACTAGTTCAGGATCCATTTGCATTATCAAATGTCAGAAATACCATTCCGTAGCCGCGTCTTGCAGTATTTCCATTTCCATTCAAATCCAACGATACTTTAGTCTGTAAGATCAGTCCGACCAAGGCTAACGGTTGTTGCACCACGCTCAGGCTGTAATAGCCTTAGGATGTGATAAGACCGCAATGAACGTGGTCTCAAGTGTCTCAATTTTCTATTTTTATGATAATGGAAATCGTTTGATTACATTGTCAAAGCGAGTGGAAAATAACAAAGCTATGATATATGAGAAAAGTGAAAAGTAAAATACAATAACCTGAAATTGTAAGTAAACATTACAATCAGGTTTTAAAGGATAGCCTAGCACGGAATTTTATAATATTATAAGACACAGTAGACAACGTTATAAAATCCTGGAAATGGCCAATATGTCCAGATTTCTTTCATGGTCTTTTTCAGTCTTAGCCTCTATCTCTCCCAAACTGGGCATGCTTCATCGTAGTAAATGATGTTGCCAAAGCGAAGCCATAAACATAAAAAATGAAAGCAGCATCTCTGCCTCTATTCTCTGTCCCTGGAGATGTGCAGTTCAGTTATTGGCAGTGCGGTCTACACTGTGTAGCCTATAAAACCCTTCAACACATTCATTTAATTTCTGAAGCATGTGTTTTTTTTTTGTGATTGTGTGGGTGTGTGGTATTGGCCTGTGAGGTAGCGTGTGTGTGTGTGTGTGTGTGTGTGTGTGTGTGTATGTGTGTGTGTGTGTGGGGGGGGGGGGTATGTATATTAGGCCTACGCGTGTATGTGTATCTTTGCCACCTGGTGCTCTGCTTCCGCTATGCCCATTGGCAGTGCAGTGGAACAGATTGTTAGCTTTACCAGCCCTAGCTGACGATGATAACGCAGCTTTTGTAGTATGTATTTTTATCTCAGGGCGGTAGAGTCGCCGTTGCTCTGCACAGAGTCCCACAGCCGGTCACATGATCCGGTTGGAGGTTCTCCGGAGAGGTCCGGAAGCACACCTCCAGACCGGCCGGGCTGCGTCGTTCTCCACTGGCGTTCTGGTCCGGCGGTTGCCATGGCGCCTTGAGGTCGCCCAGGCAGAGTGCTCCCGTGTACATTTTATAAATATATAGTATAATTTTTAATTTTTTTTATCCATGCATTTTAATTGTGGTTTTAAGTCTGTTGGGCCCAGTTTAAACCCCTGGTTATCTATTGTGAATTTGTTGAGAAATCAGCTCATTCAGCTTAGCTAGCAAACAGTGTTAGCTGGGGTGTTTTTATTTAGATATATTTTGCTTGTTTTAATGGAATTCAAACACGTGGACAGTGCCGGCTTTTAGCCATTTGGGGGCCCTAAGCACATTTTCTTTGGTGGCCCCACTCTTCTATTGGTCATGTGCCCCTAGCGGTCGGGGGCCCTAAGCGACCGCTTATGTTGCTAATGCCTGGAGCCGGCCCTGTCTATGGAGGACTCCAGTGAGTGCAGAGTTGGCAGTGATGAAGGAATCATTGAGTCTGAGGAATCCACAGTTTTGTGCAGACTGTCATCGCTGAGCGGTAACTTAACTCGTTCAACACAGAGTCAACATCTACAGAGAAGTTGCAGTCAAACCTACAGCACATTGCGGCATCAGTGTGACCCCCTGAATGGGGAGTGAACTGGTCTGCTTGCTTGCCACCAGACAACCTGCTAATCTCCACTCTGTTGAAAAACCTTTGATTGATCATCTGTTGGGGGCTTAGAATGCCCCACACTCGAAAGCAGGGCTATCCAACTCTAACCCTAAGAGACCCAGAGCTTCCTGGCTCCCTGTTCTATCTCATCATTAATTGCACCCAGCTGGGGTCCCGGGTCTAAACAAGTAACTGATTAGGGGGTAGCAATGAAAACAATTGAGTGGAACTGACTGTGAGAAGTTGGATACCACGGTGTCAAGGTTTGTCACGATATCAAGGTTTGTCGACATGTTTGTAGCCCAGACTCCAGGCCCGTGCTTCTCAGTTATGAAACTACTTACATGTATTAATAAACTTGTTTGTTGTTTTCTCCTTTCCGTCATTCCATTTCTCTCCACTTTCTTTCTCTTACTCACGGTATCTCTCCCCTGTTTCTTTTCGCTCTCTTTATTTCGCTTGCTCTTCCTTTCTTTCCATCTTTCCCCTTTTCCCTCTCTCTCTACTTTTTTCTCCCTCTTTCTCTCCCACTCTTCTTTCTTCTCTTCCTTTTTTCCCCTCTCCGTCTTTCTCTCCTGTCCTGCTCTTCTGTCTTTCTTCTCTCCCTCTTCCTTTTTTACCCTCTCTGTCTTTCTTTTCTGTCCCTCTCTTCGTGTTTTTCTCTCCGTCTTTCTCGCTTCACTGCTATATTTCTACCTCTCTTTCATTCCATCTCCTTCCTCTACTGGTCTTTTTTTAGCTCGCTCCCTCTCTCTCTGTTTATCTGTCCCTCTTGATCTCTGTCAGCCTGAGTGACAGCTTTGCAAACAACTCACACTATTCCCTGTGTAGTACACTACTTTGAACGCTTTTATAACGCCCAAAGGTAGTGTACACTCATGGGTTGGTGCCATTTGGGATGCTTGTTAAGTCCCCTGAGCACTATTAGATATAACTATTGTGAGGTGATTCAGAGGGTTGCCTCAGAATGCGAGCAGACATAATGTCCCCTGGAGTATGTTTACAAATGCTCAAGTAAGGGTGTCTCTCTGTATGTGTATATTCAGACCCTTCTCTTACCGCATATTTTGTTTTTGAGTTTATTTATTATTGATTAAAATATTTAATATATTTTTTTTGGCAAAATAATTTCAGACCCTTTGCCGCGACAATCCAGTTTGAGCACAGATATCTTATGTCCTTTAATAATCCTTCAGATGTTCCTTCACATTTAGTCCACCTGTGGCAACATCAGTTGATTGGACATGACTTAAAACGGCACACATCTGTCTGTGTACGGTCCCAACTTCACACTGAATGTGAGTAAAAAAACAAACCATGAAGTCCTAGGAACTATCTAGAGACCTTTGAGAATTTAGTCAAAGCATACATCTGGGGAAGGTAACTTTTTTTTGGCGAAAGCTTTGAAAGTTTCCAGGAGCACCACCAAGACTCAACCTTGAGCTGGCCAAACGAAGTAACGAAAAGGGAGGGGCCTCGGTCAGGGAGGTGACCAAGAACTCAATGGCCATTTTAACAGAGCTTCAGAGTTTCTCTGCAGAGATGGAAAAACCTGCCAGAAGGACAGCCTTCAATCAGGCCTTTATTATACAGTTACTGGACGGAAGCCCCTTCTGAGTAAAAGGCATCTGACATGCTGCCGAAAGGACAGGGCATAGATTCCCTGGTCTAATAAGACCAATTCCAAACTATTAGGTCTGAATGCCAAGTGCTATGTCATGAGATAACAAGGTACCACACATCCTCTGGCTAATACCATCTTTAAATTGAAGAATGGTGTTGGTAGCACCATGCTATGGGGATGCTTCACAGCTGTAGGGACTAGTATTTTGGTCAGGATTGAGGGAGGAATTATCTTCCTTAGCGTTGTATTTATGGGGTATTGTGTGTATAAATTATAAATTGAGTCTATAAAACAACAAAATATGGAGAAAGTGAAGGGTTCTGAATACTTTCTGAAAGCACTGTATTCCAATATCTTATTCCTTATCCTTTAATTTGTTTTTACTGAACAGGTAAAGCACGACACTTCCAAATGCCTTGTTTTGTATTTACAGAAACTAAACCAAAACATTGTCCGTACCCTTGAACGCTTCCTGTCGTAGCTTCAACATGCATATGTACTTAGTTGTCCACAGATATCAGAGCCATGTTTTTATTGAAGCAGGTCTGAAGGGTCTTGATGTAGTCTCTGTTATTGCCTCTCCGAACAGCCCTCCTCTTTCCACTTTAAACAAACCACTTGTGGGTAGGAAATTACAGCACGCTGCATTCCTTTGATTAGGACTTGCCAGGGGTTAGTTAGGGCCAGCAGGGAGCGGATGCCAGGATTTTAGCTGGTGCCTGCCGCTACTTCATTTGTCATAGGCATGCTTATGTCCCAAATGGAGGCCCCAGGACTCAAAACTGGTGCTCTCTGGAGGGAATAGAGTACCATTTTGGTTGTAACTTTGATTAGTCGTAGTGTTAGTGTGTCGAAATAAATAATGTCCAGTGGGATCAAAGACCCTGCTAGAACAGTGAGTATGGCATGTTAACTAGGTTTGTTTGTCATTTGTATTGGCAGGTCTGCCTAATCTGTTCTCTTGAGGCACACTGGAAGTGATTTCTATTGGACTCGTAGCGGGGAGTGATTAGCGACAAAGTGATATAACAACAGCATCCAGAATCTCATGCTATGCTGTACATGGACTAACAAGAGTATGAATCTTTAGTCTGTTAAAGGAAACCTCCTGGACTAAATTAATAAATGAATAGGGGATAAAGAAATCAATTTTTTTTTTTTACTTGCCACTTGGGAAATTAAATGAAAGTGGTCAACGATAAAATAAATCTGCGCCCTGCCAGAGTGCCCCATGCAGCGATAGAGATGCGATAGTTTTGAGAGGTGATTATTTACTTGTCAAGCTCTTAAATATGAAGCCATATAAGAGCCTTGCAGCAGGGAGGTGGATTTATAGAAGTGTCTGGGCTGTATACAGCTGGCTTGGGATGTTTTTTTACAAGTTCCAATTTGCACCCTATACCCATTCCCTAGATGACTCACCAGGTTTGACCAGGGTCAAAAGTAGTACACTGTGTAGGGACCAGTTAGGACGCCCACACTGTGTTGTGCTGAGGAACATGTCTTCATAAACTCTGAGGTAATCTGAGCCTGTGTTCCAAGTGGTGCCCTTATTCCCTAATAAAATGTGTCTGGCTAAAGCCCTTGCAGGGCGCTACATAAGGGCGATGATGTGATTTGGGAGGCTGGCAGTGTGTAATGGACCCCCAGCTGTGTTGTTGTCACGAAGTAGAATCCGCTCTTCCACTGCGTCCGTGTGTCCTAAATAACTCCTTATTTCCCTTTGTAATGCGCTGCTTCTTTTGCCACAGGTCAAAACTAGTGCACTATGTATTGAAATGGGTTGCTGTTTTGGACGGACCCTGAATATCCCTCTAGGTAGTGCGGTCAATACAGGTTGTTTTTTTGAAATATGAATGTATATCTCATGCGGGTGGAGTCATGGCTGGCAGACTGCTGACAGATGGAAGTCGATCCGCACGCGCACGTGCGCGCTTATGTATGTTGATCAGAAACAGGATCCGGTCTCAGGTTGTTCATGCAGACGCACCTATTTTCCACCGATGCAGCATCGGTCGGCATTTCTTCCGTTACCGTGCGCTGAAAAAACATTATAATAAAAGCGTTATAAAAGCGTTCAAAGTTATAGGTTAAGCTTTTTATTGTCCGCGATCTGCGCTATACGGGTGTGCTGCATTCATGTCGATTTGCTCCTTTCGCTGAGTCAAGCTGTAGGAACTGGCAGGTGAAAAGACATGCACAGCTCCGTCCACCTCACTCAGCCAACAGAGCTCTACGTTCCCGTACCTCTATGCTCACCGGATCCACCTCTTTTGCGCGCCCCAATTTGTACGATTTGGCTATTAATTAAGCACTGATGTGGATGTGTGTTTGTGTGTGGCTGCCTTTCTGTTTGTGTGCGTGTGAAAATAAATGGGAGAAATAGGGACGGTGAAAACGAGCCACTGTTTTAGCTCGTAATTGTTGCTGTTGCAGCAGAGCGGTGTTGTATCTGTGCTCCATATTGAAGGTGCGGCAGAGGTTAATGGGCGATCCCAGTGGGATGCTGTGCAAAGAGGACTGTGAATATGAGTAACAGAAGGGAGCGGGACCCCCTCCAACAGACGCAGGAAATGGAATTCATAAAAAGGCTTATTTAACGGATGATTTAAGGCCTCTCAACATTGGCTGCGTCATTAATTAAACACCGGGAGGAAGGAGGGGTCGTTGTGGCTTCCTGTGGCTGCCCGGGACTCTCCACTCTGGAGGCAGAAGGGCCGAGTCACTAAATGCCAAACTCCACGGAGGTGTGCCGCTATCCAACTCTGGCAGTTTCTGCCTTGCGGTGAACAGACTCGCGAACGACCTGCTTGGCTCCGTGACGTTTATTCTTCCGTCTTTATCGCATCCCAAATGGAATCCTAGTCCCTACTTGGTTTCCACACTTACTAGAGCCCACAGGGAATATGTTGCTTTTTTGGCATACATCCCCGATCACTCAGGACGGACAGTTTTGCGGTGTTAACGTGTTGCTCCACAGGTTCCTCCTTTTAGAGTGAGTTTGCAGTAGATGTAAGGAGATGTTTACTGCAAATACGTGTCAGGTCTGTGTAGCCGTGCAGTATCAGTCGAGACCAAGACATTTCTATTAGCCTAGCTACTAAAATCCATTGTATGAACACATGCAACAATGCACCCTGTTTTGCGTTTTAATGACACAGAATATGTTGGTCTTATGATTTGCTTTGTGTTTTTCTTCTCCCAGCCACCCTGACCAATCATCTCCAATCATTATCTCTTTAATACATATCAACACAACACGTGCCTCCTAAATTCTACTTCCCATACCCTATTCAGAAGGAGGTGTGTATTCAGTGCAGGTGTATTCAGTGCAGTCTGTCAGGCTCTGGTTGAATGTAGTCTGCTCACAGGCACACTCACAGAGTCAGATTTGTGTTCTGTTGCCTGCTATTTGGCTTTTATTGCATCATCCGTGGCGAGATGCTACCCATCCAGTCAACATAACCACACTCAATGGAATTCTAATACATCGAGTGGAGCTAGGCTGGAAATGGCTGTTTTCGTTTGCTGCTTTGCTGCTCTCGGTAACCGTGTGCGTAAAGTATATGGGAGCGAAAGAAAGAAACCACCTGAAGTCGTAGTGTGTCACAGTTGAGCGTCAATAAGTGGTGTTGAAACCCGAGTAAATAGGTTACCATACAGTGTTTAGAGAAAAGTGCCTTTCTTGATGTGGTGTAACTTGGCCTTACTAACGTGCTTCTTGTAAAAAAAAATAATTTAAAGTGAAGAGATATTCTATGCCTGTGTTGGAAATACAACCTCATACAGCCCTGGGCTCTACATCGGTAGGATTTTGCCAGTTGCAGCCATAAGCATCCTCTGTCATGTCTGCTTGAGTTCTAAAGCCTCTGCTCCTACAATATGCTGATTCAAACATCTCCTATTCTCAGTGTCTCCAATTAATTGCATCTGCAAAGCCTTTTATCAGGGTCCTTGGCCTTTGTCTGGAATCACTCTAGATAATCGTGACAGCGTGTTTTTTGGACCACTTCCGATTACTGCACATTAGAATGAAATGAGTGGTGTCAGTGATGTATTGGAGTCACTAAACCCCTAGTTCAAGATAACTCCCCTGTGCCACGCTGGTCATGTGATGGTGTCTCTGACTGTAGCATGAATCCGGGTGTTCAAGTCCTGTCCACAGTGTCCACGTTCTCAAAATAACATTACTTTCCCAGTGAAATGTCATCTAATGGCAAGAGGAAGTTAGCCTCTGAGAGGTTTGCCGTCACATTTTCTTTCTTTCTGTGCCACCTTTTGTTCATGTGTATTATGTTCATATTTATATGTTACCAAGGGTGTGTTAATTACGCTGTTTGAACGGTTTTTGTAGCTAATTATTGACACGCGTCACAAACTCCGACACATCCTCCATCCATGTGAGCAACTTCGCCCATTCATTCAGTTTCTGCACCTGCCTCTGGAAAGGTCTGTGCTAAACTAACGGGAAACAGCCATATCAGAGGTTGGCAAGCTTGGCAAACATCCATCCAACATGGGTTGGATTCAGGTTATTTCAGAGAAACTCTCCCCCTATTGGCCCTAATGTTTATAAACCCTCCTATTGGCCCTAATGTTTATAAACCCTCCTATTGGCCCTAATGTTTATAAACCCTCCTATTGGCCCTAATGTCTATAAGCCCTCCTCCTATTGGCCCTAATGTCTATAAGCCCTCCTCCTATTGACCTTAATGTCTATAAACTCTCTGATAAAGTACAGAAACAGCAAAAACAACATGTTGAGCATCCTACCGCCATTGGATTTCAACAAGCCTGGCTCATTCCATCCTTCCCTCCTCTTTCCGTCCCTCCAAACCTCCCTCCTCCTCATTCTCCTGAGTTAGAAAAGGGTGCCTCGCTTGTCTCCCAACAATTCACAGAATAACTTAGTCTGTTCCATTACTGAATTGTTCTCTTGGTAAGAGCCTTTGAAAATGTTTGCACTGCCTACAATAAGCCAACGCTAAACATGAGTCAGCTGGTTATCCTGGCTAACCGTTATTACATATTTGACAAAAACACAGATGGCTACATTAATGCCACACCTACCTATTTTGCACCTTCTCTGCCCAAGGCTATAGAAACCTCACACTTGTGTTGGACTGAGGTTAACCACTGAAGAAGTCACATCTCATTTACTGCCAAGTGATTGCGCTTGTTAAATGTCAATTATACAAATGTAACCACAGTTACCACACCTCAGTAATGAAGTTGTGACAAAAGTTAAGTATAAAAAATATATATATTTGTTAAATATACTTATTCAATAGCAATATTGGGTCCGCCCCTAATGTCCTAATGGGTGGGGCCACAACTGCTAGCATACAACCGTACATTTTTGAGGATATGTTTTTCCATAATTTAACAGGACCTAAACATGGTGTTGCTTCAGTAGCCTATAAAACATGAGTAACCCCACAGAAATGCACATTAAAATATGATTTTAAATGTAAAATTACATGCTGAGCCGGTCTACATTGGTGGGTCTACACCAGTTACCTACAGAAGCCTTCCTTGACAGGATATCACTTGATTTTCTTTCTCTAAGATACTGATTGGGTAAGGATTTTTTCGTCCAGTTCACAATTGAGGTCCTGTCTTGCTGAAACGGATCCACAGCAGGTGTGGATTGAAAAACATTTATCCTCCAGAGCACATCCCATCACGCCACGCTCTTCACACTGCTCGCTCAACCAGGAAGTATTTTGGCAGTATACACATGTTGGAGGAAAACACATTCCCAGATGAACGACTGCGATTGAGCCCACCTGGCCTCTATGTCCTTGTTTTTTTTTTTGTTGCTTTTTGGTTGTGTGTATGTATATATGTATGTATGTATGTATGTATATGTATGTGTATGTATATATATATGTATGTATATGTATGTGTATGTATATATATATGTATGTATATGTATGTGTATGTATATATATATGTATGTATATGTATGTATGTGTGTATTATATATTGTTTGTTTTGTTTTGTTATTCTGGGGTTGATGGTGGAACAGGATTGACATCACAGTTGCAATTTTATGCGCAGACAGAAACGTCAGGATCCAAGCCCTGGCCATGAACAGCTGGGGTGTCTTTTCTCCCAGATCTCCCTTGTTCATTGTTTCAAGGTTTATTTGTCAAATGCACCGAACAACACTGTCACCCTGTACAATGAAATGCTTATGACAGGGCCCCCGGCAAACTACGTAGTTAGAGTTAAGAAGAGTATATAAGCAAAAATATATCTAGACAGAAAATAATAATAAAATAAAGCAACAGTATACATACCACTGTACACAAGCGGCAATTTAAAAAATATTACTGTACTCTAGCAGTAATCTGGGTAGTATTTTGACAGAGCAGCAGTCTGGGTAGTATTTTGATTGAGCAGCAGTCTGGGTAGTATTTTGACAGAGCAGCAGTCTGGGTAGTATTTTGACAGAGCAGCAGTCTGGGTAGTATTTTGACAGAGCAGCAGTCTGGGTAGTATTTTGATAGAGCAGCAGTCTGGGTAGTATTTTGATAGAGCAGCAGTCTGGGTAGTATTTTGATAGAGCAGCAGTCTGGGTAGTTTTTTGACAGAGAAGCAGTCTGGGTAGTATATTGATAGAGCAGCAGTCTGGGTAGTATTATTGTACAACTCCCTTGTTTCAATTCATCCAGCTTCTACAGATGCCATATCCTAATTTAATCATTCTGTTATTGCAGACATTTGTCCGTAATGCAAGAAGTATAAATATTGAAAGGCTTCTGCAGTGTGCATAGTTTCCATGTTGTTTTGACCCAGCGCCCTACAGGAACTAGGGTGCCATTTAGGACTCGCTGTGGGCGTGTCCCGATCCTATCGCTCTCTGAAGCCTCAGCCTCCCTCTTATCACTCTGGGAGCAGGATGATTCGATAAGAAGTCATTTCAGTTCATCTCTATAACATTTCCCTGTCATCGATGTGCCTACCCCCCCCCCTCCCCTCCCCACCGATGTTTCTCCCCCCAATCCTCTCACTTAATTTTTTTCATTTTACTTCCTGCGCAAAACCTGACTCCCTGCGATGTCCCCTTGTTCTGATTTCAGACTGCTAGAAACGGTCAGGATTCGCTGGGATGCAACCAGCTCCTCTGATCACACCCGGGCAAATGTGATCATTGTAATGTAATGGCCATAACCGTGAGATGCAGAACCATTATCCAGGCCGCTTCCCAAGTCACACCCTATTCTCTACATATGTGGCAGCCTGCTTTGCACCAGGGCGCGCGGTGCTCCCGCCAACACTAGCTCACTAGAGAATGCCGTGGCATTTAAGCCGCGACCAGGAAGATGGCCTCCAGAGCCGTCACTGAGAGGAGTTGAACTTGAGGGCAGATCACCTGACTGAGATAATGTTGAATTTCGGCGGAGAAGTTTAATAATACCCTGGCTTTCCCCGGTAGAAGCCCGAAGCCACTTATTGTAATTCCGGCACTTATCGGAAAGGAAGGAATCGTACTGAACTTTGCAAAGGTTCAACTGTCAGAACTCCTGGGGAAACCATTTGAAGGTCAATATTGCTATTCTTGACTTTGGCGTTTCATGCAGCATGATAGTCGGAGTCGGCTGAATTCACTGTGTCCTAATGGACCTGCACCACACATCCATGCAACCCTGTAGAACATCACTGAGGTTAGAAGCCGTGTGTTGCAATTCAGCACATTTTCAACTGCTGTGTTGCCAACATGTCACACACATGTTTCTGCAGGACATAACCTGTCACGGTGAGTGGATGGCGTAGGTCACAATTTGATTACGTGATGAACAAAACGAGGACGTGGAAACGTGGTGGCTACAGTCATACTGTTTCCTGTCAGATTGTTTTGGACCCTGTTCTTGCCTATGATGTTTTTTATTCATTGGTCCCCAGCTCCTGTGTGTCGGCTTCACTTTCCCTGCAGTGATATTTCGTGGGGCAGGGCCAGGGCTGAAACACACGTCCATAATAATGATTTACACAGTCTGTTAGATGAGACTGTGGGGACTGACATTGGGGTCTTTTAAGGATGTGAGGACTTCCTGCCATCGTCTCCATTGTAAATTATGCTTCCAGTCTCTGTCTGTCTGTGTCTCTCTCTCTCTCGCTTACTGTCTCTTTTTCTCCATCTGCCTTTCTCTCTGACTGTCTGCCTGTCTGTTTTTCCGTCTGTTTTTCTTTTTGTATTTAATGGGGCTTTGTTGGCATGGGAAACATTAGCTCGCATTGCCAGAACGAGTGGAAATGTCTCCGCAAGGCAGGTACTACGTTCGTCTCAGGCTTCGGCTGCACCGGCCGAGAATGAGTGCGAGTGCCAAATCACACCCTGTCACCTATGTAGCGCACTGCTTCTGATCGGAGCCCCAGTGTTTTAGTGCAGGACGTGAGCTTCGGTTTCAATTAGGGACACTGGCAGTCAGAGATGTTTTATTTTACTGTGGCTGTGGATGATGCTGTGGATGATGCTGTGGATGATGCAGTGGAGGCAGTTTTCTATGAAACGACCAGAGGACTCGGATGCTGTTTCATCATTCTCTGGCTTTAAATCAGAGCTTTGTCCCAGACCGGCCTGCCGGCGTGACGAGACTGACCGCGGCACAGCAATCGTCGACGCCTCTGAATTACCGCTAACAAGTCTGAAATTCATCCAGCTCATCCCACTGTCTGTCGTGGACAATTTTATTGAGCGAAATGTATTGGAAAGACAATATATTTACCTCAGTGCAATTGGAAGATCCCCCAGGAACCCTCTCAGGTGCCAGAACCGTGGGCAATTGGTTTTACATCGCTGTGCCTCCGAGGGGGGCGGGAGACACTGATGTGAGTTATTTAGCCTTTCGTCCTAAACGAGCTCTGTGGGCCCATGTGTCGCTCCAGCGCCGAGCCAGATTAACGGCAGCAATAAGCCGGGCCCTCATTATGGCGTCATAAAGTCAGACACAGGGTTAGAAGGGCCCGTCTGAATCACCACGGCCGAGTCTCCAATGGCATCGGCTCTCTATATATGGAGCACTCCCTTTGGGCAGAGCTCAGTGCACCTTTTAGGGAACAGAGTGTCGTTTTGGAGGTGGCCTAAAAACCCACTGGAATTCACTCAAAAACATTTTACCCAGTGAACAGGGCCCGGGTAGGATTTCTTATTAGTGCTTCCTATCTGAACAAGGTTGTTTGCATGTATGCACTCTGTTGCTTCTGCAAGTCTCTCTGAATTAGGGCTTCTGCTAAAAAGCCCAAAAAGCAACCACTGTAGGGGAAGGAAGGTTGGTAGTAAGTCCTGCTCTTCCGTCAGTGGCGTCTGGCCGTCACAGGCATTTTTTTGGAGGGGGGTTCGGTTGGAAAGATCACGCTTGTATTGGACTCTTAAAAAAAGAGAATGCGAAGGGACCAACAACAGTTTTGATCGTTCAAGGTATTTTTGGAAGACACTGTTTGTAAGACAATGGGTTTTATGTAACCTTTGTCATCCTATGAACTGATTTGGGAAGAAAGGGTCATTTGATTATTCTTTGACACCCAAGAAAACTTATTTGAGGAAACCATATACAGTATAACAATTTACAGGACACTCTATTTCAAGGTGATTGTCAGAATTGTTTTAATGGTTTTTTTTACAGTTGGTTGATTCTTTTTACGCCTCTCAAAAATGCACAACACACAGTTTCTGAACAAATCTGTTAGTAGCTGGATTTTACTGGGCTGTTACTAAGATGTTATTGCACTATAGAACACTTATAGTCCACCCTTTTTTCATGCAAATTTGATGAAGCAGACATCTATCATTGATGAGACGATCATCTAGTCTTTGTCGTTTATGCCAGTATTTATGCCAGTATTTATGCCAGTATTTATGCCAGTATATATGCTAGTATTTATGCTAGTAGTACAGTTAAAATCTAAAATGTTTGCATTGTAGATAATCCTTACAAGGATGTTGTTCGATGTATGACATTACAACGACATTTTGCTCCTGGTGTAGAAGCGGTATGTTGTCGTCTTGGTTACAGACACACGGTTCTAGTAAGGTTCTAAGCCATCGCTGGTGATAAATACAATAGTCAGTGACTGGGGTGATCCAGGATGGACAAGATGGTCAGGCCCAGATTATTCAGTTTTTATTCTGCGATTCTCAATTAACGGTTCATTGCAGCAACTCCGGATGTTTCCGGAAAAGCAAAAGATACAAGCGTGTGTTTTCCGACACACCTTGACAAACCGTTTTGCTTGTTTTCCACACGGCTCTCTCAGCAAAACCCACGTGCTTGGCCTGGGGAACTTTCTCTGGCCAAGAACCTGGGTGGCGTCACTACTGTTCCGAACTACAGTTATCAACACCTCTGGTTAAAATGTCTTCCCACAGCCTTGGTTACGTCTGGAGAATGTCTGAAGGGGTTAACAATCTCTGAGATTTTTAGTTAATTTTCCAATGTCACTTCAACCTGTTAAACCATCCGTCTCTCCCTGTCAGTTTTCTTTAACTCTCTTCTTTCATTTCTTACCCTGTCTAGTATCCTCTTCTCCATCGCCTTTTAGCCAGGTGTCCTTGCTTGCCCTCTCCCTTTACTTTCACATCATGCACCTCTATCCGCTTGGAGGACCAGGCCAGTCAAGGTGTCAGTGCATTCAGGGAGAGAAACACTTCTGACAAATCTGACTCCATCCTAATCTGTTCCAAGGGCCGTTTAGTCTTTACATAGCCTCCTTACAACTTCTTTCCCACTGTGATGGTCTGGCCACTCCTCTTTTAGGAGCCATTTCTTCAGCCCATCTGGTCGCTCCCCTTTTAGGAACCATATAAACCCACCTGGCCACTCCCCTTTTAGGAACCATATAAACCCACCTGGCCACTCCCCTTTTAGGAACCATATAAACCCACCTGGCCACTCCCCTTTTAGGAACCATATAAACCCACCTGGCCACTCCCCTTTTAGGAACCATATAAACCCACTTGGCCACTCCCCTTTTAGGAACCATATAAACCCACCTGGCCACTCCCCTTTTAGGAACCATTTTCACTCTCTTTTGTCCTCTTGTCTCCCCACTCTTGGCTTCCATTTCTTTTAGGAACTCTTGTTCATCTTTTGGAAACGGTCAAACATATTAATAACTTGGAATATGGAAGTCATTTATTACCTTAACTCTCCTGTCTAGCATTATGTTTTCAGGAACCTCTACAAAACACAACCCCCAGTGGATTCTCATGTTTTTTTTGGCAGTGAATCTAACAGAAATCGCAGTCTTGAAAGCAGGTTGGGAGGCTCTTTGTCCTCACCTCAGAGTGTTTGTTGGCATACAGATTGTTTTCAGTAAAAGCTGAGGGGAGAAATTAGACTTCATCCTGAATGGAACCCTTTGCCCTATGCAGGTCCCTGGTCAAAACTAGTGTACCATATAGGGAATAGTGTGCCATTTGAGACGTAGGCACAAAAGGCTTTTTGAAGCAAGATTAAAGTATTCTCTGCACTGTCCTCCCTGGTCTGAAGTATTAATATTCAGAATACCTGGCATGCCTCGTGTTTGAGACATACATTAGTAGGCAAAGAGAAGAGGTGGTACAATGTCAGGTTATGCTAATGTTGACTTTGTGTTTGGCATAGAATGCCTTGACTCCTGAGGTAAAATGTCATGTCATCGTAATATCACGAGACTATTTTGCATTTGCAGATATTATATGAATCAACCACTGTAGTATCCCAGAGAACAGTCAGTCTTCGGAGACTCAGTGTTCCCTCTGTGTTCCCTCTGTGTTCCCTCTGTGTTCCCTCTGTGTTCCCTCTGTGTTCCCTCTCAGTGTTCCCTCTCAATGTTCCCTCTCAGTGTTCCCTCTCAGTGTTCCCTCTCAGTGTTCCCTCTGTGTTCCCTCTCAGTGTTCCCTCTGTGTTCCCTCTCAGTGTTCCCTCTCAGTGTTCCCTCTCAGTGGTTCCTCTCAGTGGTTCCTCTCAGTGGTCCCTCTCAGTGGTCCCTCTCAGTGGTCCCTCTCAAAATTCCATCTTTGTATTCCAATCAGGGTGTATCGGTCATGAGGCAGAGCAGAGGAAGATAGAGAGCGGATGGTGGACAGGAAGACCAAGGGAAAGAGAATGGTCAGAGGAAGATGAGAGAAAAGGATAGGGAGAGATAGAGAGGATGGGGGAGAGTGAGAGGATGGGGGAGAGAGAGGGAGCGGATGGGGAGAGAGGGAGCGGATAGGGGAGAGAGAGAGGCAGGCTTGGACATGGTTTTATTAGGGCATCGTTGCAGTTGGAGTCTGTATTATCCCAGAGGAGACCGTGAGCAATGCAAGTGCACTTTGGTTGGTTCCAGTTGGCACCCTATTAACTATAGAGTGCACTGCTTTTACACAGTACTACCTAGAAAAACAGGGCGCCATTTGGGACACACAGCGCTGTCTCTTACCCTTGACATCACAAACAGGGCATCGCAAGAGCATCCAACAGTCCTCCTCCCCAATGTGTCACACGCCCCAGGGACCCCAGGAAGAGGAGCTGCTGCATGTGCAATAGTTAATCAGGGTCCTAATTAACCAAACCAAAACACCACAGGAGTGAATCAGCTGATGCAGTGTTCCATTTCAGTGTTCCATTTCAGTGTTCCGTCTCATTATTTAATTTCAGTGTTCCGTCTCAGTGTTCCATTTCAGTGTTCCATTTCAGTGTTTCGTCTCTGTGTCCTGTGTTCCATTTCAGTGTTCCATTTCAGCGTTCTGTCTCTGTGTTCTGTGTTCCGTCTCTGTGTTCCATTTCAGTGTTCCATTTCAGTGTTTCGTCTCAAAGATAAATCTCTGTGTTCCATCTCAGTCGAGCGGAGGAGAGTTGGGAGGGGGGAAGCAGTGATTTATTTGGATGGTGTCATTTGGCCTAGCACTACTGCCCCCCCACAATACCATAGTCCCACATTATATGCACCTACTTGGTTTAGGAGGCAGACCTCAGCTATGCCAGAAGACATTGTGCTCTCTAACATTAGATTAAAGTGTGTGCAGCTAGGCTGTTTCTATATACATAGTCTCAAGTACAACTGAAAAACACATGAGTCTATAAAGCAGATCATTCAGTTTATATACAAACAGTTTTTGGTCATTTATTAACTGTTGCTCCATCTACAGAACATGTCACTCAATCTTTGTCAATTGGCACTTTGGTATACAGTAGAATGACTACAATGCTACTACTGTTACCTCTCCTGTTTTTCTTTTCAGTCACAACACATAGCAATGTGCTGCTACCCTTTTCCGTCCAGAAAAAGAATGTCCCAAGCATGGGTCTGGTGACAGCTACTACTCTGAAGAGTTGTGTCTGGGCTCACCTCCTAAAGAGAACTTGACCCTGGAGAAGGACTTTAAAGCCTACATAAGCCGTTTCCGTCAACAGCATCTCGCACCAGACGCCAAGCTGAATAACCTACAGAGAGCCCAGGAAGAGGTTGAGGACTGTAAAGAGATGACAAGCCTCATAAAAACCATGCGGACAAATAGAAGAACAGCCTAACCGCGACATTAGGTGTTCCAGTGACACAAACGGGACCTGTTCACAGCGTGTGGCTTGACAATGAGGGGTAACGGAAAAGCCCCGGGAACAACGCAACAGGGAAAGCTACATCAGCGTCGACAAGCGCATAGCTGGAGAACCCTGGGCGTTATGCTGGCCTGCCTAAACCCATCCAGGGGACCGAGAGCTAATGTGACGCCCGTGCAAAGAAAGCCACGACACTTCCAAACCCTTAATGACCACACCTCTAACCCCAGGATCAAGACGGCGAGCAGCTGCAGAAGCCGTCCAATAGAACACAGGAACGAGGACTATTTCTCTCACAGCCAGCTTTGAATGGGAGACATTGGTCCACACACACACTGGTGACAGATGGTTGGCCCCAGTTTGTAGCCTCTGAGCTGGCTTTTGTTTTGCGGAAGAGCAACATATTGTGCGTGTGACGAGTAGACCACTTGTCCCCCAAAGCAGTGCTGAAGCAGAGCAGGCTGGGACAACCTTTCTGATTAAACGAATGCGGTCCTAACAAAACTCTCGCCGCCCCCGGTACCACCCTAATGGCTCAAGCTGCTTCCCCAGATCAGTCGAGAACAGGGTGTGAAAACCCACAACTCCTTTTCCACCTCTATTCAAAACCAGAGTGGCCGGAGAGCTTTTTTCATGTTGAAAGGTAATAGAATCAATGGAAGACAGAGAAGCTACCCGGTACCACGGGCAAAGTAGAACACAGATAAAACATGTTTTTCTTCATCATGGATTGGCCCGAGGACATCAGCTGCTCAGGTCGAGTTCCTTCAACATCTCGACATCAATGGGGAACCTGAGTAGAAGCAAACTGAGGCCTACTGGA
Source organism: Esox lucius (assembly GCF_011004845.1). Taxonomy (NCBI): domain Eukaryota; kingdom Metazoa; phylum Chordata; class Actinopteri; order Esociformes; family Esocidae; genus Esox; species Esox lucius. The sequence goes on along the minus strand of NC_047578.1, from coordinate 3,038,311 downwards.
CAATCATAACAACACAAGCTCTGGTCCCATAATAACACAACCTTTAAATGTAAATGTAGAGAGACACATATAGCTGAGTGGTTATAGAAGACAGGACACTTTCTGTTCATTAAGTCACCTTGAGTTTGCCAAAATGCACCTGGAAGCACCTGTCAAAACTCCTGGTGGAATGTTGAGTGGACAGATGAATCAAAAGAGGGGCTTTTGTTTGACTCGTCCAGCTATGTCTGTGGAAAATCATACTCTGCATTCCACAGTATGGACCCTATATCAAAGTTAAGCCTTGTGAAGCTGTGGTTGGACCCGAAACAAGCAGTTCATGCTCAAAGGCTTACAAATGTTGCTGAGTTCTGTCCGGAAAAGTGAGACAATGTCTTACATGGTGATGTGAAAGACTTTCCACATATGAACAGTTATTGAGTGTAAGCGGGCAATCGCTTGCTCAGGGGGGGACATTGAGGGGCTCTATTAACTTAGTGAACCGAATAAATGATATACAAAGTTAGGTTTTGGTTAAAGATCTGAAAACAACATGGAGTCACGTGTGTTGTAGAGGCAGCGTGCTGCCTGGAAAGTCGACTGTGACGAAGCTCAGGTTAACTCCAGCCACCTCTCCCATGGTTCTGTTATGTCACAACGCGTAACAGCGTAACAGCGTAACAGCGTTCATGTCCCTTGCAACAGTGTGACAGCCAAGTGTCACTGTCGAACTGGGCTGCCCGGCTGTAACCGGGCCTGATCACGCCGACTGAGCCTGATTCCCAAATGGCACCTGGTATATTACACTACTTCGGGCCAGAACCCAATGGGAATTAAAATGTTTTCAGGGAACATGGCACCATTTGGGACACGACCAGGCTTTGAAGCTCCTGTAGGACATCACAGAGCCAGCCCCGGGGCTCGTTCTGCCTGCCCCCCTGCCATTCTGCATGTCTTTACCAGGCTCTGACATGCCCACATGTCCAGCCACTTACCACTGAAACACAAAGCCCTGCCGACTCTGTACATTCTGGGGAATCTCTACTTCTGCTGTTACCTGTGGTTGACAGCTACTAGACAAACTACTACAACCACTAATACTACTGTGTATCATAGTTTTGTTTTGTGTGTACGCCGGAAAGATCCGCTGCTGTTTCATACTTTTACAACATGTGCAATGATATCTTTGCTACTATTAATAATAATAGATTAGATTAGATTCAAATGTATTGTCACAGAAGGGGAACACGGCCGTGTTGAATGCTGAGCTGAGGTCTATGAATAGCATGCTCACATAGGTGTTGGTTTTGTCCAGGTGGGTCAGGGCAGAGTGTAAATCTGTGGAGATGACGTCCTTTGTAATAATAATAATAATAATAATAACAATAATGCATTATATTTATATAGTGCTGTTCAAGAACCCAAAGATGCTTTACAAAATGAACATCTGTAGACTTGTTCGACTGGTAGGGATCCAGTGTTGGGGAGGCAGGACTTAAGGTGGGCCAGAACTAGTCTTTCGAAACACTTGATGATGAGGATGGGGGTGAGTGCAGCAGGTCAGAGGTCATTCAGGTTAGATGCAGATGACCGCTTTGGCACTGGCACAATAATACTGCTTCTATTATAAAACGTACAACAAAATATTACATGGAAATAACCTTGCTGTTATCCTTGTTAATTACCAGGTTTAGACAAGCCGACAGCCAAAGCTGTTGATTTTGCAATACGTCAGACTGACAGTAAGTATCTGTGTCTGACTTTGATCTAAAGAGGAAAGACTGATGAAGCTGCTGAGCCGGAACGTAAAATATGAGCCTTTCTGGTCGGCATGACTACCTCCTCACACGCTTTCCTGTGTCCCCGATGTCATCCTACTCCCTCTGCAGCTGATGGGGCATTTTGTTGGGGCCCTTGTGACACGGCGTCCGTTACTGTGTGTACTAATCATAGTACCATGAAGCATTGCAGAGCTCACATTCAGGCCGCAGGGACGGAGATGGGATGTTAAGAAGAGGCTTTACCTCGAAGTTGCCAACCCCAGGATGGACTAACCAAAGTGCCAGTCCTGGTAAATCCTCTAGACAAAGTAGCGGAGGCGTGTTATTCCTTTTTCACTGTAGGATGTCAGGAAGGTGAAGGGATGACAGTGGGACCCCGACCGTGAAGACGGAAAGTGCTTCCGCACCAAATGGCACCCCGTTCCCTATACAGAAGTGCACTACTTTTGAAGTGCTGCGATAGTGTGCAGTGTGGAGGGAGTGGGGGTTAATTTAGGACGCCGCCGATGTGTCAGTGTCTCTTTTCTGCGGGATTATTGAGCCGCTGTGTAGTAAGTGGCTTGTGAGTGTATTTGATGTGCTTAGTCTACTGCTGCCAGAGACCGTTGGATCCTACTGGGTTCTGATACGTGAAGGTACTGCAGAGCGGGATCAGGGAGCTGGTTCCCCTCTCGTCTGTCATTTAGCTTTCATTTGACAGGCTTTTTCTTTCTGAGACATGGTTCTGTTGTGCAGAGCACTGGTGCCTCCCCTCTAAGCAGAGGGCAGAGTATGTGTTTGTGTGTGTGAGTGTGTGTGTGTGTGTGTGTGTGTGTGTGTGTGTGTGTGTGTGTGTGTGTGTGTGTGTGTGTGTGTGTGCGCGCGCGTGTTTGAATGCGTGTGTTTGAGTGTGTTTGTATGAGTGTGTACATGTGTGTGTTTGTTTTGGTTTAACAGATCAAATTAAGGACCAGAAGTCCCCATAACGATAATAAAATATGGAAACAGCTGCCCTTATTTTGCCGCTGCAGAAAGTATTTGGAAAGCAAGGAGGCGGCATCACAAATGTCCCCCCTATCCCTCGCCGGTCTGAAGGGCACTATGCAGGGAATAGGGTGTCATTTGGAATACAGTCAGGCTGTTACTTCACTGCTGTGACGTTCTTACCCCGTAAAATACCCGGTAAAATAAAAACTGCCATCATGCCGTCAACAGACAGCCTCTGGTTCTCAGTGTCTTTATAAAATGCCCCTCAATTAAAGTGCAAGGACAGCCTGACCCTGGTGTTCGAAGGACTGAGTGCCACTGGGGGGCTGGTTTGATTGAAGAACATTTCCTCTGTGCTGACAGCTCCATCATTGACTAAGATGAACACAGCACCCGCTGTTACTGAGCCGTGTGGTTTTCCCACCCAACTGCTTAAAATGCGGTGACTTTAAAAAGTCGCTCTAGCTAAAGAGACAATCTGTTAATTCTGGGGTGTGACATGACAGAACGACACATCATTCTTAGGAGCGGAGCAATCTTTTTTTGTCTATTCGTAATTAGATATATTTTATTGGATACAAATGTGAGAGGGTAGAGGCTGTGCTAGAACAGCAATGGGGTGGGTTCAAACCCATGTCTGCTTTTGTATGTTCCAGAGTCTGACCCCCCCCACACAACAGATCGATTCACGTCGGACCTAATCACACACACTGTGGCAAAACAACATTAACTGCCCAGCCAACTATTCCATTGCAGTGACACATTCTCATGAAAAAAATACAGTTTCCACCCGATCTCTCTCTCTCTCTCTCTCTCTCTCTCTCTCTCCCTCTCTCCCGTGGAGGGCGTGTGTGTTTTTGAATGGGAGTTATTGAGTTTGTTTTTATTTATTTATTCTTTTGATGAGGATCTTTTCTGACAGAATAGACCTCCCCAGCTCTGCCTCTGGATTCCAGCGCGGGTTTCATCGCGGAGCTGTCGGACGGTCAGATTGCAGGGAGGGATGGATGTTTTCCCGAGCTCACCACTAAGGGTTGCGCTCTGTGACAGGCGCCTCAGGACTCTTGAGGGAGAGGCTCCATTCGCATCCCATAATGCACCCCACGCCCTGTGTAGTCCAGACATCTGGTCAGTTGCATTGCTCTACAGAGATTGGTTGAGATCGACGTTCAGAAGGCCCGAAGGGAGCAGGGCCACTGCTCACCTTACCTCATGACGAGGAGAACGTTAATCAGAACGCTGCCCTGACATTGTGATAACATTGCTGTTGCGTTTGACGGCTGGAGATCGGCATCAGCAAGTTTCTGTTAGAAAAATACCATGAGAACAAACGGTAGGTGCTGGCACTCTGGCAGTTATAGAGACCTTGCAGACAAATCGTGCCCCCCCCCCCCGCCCCCCCCCCCCCCCCCCCCCCACCCCCCCCCCCCCCACTTGACCAGGGACCTCAGAGCAGCCCTTGTTTTATTGCAGTGAAATGTAGATTTAACGGTGTAGTGGTCGATATGAGGGATTTTTACATTCTCTGCAGATTGTAATCTTGTCAGCACCAGCAGACCATTCGGACACACATCCTGCTTTCTGGAAGACCGGAAAACGACCGGGCTTTTCATTGTTTTGTATTTTTCGCAGATAGATTTTTGCTCACTCACTTTCCCCCGGAGTGCAATGCAGATACCCGGAAACCAAGACAAGCGATGTGACAAGGCGACATTTGACCGGGGCCCATATGAGCTAGTCATGGTGAGTTCACTAGGAACACACTTTGGATCACACTCAAAGAAGTCCTGAGCCACTCTCAGTAGTGAATGCATATATTTTCCATGCTGGTTCCCTGTGGGAATAACTGGCAAGGCTGTGGTTGCCAGTGCCAAACTGTGGGGTCTGGGTGTGTAGCAGTGGGATTCTGGATGATAACTGTACCTTAGTTTCTCACTAAACGACATGTCCCCTCGCTGTGGAGATGCGCTGGTCTTGGCATTATGAAGTCATCCAATTACTTTCACCAGGGCGCGGCAACATTGTTTGCTTTGCATCATTCGGCGACCCGCAGACAGAAACAGCCCCGGCTGCTCAAACCTTCAATTTCATGTGAAACAATGACCGTCTGAACGATCCCAGAATGCCTGAGTCAGTCGGAGAACAATGAGAACCACAGACCTAATATCTCTCTGAAACAGTTGCTGATAATCTCCCTAAATCCTTCAGAGGTTTTTATGTGCTTTTACGGCTCTGTGCTTATCATCGCTGCTTTTTCAACCCCCCCCCCCCCCCTGAAATATTAACATTAGCTTATCAGAAAGAGGAGCATGGGGTTACCATAAATCAGTTGATCTCACCGGTGTGGCCTTTTCAAGTGGCTACGGGTGGTATTGTAGTGGTGGTTGTGTAGCTAGAAGATATATTACCTCACACACAAGTGCTTCTTTCTACAGCTAGAGAGCTATTACTGTCACCAGCGGTGTTACAGATATTTGTGTCTCAATCTAGTTGTGTAGTTTTGTATTTTGCCCACCAGGGCCTTCTAATTTAATAAGTGCATTCTATCTTCCCAATTGTCTACTTGAACTATTAACAAATGGCTCCTGATAACTTGCTGCTCGCTAATGACTGTTGATAACTTGCTGCTAGCTGGTACTATTTTATTTGTTGACAAATAAACTAGTACTGGGGGGTCAATTTGTCCTTGTTTTGATCATCAGTGTCTGTACTGTAGGGGCAGTCCCTATAAACCACAAACAACCACATGTTTTTTCGGAGACTGATGTTTTCAGTCACTCGAGTGGGTTGTGAAGTGGTTCTGTATGGTTTACAGTGAATATTTTCTCTGAAGCAAACAGTTTTGTTGACTTGTTCCGCTGAGTTATTTGAGGAAGGAGAATGTTCCCATTTAGCGTGGCATTTCTACCACCAGTATTGTCGGTTCAATTCATATGGGTGACCAACTACAAAATAGGTTGAAAATGTAACCTACCAATTAGTCCAATTTACACATTCGAAGGCCCTGCGCCGTTCTCTCACCTGAGTATCTTGCCTGGGTTTATTACTAGTCAAATGTCAGACCTCAACTTGCACTTTGTTAGAATTGTCAAGTATGTAAAATGTGAGTTTCTATCCTTTTTGCTCCCCTCCCTGTAGTTTTGTCTGATGCTCTCCACCCTGTAGTTTTGTCTGATGCTCCCCACCCTGTAGATTTGTCTGATGCTCCCCACCCTGTAGTTTTGTCTGATGCTCCCCACCCTGCAGATTTTTTGATGCTCCCCACCCTGTAGTTTTGTCTGATGCTCCCCACCCTGTAGTTTTGTCTGATGCTCCCCACCCTGTAGATTTGTCTGATGCTCCCCACCCTGTAGATTTGTCTGATGGTCCCCACCCTGTAGATTTGTCTGATGCTCCCCACCCTGTAGATCTCTCTGATGCTCCCCACCCTGTAGTTTTGTCTGATGTTCCCCACCCTGTAGTTTTGTCTGATGCTCCCCACCCTGTAGATTTGTCTGATGCTCCCCACCCTGTAGATTTGTCTGATGCTCTCCACCCTGTAGATCTCTCTGATGCTCCCCACCCTGTAGTTTTGTCTGATGCTCCCCACCCTGTAGATTTGTCTGATGCTCCCCACCCTGTAGTTTTGTCTGATGCTCCCCACCCTGTGTCTAAACCCCCCAGAGTCTGAGTGTGTCTGGTCTGGTTAGCATGGCTAACAGGGCTAATAATTATTCTCTAACTTACTTGTCTAGGCCCTCGATGTAAATTCCATGCAGGCAGTGTCACTTGTTCATTCTGTTGTGTAGATCTATTATCCACAAGGTGGACAGCCAACGTCCTGACAACGACTGAACATTCATTACTGGGTGACTGCAACCTCTACCCTTGATTCATCTCTCTCCATCACAACTCACCATCGCTCCCTTGATGTACATGATTACATTGTGAGTGTGTTTAGTCAAACAGTGTGTTTAGTCAAACAGAGTGTGTTTAGTCAAACAGAGTGTGTTTAGTCTAGCAGAATGTGTTTAGTCAAACAGAGTGTGTTTAGTCAAACAGAGTGTGTTTAGTCAAACAGAGTGTGTTATGTTGTCCCCTGGAATTGGAACTCGAAACTCTTGGAATTCCCAGAATTTCAAACGGTTCAGGAGCATCAGTCTAACTTAATGTGTCTTCCACCTATTGTTGAGCATCTCCAGAAAATAATAGGTTTCACCACATCTGACTTGCACATCTGTGAAGGCACAATTAATGCTGAACAATATATACAGGTTTTGGAGCAACATTTGCTGCCATCCAGGAAATTTCTCTTTCAGGTAAGGCCTTTTCAGCAAGACAGTGTCAAACCACATTCTGCATGTCTCCATAGTAAAATAGTCTGGGTGCTAAACTGGCCTGCCTGCAGTCCAGACCTGTCACCAATGGAAACATCTTGGACATAAGTCAAAGGAGACCTCAAACTGTTGAGCAGCTGAAGTCCCATATCAAACAAGAATGGGAAAACATTTCACTTTCAAAACTACAGCAATTGGTCTTCTCAGTTGTCAAATGCTACAGAGTGTTGTTAAAAGAAGAGGTGATGCAACACAGTGGTAAACATGCCCCTGCCCCAAAAATGTTTAAATATGTTGCTGGCATCAAATTCAAAATGGGCATGTATTTTTCCTAAAATAATAATATTTCTCAATTTCAACATTTGATATGTTGTCTTTGTACTACTGTCTATTAAATATTGGGATAAATGATTTGCACATCATTGCATTCTGTTTTCATTTGCATTTTACACGGCGTCCCAATTTTTTGGAAAGAGGGTTGTAGATTATGATGATTATTTATGCAAACATCTAGATGCAGATTATCATGCAGCTTTGCATTTTATTACTGGTTTAAACTATTGCACACATCATTGTCTTTTATGAACATCATTTGGCTGGGACTTTCTGGCTTCCAGAAGGTTAAGACATTGGTTGATGTTAATTTTATCAAATGCGCTCTCAAGACTGGCTAGACTTAGAGATACCACATCTTTATTCAGAGGGAGTACCGCTTTTACCCATGGAATGAGCAGATTTACCTCATGTTAGGTGTTTTGGTGCCTATAATGTGATTCAAATGCTTGGCAAGTGAACTTTTTTGTGTTTTTCATGCTGAGGAAGGGTGGCAGTTAGTTCGGATGGCAAGGTTTTGAATGTCCTTGGACCATGATGCCCGTGTGGCACCTGGAGAGAGATTGATGGAGGTGGGAATGTGCTCAACAGATGTGTTCCCCTCCCATTGATCTACTGATGGTCCAGGGGCTCCTGTCTCACAGTTGCACATTTGACCCTTAAGGTACCGGACATGTTGACTGAGAACGCATCCATTTTACAGTAATTAACTGGGGAAAGTTACAAAGGAGAGGAAGGGGGAATAATTTTTTACTGTAGAAAACTTTACTGTAAGTTGATCTGGATGAGAGCATCAGTTAAATGACTAATAACAGTTTGGTGCGTGGTGTAGATTGGTGTGTGTGGTAGGCCGATGCATGGTGTAGATTGATGCGTGGTGTAGATTGATGCGTGGTGTAGATTGATGCGTGGTGTAGATTGATGCGTGGTGTAGACCGGTGCGTGGTGTAGACCAATGCGTGGTGGTGACCGGTGCGTGGTGGTGACCGGTGCGTGGTGTAGATTGATGCGTGGGGTAGACCGATGCGTGGTGTAGATTGATGCGTGGTGTAGACCGGTGCGTGGTGTAGACCAATGCGTGGTGGTGACCGGTGCGTGGTGGTGACCGGTGCGTGGTGTAGATTGATGCGTGGGGTAGACCGATGCGTGGTGTAGACCAGTGCATGGTGTAGACCGGTGCGTGGTGTAGACCGGTGCGTGGTGTAGACCAGTGCATGGTGTAGACCGGTGCGTGGTGTAGACCGGTGCGTGGTGGTGACCGGTGCGTGGTGGTGACCGGTGCGTGGTGGTGACCGGTGCGTGGTGTAGACCAATGCGTGGTGTAGACCGGTGCATGGTGTAGACCGGTGCGTGGTGTAGACCAATGCGTGGTGGTGACCGGTGCGTCGTGTAGACCGGTGCGTAGTGTAGACCGGTGCGTGGTGTAGACCAATGTGTGGTGTAGACCGGTGCGTGGTGTAGACCGGTGCATGGTGTAGACCGGTGCGTGGTGTAGATTGATGCGTGGTGTAGACCAATGCGTGGTGGTGACCGGTGCGTGGTGTAGATTGATGCGTGGTGTAGACCAATGCGTGGTGGTGACCGGTGCGTGGTGTAGACCGGTGCGTGGTGGTGACCGGTGCGTGGTGTAGATTGATGCGTGGGGTAGACCGATGCGTGGTGTAGACCAGTGCATGGTGTAGACCGGTGCGTGGTGTAGACCGGTGCGTGGTGTAGACCGGTACATGGTGTAGACCGGTGCGTGGTGGTGACCGGTGCGTGGTGGTGACCGGTGCGTGGTGTAGACCGGTGCGTGGTGTAGACCGGTGCGTGGTGTAGACCAATGCGTGGTGGTGACCGGTGCGTCGTGTAGACCGGTGCGTGGTGTACACCGGTGCGTGGTGTAGACCAATGCGTGGTGGTGTCCGGTGCGTGGTGTAGACCGGTGCGTGGTGTAGACCGGTGCGTGGTGTAGATTGATGCGTGGTGTAGACCAATGCGTGGTGTAGACCGGTGCGTGGTGTAGACCAATGCGTGGTATAGACCGGTGCGTGGTGTAGACCAATGCGTGGTGGTGACCGGTGCGTGGTGTAGACCGGTGCGTGGTGTAGATTGATGCGTGGGGTAGACCGGTGCGTGGTGTAGATTGATGCGTGGTGTAGATTGATGCGTGGTGTAGATTGATGCGTGGTGTAGACCGGTGCGTGGTGTAGATTGATGCGTGGTGTAGACCGGTGCGTGGTGTAGACCGGTGCGTGGTGTAGACCGATGTACTAACTTGTGGTTGTAAGCTTGTGGTCTGTTTCCTGGAGTGAGCTATGTAGGGAATAGGTTGTCATTTGGGACACAAATCTTCTCTGTCAGTGAGATCAGCCAGACTTCATAATATGGTGAGTCAACTATTTAGGGTTCCCCCTAGTCTTGTTATTAAAGCTACTCTGTTGCTGTTCTGGCATTGCCTGTCACTTACACTATATAACGGGGTCCAATCAGGGGTCTGCCTCTCTCTTTCTCTCTATCTCAATATCCCTCTCCTTTCCCCCCAACCCCCGTTTCTCTCTTACTCATTCTCCTCCTCAGTCTGACTCCTCCCCTCCTGCAGTTTGCCGGATTTCGCTCCTCTCTTTGATCCTGCAGTACCTTTTCATTTTTTCGAGGAGATAAGAACACGGACGTAACACAGAAGTCCACTCTGAGTCATGCAGATCCGTGGTTTTCAACCGCTTATATATATATATATATATATATATATATATATATATATATATATATATATATTATATATAGTATGTAATTACAGCAGCGAGTATTAACAGTATTATTATATTGAAAAGACAGTTGTGAAGACAGTTTTCGATGTATTTTCCCATAAGTTTATTGTTAATTGGACGGGAAAAGGTGGTGAAAGGAGAATTTTTTTTCTATTAGAACCCGCGTTGCCGCAGTGAATGTAGTCTACCCCTGACACCACGTCGCGACGCACTGGAAAACACAGACGCACGCACACACACACACACACGCGCACGCACACGCATGTTGAAAATACAATCCTAATTTACTGGTGTCTATTACTTTCCTGGAAAAAAACTTTCCTAAATGGATTATACAGCACACAACTTTTCTCCCAGGCTCAAAAGTCTCCCCTCTCATTAGGGCCCTACATTGGGACTGGGGTGCCATTTGGGACATGCAAAGAGAACTGCTCTCAGGAGACACATCGAGGAGATTACGTTTGACAGAGCCGAGTGCGAGTGGGCTCTTAATATCTGTTGTTGTCACACAACAATCTCTCTGATATCCTTTCCAGGCTAAAAATATTTCCCTAACGTCTGTCTGCCTAATTTCAGTGTCAGAGTGTGTCGGCTGGTGGTTGCAATGTGCCAACGCTTGTGTTTATTTAGTAGGAATTGTTGTTGTCGTGATACTAATTCCTCTCTTACCAATATAAATTGAACTTCACTGAACTTCACTGAACTGTGAAATTTGAATGAACAGTTACTGCATGTCATTGTTCTCCTCATTAGAAGCAAAAATGAGGGTTCCTCGCAGGTTAATTAGTTGGTGCTGTGGTTCTATGTGGAGCGCTAATGACCCAAAGAAATACTCAAGCTCGTCTATAATTCAGGGCACAAAATGGTTTTTGTTATTTTATGGATAATTACATTAAGGTTTGGCTAACTACAGTGTTTTTATCAGATTGGTCTGCTCACAGCTCTTTGTGTTCAGCTGTGAGAGTGTCATTCCTGTTTATAGAAGGGGTTGTGTAATGTCATGAGTTTATATATGACTATGGGCGGTTATGCTATTTTGTCGCAGGAACTCGTGGTAATTGGGAACAGTTTACTGCAGACGTCAGTAGTCCTTCATTCTCTCCAGTGGGCTGCTTTGGTACCGTTTTCTCAACAGAAACACCTATTTTAGTGGCTCTGGATAGAACCTCAGGAAAGAGTTCTTCATAGCATAAACAGGTCACCTTGAGATTCTTTACGAACATGGTTATTTATGGGACCTTCAAAAGAAGGGTTTTATATACAAACATGTTTACAAGCCGAATATGCCCTTTCTGGTATTATTTAATGCACTGTGTGTGATAAACTATGTCCACAAGTTTTGTTTTAATATTTAATATTGCAGGGCCTGTTGTGTGACCAACAGTGCAGTCCCTAACAACCTGCCCCAATGCACAGACATGCACTTTGATGCACTAATCGAATGTTGGTCCGGCGGTAGAATCGGAATGCGTAGTGTGGACGCATTCAGCGTGACACACCAGTGTCTGAGGGGAGGAGGGAGAACGGGAGTCTGGGTAATCGTGTTTAAGGAGAGTGATGGATGCTCACCAAAGCTCTCTCTATCTGCTCACTCCATCGGCCAGGCTGTAATGGCTGCCTGTGTTCATCTCCACAGACATTCCAGTGGCTACATTTAAAGGGTCCAAGGTGTCCGTGAGGAAATGCCTCCATAATGCTCCGCTTATTAAAAGAAAGATTTAACCTCCACTGTTGATGTTCCAACTGTAAAAATAAATAAATTAGCATTGAGGACATCAAAACTCAGCAGCACCGAACCAACCTTGAATTTAAGCTCCATATCGCTGCCTCTTCATTCACTTTCCTAAAGCAGAGGGATTTCTCAGTTCTCATTTCAACATATTCAGCATTCTATGTACAGTGTACGTATCTCCGGCCCCTGTCTACTTAGTATTTTATTTTGCACGGTGTGCAGAACCCAGAGGAAAATACACAAAGCATGAAAGATTCTTGCCAAGCGAGCCGGTTGGAGAATAACAATGGGAACTCTGCGACACCTGAGACATAACTCAGTCGAGTATGGAGTGTAGGTAATGTGTTTAGGGGTTTGAACCCACGCAATGCTGGGGCATCGGCATTCTTGTGAGCTGCACACATTCCCACTCATGGAAAACAAATGAATTTAACAGAAATTTTAGACCCCGGTTATGCTAGAATGGCACATTTAATCCTGTTCGTGTCCAAAATGGCACTCTGTTCCTCTTGTAGTGCCCTACTTTTGGCCACTAGCACCCTGACATACAGGAGAGAGTCACTGTTTACTTTACAATAACACCACGAAGGCTTTTAGGAAGGGATTAATCACACGTCTCCTGGAGCTGTGATTATGTTGGAACGTTAGCCTAACACATTGAGCATCTTGTCCTGTGATGGAATGAAAGTCTCCATCGCCTTAATAAGTACAAGGAGCTTGTTCTTTATGCTCGGAAGTTGGCTTTGAACTGAAGAAAATGAGAAAGTAGACCAAAAATAGAGGCATTGCTCAGTCTGCGCTTTGGACTAACATTACATCAAAGGTTTTCTAATGTTTGTATTTTATCCATTTGATCCTATTTCTACAGTAGTTTCCTGACACATTTTTGAAGGTATTTTTAAAACCTTGTGGTTGATATTTTTGGAGCATTTTCATTGCCTGTGTTTTTGTCATATCTCGCCAACACACAAATCCAACTTTTTCTGGTGAAAACCGCAGATGTTGTCTTAATTTGATTATTGGGTAGTAATAGGAATTTCCCTGCTAAGCATGAATTTCCAAGACTATTCCTGTCTAAAAAGACATGAAGTTTATAATATCAACCCAGACAAATAAGTATATTAATTGCAATCTACATAACACTTCACATTTCCAGTTGTTGCGTGATACTTTTCCTAATGCTACAAACTGGCTCAAATTAAGAATCGACATCTGTACCTATTCATTGCTGTTTTTTTATGTCAGATTCTTCATTCCTTCACTGGGCAGTGATGCCCTCACAGTAATGCTCTTTAGCCTGCAGTTCCCATAGGCTGCAAATATCATTCCACATCCATTTCTCCTTCTTTATACCTTTGTCTATACCTTCCCACTATATACAGTGGGGAGAACAAGTATTTGATACACTGCTGATTTTGCAGGTTTTCCCACTTACAAAGTATGTAATTTTTATCATAGGTACTCTTCAACTGTGAGTGACAGAATCTAAACCAAAAATCCAGAAAATCACATTGTATATTTTTTAAGTAATTCATTTGCATTTTATTGCATGACATAAGTATTTGATGCATCAGAAAAGCAGAACTTAATATCTGGTACAGAAACCTTTGTTTGCAATTACAGAGATCATACATTTCCTGTAGTTCTTGACCAGGTTTGCACACACTGCAGCAGGGATTTTGGCCCACTCCTCCATACAGACCTTCTCCAAATCCTTCAGGTTTCGGGGTTGTCGCTGGGCAATACGGACTTTCAGCTCCGTCCAAAGATTTTCTATTGGGTTCAGGTCTGGAGACTGGCTAGGCCACTCCAGGACCTTGAGATGCTTCTTACGGAGCCACTCCTTAGTAGCCCTGGCTGTGTGTTTCGGGTCGTGGTCATGCTGGAAGTGGAGAGGTTGGAGTCTGTTTGATTGAGTGTGTGGACAGGTGTCTTTTATACAGGTAACGAGTTCAAACAGGTGCAGTTAATACAGGTAATGAGTGGAGAACAGGAGGGCTTCTTAAAGAAAAACTAACAAGTCTGTGAGAGACGGAATTCTTACTGGTTGGTAGGTGATCAAATACTTATGTCATGCAATAAAATGCTAATTAATTATACAATGTGATTTTCTGGATTTTTGTTTTAGATTCCGTCTCTCACAGTTGAAGAGTACCTATGATAAACATTACAGACTTCTACATGCTTGGTAAGTAGGAAAACCTGCAAAATCAGCAGTGTATCAAATACTTGTTCTCCCCACTGTATACTAAACCACTCTATACCTTCCCTCTGTACAGTTGTGTTCAAAAGTTTGCATATCCTTGATAATATATGTACCATTTGTAAAGAAAACATGAGTGAGCAGGCAAAACATATGTCTTTTATTTCTTATGGGATTCACATTCAACTGTAGGTCATAACAGAATGGGACAATCATAAAACAAAACATGGCAACAAAGAAAATAATTAACTGACCCCTGTTCAAAAGACTGCATACCCTTAGTTCTTAATACTGTGTATTGCCCCCTTTAGCATCTATGTGCAGTCTTTTGTAATAGTTGTCTCTGAGGCCCTGAATTCTTGTAGGTGGTATAGCTGCCCATTCGTCTTGGCAAAATGCCTCCAGGTCAAGCAAAGTCTTTGGTCGTCTTGAACAAACCGCATGTTTGAGATCTCTCCAGAGTGGCTCAATGATAATAAGGTCAGGAGACTGTGATGGCCACTCCAGAACCTTCACCTTTTTCTGCTGTAACCACTGGAGGGTCAACTTGGCCTTTTGCTTAGGGTCATTGTCATGCTGGAAAATCCAAGAGCGTCCCATGTGCAGCTTTCGTGCAGAAGAATGCAAATTGTCTGCCAGTATTTTCTGATAACATGCTGCATTGATCTTGCTGTCAATTTTCACAAAATTCCCAGTGCCTTTAGAGCTCACACACCCCCAAATCATCAGTGAGCCTCTACCATGCTTCACAGTGGGGATGGTATTCTGTTCACTATAGGACTTGTTGATCCCCCTCCAAACATAGCGCTTATGGTTGTGACCATCAAGCTCTATTTTGGTCTCGTCACTCCAAATGACAGTGTGCCAGAAGCTGTGAGGCATGTCAAGGCTGTTTTGTGGCATTGGCGCAGTAAAGGCTTCTTTCTGGCAACATTTTTGTACACAATACAAGTATTGTTGTATTGTGCTCCTTGAAACAACTACACCATCTTTTTCCAGAGCAGCCTGTATTTCTCCTGAGGTTACCTGTGGGTTTTTCCTCTGTATCCCAAACAATTCTTCTGGCAGTTTTGGCTGAAATCTTACTTGGTCTACCTGACCTTAGCTTGGTATCAAGAGAACTCTGAATTTTCCACTTCGAAATAAGTGATTGAACAGGAATGACTGGCATTTGCAAAGCATTGGATATCTTTTTATATCTTTTACCATCTTTATAAAGTTCATTACCTTGTTCTGCAGGTCTTTTGACAGTTTTTTTCTGCTCCCCATGGCTCAGTACCTAGCCTGCTCAGTTTATCCACGTGAGAGCTAACAAACTCCTTCCCACTGTATATACCACCCCTCCCTCCCTCCCTATACCTTCCCACTGTATATACCACCCCTCCCTCCCTCCCTCCCTATACCTTCCCACTGTATATACCACCCCTCCCTCCCTCCCTATACCTTCCCACTGTATATACCACCCCTCCCTCCCTCCCTCCCTCCCTCCCTATACCTTCCCACTGTATATACCACCCCTCCCTCCCTCCCTATACCTTCCCACTGTATATACCACCCCTCCCTCCCTCCCTATACCTTCCCACTGTATATACCACCCCTCCCTCCCTCCCTTTACCTTCCCACTGTATATACCACCCCTCCCTCCCTCCCTATACCTTCCCACTGTATATACCACCCCTCCCTCCCTTTACCTTCCCACTGTATATACCACCCCTCTCTCCCTCCCTATATCTTCCCACTGTATATAACACCCCTCCCTCCCTACCTATACCTTCCCACTGTATATACCACCCCTCCCTCCCTTTACCTTCCCTCTACATAACTCCTCTCTCTCCCTGTCTATACCTTCTCTCTCTCTCTCTCCCTCCCTCCCTTCCATCCCTTTGCACACACAATCCCTTCTCATTCCGCTCTCGTCAGCGAGCATCTGTCCCCTAACCGGACTGAAGAACCCTAACCTCAACTTTCTGCTTGGCTTTTTTTGGGGTCCTGTTCGGCGCACAATATAGTTACTTAGCAACACAACATTATTCCGACCACCTGACGGACAACGCTGGAACCTTGACAGGTCAAGTGCACAGGGAACTGGCCAGTAACGCTGAGCTTGGAATGTTTTTCAGGTCATCTGCCAAGCAGAAAATACTAGAACAAACAGCAATTTGGGATTTGAATGGGACAGATGTGGAGTCCTTAGTCATCTGTGGTCTATTGAGACATACCTGTCAGCTTTAAATCTCCAGTGAACGGGAACCTGGACAGGTGTGTCTGAGTTTTTTGGCTCTCATAAATTCTATAATGTAGCGCTCTCCTTGAGGTACCAAGCTAGCAAATAATATCAATATGTGCGCCTTTTGTGCACCATATCATCAAAACCACTCGCTTTCAAAATTGGAATGTCTTTCCTAACCAAGATATGATAGTGATTCTACTTAAAGATTATGCAAATATGACCAACATATTACACAGCCATTTTAAAATGGGAGGTTTAAACTATTATTTTTTAAATTGCACAAGTCCCAGACTGCCTCTTGAAGAACTCTTGCCCAGTGAACAGCCTTTGTGTTGGATGCTGCAGGTTTACTCACATATCGTATCAAGGTCCTTAAAATGTGCGGAGACAGGAGTCCCAGCTGGTCCAGACAGCCAAGTGGAATTCAGACATTTCAGTGAAAGGGGGAAACTTCCTGGCTTCAGTTAAATGGTAAAGTAGTCACACTAAAGCATATAGAGCTACAGTCTGGGATCTGGGTGTTTGTGGTCTGGTCATTTAAATTATTCAATCATTCTATTTGTGGGTAATAACACAAATGAATGCCTCATTAACAGAGCACGACTGTCATACCTAGTTATGAGTTAAAATATAAAACACAGTTTAAAACATGTTTAAGACAAGAAGGTCATGGACTGGAAGTCTTGTCGATAGAATTCTGTCATTGCATTTGAGATGGTTTCATTTCCAAATCTGCCCCATCCCAAAAGTGTTTACCAAAACAAGACTGATGTTCATATTAAATTGCACCTGACTTTGAAGTAAATACAAAAAAAGTTTTTAAATGTAAGTTCCGTTACATTGGAGAATAAATAATCAAGCAGGATAGTTTAAGTCTATGAAGTTCAGATGCTTACCAAGACCTTAATACCAGATATGTTGGAAAAGGGTTTCAGATATAGTAGTCAGATGGCAGATGTTTTAGCTTCCTGAACTTCTGTCTGGTTGTATATTAATTATAAATGTTCAGTGATCCCGCTACCATTTATAACGCAAACATTTCCCCCTAAAATGTCCTTTTCAACTGACCAACGGTTTATTATGAATACTTTTTTCAAATGTATTTTTGTACTTAGATTAAATGGCCTGAAAGGGGGCTTGCTTGCTGCTGTCCCACAAACACACAGCTAAAAGAAACACCCCAACGTTTTCTTCGGAGGTTCTACACCCGTTTCCGATACCACAAAGCAATGCAACGCACACAAGGTGGAAGAATCCAACGCTTGCAACACCCCGCGAGCTCTGCAGCCTGGTCGGGCGATGGAGTCTCAGTGTCGATTAGAATGAATGGACTTCCTCCGCAACACGCGTGGGCGTCACTCTGAATGCAGTTCGTGGGTGAATAAGAACACGATGTTGGAGTTCCCCACTCAGCGTGGTTTCCAAGACAACGTAATGTGACTAGCAGCTCTAATGTGGCCAGTAAAGTACGAGTTTTAAGCCGCTCCATTATTTACTGTAACATCTTAAAGAATTCAGTTTTCATGACAGCGTAGTCAACTGGGATCTCAGGAGGAAGGTCACATGATTGCAGATGAATAAATGCAACAACCATGTCACGTTCACTAGCGCATCCGTGGTACTCACGGTACTAAAAAATTAACTGGAAATTCATCCTGGGAAATATGCAAGTTATGCATGAAACGCTACAACAGGGCTATTGATAATTCTTCAGAGTGTACAAAAAAGGTTTGATTTGACCTAGTGGAATCAAACCTTTTAAGCTTAAACATTTATCATGCAGTTTTTCCTCAACCATTCCCCCTGCCCTGCACAAGATACAGGATCAGGGCCAGAGGCCAGAGCTGTCAAAACCTCAGTCACACGTTTAGACACTTACTGTAACCACTTGGTAATTTGCAATAGATATTTTGTTACTGTAGTCGATTATTAATTTAATCACTTAATAAATTACAATAATTTTTTAGTTACTGTAGACATTATTCACTTAACCACTTATTAATTTACAATAGTTACATGGTCATTGTATTCATTCACTCATTAGCCACTTAATAAATGAGTCACTTACTGTAGTCCTTCATTGAAGGAGCTAGAGCACTTTTGCAAAGAATGGGCAAAATATAGCTGTTTCCCAATGTAAAAACCTTCACTTTTACATTATGGATTTTTTAATGCTGATCAGTGGCAAAACCTAGTGAAATCGATTTTGATTTAATGTTGCATCACAACAAACTGTGGAAAAGTCCAAGGTGTGTGAATACTTTATTATTTATGGCTTCAGATATATATTTAGATTTATGGTACCATGCTGTGGCTGACCTCCAGAATGTGTGTGGTTAAGTGTGTTTTTGTGTGTGTGTTTGGGTGTCTCATCCATTATGAATCAGGGTCTTCACTGACAACATGGATCACTAACTAAGAATGAAGTTATAAGATTTTTAAGTAGGCCATAATGCAAATGTCTGGCACTCAGACAACTTCACAGACGAAGAGAAGGGCAAAAGTGGTGGATAGAGCAAGAATAAGAGAGCTCATAGTACATAAGTTTATGTGAATCTTTCTGAAAAGCTGACAACAATTTAAACCCAAGCAGCATGTGAGAATGTCTGATAATTCATTGTTTGGATTGGTTGCGGTTTTGTTTTCCGTAGTACAATAATTCATGACGGTAACAAATGTGAGATGAGACGCTGGTGAGATGGAAAAGGTCTGATTATTCAGAGGGGCTGTTTTGTCTGTCAACAACACACTCTGCACACCACATACACACTCTGCACACCACACACACACTCTGCACACAACACACACACTGTACACACCACACACCCCACACAAATATAAATAGTAAGAACCTTTCTTACTCCTATTTCTTCTAAGTAATCGAGGGAAAATAAAAGGCATAATTAATTCAGATCTCTTCTATACTATAGAATATATATACTTCAGATCTCTTCTATACTATAGAATAGGTGCTTGGAAATAATAGCATTAATAATGTATTTATACTCCAGGTGGCAGACACACACACACACACACACACACACACACACACACACACACACACACACACACACACACACACACACACACACACACACACACACACACACACACACACACACACACACACACACACACACACACACACACACACACACACACTTGTTGTTAAACACGTGTGACCATTTGTTAACTCCCACCTCTTCCCTCCCTCAACCAGCTCATCCCCGCATCTGGCCTTTTAAAGTCAGACTCCAGAGGCTTGTAGCCTGGCGCTGATTACATGTGCTGACGATGTGAAGGAGAAAGTAGAATTTCTCTCGAGCCTCAAATTATTTTTCCATCCAATATTCATAACCGTTATGTAACGGGGGCATTTGGCGTTGGGCGAAGGGGCCGTTTGGCATGGGCTGGGGGGTGGGTTGGAGGGACTGGAGAGTTCAGTGTGGCTGCGAGGACTATGGATGGATTATTAGGCCAGACGAAATTATCTTTTAATACAATATTCATTTAATTGAGGTATTTAATATTATTCAAAATTTTAGTTACATCTAAATTTTACTTGTATTTCATGATTGATTATTGCATTTTGTTTCATTCAATTTCAATATAATTACATGTTTAAAGTCAATACATACAGTAGCAGTCAACATTTTGGACAGACTTCCCTATTCAAGTACTGTATATATGTACCTGTTCTGGTACTATATATAGTATTCACTTTCAATATGGTTGAAATTTCATTTATTGTCAATGTGGTATGTTTTTACAAACTATAATTTCCAGTTTAACAAACTTTAATACAGTATATTCAGTATCTTGTATGGATTAAGATTCTGTTTTCATATTTAATTAGAGACTTGTGATTTAAAAACTGCCCTGCCAAATTCCTAGTGCTTTGCCAGCCAGGAAAAGTAAAAGAGCAACAGTAATCTAACTCCCTTTTAGGCAGTCACAACATACAATAGAATATCTGTCAGATTAGCTACAAAAATTATTCCATGCAAAGATAGTGACCAAGAGAGGTAGAACAAATAGCTCAGGTGGGGATGGCTTTGAGCCTGAAGATATGAACGGGCAGTTCCAAATGCAGCTTCTTGTAAAGGATCTTGTAAAGGATCTTGTAAAGGATTTTGTAAAGGATCTTGTAAAGGATTCAGATACGCTATAAGGGTGAGATGGCTCAGGCAGGAAGATCCAGATGTGGGATGGCAATTGTCTGGAATAAGACAGGCATCACTTCCTGTGTAGGGTTCTCTACTGCTGTTACAGAGGATGAACCTGAAGGTTTTAAGGGCAGTCCAGAGGTCATGGCATGGTTCTTTGCGCAGGGGTCAGACATATTGTAGAGGTCTTGTCAAGGTTGAGCTTGAGGTGTTGGACCCGACATCCAAGCAGAAATGTCAGCCAGGCCAAACATAAATGAGTGTCACTTTTAGGGATTCAGGCTTCTAATTGGAAGGTTCCCGGTTCGAATCCTAACTGAGCCAGTTGTGCCTGTGAGCAAGTCACTTTACCCTGTGTTGCTCCTGAGAAAAATGTCCCTGTACTTACTATAAGTCATTTTGGATAAATGTGTCTGCTAAATGATTAAAGTGTCTATCCATCTACAAGGCTGACTGATTTGAGTTTAAATGCAGCCCTGAGAGAGCAAAATTAGTGTCACAACACTGAACTGAAGAAACCCAAGAGGACAGACATCAACCTCTGCAGCTAAAGATGCAGAACATTTGACCCATCAAATGTTCTGTATATATATGCAAATCTCCTAAATGACAGAAATGGAAACGTGATGGGACATTTCTTGCAACTGTGGTTACGTTGCAGGAGAACTGCATTAAACGCTGTGAACCCACTATAGAGTCAAGACTCTGGTTCGCTTCCATGTGTCTGGTTTGTGTGAATGCAGTATTTGCTGTGTGCGCTGACCCTGGGAAAACAGACTCCAGTTATCCCACAGGACATCAGGGGGAGTCGAAAGGAAAGCACAGCTCCCAAGGGTTACAAACATTGAGGTACGGCTGGAAGGCAGACGCAACAGATTTTTTTCCCCGTGACAATTATGCTGGCAAGGCTGCACAGTGAATGTGCTCTGATCAAACACAACGCTGAAGATCAAATCTTCTCTCTGGCTTGTTAGCGGGGGCACGAGGGCTCGGAAAAGAGAGGCTGCAAGCATCACCGGAATGCATGTTTCGCATTCCCAAGCTGCCTTTCATCAGTTGAACCAAAGACAATACAGACGTTAATTATTTCAAGACTGGGGATGTCAGACTACCCCTGTGGAACACAGGTGACCCCGCCTCCGTTATGCTCATCATGCAGCCGGTCCGTCTGCAGGCTTGTCCTTCTTTCCTTAAATATGGAAAGTGTGTGTTCAGTCTTTGCTGTTTGTTTGCCTGTGGAATATACTAGCCCATTCACTGATATGAAATTAGAGCGTTGATTTGAAAGAAACCAGGTCTGATCCTCAACGTGTGGCGCTCAGGCAGTTCTCTCTTAAGGGCTTGTTTACATCACGCTCAGAGTTGGGGAGTAACGGATTACAAGTAACGGATTACAAGTAACGGATTACAGTGCAGTGAAAAACAGTATCTGTAATCCGTTACATTATCAACTATAATGTTGTAATCGGATTACAGATACTTTTGAAAAAAAGTATGATTACTTTTATATTACTTCAATTGAAAAATAAGTATGTGCACGAAATAATTGTGACACGCTGCATGCTTGTTTTTTTAATGTAGTGTTTTAAAAACATCACTATTTGAACCAAAATAACAATTGAGCGCCTCAGTTGTGTGTGTGATAATAATGGGCGCAAACGTGGACGCACATAAACAGTTTAGTGACTGATGAAGCACTAGTTTAATTGGTAAAAAACAATTAAACTAGCATGTGTATCAATATTAGCCGACTCATTTAAAGGTGATTTAGTTATCTTTCTCAGAACAATGATAGGCGACAGGCCTACCTCGTGTTATATATTAGTTCAAGTGTTATATATTATATCGTTCAAGTTTCAAGGTTTATTTGTCAAATGCACCGAACAACACAGCCGAGAAGAGTTGCACAGAAAAACTCAGACAGGAAATGTTTTTGAAGATTAGGCAACTATTTGTTAGATAGCTGTAACATGGGCTGCCTTCAGGATAAAACATGATATGGAATTAATCAGGATATTTAAGGAGAAAAGGTGTGTTGGGAAGCACTCTGCCGAAGGATGATGATTTGCATTTGACGCAACCACCTCAACTCCGTCCATACAGGTAGGATGTGTGATTCTGCTTGATTTGCATCTCAGAATATTGCATCCATTGGTTATCATTGGCTGCTGACGACATGGACTTTAAGCTAAGAGTGGAGGTGTATAATCACAGTTTATTATCATTTGCGATTTGAAAATCAATTGCTGGTGGCCCTAATGATCATATTTTGTTCGCACAAGTAAAACGTATTTGTGCGGGTGTTCACAATGGCAAATGTGTGTTCGCGTGCCTTGGGTTTTTGCAACGTTTTGACAATGTTGGTGGTTGTGTAGATTAATGTATGTGTGAAAAAATTCTGATATCTTAATTTTTATATACAACAATGTCAATACCCTTTTTGAGAAATTGCCATTTAATTTTTAACAATGTTTTGAAGCAATCAGAAACATGAACAAAAGGTTAACACATCCTTTGATTTTGGGTTATGTTCAGATAAACAGCCATATTCTGGAAGATCGAGGCTTATTGGATTAATTGGGACAACTGAATATCTGACAGACTTTGAGCATGTAATGTAGAGATGTAGCCCAATCATATTGAAGAAAGCAATGGTTTAAAAACACGTTCCAAAGGTGCTGTACAAAACCCATAAGTTAAAATCCAAATTCCGTTTTTGGCCAGCTATATAAACTCTAACACTGACTGATCCTGCAACTGGTTATAGGCTGTTCCAGTTTGTTTTCTAATGCCTATTAATATGAAAGCAATCTAAAAGTAATTTGAGTAATCTAAAAGTTACGTTACTGATTACAAATGTGGACAGGTAACTTGTAACTGCAACGGATTACATTTAAAAAGTAACCTACCCAACCCTGATCACACTACATCTTCCAAAGCATATGAAAGAAAGTAGCGTTTACTCAATTATTCACGCAATCGACGGCCCCAATCCTAAGTGGTACATCTTGAACATGCCAGTGTAAATTTAACACGCTATGGAAATTATTATGCAAACTGAGATCAGGTCTATCTAGCGTTTTATTCGCTCTCTCGTAATGTAAACAAGCCCTCAGTCTGCAGTGTTTATTCACTGCCCCTCCCCTCTTTTCCCCTCACAAGTGTGGCTGTTCAGAGGTATGGCAACGAGTCTGAAGAGTAGCTAAGTGCGTGGAGCACAGTGCTTGTAATGCCAGAGTCCTTGGTTCAATTCCTACAGGGGAACTGTATCAAGATGTATGTACTTGCTACTGTGAGTTTCTCTGTATAAGAGTTTCTTCTAAATTATGCAAATGCAGTCTCCTTTGTTGGTAAAACACTGGGCAATCTTACCATGATGACGATGGGGAATGCCCCCTTTTCCCCTACTGTAAACCAAGTTGGAGCCTGCTAAACAAACAGTACGAGGCAGGACACAGCCAAGGTCCAATCATACTGTGGTACTGGAGGGTAAACCACGGCCGCATCAAGACAGCCTCATCTCAAAACGCCATGTTATGCTGTGAACTGTTTGCAGTGTAGCTGGCTAGTTACCTAAAAAATGTGCTTGATTTTGTGCCCCTTTGGTTGCTCCTGATTTAAAAAGGAAATAAAAATGATTTTAGTTATTCCAAGAGTTTGCATTACATTTAATAACAAACAGCTGAATGCAATAGTCAGCTGTTTGTTTACTTATTCAAGCCAGATAATTTCACTAATTAACATGTGATGAAAGTATTGACATGACAGACAGTTAAAACTTACCATTGAAAGTGGTGGTATTGTAATGTAATGTTGCTAGCTGATATGACTGCTGCCTCTAAACTCAGCTAAGACATTTGATTCATCTACTATGCTTTTAGATTGGTTGGATGGGAGTTTGATGTTATCTTTGTTCCACTTTTACCGGCTGTCAAAGTAACAGAATGTTACAGATCTAAATTTAGAAACTGAATTTGAAAACTACATTTGACAAATGAATTTGAATGAATCTTGAATGTATAAAACATTGGTAAACATTACATTACAATTTGGGAATGTAAAACACAGAGATTGGATGTATAAATATAGAATTTTAATATAGAATTCCATTTACGTTAAATTTTAATACTGAATGCAAGAACCAATTCAGTTTCACAACATGAAATATAAGTTGAATTTAACAGTTCGGTAACACAGTTGTGCATTACAAATTCACCTTTTTATTAAAATGAAATGTTTGAAAGCAAATTAAAAAAAATAAATAATTAAAATTACATTTTTGAAAGACACTAAAATCATAACAGAGAGGACGGGTAAGTATTGTATGGAGAGGATGGTGTGATGTGGGTTTCTTTTTGTCTTTGTATTACAGAGGTGCTTTGCTTCACCTCTCAATCCCCACAATAACACGTGCACACACAAACACACTCTCTCACACACACGTTTGTTTTTCTGTCCTTCAGGGGACCAGAAACACAGAAATCCCTGTTCCCAATCTCTGAAGCCTGTTGATAATATTTCTATTTTCTTATGTGATTTATTTAAAATGTATGAGTTGCCCTTTAAGCCTATTTTTATTGTTTGAATGGGACCATTTAGTCTGGAGATAACAGAGGGGGGTCAGTAATTTTGGGGTCATCAGGGTCCAGTAATTGTTTTTTTTTCATTCCCAAACTGGGCGTAGTCACATCTCATTCTTTCCCCTTCCCAATGTATAAATACTCTAAGGGGTGTCATTGAACTGGGAGAACACATATCTGGGTTCATCCAGAGTGTCTCACCTGCTGATTTCGTTAATTGTTTTGGCTGCCTAAACCCAGAACTTTCTTTCATCTCCAAAGTTTGGCTGACTTTTACAGCAACTGCCCTAAAACAAGAGCCCTAAAAACAAAACCCTATCCTTATCCCTAAACCCAACTGTAAACCCAACCATATCCTTACCCCTAAATATAACCTATAACCTCTTGCCCAAACTTCAGCTAGCCCCAATGCTTAAACCTAAAAGTAAACCCAAACTCTAACACTTTAATTGTAAGTTTTACCTAACCCACAAGCTGGAAATAACAAAGAAATTGTGAGGACCAATGTAGGCTGAAAGAAAGAAAGCTAGAACAATAAATACTGTGTGCAATTCTGAAATCCCCCTTGTTGAATCACCCTAACCCCCCCACCCCCAAAAGAAACCAAATTGACTCAATCCATGCAGAAATGGTGACCGTGCACCCACTTTCAAATATAAATTATGAATAAGGATTTAACGGTAAACAAGCCAAGCAGCCGGGGAAATCCCTACAACACATTTACACTTGGCACCATCTGGCAACACACACAAACAAACACACATATAAACATAAACACATAGTCAGTGCTTTGCAAAACATAAACATGGACAACTATGGAACAAACACACCCACCCATTAAATCAAACACAAAACACGCAAACCTGAGATATTCCCAAGGCCTTGACTTTGATTTAGAGGTGGTGTACATTAACTTTGTGATGTGATGGTTATTGTGATTTTTGTTTTTACAGGTGCTGGAGTTTATCAGCTTTGGGATTTGATGGTTTTCGTAAGTTTTATTATGGGGTGCTTGGGTTCATCAGGTTTGGGATGTGATGGTAATCTTAAATTTGATTAAGAAGTGCTGGAGTTTAGCAGCTTTGTGATGTGATGTTTATCTTGACTTTGATTAAAATGTGCTGGTGGCAGGGGCGGAGCTTAGCTTTCTCTCCCATGGGTGCAAACATTAGTCGCAGATGTGCCCCCCCACTCCTTCCCCACTAAAATCGTTACAAAACTTTGGCGCTAGCTGCTTTTGGACCTGGATCATAACAACCCCCCCCCCCCCCCCCCCCCCCCCCCCCCCCCCCCCCCCCCCCCCCCCCCCCCCCCCCGAAGCTGCAATCCTGCTCCTGTCTATCCATCTTGTCATGCTCCTGCTGCTCTTTGCAGCTTTACTAAAGATGTTTCTCAAGGGCACATATCACTATACTACATTTTTATAATGTATTGCTTTTCTTTTCTGTGAGAGGCAGACATATCTACGTTCCATTTTCATGTTTTTTACTTAAGCTCGCCATCTTCCACATCAGCTTTGTTTTGGAGTTCATCAGATTTGTTATGTGATGGTAATCTTGAGTTTCATTAAGAGGTGTTGGAGTTTATGTGGTTTGTGATGTGATGGTTATATGAACCAGAACATCAGAGGCTTTTTTCACACGGAAATACAAAGTAAAAGTCCTTGTGCACTTTATAGGGAGGGTGCCATTTTCCGATGCAGACTCTCTGTGCCGCCCCCCCCTCCCCCCGTCTGCTGGTGCAGGCTGACTCATACAGATACATGATAATCTAAGACTCTGCCTCCATCACATCTTTGTTTACAACACACATCACACATCCTGCCTCTAATACATCCCATTGTAGCATACACATCTCTCCCTTTCTCTTAACACATCCTACTGAAACATCTGAATCTTTCCCAGTCTCTTAACACATCCTACTGAAACATCCGAATCTTTCCCAGTCTCTTAACACATCCAACTGAAACATCTGAATCTTTCCCAGTCTCTTAACACATCCTACTGAAACATCTGAATCTTTCCCAGTCTCTTAACACATCCTACTGAAACATCTGAATCTTTCCCAGTCTCTTAACACATCCAACTGAAACATCTGAATCTTTCCCAGTCTCTTAACACATCCTACTGAAACATCTGAATCTTTCCCAGTCTCTTAACACATCCTACTGAAACATCTGAATCTTTCCCAGTCTCTTAACACATCCTACTGAAAGATCTGAATGTTTCCCAGTCTCTTAACACATCCAACTGAAACATCTGAATCTTTCCCAGTCTCTTAACACATCCTACTGAAACATCTGAATCTTTCCCAGTCTCTTAACACATCCTACTGAAACATCTGAATCTTTCCCAGTCTCTTAACACATCCAACTGAAACATCTGAATCTTTCCCAGTCTCTTAACACATCCTACTGAAACATCTGAATCTTTCCCTTCCTCTAACAATTTCCATTGTAGCATCTCACTGCATATTATGCACTCTACTTTCACCTCCAAATCTCTCCCTGACTTACACATCCATCCTTCTGTTACACTTAAATGTATCTGACTGTAACACATCTTACAGTTACATCTAAGGCACTGGAGGCTCCCCAGGTGGCCTCTCTGCTCCCTACCACAAACACACATTCACACATCTGAGTGGAGGAAGATCTTCCCACCCAATCTGGCTTCAGACAACACCCGAGGCTTCAGACAACACCCGAGGCTTCAGACAACACCCGAGGCTTCAGACAACACCCGAGGCTTCAGGCAACACCCGAGGCTTCAGGCAGAACCTTCAGTATAGAACGTCTCCCAACCATACACCTCAAACAGGGTTTAAAAGTGTGTGATTTGTGTAAGAATTGTCTGGGGTTTACACTGTGGTGTAAATCCACGTGAGAATGATTTGCGAGTGTGTGGTTGATTAGGGGATTGGAGAAGGGCTGTGGGCAGGCAAATCTGATGTCTGACGCGTGGAGTTAGAAGAGACATGGCAACTTGGGTGACTCCTGTGTGAGAGTCAAAGGTGCCTGGTGGTTGGGTATCTTGAATTCTGATTGGACAGTGAGTAGTTTCAGAACACTGCAGTGCCTGCCCCCACTTTTCTCTCCCACATTCATGCATGCGCGCACACACAGACACACACACGCGCCCCACCATGGGTTGTCTCCAGTCGATCTGTGTGGGGGAGTGTGTGATGCTCCAGGATAATCATGAAAAATGAAACTCACGCTGTAAAGAGAGAGAATGAGCAGGAGACAGAGAGAAAGGGGGTAGGGAAAAAGGGAGAGAGAGAGAAATAGAGAGGGGAAGAAGAGAGAAGGAAAGAGGTATCGAGAAAAAGCAAAGGGAGTATGCAATATTTGTGCCAAGGATATATCCATGTGTAATTTGAGAGGACTTAAACAAATAAAATAAGGGAGAAACACATTTCATGGAACAGGAAAGACGCTCCTGTGAGGTAACTCCTTCCTGCTAAAACATGGGCCTGGCAACAGGGGCACTTAAGGTTTGTCTTTTCATTCGGCTCTCCCGCGGCGAGCCAGGTCATCGGCTGGCAAGGCTCCGCACATCCCTGTACGCATCATCAAAGAGCGCCAGCAGGCTGCCAGAACAGAGAGGAACGGCAACGGCAGCTGCAGAGTACACAGGGAGACACTCCACCGTACATTCCCTTATGTCATTCCCTTATGTCATTCCCTTATGTCATTCCCCCTCTTCTCCAGCTCAAAACCCACGGAAAGGAGAAGACCAGAGGGGAGGTTGCCTCGGGCTGAGTCGGCCGATGGGTTCTGAGGAGACAAGGATGGAGGACACGACGATTGTGACACTGAGATCTTCCCTCCCTCCTACACATAGAGGATCATCTCTGCTCGAAGGTCACGGAGACATGAAAAAATGTCATTCCATGAGAATGTGAACTTCTACTTCTAAAGAAACAGGAATTGTTCTGATTTTAAGCCATTACCAGCGGGATTTGGTCAAGGTTGAACTTCTCAGGGCTAAATTTGAAGGGGATGGCCAAACCCTTACGGACATGGGAGATTCAGAGAAAGGCCCTGCAATACGTCCTGGCATCCTGTCCGAGGGGTGGGCCAATTCATGGCTTCTCAGGCCGGCCGAAACAGGACGTAGGCTTCTGTAAAGCACTCGTCCCGCCAAGCCTCTGCCTGGTCAAGGCCACTTATGAACAGTGACACGTTGTCTGCAGCTCAGTTACTTACTTCCTGTTGTAGGGTAAAGGGGTGGAGCCTGTGTTACAAACAGCACTCTGTCCTTTTTGGCCCTTTGAAGCCACCGTTGTGCTGGTAAATAATACATTGTATTTCCACGACTGATGCTTCACTACAGCGCTACAAGGCAAGGGAAAGGACTGTGTCACTCTCTATTACCTGAATCCCAGTGACTTTCATTATATTTAATCATCACTATACCATTCATATAACCGCCAAACCGCACTCCGTTATATCAGTGTAAAAGAGGGGCCTTGCTTCATTGCATATGCCATATAATTCCCAAAACACATTAACGACACGTAATTAAAATGAACGGCAGCCTGAGCTGGGACACCTTCCAGGCTAGGATAATGGCTAGGATAATGGTTAGGATAATGGCTCCATCAGAGCATATCGAAATATTGATCGTTTTAAGCACATGCAGACAATCTCCCGCCGTAATTCTGAATAATGATGCAACGGCATGACAATTCCTTCTGTGGCAGCGTCCTTAAAAGGCCTTGTGTTCGTTTCACACAGCGATAGGGTCAAAGGTTATGCAGACGGCCATACATCTCTGCAGGGTTTGCCCTTTTTTACGGATGCACTCATTCGCCATAATTCCATTTGCCATAGGAAAGCCTGAATAGCTGGAATCGGCCAGAAGCTGCATGTTGACCAGCTGCAAAGGAATAAAGCTCCATTTGAAGGCTTCCACCTGAGTGTCTTTCCGGTCTTTCCCTATTGGCGGATTGATTCAGGACGGTGAGATGGCAAGGCATGCATTTCACCCAGCACACTGTCCTCTATAGTTCATTATTGATAAGCAATACAGCATGAGGGGGTGTGGTGAATGGCCAATAAACCACAGCTAAGAGTTGTTCTCAGGCCAAGGCATCACAGCACTATACCCAAAACCCCCAAGATGCCTTACTGCTCTTATAAACCGCCTACCAAGGCAATTAATAATGTGAAAAGTTTTCATGTCATACCTGTGGTCTCATGCAACACGGCTTTCAGCCAATCAGCTTTCAGGATTCTGTGCACCAGTGGTTATAATTCATTAGAAACTGTCTGTTTCGAATCCTGAATGATGATTTGTAATAGCAATAAGGCATCGCGTGTTTGTGGTACATTGTCACGATGCGCCGTGCTGAGGAACAACTTTTAGCCATGATATACTGACCATATGCCACACCCTTTCGCTGTGTTGCTGAATTATGTAAAGCACTATTTCTGGGTATATACTGTAAATCCCTGTAGCTCACTGGTAACAGCATGGTAACAGCATAGTAAGAGCACAGTAACAGCATGGTATGAGCGTGGTAAGAGCGTGGTAACAGCATGGTATGAGCTCAATCTGCGCGGTATGAGTGGTTTCATTTCAATAGTGTCTGCTAAATGACTGAAATGAAAATATAGTAACAGAAATTGTGCAATATAGGGTCCCATTTAGTGACCCACACAGCCATGATCGCTGAGAGCTCAGTTTTGAATAAATCTCCCCTGGTGGAATGTGTTTAAGACAAAATGTCCCCTCAACTCTTTTCAGTTTCCACACTGTCCTTGTGATCTCAGTCAGAGTCTCCTGTCCTTTGGCAAACTAATTTCCGTTGAAAACACTGCGTTGGGTCCGCAACTAAAACCCACTGCCTTTTGAGCCAGTGAGACTGGGCCTCTGGGAATGACTGCAGTAAAAAACAATTACAACCAGCTTCAAGTCGTTCACCATGCTCACGCTCTAACGCACACGCACATCGTCCTAATTGGAGGGTTATGTCGGGTTGCGCCGGGCGACAAGTTGTCCCCACCCACCAGCATTTAATGTCTTCGGGTTTAAACACCAGGTCCGCAATCCACGCGACTTCTGACTGCGTTAAACCAATGGACCTCAGGAAATAACAGTGTTTCTAAGTACTCCTCCACAATTCCCTCTAAATCACACAACCCTGATCAGCTACGGGGTTACGTAAGTTGCTTTAGTTGCTATGATACAGGCAGAAGACCGGGGACTTCTGAGAACGTTTTAAGTAGCATTATCACCGATCTAATCGGCCAAAACGGCAATGGGCCTGGCACCTCGGGTTTCCAGTCACCCCCAACACATGGCGTCCGGCTGGCTGCAGATGGCCAGAGACATGGGGCACGTCCCGAATGGTAAACTACTCCCTACACACTGCACTACTTTAGACCAGGGCCTGTACCGTGAGGGTGAATAAGAGCTGCCTTTTTAAATGAGGTCTTGCTAATCTCTGCCTGCCAGATGCTAACGTTTCAGACACAGTGGTGGAGCTGCATATCACGTCGATGGACGGCGTCTTCGCCCCGACAAATCCTCTTAGGAACGGTTCGCAATATTCTTCTCTGGCGTGACACCGAACCCAAATCTGTCTAAACGGACTGACAGAATAACGGAAAGAAGGGCATTAAAGTGGGACAGCATGATTGTTCCCATCTCTTTTTTGGGTGATGTAATCCCCCCCCCCCCGACCCACACTCCACACACACTCCACACACACTCCACACACACACACACACACACACACCTTCTAATCTTCCACCCCCTTGTGGTTTTGGCAGGGGCGGGGCTCTGGGTCTTGTCGGCTACCTTTACGAGCTGTTAGAATTGCAGAAGCCATGTTTACAAACGACCAATTAAGTGAGAGATCACGGGAGCCTGCATACCTGCCCAGGAGGGAGCATTCAATCTAGAGGGGGGGGGAGCAGAGGACAATTCAATCTAGAGGGAGGGGGAGCAGAGGACAATTCAATCTAGAGGGAGGGGGAGCAGAGGACAATTCAATCTAGAGGGAGGGGGAGCAGAGGACAATTCAATCTAGAGGGGGAGCAGAGGACAATTCAATCTAGAGGGGGAGCAGAGAACAATTGAATCTAGAGGGAGGGGGAGCAGAGGACAATTCAATCTAGAGGGAGGGGGAGCAGAGGACAATTCAATCTAGAGGGAGGGGGAGCAGAGGACAATTCAATCTAGAGGGAGGGGGAGCAGAGGACAATTCAATCTAGAGGGAGGGGGAGCAGAGGACAATTCAATCTAGAGGGAGGGGGAGCAGAGGACAATTCAATCTAGAGGGAGGGGGAGCAGAGGACAATTCAATCTAGAGGGAGGGGGAGCAGAGGACAATTCAATCTAGAGGGAGGGGGAGCAGAGGACAATTCAATCTAGAGGGGGAGCAGAGGACAATTCAATCTAGAGGGAGGGGGAGCAGAGGACAATTCAATCTAGAGGGAGGGGGAGCAGAGGACAATTCAATCTAGAGGGAGGGGGAGCAGAGGACAATTCAATCTAGAGGGAGGGGGAGCAGAGGACAATTCAATCTAGAGGGGGAGCAGAGGACAATTCAATCTAGAGGGGGAGCAGAGGACAATTGAATCTAGAGGGGGAGCAGAGGACAATTGAATCTAGAGGGGGAGCAGAGGACAATTGAATCTAGAGGGAGGGGGAGCAGAGGACAATTCAATCTAGAGGGGGAGCAGAGGACAATTGAATCTAGAGGGGGAGCAGAGGACAATTGAATCTAGAGGGGGAGCAGAGGACAATTGAATCTAGAGGGGGAGCAGAGGACAATTGAATCTAGAGGGGGAGCAGAGGACAATTGAATCTAGAGGGGGAGCAGAGGACAATTGAATCTAGAGGGGGAGCAGAGGACAATTACAGAAGGAGTTCTACATCTCTACCGACCACGAGGACAGACCTGATCCGTACAAACTTAAGTTAAATGAATAGGCTGTGATGTTTTTCCGTTATTTTGTTTCACAATAGCTAAGTGAACTCGCAAAATGAAAAAAACTGCAGTTAAATAAAATCCTGCTAAATAAAAAAGACGGGAAACTCATTCAAAGTAGAAGCTGGGCAAACTGTCGAGCAAAAATAAAAAAGCTGGTTAGAGTGTCACGCCGCATCCCCATCCCTCCCTTCCTTATGAATCTCCTCATTTAAGCCACAATGCCTTAGAATATCCCTGGTCTAGCAGGAAAACGGTATGATTCGGTGTAGCGGTGAACCCTGAAGGTGTTGTGGCACCAGCCTGGTGACAGCCAGTGGGTCTGCTGGCCGGGTTTGAATCCCAGGGTGGACGTCCTTGGGCCGGGACCAAGAAAAAGAACCAACGCTCCTGACTAGCGAGGAATAGATTTGTGAGTGTCAAGCAACAACACAACTGCACCCCGTCCAACAGTGACAACACAAGAACCGAGTCCAACAGTGACAACACAAGAACCGGTATTGTTTTTTTCCGCTCTGCCTTGTATTTGAAACACAGGCATGGCATGGTTTTAATTGAATGGGTCTACAGGGCTGGACACAGCCAGCGATCGATCCGTCAGTGATATTGCGTTGTAATACATCTAGAACACAAATTGTCTCACCGACAATGACACAGCAAACAAAACAGGCAACATATGAGACAAAGAGAGAGGCGGTGCTAATGTGAACAGGAGCTGCCCTCTCTCCACATCAGCCAGCGTGTTTGAATGTGTGTGAGTGTGTATGTGTTGGGGGGGGGGGGGTGGGGGGCGTGGGGGGGTTGGGGTGTCCGCAAGGGAACCAGACAAGCTGAATCATGTACCCCCAGTTGCATACAGAAAGACACATTTCATTTCCACAAAATGAATTCACATCCCTAGAAACAGAGACGCAGTCGATACGGACTTATCCATGTCCTCCATTCCCTCACCTTCATTGGAGAGAGGAAACGTGGAGTGGCTGGAAAGAAACGAAAGCCCCAAATGTAAACCTATTCCCAATGAAGTGCACTGCTTTTGACTTCAACCATATAGGCCATGATGAAAACAAGTACACTACATAGGATATTAGAGTGCCATGTAGGACTTAGACAAGATGCATTCTGGGAAGGAAGAAGTAAGAGCTGAACAACTGGGCGGTAGAGGAGAGGAAGAGGTTATCTCACTGCTGATTCCCTCTTCCAGATTCCCCTGACCTGTGTTCCAAATAATATCCTTTATAAAGATCTACCCTCCTGTAGGTTTTAAATCCAACATTGTTCCTGGAGATCTACCCTCCTGTAGGTTTTAACTCCAACACTGTTCCTGGAGATCTACCCTCCTGTAGGTTTTAACTCCAAACCTGTTCCTGGAGACCTACACTACTCACCAACCCAAATCCAGCCCAACTGATTTTAATAATTAGCTGGATGAAAAGATAAATCAGTTGAGTTCCAACTGGGGTTGGAGTTAAAACCTACTGGAAGGCATATCTCCAAGAACCAGATTGGAGATAAAACCATACAAGGTTGGAGTTAAAACCTACCAGATGGTAGTTCTCCATGAACAGGTTTGGGCAGCTCAGCTTTAGGGCATTATCATAATGGGTCAAAGGTTAAACACTATAAAGTGTCAGGGGGCTTCTGGGACACGACATGGCTAATAACCAGGAGAAGGAAGGCCAGCAGACAACACAGTATTTCAAGGGTACCTACATAAGGTCTTCAATATGCATTCATAAGCCATACATAACACATTAGCACTACATTTAGACTTCATTAATGCTTGCATACTGTTTGTGGACCTGCAGAAAAAGTGCCTGTTGCTTCAGCGAAAACCAATAGGGCTCCAAATAAATCAACAAATATTAACATTTTAGCAAGTCCTTATTATTGTACAGTACCCTTCAAACGAAGTGTTGACAACCTCTCTTTTTGTTAAACACAGGCTATGTAACCATTATTCTGCATAACGTTAAAATCTGAGTGCACATCTTTTTCAACATGCACTTGTTTTGGTCTCTGGGGTGTTTCACTGAAATAGCTGCACTTTATTAGAAGCCGTCAGTAGCCTCGTTGGGCTCACCATGTCGTTTGGTTTTCAAAAATATATTGCACAGTGTAGACAGTCCCACATTCGGATGTGTTTGTGCTACCTCCCACATTCGGATGTGTTTGTGCTACCTCCCACATTCGGATGTGCTTGCTGTGTCCTGGAAACAAGCAAATGCTTTGGCAACGAAAGACAAACTGATTCCTCCACATTGCTGCCGAGTGCCAAGATGAAACTCCATCACACCAAATGAACGGGCTGCCACCCTGCTCCACCCTGCTCCACACTGCTCCACCCCAGCTCCACCCTGCTCCACCCCAGCTCTCACAGAATGGCGTTGTGGATTGTTCTCTTCCACCGCCAGCAACAAAAAATATTCCGGCCCAAACTGATCCAAATTATCCGCAGCCGTCCTCCCAAAACGTTTTATTAATAGTTTATATATATCCAACGGGAATAAACATAAACAGGGTTTTTAAAGGTTTGGATCAGGTTTCTTTAGGTTGGAAGGTGCTCAACGCTGTAGCATAAATCCCAGTAGAGTTTTGCATAATACGAGGATTTAACGAAAACACTTCACTCCCCCTCCCTCACAGGTTTCCGGAGTCAATGAAAACAGTGTGATCCAAAGAGGGGGGGGGGGGGGAGAAACTCACACTCCGAGTAATCGACACACACGCTAGCATCCCACCAAGACCCGTCACTCCAAGCTGAGGCGGGGCCACCTGTGCTTTTCACTGGAAAGGCCCTGAGCCGAAACTCTGTGAGCACTGGTGCTCCAACTGACCCAGCAGCCGGTCCACCGAGTCCTCCTTGTTGTCCAGCTTCAGATACCTGCGGCCACAGCCCGGGTCGAGCCGGGGCCAGCTGCAGTGCCTCTGCTCCTCCTCAGAGGTCCGAGGCCCAGGAGCTCCACGCAACCGCCTCCTAAGCCGGCCATGTTGACACACACATCAGAGCTGGGCTCCCTCCCCGTGGGCCCGGGTCCTCCGGGTCGCGGGTCCGATTCGGCCAGACCCGCTCCGGAGCGGGGGCCGTGACGGCCGTGGGGGTGGGGGTTAGTCCTGTAGCTCAGACTGTGGGAGCGCCTCGGCAGGGGAACTGTAATCACCGACGCCTCCCGGTTCTCCCCACCGAGGGCGGACACCGAGCCGGTGGACACCGGGCAGTTGTCGAGCCTAAAGAGGTGAGCGGGCCGGGTGTCCGGACGGGAGTCTCCCCACCCCCGGCTCGCAGTCATCGCGCCCCGCGGCTGAAGTCTGTGCTGCTGGAGTTGCAAGAGCCGGAGTGGAGGACGGGCGTGGCGGTCGAGCCCTGGTGGTGCAGGGCCTCCGTCCACAAGGTGTCCCGCTGGTATGGATACTCCGCCCCCTCCTCCGTCTCCCGGCGACCCCCGCAGGTTCGCAGCAGGGGCTCTGAGTTCGCCAGCTGCTGGAGGCAGATGATGTTGAGGTGTGCCGCCGGCAGGCTGCTCACCCACTGGTATTGTCGGGACATGGAGTTGACCGCCGCCATGTCCGAAAGGTCGGCCGAGGGCACGGCCGCCGACACGGAGCAGAGGACGCTGCGCATCTGGGCCAGGAGCATCTTGGTCTCGCGGTCGCGGTTCTCGTACAGCACCGTGTTGGCACAGATCAGAATGAACAGGCCCACGCCCATGATGACCGGGCCGAGGAGCTTCATGCGCTCGCTGTGGACCAGGACTGGCCCTGGCCGGGAGGCCTTTAGCCCCTGGCTCAAAGCTGGACGACTGGGACTCGGGGACCCCGCCGCCTCCGACACCCTCCGGCCCTGTCCGAAGAGCTGGAGCTCTTCTGTCCAGCTCCCGAGCAGCTGGGGGGACCGGTGGGTCCGGTAAGGCCAGTTACCCCGCCACCGCCAAGGCCAGTGCCCACTACCACCACGACAACGCCCAGCACGAGGAAAGCCCCCGGCATGGAGCGGATACGGAGCTTGCCTCGGATCAGGCCCTCCTTCTTCTTCCGGCCACGCAGGCTGAAGTGAGACATCCGTTGGCGGGGTGATGGGGAGCTTGGTGTGGGGCCCCCGGGGCCCCCGGCCTTCTGGGTATTCATAGTGCTGTTCGGCCCAGCGCCCTATCGGAACACTGTGAAAAGAGGGCAGAGATCTGAGCTACATAGAGGTCGGCTCTGTAACCCGTGCTGTTTTAAAAATTGTCTTAATGAATATACTGCTGTTGTAATTAATTCCCAAACCCTTTCCTTTAGGATTGTTTAGTTTCTCCTTCTTAGTCGTGCATAGTTTTGCTGTGACCTTGACAAGACGCACTTAAATTTTATTCAACGTGACTAGACAAGCTCAAATTAGCCACCTAAAATTCATTACCATCATGTTGCTTCTTCCATACTCAATAAAGATACATATTTAAAGATACATATAATTTATTTTTGAAAAAAAGAGAGTAAATTAACATTAAATGTAAAGATCGTTATAAAAGTTTGTGTTCATTTAGCTTTTAATTGTGTGACAAAACCAAATGTCTTCCTGTTGATACATTTTATTTATTTATTTTCCTGTTTATGAGTACGGTGGCCCAGTGGAGTCTGGCCTCAAATCCGAACTAGTGCTCCACTCAGCGCTCAAACTTCTTTCCTTCCGTTAAAAAAAAATCACACAAAAAAGAGAGATACTGATGGTATTTTGACAAGACTGCAACCCTTGCATGGGAGAAACTGATTTTAACAAAATGTTCTAACGTAAATAAGCTCAAACCATTCATGAATCTTTAAATTCTAAAGGTGCAAAAACAAACACAGAGAATACTGAGACATGTTGTTCCACGTAATTGCCCATGTGACCCTAAACAACTGTGTGGTGAGATGAAAAAAAAACACCTTCAAACTCTGTAACTACAATAAAGCAACAAAGCATGCAGTTTTACCATAATCGACTTGGTCATCTATTTTACAGTGAACTGATGACAGTATATAGAGCTCAAAACAAATTAAAGTCTAATTGTAACTGTCACATGGAGAATGTCTTCTACACCGTTGGGTAAATATTAATACAAAGACAAACCAAATTTGGCCACAGTTAATTGAAGTTATTTTGGTGTGATGCAGGATTAATGATAAAACATGACCCAATTTAGTAGGTCCTTTGGTCTCCCGAATTACTTTAATAGGTAGTTTGTTTTATTTTTTAAGCAGTTGCTTTCAGTTGTGATTATCACAGTACACTACCTTTAAAGCATAAGAGTTAGTCCCCTCAGTGACTGTCTTCCTTGAGGAATGGCAATGAAGGCCATTATTGCTCCAAAGCCTTTGTCACGATTACTGGCAGCTCTGCATTTAGTACTTTGTGCACCTTCCCCGGCCAACAAAAACAACACAGAGTCTTCTATAAAGCTGTGAGGTGGGAGAATATTTAGCAAGGAATCTGACACCATGTATCAACGTGGAATCTCCCCAGACCCTTCGAAAGTCCTAGGTCTGGCTTGTGGACCCTCCTCTTCAGCTCACCCCACAGGGTCTTTGGAACAGCCCCGGCAACATCACATCACCTTACTTCACAGTTATTTTCTGCATGGACATCCTTTATATATGCCAACCCTACCACTGGAATTTGGATTGTGGCCAGAAAGCTACATTTTTGTTTAATCTAACCATAAAACCCAGTTCCAATCAACATTCCAGTGATGTTTAGAAACTCCAGGTGTTGATGTTTATATCACTGTAGGAAAAGAAAGGCTTTCTTCTAACGTTCAAAAGGGGAACATCTAATTGTAGTTTAGGGGACTTGATGACCCCAAGATTTAACAAACATTTGCAACTTTCTAACTCTGTGGTCACACGGGTTTGTCTCATACACAGTTGTGAACATTTGAAAAACGCAGACAGACTGATAATGCCACAGTTCAGACCATTTGGTTCTAGTTTATTAAAGTTCTTTAGGGTGGCGATTAAGAATAAATTATGGAACACGACCCAACCTCATAGGTCCTGTGGGCTCCCCAATTGCTTTTATTGGTTGTTACACTTTCTTTTTTAAAGCAGTTGCTTGGAGTTGAGATCTATCACAATATACTGTATCTTAAAACTAAAAGGCTCCATGTAAGTTCATCCCAGGTCCAGTTGATGTAAACTCCTCAGATACTACCCTTACAGTGGAGATGCAGCCATTAATGGCTAATTTATGAAGGTCAACAACCTTTTATCTCATTTCATTTGTGTGTTTTCTAAGCATCCCCATGTTCAAAGGTGAATAAAATAATTTTATGCGAGTGTCATCTCAAATGAATTCACAAATTAACTTAGATGTTTTTTATATATCTTTGGGAAGATGCAGTACTTCATCTGTATTTGGTTTATTATTTATTTGTAGGGGTTTCAAAAATTGGGCCACATGTT
The DNA here is from genome assembly GCF_011004845.1 of Esox lucius. NCBI lineage: Eukaryota > Metazoa > Chordata > Actinopteri > Esociformes > Esocidae > Esox > Esox lucius. Next base: position 2,998,911 of record NC_047578.1, on the reverse strand, counting down.
TTTCAGAATAATATTTATTTCTTGATAAATTATCATTTTCTTTTTGAAGAATTTCACCAAAAAGAAACGTACAAATTCTCTCATATCTTGTAAGCTCAAACTATTAATAGACTTTTTGCTCACCTTCACCAAGAGAGGGCATGGTACTGGAGGCGCTGTATGTGCTCGCAGGGTATTTTTCAAAATCCTTTTAACATTGCAATTTCAGAAAAAGTATTATTAACCCGTATGTGATCGGTTAGTAAATATACCTAGGAATTTTTATGTCAACGCTAAATAAATCAAAAGTTTCAGCAGAAGTCCTGGAAATATTAGTCTTTTCCGGCAAAAAGACGACGAAACAACAAAGAAAGAATACAAAAAAGTTGACTGCGCTGTGCTGTTAAAAAAGTAAATTGATTGCGATCACTGGTTGCAGGAGTTGCTTTAAAAAAAAGAAACCCAGACACCGCGTGCTGGAAGCAGTGGGTTGTATCGGGAATGTAAATGTTTTCAGCATTATTCCACTAAACACTGTCCACGCTTACTCACTATGTTACGCAGATTTATTTTCTGGAGAAAAGAAATCTAACAAAACGTCCTAGAAAAAGATAAATTTCTACAAGCGGCCAGGTCCAAGCTCCTTAGCTAACATTCCAATCTCTGCCAATCCTTGTTATTGAAGGAGACTGGTACCCATGCTAAGATGAATTGGCCACTCGTCATTCCTGTAGCACTCGGTTAGTAGCCTACAAATATCCATGCTACATGGTCTGTCAAACGAACTGTTTTATGGCTGGTGTAGGGCTAGGCTACCCTGTTGCATGTTAACTACAACACTGGTTTGTATCCTATCATGCCTTGGTTTGTCTTATTTGATCTAACTGGGGAGGACAACCGTTGCGGTGTTTTCACAAAGCTTTTTTTAAACTCTGAAAGTGTCTTTTTTGTGCTGAAACATTCCTGTACAACAGCCATTGTGCCAAAGGTATTCTAGATTAGCTGCGTAACTTGGCTGTGCACAGGCCCAAGTCGTATACTATTGGCCACTCTCAGAGGTCAGATGTAAGACCTTCTCCAGACCAAAGGGTTATGGGGTTTGAACCCCCGTCGCGTGATATAGATTGCAAAAATCTAGTTACACAGCATAATTAAATCAGTCTGATCCCCAAAAGGGATGCTCTCTAAAAGGGAGTAATTAATGATGTTTTGTAAACACTGTCCAAATGAGAGCCCCACAGAACATCAACTAATCAACATGTTTTTAGAATAGCTGCCTGGCGTAAGAATATTCCCAGTAAGGCCATTGATATGGTCATCATAAATGAGTGATGTAAACCAGACCTCACCTTTCATTAGCTAGCTTGTTTTTCCACTCTTGCTTTTAATGAGTCTGGAATGTGGAGTATGGCCAAAAGCTGGCATTATTAGTCACAAGCAGTAAGCTCACAACACAACGTTGTAATACGACTAATCTCCGTGTTTGAATTCTAGATACATTAAGCTATATAATTAGCTAAAGTGCCCCCTGTCCCAAGGCAGCCACTTAGCCAAGGAATGAGTCTTTGCGAGGGCAATCTGAATACTCAAAATTAAAGTCACGTGATAGTTTTTGGGTTTTAAATGTTATACTTTACTTCTCCAAGGAAATCTACATATAGGCTACACTTTCTCAATCCTCTTCCACGTTTTTTTAATCTCAAAGCATTTCTTGATAAGGCCAATATATTATGCATAAGATGCCAACATAGAATACAATGTTGGCATAACAACATGCATTCTGCAATGTGTCCATTATTATGTACGTAATATGCGTTAATTTGCCCATCAATAACTTAACTATGCTATTGCGTGCAACATGCTATTACGCGCGCTCCAAATTGACATCGTATTCCACTACCAATAACTGAGTATAATATCGTTTCTTTCGAATTGCCATTTTAAGAAAATTTTACATATCCAATTCAAACCAAAAGTAAATAGCGGTTATATGTCGTTCGCGTCATACTACGGAACCAGTGTTGCATTCCTTCGGTAGTCTACTGATTGTTCGTTATATTGTGTTCACATTACCCTGTCTCATGAACACGTCTAGGTTTGAAAGCTAATTTTATTTCAATTTAAATATGAAACGTGAGAAATAATACAGTTTCAATTGTACGCTTCAGACCCTGTGGATAGTCGTTAACTTAAGCAGATGTGCAGTAGGGCAAAAGAACATCTGACCTTCCAGAAAAGGCTGAAATGTTTCAACATGAATGGTCGGAAGTTGCCGCTCTAACCCAAAAATTCCGCAACACTGTAACAATCCTCTTTTCACCACCAGCTGTGTGATAATGATAGCATTTGAAGGTTAACTGGGAAAGTTATAGCCTACTTGCCTTCGATGCCGTATTCTTCGTTGGTATTCATTGTCCCCCAGCACATAACGATACAGTATCCTTAGTTAATCCTCTGATATAGCCTTAAAATCTTTCGTGATGTCCATCGGTGAAGGAACGTAATTTGCCTATAATTTAATCCAAAACGGAAGGATCAAATATGCGCGTGGTACTGTGGCTGGCCGTCTCATATCTTCGTCTCAATGATGTGTTTCTTTAGGCTATAACCTGGTCATTCGTAACGGGGGAGATATGCATTTTCAGAACCATCTAGCCCGACAACAAAAATTACGCTACTTGTGGTCGTCCTACTCACGGAACTGTCCAAACCTTTACACTGCTACTTTTCCTTGGCGCCTCCTTTCCTTCACTAGCCGTGATGCGTACCCCTTCGTGGAATTGAGCATTTAAGTAGGCAATACTTGCCAATGCCTACAGATGCATTTTGAATACTGCGTATGACATGTTCACACGTACAAGAATAGCGGTCTCAGAAATGTCTTAAATAGAAGAAATCTTAAGTATTACAAAAAACTAAAAAGAAAAATGTTTTTTTTTCATACATGCTTCGAGTGGCATGCAATAAACTGTGGTCTGCCCCTTGATAGGTTTTAAATATTAATGACGATAGTGAAGTGCCTGGTTAAACGAAATCGACTATGCAAATTAAACATGGACATACAAACCATAAACATAGCCTTAATGGCAGCAAGGATGAACAATAACAGTTCAATTCTGCATATGTATGGTAGTCTACCGTGAATGTGGTTTTCGCTAACCGGGAGGGTGAAATTCAATCAAATCCTCATTGCAGTGTTTACGCAGCTCTTCTCAATAGTACAATAAACTCGACTGGTCTTGGGTACCGTGAAAGCTACTAAGCAACTACTACCACGGACTCTCTACATGGCTTTCATGCTTCATAATTACAAGTGTAGGGACGGGATAAATATTGCAAATGAAGACACTGCGTAAACATTACTACGGCGTTGTGAACGAGCCCGTATTGTGATACATGCAAAACATTGGGAAAACCGGCGACATCAATTACATTACTTTGGTAACCGCTCTCCGCCAACATTGAATGAGTCCGTCAACACGAATGCTGTACTGTCAAATTAAGACTACGCCATCTTGTGGCCAAACAAGGTAAATTCATATCCAATTTGGTTTGCAACCCGGGCACCAGTAACTGAATTAGGCAACCGTTAACTAATCATAACATAACCCCATCAGAACAAAGAACTAAGCTTACATAGAATACATTAAGTAGAAACTCAACTCATATCCAGAGCAATTTAACACATTTATATAGTTTTTACAGGACCACACTGGCAATCAAATGCAGACTACACCCTTGACCAACTGGGTTAAACATGACCAAACCAATACCCCTCCCCACTTTCTGATTTCAGCGGGCATGTGTAATGGTGTGTACAGGTGTGCTTTACCAAATATGAGGTGCAACACTGACAAAACTGACTGAAACCTTTTGTTTGGAAGGAACACTGGTGATGTCAAAACACATGGCGAGCTGGAGATGGACAGACGACTCCGAACCATTCAGCGTGGGGCTTTAATTTTTTATTATTTTTTAAGTAACCGGTAAAAGGATTTTTCCACAAATTGAAAGAGACGCAACAGAATAAAATAACCCCCCCCCCCCCGAAAGACAGTTAAAGCACAGAACGCTGATGTATGTGATACAAAGTTTTAGACACTACAGCACTTTTACACTTGTCATTTCAACCTATAAAAACCTATCCAAGCGAATACATTTTTCATATTTTACAAACACCTCGATTAGAAGACAACACTACTGGGGAAAAATACAGACTGGACCACACTATATTTAAAAAAGAAATAAAAATAAAAGGGGCGAGCAAATGGGTGAAAGACACGTAGAGCGTGAGTGCCTGTGTTTCTCTACAACTATTTATAAAAAACAGAACCGAGGTGGGGGGGGGGGGGGGGGGCAAGGTAACAATGGGTGATTTTGGCACCCCAACTCAGGACTGCGATCGAGAGCGGGAGCGAGAACGAGACGCGGAGCGAGATTTGGAGCGGGACTCAGAGCGCGGGGAGCGAGACCGAGCCTTGGCCTCGGCGCGCGGGGAGCGAGACCGAGCTTTGGCCTCGGCGCGGGGGGAGCGAGACCGAGCCTTGGCCTCGGCGCGGGGGGAGCGAGACCGAGCCTTGGCCTCGGAGGGAGACGGAGATTTGGACTTGGACTTCGGTCGGGATTCGGCAGGGGTGGGTGAGCGGGAACGCGAACGGGAGGCCACCCGTTCAGCGGGGGGTGCCTCGTCGTCGCTCTTCGCCGGCTCGCGGCTCTTGGACCCAGACTTCTTCCTGGTACGATCCTTGACCCCTGACCTGGAGCGGGAACGGGACCTGGAGCGGGAGTCCTCCTTCCTGCTCCTCTTCCCTTCTTTCTTACTGCTCTTTTTGCTCCGACTCCGGCTCCTGCTCCGGCTCCTCCCCTCCTTGGCCTTGTGGGCTCCGTTGGTGCGCTCCTCCTCTTTGCGACCCTTGGCCTTCTCTTTCTTGCCACGGGAGCGACTGCGGGAGCGGGAGGCAGCTCCCCTGGGGAAAAGGAAGGAGCAGCTAGGAGTTAGATGCAGCTAGGAGCTGGAAAAACTAGCCATCACCCTTAGCACTAGTGTCAAGAGCACATAGGAATCACACACAACTGTAACCTGTTTGGGAAAGCGACAAGCCCAGGAAAAAGCCCAGGCACGCGCTGATTCTGCTCACCTGGAGCGAGAGCGAGAGCGGCTGCTGCTCTCACTGCGACTGCGACTCTTGCGTGACCGACGGCTCCTGGAGCGCGACCTGGGGACAGAGGACAGACGTGAAATGCCAGCATAACGGATCACTCATATCTGGTGTTTTCCCACAACTTCTAAAGGGGGGGGGGGGGCATGTTGAGATGCTTCATGAGACCAGATGTCATGAAATCTCTGTTGTTGTCCAAAGCACTCATCCTCCCACACAACGTAGAATAGCGACTACTCTGACAGCAGGGTGTCCACGGGTCCATAAAAAGTCTTAAATCAAATAAAAGGCCTTGAAGTCTAAAATTGCAATATTTGGTCATTTTAAAAAGGTTCTTTTATTAGGTTCTGTCAACTTTGTGAAGTGATGTGTGGTGGTTTTTGCTTTGGTCACACGCAGAGCGGAACCGCGATTTCAGTCAGAATGTTAGATGTTGGCAAGACACGTGACCATTGGCTGCTTGTCTCCCAACACAGTGGTTCATGAGGTAGATAGCTAGCTAGTACCACGCCAGGTCATTTAGCTAGCTACATGGTGGACGTTGGCTGTACAACGTCCCACAGGTACCATGGGAAAGTACAAATTCAGTCAGAGGTCGTTGGACAATAGCAAGAGTAAGGAAACAAAACGCACTGCGTTTTGCAAGATCTTTCAAATGTGGCACTAAAACTAAAGCTGTGGAATCCCATATGAAGCGTGAGAAAGAAAAAACAAACAACGCCGCAAACAGCCCCCAAAAAATGCCAGGCATTTCTCAGTAGTGTTTGATCGAATCACAGATGGCAGTCCCAACAAGCACAGCCATGCCCGGCCAACACGTAAACTCAGATACATCTGAACCAGAAGATGTTTTCTGAGGAACGTGTCACCCAGTAGCTCTTCTGTCACATGGTATCTGCAGGTTTCAGCAAGGTAACATTTAAGAATGTAAGACTTTAAATGCCACTTCGAATCCAATTTGAGACCAACACCACATGCAAAAAATACATAAGGACACCAATTTGACTGAAGTGCCCACCACTGTTAGAGCAGTAAGCCTACTGCAATAACATTGCTGCCTCTACAGAGTTGCTATGCCCATAGACTGATGGCCCAAATACACTTGAGGCAGTGCCGTGACACCCATCCAAAACAAACCCCATCAGTTTCCCTAAATCGATTTAAGGCGCGTGACCGCAATTGAACGGAATACCAGACAATACAACAGACAAGCAAACTGTTTAGGAAAGAGGCATGTCAATCATATGAATCAAGCGCTAAAACGGTAATCCAATGTGTTGCGGCGTAGATAGATTTGTTTTATTCTGGCTACCCAGTTGGTCAGTTCTGTTATCTTGTATAGGCTAGGACTACCTTTCTGCTGAGGTAGTTTTCGGATCAGTCAGACTCAACTGTTGTATCATATATTAGTTACATCTGCGGATGGTAAGCAAGGGCATTACCCCTACAGCAGTGTTTCTTAATCCTGGTCCTCGGGACCCAAAGGGGTGCATGTTTTTGTCCTAGTACTCATACTCCTGATCCAAATGTTACCCTACCACTTGATTGACATAACCAACCTATCATCAAGTCTTTAGTTTGAATCAGATGTGTGAGTGCAAGGGCAAAAACTAAAACGTGCAACCCTTTGGGACCCGAGCACCAGGACTGAGAAACGCTGCCCTACAGGGAACAGGGCGACATTTGGGCCCCTTGTTGTTACCTGGAGCGGCTGCGACTGCGGGAGTACGATCGCTTGCTGCGCTTGGCCCCCGGCCGGTCCTCGATGAGCCGGATCTTCCTGCCGTTCACCTCGGTCCCGTCCAGCTTCTCCAGGGCCCGCTTCATATCGGAGTACAGCCTGAACTCGATCACCCCCTCGTTTCTGCGGCCCTTGTTGGTGTCGGCGTAGGTCACCTCACCCGCCTGCCTCATGTAGTCCTACCGGGAAATAAAAGAAAACCAGACCAATCGTTCACTCCGACATCGAACAGTGATAAAAGTGTAAACAATGCGTAATATCACCAAACAAATCTTCGCCAACGAGACCACACAAAGGCATCACGGCCAAAAGGAATTCTCTGCTCACGAAAACCGTTGAACTGTACCTTTAGGTCCTGCCAGCTGCAGCGGCTGGACAGGTTCTCAACAATCAGCCGATAGTCTGTCCTGGCTGGCGGACCGTACCGGTCTCTGCCGCCACGCCCATACCCGCCCACGCCTTCAAGATGACAAGGAGAGAGCACCAGAGATTAGGACGGGGACGCGCCGAGCCGACAGCTTCAACACTAAACTCCAAACTAGATTCTGTCAACAAAGTCCATTTAAAATCTGGGGGAAATGTAATAGATAAAGGGGGAGGGGCTAAGTAAAGAAAAGAAGCTATACAAAGAAAAGGGTTAAAGAAAATTAAATGAAACCTGTGTGTTAATTACTTTGTCAAAGCCTATCCTTCATCTTTAAAGCTTTTTTACTCTAAGTAACTAAATCACTAAAACTGATTCAAGTTTGAGTAGAACTGAATGCAAAATTCTACATACAAACTTAAATCAAAATAGGAAGGTATATTTTCATAATATAAAAAAATAAATAAAATAAAAATCTCACTGAATACAGTACTTACGGTGAACTAATGTCAAATCTAACTAACACATCTAAAAAGACAATGTACAGTTTTTTTCAGGCACCTATAAGAGCTCCACCCACATCTGTTCCTAACCCAATGGTATCCTCACCACCCGGACCGGGCCTAATGGGAAAAGCGGTCTTCATTCACAATGGCTCCCTTTTTTGGTCTGCCCAGGGGCCCAGAATGGTCAAACCACACTCTTGGTTGGAAAGGGGACACCATGGCCAGGCCAGCAATAGGGGCAGGCAGTCAGCAAAGGACTCTTTCAATTAAAACATTGAGGTTCTTTGTTAAATCTTTACCTTTAATAGTTCAACATTCATTTTCAAAACAAAAATTGAGAAAAATCCTGAGTAACATAGTAGATTACAGAGATTTTCTAAATACAACAAATGTTTTTAAATTTACACTATTCAAAAATCACAGCAGATAACTTAAGTAAACATTTAATGGTAGGAAGTCTCAAGATAGGTTTCCAAAACTGCGAATAAATTTGTTTGCTTGTCAATCAAACATACCAGTTCTTATGGTAACGGGTGTCATTGGTGGCTGTCGTGCTTGCGATCCCTCAAACTCAGACTAAATGTTATCAACCAGTTCCTGGCTATAAAGGGCTCCTTCGGTAGTAAGCTTCTGCAGGATGACTAAACTGGACAGACTGGCGTGTGTTAACCTGTACCCTGGACAACACACATATGCTAAATAGACTATGGGTGGCTTAATAGGACCGATTTGGAATAAAAACACCTTGAACTTGACACTAGCAAATGAAAGATTAAGTAGAAGTGTTACCTTAAAAGCTGAAAAACAACTACCACCACTGCAACTTAAGAGCAATGCAAAAACTAGTATTGTGCATGACAGGGCCAGTGGTGGGCATGAATACCAGTAAGATACGGGCAGTGTACGTACTTCTGACTACAACTTTCAATTTCTTCTACCCCCAAGGATACAATGAGCATAGGGAGGGTGTCCAGAGTAAATTCATTTTACATGTCAAGAAAGGAGAAACCCAGGGAACTCAGACCTTAAAAGGAACCTACATTCTATACAGGACAGCCACCAAGGACAAACTTGAGCAGTCATGCACACTAATAGTGTCTCAGTCTCAATTACTAAGCACTGTGATGAATATCGCTTAAATAACAATCCCACCCAAAATAATTTTAAAAAGTCACTGAGTACTATACTTACTCCTTCCGCCACCTCCGCCGCCGCCTCCTCCTCCACCTCCCGAGCCGTAGCTCCCGTCCCGCCGCGGGCCTTTTGTGTGCTCCACAATGACCCTCTCGCCGCACAGGTCTTTCCCATTCAGGTCATACACCGCGTCGTCCGCGTCGCGGGGGTCATCAAATTCAACAAACCCATATCTTCACACAGGAGAAACAGCGGGACAGAGATCATGGGACAGAGATCATGGGACAGATTTGGTTTGAAATCAGTTATGGAAAACTTTCTGCCAGATCCCAAAGACATTTTCCACTGTCTCCTTAATGTCTTTCAACGCCGCTGTCTCATTAACATAAGCGGCCACCCTCCAGTGCAATGAATCATGGTCCAGTCTTAGTTAGCGGGGACTATGTCGAAATACTCCGTGTAATGAACTTGCATAAATCAATGACTTAGCGATTTACATCCACAAATTAACCAAATATTTTGATAATGCTAAACTATTAGCATGGGCTGGGGAGCAACATTCAAGTGTATACGTAGCCAGCTAGGCCAAGCCAAGTTTTACTTCATGATACACAGCGGGCCAATTCAATTGACGTGTTACATAGCTACGATTTTGTCCATTTACAGTACCACATTAAACGTACGTTGTCTCTTCTGAAATATGGCTGCATTTGCATTATGCTTATTATGAAAACGCGGACAGTACATTTGGTATCTCAGACAGCCAACAACAAACATCACGGCTACTGTACTCGAGTAGGACAACGAAGTCCAGGTTAGCGAATCAGTTAGCAAAACATGTCTGATCCAAGCTAACTGAACTGATGCTAACTAGCTCGATAACACAACGTTAGTTCACTATCAAATCAAAGTTGTACCATCATCCCTTATAAGATAATGTAAGATGACCGTAAAAAACAAGTGAATCGACGAAAGCGTTTTACAGCAATACTCGAAAAAAGGCCGTTCAACAACAGGGCCTGCTTACGAAGACCGTCCAGTACCATGTAGGCCACAGACACAACGCGGTTAGCGAGCTAGCGCTATCCCACCGATCTCGCTAACGTTACGAGACGAGAGATGCATTTCCTTACCCGTTTTTCAGGTCAACTTCAAGTATCTTCCCATAGCCTTTGAAGAACTTCTCAACGTCCTTTTCCCTTGCTCGGTAGCTCAATCTTCCAATGTAAACCCTCGACATTTCCCCGTGCTGATTTCGTATGCCGCACACACAATCATGAATAAACACACAGTGGCGCGGAGGTGAAAACCTCACTGAAGTGTCGCGCGCAAAAGTGGGCGTGCCAACAATATAATAAGTTTAAGGTGCAGTAATATCCAAGCCAAGCGCTATTCAGCTATGGCATGTTTAGATCACGATTATAATTACATATTGTAAACTGATTACTTTGGGGTTGAATAGCATGTAGTTAAATAATTGTCAATGCCGTTGTGTTCAATAGCTCATTCAAAAGTTAATGCCATTGACAACTATAACAACCTTGTGAGCGAGACGCAACTCGGAATGCTCAGATACAGCCCATAGACATGTTATATCGGCCATATACATATTGTTGTTATAACAGTAACCAAAGCAATTGGAAAAATTAAAAGTAATTGTCTTGTGCATGGTTTTCAACCAATCTACATTCAGGCTGAAAATGTATTACGTATTCATCCTGGTTTGACATCTTTTTCTCACATATTGTAAATAAACTTCAAACACACTGTATAAAAAAACATTGGAGCTATTCGTGGAACCTGACCACAGACGTCATCACATTACTGCCTCTGACAGATCGTTATGTGGCTGATGGGAAGAGGTGGTCATCCGCTGAAAAGTCGTACAAACGAAGCGCATACGATGATTACGAAACACTTGTCGGCTCTTTGCGTGCGTTTCTGAACATAATAACCTCAGTCAACTGAGGACAGCTCGCGAAAACCAGGTCTGACCAAAATCATAGGTGCTAAAGACGCCCCAGTTTGCCACCTAAATAATGTACAATAGTGTTTTGGAGAATATTCGGGTTAGGGCTGAACTAGTCATTTTTGCACTTGAATTTGCCTCATCGCACAACTATTTATTTCCCACTTACATACATTATACCTAATACTTGTAAATGTTATGCCCTCCTCTATTTGCCTTCATTACACATTTAGAATTGCCATTTATACTGCATTTGCTTTCACTGCACATCTCTAAATTCCACTTGTAACATACACTATACGTAATACTCGTACATTTCCTGCCATCTTCTATTTGCACTTCTGGTTAGATGCTATATGCATTTTGTTGTATTGTACTGTTCATTGACAATAAAGTTGAATCCAATCTAAATCGAATCTAAAAATCATTCCAAAAAGTGCCCAACGTCCGAGCGATTCAAACGCAACAACCTTTTGTTGTGGGAGGGGCTTCATTAAGTTTTCGTGATGATCGATAGGGCAGGCGTGGTACACACGTCACTGGCATACAAACTAGTCTTGAGATCAACGTTTTGCGTTACAATGAAGATGTGATGGCTAGCTGCAATAGTTGTCCTCGCTTCATTGTTTTGTTCAAATGAAACTAGAAGTTGTGTTCCATGTTTACTTTTAGTAACGGATACTTCGGGCAATAGGAGCGAACTGACGAAATTCGTGATTGCGGAAAGCTCGCTCTAAAGATTCGTCAACAATGAACGAAGCAAGAAAGCTAACGGAAAAACTTTAGACAGCGGCCGGGCCGGGGACATTTGACCATGGAGAGCCCAATATTTTCTAAGTACTCATGGCTTGATTTTTTCTTCTCGGTAGTCGGTGTGTGTACTTACTTGTTTGACGTGGGATCCGATATTTGGGTTGGTACGGAGTTCTACTCGCGTGGAGATTTCTTCTGGTTCGGTGTGTTGGTCGGCCTCATGGTTCTGTCTTCGGTTGTGGTCCAGATGTTTAGCTGGTTCTGGTTCAAATACGACCGCGAGCTGGAGGGATTCGATTCGCAAGTTGACAAAAATGTCCTCTTTGGAGTCTGCGTCAAACTTTCATTCATACTCCATGTACTTCAGCTGGGATTCTTTTGCAGGTATGTTCGCTTTTTTATTTTGATTCTCTGATACAGTTAACAAAACTGTATGCGTGATGCATTGGATAGTTTTTTATTATTTAGTCATTGGACAAATATAACATTATATTATCATATATTATTATATGTGGTTTTATATAGCATATTTTTTGCTGGATTTTCTAAGCCATCTCTTCAAAAAATGTCAGGAATTTCATGCTTGCTGGTGTGTTGGAGGCGGTTTTTAAAATGCTTAATTTCTTAGTCGTGCATACTTATGCGCACTGAGCAGGTAATGGGCAGTTAATAACATGTTACGTGTGCAAGAATGAGTCAAATGAAAATACAGGTGTATACAGGAATGTATGCAGGAATGTAATAATCAAATAACAATGAGCGTGGTAGGTAATCAGGCATTTAAAAGATTTGCTTATGAAGCGTAAGCTATAGTTTTCCTCTTAGCCATGTGAATACTTATTGTCTTAATGTATTTCCGTCAAGTTAATGCACAGGTGATCAAAGTTTATAATCTGCCCAATGTCCTCTGGAATCTCACTTGGCATTGCAAACTCAAAATACTGGTCTTGAGTTGCAAGTTCTATCGAGGTCTTTTTGTTTTTACTTTTCACAGCATACTAAAAGATATCCCTATAGAAGTGAATATATAAGATAATAGCAACAAAAAAAAAACATTCATATTTTGGTGTTCAATTTCAAATCTCCATCACAGCAACTACACCAGTGATTAGGAATACATTTTATTCTGTAGGCGCCCGCTTCCTGTTGTCTTTACCAAAGACAAGTTTTTGTTCTTGCTTATGGCTTATTTGTAACACAACTGGAATTGAAACTATGTAGGTGGTATCAGGCCACTACCGAAGAGGAGTTTTTCTCCTTAAAAACTGGGTGGTTTGAATCTCGATTGCTGATTGGTTGATAGCAGTGGTATATGAGAAAGTATACCACAGATATTACATCACATTACTTTTTAATGCTCTAATTACTGGTGTATCAGTGCAGTGGTTCCCAACCAGGGGTACTCTCCACAGGGGGTCCTTGAAAACACTCATGACACAATAGGCTTACTAGTGAAATTAACATGAGGGTGTACTTCAGGGGTACTCCAAGCAGTGCGAAATATTTTTGGGGGTACAGTAACTGAGAAGGGTTGGGAGCCACTGTATCAGTGCAGTGAGGCATCTCAGGCGTTTGTGACGAATTGCCAGTAAACCACAGCTGAATGCTGTGTCCAGACACTCTGCAATGCATTGTGCCAAAGAACAGCTCTTAGTTGTGGTATATTGGCCATACACCACACCCCCCCCCCCCATGCCTAATTGCTATCACTCACAACCGACGACTAATTGGCACAGGGTTGCGCAACATCTCTTTGCCGCTGCTGCTAAGCGACAGTTTTCTTCCGCAGGCACGTGTCGGCGATATGGCAGGGCTTCCGCGTGTGGTGGCGGCGGGAGGAGGGCTCGGAGTACGCCGTGTACCTGACGCACGACCTGAGCATGCTGCGCCTCATCGAGACGTTCTGCGAGAGCGCTCCACAGCTCACGCTCATGACCCACATCATGCTGCACACCGACAGGGCCAGGGCGGTGCAGTGTGAGTACGCCCCCAGCTCCCCCCAGGCCCTGGCTACACATTGCGGTTGCTAAGAACTTCCTCTCTATTGCTTGTTATTACGCTTAATTTACAGACTGTCAGCGCACTTCCTCTTGGCATTAGATTTTTTCTGGGTCACTTTTTTATTATTATTTTTTTTAACTGATGTTTCAACAGGTTAATAAGAAAGGTATGAATAATGAATCTAAATAATAACACGTTTAAGTAATAACCCATTTAAGTAATAACACATTTAAGTAATAACCCATCTCCGTGTCTCTTCTGTAGATGTGAGTGTCATGGCGTCCATCACTTCCATTGCCTGGATGGTGGTCGACTATCACCGGTCGCTGCGTTCGTTCCTGCCGGACAAGGCTAAGCAGGGCTGGTGTTCCGCATTTGTCTACTTCCTGTGGAACCTGCTGCTCATCGCCCCACGCGTGGCCGCCGTCGCCCTCTTCTCCACAGTCCTGCCCTCGTTGGTCGCCGCCCACTTCCTGCTAATCTGGCCGGTGCTGGTGTTCTGGGCTTGGCGGCAGCAGACCGACTTCATGGACAGCGTCGGTGGGGAGTGGCTGTATCGGGCCACCGTGGGTCTCATCTGGTACTTCAGCTGGTTCAACGTCGCGGAGGGCGGGACCAGGTGGAGGAGCATCATTTACCACGCCTTCATGGCCACGGACGGAGGGATCCTATTGGTCACGTGGTGGTGCTACCGAGACCCGGTCGCGACACAGGCCTACGCCCCGGTCCTGCTGGCCACTCTTTCCCTGACCTACCTGATGGGCCTCCTTCTGAAAACCCTTTACTATTGCTGCTTCCACCCAACGCTTTGGAGGCCTCGGGTCCGGGCGGACGGGTTGGGAGCCGAGCTGACCGATGGTCAGGGGATGTTGTTCAGAACCTTCACCCCCCCCGCCAGTGTAACCCCCCAAGTGTGGAACAAGAGAATGGCGAGCCATGCCACATGCTTCTACTACAACGCGGAGGTTCTCTGAGGCGACCGGGGCGCGAGGCTGAGACCGACCTGGCTGGATGTGATTCCACATGGCTGTCGTTCACGCGCAGTCGTGGAACGTCGGGGCCCTCTTTCGCTGGACCGTTTTTCGTATTTATATCGATGACTCTGCCCAACTGATTGTGGAACCGACCGGATGTAATGTAGTAATAGAATGCCGCCTGATAAGGTGACATCGATCAATGGTCTGAAGTTGTTAGGAATTAGCTGCTCCTGTTTATTGACACCTGTCAGACATCCAACCTCACATATTTATGTAGCCAATGCTGTCAGTGCGAGTTTATGTGTTTAGAAAAATATGTTAATGTACCTGAATTGTGTGTGCGAGCGTGCGTGCGTGTGTGGTTACACACGTCTGAGTAAGTTATTTTGTCACTAGTTATTTTGGCGTCTGAAGGATAAAGCATCCATTTTTATATATACATTTTAACATATGGTGAGAGGTTAGTCCATAATTACGTCATAATTATTTTGTCACTGGTTATTTTGGCGTCTGAAGGATGAAGCAGACGTTAAAGTGCCGGTGTTGTTTACATTCGCTGATGCTTCCTCGGTTTGAGCCCCCATGATGCAGTGCATATTGGCCAACATCGCTCAGGGTAATGGCCGATGTGGTCTCTGAGGGGTTCCTCCAATCATCGTGTTTTACGGACTCATTCAGACTGGTTGGTAGTCGAGGGAGCGGGACCTCTCACTTTGATTCTGTTGACTTTCTGACTGGACAATCAGTGTGAAAAGAAGCTAAATGTCTCCACTCAATGCATCTCAAAGTTAAAATGTTAATTTTCAACACAAACCTGTTGGCTAATTTTCCACAAGCCCGTTGGGGAAATGCTGCAATGAGACAAAGGTCCTCATTTGAATCTGGAAGGGTTTATTATTCTTATTATTATTTTTTTTACAGTTCTCTGGATAAAAAGTGCTACTTGAATGTTAATCATTGTTAGGTACTGCAGAATGCACAGAGAAATTTCCTGTTTTAACTGTCAGCTTTTATGCACATTGCCTCACAGTGTGATGTGTGAACGCCCAAAACATCAACACTCAAACTCTTACCTCATCATTTAAAGTTCAAGTAATGCAGGGTTATTAAAAATGTAGACAGAATTTCATTTTGCCGGCGTATCTTTTTTCATCAATTCTATCTGTTTAATCAATTGTATCTAGGGCAGGGGTGTCCAAACCATTCCATGGAGGGCCGTGTGTCTGCGAGTTTTTGGTTTTTCCTCTACATTGGTTACCAGTTCACACCTACACAACCAGGTGAGGGTAGAAACTAACCAATTAGTAACCTAATTAGTCAATCAAGTACAAGGAGAGGGCGAAAACCTGCAAACACACAGCCCTCTGTGGAATGGTTTGGACACCCCTGATCTAGGGGTTGGTGTATGTTCCTGCTCGATGGCTACATCTGCTGGCCAGGAGAGGTAATGGCCAGAGTGGCTAATGACCACACCTGACAGCAGTTAGCCTTAATGCTTGGTGGGGGCTATATCAGCAGGCCATTCTGGCCAGTGGTTGCGGCCCTAAATAAGAACACATTGTGCTCTGATGTTCAGTTTGTTTTGATGAGTGCTGATGGGAAATCAAGGCTTTCTGAAGCATTTGAGGCTTTCCTGAAATTTATCTGAAAAAAACGGTTGATATTCTCTCATGGGTTTTGAACTCTCCGCACAGTGGTGACACCTGCTGGTCAGGAATAAATATCACACGTTTAGATGTATTTTTCCATAATATCCGAAAAGCACCGGTGTCAGGGTGGGTCCGAAAGAACAACCTTACAAGGCCCGGCTGCAGATTTTCTCCAGGTAGTCAGCCATGACGATACACAGTCTGTGTGCCAACTAGTTGTCCAGACCACGATGAACCTGATCAGATCTGGTGTCTTCCGGCTGTGGTAAGACATATAACCCCGCAAGGAGACCGTTGACTGAGTGGGCCGGGTTCCCAACACCCCAGTGCCCCTGCTGGCAGCCTGTGAATTTCCCTCCATTTACCCAACTGACTGAGAAGCAGAAGGCCATGGGAAGGCCCTGGGTCCCGGAGATAAACTAAGCACTGGCCAAGGACCACAACGAACTTGGCCCCTTCTGTTAAGATACCCTCAGTTTGTAATGATAAGGGCAATTCATGTGAGAAAGAAATGTATGGGGGTTTTCAAGAGCTGGTTCTGTGTCTGAAGGACACACGTCCTCATATTGTAAAAGCTGGCCCACTCTCTTGTCCTTGAAAGCCACTGGTCGACAGAAGGACAAGGAACAATCCACAATTCTATCACCCTGAGACTGATGGATTTGTGGGAAGATTGAACAAAAACCTTGAATAGAACGTTCTGTAACGCATGGAAGGACTTGCCATGTTTTCTTTAACTTTCCCCTGAAAGAGGTACCCGGGCGTTCACTGGGTTCTCCTGATCTGAGGTACTCTGCACAGAACCACCTGGAGACAGTGCATAGAAGACCTGGGAGCCACAGTGGGGATTTTCAGCGTTGTACAAAATGTCCACCTGTAAAGCTGGATGTCATTTTATTTTTGCAACTTGAAGGCTGGTATTGTAGGTGGTGGTATTGTAGCCTGTTCATGACACTAACGTGTGTGTGTGTGTGTGTGTGTGTGTGTGTGGGGGGGGGGGGGTGAAATCCATTCCACATGCACTTCAGGACATTACTGACATTCTATGGACGTGTTGCTGTTAACTCTGTCAGCCAATGAGTCATCAAACGTGCGCGCCCGGCAGACATGTAAGGGCAGCACGCTGGAAATGATTGGCCAATTATTTGGTTTGGAGGCAGAAGGAGTTTCAAAGGAAGGGTGTGTTTTGAAACTGATTATACGAGTGAAAATGAAAGCAAACACAAGTGTTAGCATGGACAGCTGTTGTATTCTTCATTTTGTTATTTTCCACCTGGGTAGTTAAAAGTTAAAGCCATGGAGCAAGTTGAGGCAGAGACATTCCAGAGTTTTTTTTGTGATCTCTTCTGCCTCGTGTTCTTTCTCCTGGACGCGGTCTTAGATGTGTACACAGTGGTGTCTTTATATCAGGAGGAGGCATACGTGTTCATGGGGTTCCTGGTGTTCATACTGCTGGGCTCGTCACTCCTGGTCAATGGCTTCAGCTGGTTGTGGTACGTCCATGACAAGGACGAGAGGGAGATCAAGACTGAGGGCCTCGTCCAGAATCTGCGCACTCTGAAGATCCTTCACTTGTTCCAGATGGGCCTATTCTACAGGTTGAGAAGTCCTTTACTTTCTGTATTGAACTGAGAGCGTTTATGGCTTAACAAGTTTGTTTTCACGGTTATTGTGAGACTAGGAAGAAAGGCTCCTTCAGCAGTTGAGTGGCTTCACTCTCTTTCTGCCGTCTGTCAATATGGCAAGGCTCCAAATCAAATTCAATAATAACACAATGGGTATTGAGCAACATTCCAAAGTGGTTCATTCTTGGAGTAGGCCAGTGTATGTTTCAGTAAATTAGTAATAAATAATCTGACGGCATCTTGCCCACCTCAAGACAGAAACATCTGTAACCAGGCTTAGTTTTATGTGAATATTTATTGGGAATGTTGCGTATAAAATCTAAAAACACGTGCACGGCTGTCATTCCAGATATGTTAATGGGGTGTGGAGCTCGATTCGTGCCCTCTGGTGTGGGAAGCGCTGCGCAGGCCATCAGCCTCTGAAACATGACCTGTCCATATTGTGCTTCTTTGATGCCTTTTCCGAGAGCGCTCCACAGCTGGTCCTCATGGTCACCATCATAATCCAGACGGGAAAGCAGGAACTTCTCCCAAGTAGGTGTATACAGCAGGGGTATTCAAATCTCTCCCTATGAGGGCCGGAGCCTGCCGGTTTTTGTTTCTACCTCATCATTAATTGGACCCACCTGGTGTCCTGGGTCTCAGTAAGTCCCTGACTAGGGTGTTGAAATGAAAACATTGAATGCAACTGGCTTCAAGGGCTTACTAATGATATACAGTATTTAGAACAAGCTTGAGTCCCAAATGGAAACCTATTTCCTGAGGGTTCAACTTTCACCAGATCCCTGTGTGCCCTAGTCAGTGTGGTGATGTGCAATGACAAATGTGAGGCAGCTTTGAGGCTACGACGAACCCGAGAGGCATGACGCTGCCTTGCAGGTATGAGACATGATGGCCGCATGTATGACTGCTGTTCGGCGCTAACAGTATTAAACATACATGGTTTCAAACATTAACGGTTTCAAACATACATGGTTTCAAACATTTAACGGTATCAAACAAACATGATTTCAAACATTAACAGTATCAAACATACATGGTTTCAAACATTAACGGTTTCAAACATACATGGTTTCAAACATTTAACGGTATCAAACAAACATGATTTCAAACATTAACAGTATCAAACATACATGGTTTCAAACATTAACGGTTTCAAACATACATGGTTTCAAACATTTAACGGTATCAAACAAACATGATTTCAAACATTAACAGTATCAAACATACATGGTTTCCATGTTCAGCACATTTGGGAGACATCCTCCCCCTGACTGGCCTCCCTCGCTGGTAAAGCCCTGTTACATACTAGTGAGGATCTGTATTGTTGTCCCTACTCATTATGTAAGTTGTTTTTGACTCTGCACAATATGTCATTGTTATTATTTAATTGTCTGTTAAATGACGAGTCTCAGTTATTTATTTATTTAATATTTGTTTTCTATCTCTCGTAGTCTTGAAGGCTGTTGCTTCAGCGTCGGCCATCGCTGTCAGTGTGACAATGTACCACCGCTCTCTACGTTCCTTCCTCCCAGACAAGACCAATCAGGGCTGGCGCTCCTCTGTGGTCTACTTCCTGTGGAACCTGCTCCTGATTGCGTCACGTGTGGCGGCAGTCGCCCTCATCGCCTCGGTCTTTCCCTGCTACATCGCTGCCCACTTCCTGTGTTCCTGGATGGTTCAATTTGTTATCGCCTGGCGCCATAAAACAAAGTTCATGGACAGCACTGGTGGAGAATGTCTCTACCAGGCCACCGTAGGACTCATCTGGTATTTTATCTGGTTTAACGTGGTGGAGGGACACTCTAGATTGGAGCGGAAACTCTATCACGTCTTGATGGGACTGGATATTTCTATACTTTGTGGTATTTGGGTTTGGCAGATGATTAGAAACCCTCCATATTTTGACCTGCCCATAGAGCCTTATGTCATCCTTGTTGTAGTGATGTTTCTCTACATTGTTGGAGTCGTTCTTATGTTGATATACTACAGATTCTATCACCCAAACCTTCCACAGAAAACATTTACAAGTGTGGGTCCTGAAGGCACTCTTACCGGCACCACGAGTGAGAATGACGTGACACCCGGTACTGGGTTCCGCTACGCGGTCGCTGACGACAACCCCCTAGAAAACGTCATGAGGGTCAATAAGAGGATGAAGAACTTAGCCGATAACTTCTACTTCCGAACTGGTTGACATTTGTAGCATCGAAACGTGGTAATCAAATGTTTCTGATATCTGCCCCATCGGCCTGCATTAAGACCTGATTCCCTCATCTCTTCCACTATTCAAGTATTTCAAACTTGTACGTCAGCTTTTGAGCTTCTGACCCTGTTGATCAATCCATATTGCTGAGGAAGTTGTCATTACTATGCTTTGACAAAAAACTTTGGAGTGGTTTAAGAATTATCTCCGTGGCAAAACCAAGGCTATAACCGTAGATGGAGTTAAACTCCATATGTAGAGGCACCTCAAGAGTTGAACGCACTCGGACCTCTCCAGTTTGCCCTTTAAAATAACGACATTGGGAATTATAGGAAACATTTCATAATGCATGTTAATGCTGAGGATTACAGCATTATGAATTGTTGCTAATTCTGTAATACAGGCCTTTATTATTGTAATACAGGCCTTTTCTTTATTACTGTAATACAGGCCTTTTCTCTATTACAATCAATTACATTTTGTTGCTCATTCTGTAATACAGGCATGTACTCTATTACAATCACATTTTCAGGCTTTACCAATATTGCGCCTAGATCTTAAACCAGAAAAAACATACTACTCTGAGGGCCCATAACATGTCAGTCTAAAGTTACAAATGCAGAAGGAACCCTAATTTAATTGGCGCTCTCTTACAAGTATCTTGGATTTTGCTTGATGATGTCAGCTAAAATACATCTTACTAAATATTAAATTACAAAGTTTCTAAATTAATTAGGAAGCTCAAGTTAAAGTTTGGATTCCTTTAAAGAAATACTGCATGCCTATCATGATATTGTTGAAACATGATGGTCCAAACTTATTTCATATCTAGGCTTATTTACGCTTATGTATACAGCCGCTTGGACTTTTAAACTGTTGGATCACTGTTCTTTTTGTTTTATCTCTGGTGACATTTCAGGGCATCATTTTAAACCATCATTTACGGACACGATATTAGGATATAATTTCAGGTCCTTTAGGTTTGTTGACCTTTTTTGGTTTTCATATTGCAAATAGATTGACTTTGGAACTCCTGCCATCCTCTTATTGTATTAAATACTGTAACTTAATGTTCCGTTTGTTTCTTGTTTGTTTTGTTATATTCGCCCTTTTGTGTTCTCACTTGTGATTGACAACCAGTTGTAAATGTGTTTTCCCTATGTATCTGGATGGAATCTGTGTACTAAGCCAAAATAAAGGTAAAACAAAATGTATAACAAATCAAACTGAATGGAATACACAAATATGAACAAATAATAAAAAGAAAACAAACTAGCCTAGAAAGAGGATTAGAAAGTAACCAAGTAGTCTACAAAGTTCATTATCCAAAGGATCATTCCAAACTAGTTTGGACCAGTTTGATGATAAGATCGGTCACAGTCAGATCAATATCTACAGCTCTGGAAAAAATGAAGAGACCACTGCACCTTTTTCTTTCCTTTCCAAAAAAGTTGAAAAGGAAAGTTTTCAGTGAGGAACAGAAGTGTTCAATTTGCAGTGGTCTCTTAATTTTAACCCTTCTGTTCCTCACTCAATACCTTCCTTTTCAACTTATTTGGAAGGGAAAGAAAAAGGTACAGTGGTCTCTTAATATTTTTTGGAGCCCTTTTAAATATTTCTAAACCAGTTTTTAGATGATTGTTTTATCTCGTTTTGGAATTTCACATTTCTTCCACCAAAAAACAACTAGAATATTTGTACACTTCCCGAACAAAGTATTTTACTGGTGTCACAAAAGGTGGTGTAGCGATGTGTTGCTAGAACAAGGAACCAGGTGCAGGCAGGGGTAGTCGGTGTGGATTCTTTAATGGACAAGAAATAAACAAACACCGAGCACAAAACACACAAAAACAAAGGGCTGACTAAAGCAGCAAAAACAACAATATGCAATGGCACAAGTACTTACAACAACGGCAACACACACAACATCCAAACACGACAAGAACAATGAGCCACAATGTGGGGAGCAGAGGGGAAACATACATACACATACAAATTAGCTAGATTGGGACCTGGTGTGGAAGATTGGAAACATGTGACAGTCCGGGATGTGTTTGTGAGATATGGGAACTTGAGAAATTATGGCACGGTGGCGCCGCTGCTCACCGCACCATGACAACTGGTATGACTGAAAGCCACATCGTAGTCAGGTTATGAGGTTCAAAAATGAAAGAGAAACAACAACACAAATCACTAGGATTTTTCCATCTCCTCTCTTTCAGTATGTCAGGTGCAGAATACCCGAATGCACTCTTATCCAGAACGTTCCCAGCATTGAGACGCTAACTTCCTTAGGGACAAATCTCAGGAGGCCAGAATCAATTGTTGGTAAGATATCAGGGGCCACCTGAACTATTTGTAGCCCCATGTAATGTTTGAAGTAATCACACACCTGTACCTTCTGAAACTTTTTGGAAGGAAATAAATATATATATATTTATATTTGATTATATATTTGATTATATATGTAACACTGAAGAAATGACACTTTGCTACAATGTAAAGTAGTGAGTGTACAGCTTGTATAACAGTGTAAATGTGCTGTCCCTCATAATAACACAACACACAGCCATTAATGTCTAAACTGCTGGCAAGGAAAATCACCAGGGGTGAGACAGACAAAACCGTGTCATGTCATGTAGATACTTTATGGATGTTTTATCCAGTTTAGAAAGAGAAAGTGTCAATAAATAGATTTCAGTCAATAAAGGGTCATCAACATGCTGCTGATTTATAATAGGAATTTAATAATTTTTAGTGTACTGTAGGGTGTGAAATGTATTTAGAGGGGTTAGTGGTTGTTGTGTTCCTCTTCAGTCACCAGAAAAATGACCAGGGCTTGTTTACAACCTGTTTCAATGTTGACAATTTTATGGCTCATGTTTTCCCTGGTGAGTGGTTGAATGTCCTATTTCCAGAAGACATAACCTACCTTTGCGTTGGTGATTATCTTCAAGGTGTTTTGTTGGAGCACTGCTCAATCTTCACTGCAGAGCTTGTGCCAACCTGCAGGAAACGATTTCAGCCATTAAAAAGAACAGGTTTATGTCATATCCAACATAGTGGGGTTATGTCATGAACATGAATGGAGCATGACCTACGGTTATAAACGTTTCATAACACATTTAAGTATTTCTTATTGTAACAATGCAGGATCATCTCGTGCGCTGGAAGGATTAAATACTGAAGTGAAACAAATATTTTCAGGAATCAATTATATTAAAAAGAAAATGAAAACAGTGAAAGATTCTCCCCTCAGACAACTAAATGTTCAGGTTGAAAGTGTAAATGACAGTCTGCCATCCAGTAGGCAGATTGCTGAGCGGGCTGTGTGGTTTTTCTGCGATGGTTTCAGTGGGAAAAAACTAAATGAAACTTACACACCATCATGGAATTGTATAAGCATTGCGGAAGCTTATATTCCCACACTTTGTCACAGCAATCATGTAAGCGCAATTTCATAACACAACCTGAAAAAAAAGAATACCTTTGACATTGAAGAATTTGGTTCTGAAACATTTCTAAATATTTGTACAAAACACTGAATTGTCTACCAGTGGGCACGGACTTCTATGTGGAAGTCAGAAAAATCCAATCAGATATTGGGTTTGATGTCAGACTGGGAAGGCAATTTTCCAGTAATGATGGAAAGTTATCAGACAGAAGATCGACTACAAAAATCCTCTCTAGATGCACTGTAGAAAATGTACTGTAAATTTGACTCACAAAGGCCCGGTATCACTTTATGAATTGGATTCGCCCTTGTTAGATTCTGTCCAAGTTTGATCCATGAACAAAATAAATGCAACCGAAAGTCAGGGGAGAGCCATCTTTATTCAGCATGAGTCTATGATGTTGAGCTTCCATTTCTCATTTCAATCTCCCTCCAATGATTACAAAGTGGACACAGTATTTATGCCTCAGCACATCCCCTCCAATATCTGGCTGTCTTCCAACCACATACATGTATTCTACATCCTAACCTTACATGGCCTAATAGTGTCCCCTCTTAAATATCTTGGCTCCTCAGGTTATCAGGTTGTGTGGGGCCCCTCAGTAGTAGATACCAACTGTTTGTGATACGGTACCTCATACAGCACAAGATAATGAACTGCTCCTCTAACAAGAGAATAGAACTAAAATACATGCATATCATCAGGTACAGACAGGTTTCCTCACAATGGTATGTGCCAACCTACGGTCCATGGGTCTATTCATAGAGTCTATGAAAGTCAGATGGAAAAACTCCTATCAGGAGGTATGGACAGGATGTGTGGAAACCATCAGAAATGGGGCATCACATTTCCTACCTAGTGTCCTTCGTACAGAGATCATTAATACTCTCATACATTGTGTAATTCAGCTACTTTTAATGCCCAATATCTATCACCCTCCTCCCTTTTGGGTCTTTACTAAACATCTATTTAGTTTGGGTCTTGATTTGGTCTCACTTAAGGTGACCTTGAACAAAACCACACTCTTCTGCATGCCAATGTACATATCGAGGTCTCGTCTCTCCCCAAAGCCTATAGGAGGCAGGAACCATTTATAAATGGGTGTGTTTAAAACTGGCTATTTATTTGTTTGCTTTCAGTTACAAACTACCAAAGCTGCTCAGACTTACCAGGAGTTAACAGAACAAGCAGATGCAGTTGTTTTCTTACATTTCACCTCTCGTTCCCTGAGTAGAAACTGCTAAATTCATGGAGCAGGTTGCTGTAGATGATCCCTCTTTAAAGGATAGGGGATGTAAATCAAGGTGTATGTCCACTCTGTCTGATCTCATTGATCTGGGACTTGTTCTCCTGGACGTGGTCTTAGATGTGTACACAGTGGTGTCTTTATATCAGGAGGAGGCATATGTGTTCATGGGACTCCTGGTGTTCATACTGCTGGGCTCATCACTCCTGGTCAATTCTTTCAGCTTGTTGTGGTACCTCGATGGCAGGAGGGAGAGCAAGACTGAGAGCCTAGTCAAGAATCTGGATGGGAGGGACACCAGGAAAGAGAACCATTTGAAGAATCTCTGCTCTCTGAAGATCCTCCATGTGTTCCAGTTGGGAGTCTTTCTCAGGTTGGATTCACTTTGCTGACTTCTCATTGAACTGACCGTATTTATGACCTAAATAGTTCAAGCAATATTGTCAGTATTGTGAATAAAATCTAAAACTCCAGGTGACATACATGACTGTCATTCCAGATATGCTAGTGTGCTGAGGATCTCGATTTGTGGCTTCTGCTGTGAGAAGCTCTACACGACGGACGAGGTCAGATCCCTGAAAAATGACCTGTGCATATTGCGCCTCATAGAGACCTTTTCCGAGAGCGCTCCCCAACTGGTCCTCATGCTCACCATCTTCATCATGAGAGAAGATTTGGGACCCATCACAAGTGCGTTCATATACAGCAGATAGACAGAGTCTGCGTCACAAATGGCAACCTCTTCCCCAAGGCTACAACTGTGACCTGAACCAAGTGCGCATTGCAAAATATGAGGCTGCCCTGCGGCTGACACACATTGTGGCTACACGTGACTGACTGCTGTTCCCCATTGTGGGGATCCACAGTCAAGGGCCGAAATGGGAGAAGTTGAACAAAATCAAACAGATAGATGGTTTTAATTTAATACCATTCCAATAATTCCTGTTATTTCTATGATCTGTTCATTCCTCACTAACCGTCATTACTGGGGCATCTCTGTAAATCATCAGGCCTTGTGCTCAGGACTTACTATTGTCCTTAATTATAATGTAAGCTGTTACAGATTTTAAACAATAGGACATTTTCATTAGTGAATTGTCTGTTTAATGATAAGTGTTATTTAACATCCTGAGCTGTTTTTTTTTTATCTCTCTCAGTCCTGAAGGCACTTCTTTCAGCGTTGGCCATCTCAGCCAGTGTCACCACGTACCACCGTTCTATGTGTTCTTTCGCCCCAGACAAGGCCAAGCAGGGCTGGGGCTTCTCTGTGCTCTACTTCCTGTGGAACCTGCTCCTGATTGGATCACGTGTGATGGCGGTTGCCCTCTTCGCCTCAGCCTTTCCCCGCTACATCGCTGCCCACTTCCTGTGTTCCTGGATGGTTCTATTTTTCTTCGCCTGGCGATGCAAAACAAAGTTCATGAACAGCGATGGCAAAGAATGGTTCGACCAGGCCACCGTAGGTCTCATCTGGTATTTCAACTGGTTTAACATGGTGCCAGGCAAGAGCAGGTGGAGAAGCATTGTCTACCACACCTGGATGGTACTGGATATTGGGATACTTTGTGGTTTTTGGGTTTGGCAGATTAAAAAATCTTCTCCGTATTTTGACATTCCACTAGATCCCTATTTTGTTCTTGGTGTGATAATGTCACTCTACTTCGCTGGGCTCGGTCTTAAGGTGATATTCATGTACTGCCACCAGCAGACCAAAACTGATGAACGTCTTGAAGGCACCACAAATGAGAATGAAGTTAACTCTGCGTTCCGCTGTGTGGGCCATGAAGAATCCTTCGGCCCCCCAGAACAGGTTATCAGGGTCAATAAGAGGATGAAAATTTTAGCGGATAACTTCTACTCCTGATCTGGATCAGCTGATGCTTCCCAAACATTTTATCCAACATGGCAGCCAGGCTGGAGGCCACAAACTCAGTCCGTAAGCTTCTGCATACCTGGGTAAACTGGTTTTTTAATATTATGCAGCGCATTTAATTTGAATAACACAGGATGGATTTGTTAATTTTAAATAAATTCTGCTTCATTATTATTTTGATGTTGAACTTGAATCGCATTGAACTATGTATCTGGATGGAATCTGTGTACTAAGCCAAAATAAAGCTAAAACAAAATGTATAACAAATCAAACTGAATGGAATACACAAATATGAACAAATAATAAAAAGAAAACAAACTAGCCTAGAAAGAGAATTAGAAAGTTACCAAGTAGTCTACAAAGTTCATTATCCAAAGGATCATGCCAAACTAGTTTGGACCAGTTTGATGATAAGATCGGTCACAGTCAGATCAATATCTACAGCTCTGGAAAAAATTAAGAGACCACTGCACCTTTTTCTTTCCTTTCCAAAAAGTTGAAAAGGAAAGTTTTGAGTGAGGAACAGAAGTGTTCAATTTGCAGTGGTCTCTTAATTTTAACCCTTCTGCTCCTCACTCAATACCTTCCTTTTCAACTTATTTGGAAGGGAAAGAAAAAGGTACAGTGGTCTCTTAATATTTTCTGGAGCTGTAGATATTGAGAACATTGTAGGTGCTTGTTGAACATTGTATCCAACATGGCAGCCAGGCTGGAGGCCACAAACTCAGTCCCGGAGATACCAAAGCTTCTGCATACCTGGGTAAACTGGGTTTTGAACATCATGCAGCGCATTTAATTTGAATACCACAGGATGGATTTGTTAATTTTAAATAAATTCTGCTTCATTATTATTTTGATGTTGAACTTGAATCGCATCAGTCAAGTCACAAGTGTGTCTGGAGGTCGTCGGATCTGCTGATGTCCTCATCGCTCTCTGGAAGTCACCCTCAGAGTTTCGTCAGCAGCATGTGACCATGGAGAACCCTCAGAGGATGTGGTTAGGAACGAGTGGCTGGTTGGGATACTGGGAACCCCTTAAGTCCACTGATGTAATTAAAAATCATGAATGTGGCCCCTTTCAAATATTTCTAAACCAGTTTTTAGATGATTATTTTATCTCGTTTTGGAATTTCACATTTCTTCCACCAAAAAACAACTAGAATATTTGTACGCTTCCCGAACAAAGTATTTTACTGGTATGACTGAAAGCCACATCGTAGTCAGGTTATGAGGTTCAAAAATGAAAGAGAAACAACAACACAAATCACTAGGATTTTTCCATCTCCTCTCTTTCAGTGTTTCAGGTGCAGAATACCCGAATGCACTCTTATCCAGAACGTTCCCAGCATTGAGACGCTAACTTCCTTAGGGACAAATCTCAGGAGGCCAGAATCAATTGTTGGTCAGATATCAGGGGCCACCTGAACTATTTGTAGCCCCATGTAATGTTTGAAGTAATCACACACCTGTACCTTCTGAAACTATTTGGAAGGAAATAAATATATATATATCTTTTCATATGACAACACTGATGAAATGACACTTTGCTACAATGTAAAGTAGTGAGTGTACAGCTTGTATAACAGTGTAAATGTGCTGTCCCCTCATAATAACACAACACACAGCCATTAATGTCGAAACTGCTGGCAAGGAAAATCACCAGGGGTGAGACAGACAAAACCGTGTCATGTCATGTAGATACTTTATGGATGTTTTATCCAGTTTAGAAAGTGAAAGTGTCAATAAATAGATTTCAGTCAATAAAGTGTCATCAACATGCTGCTGATTTATAATAGGAATTTAATCATTTTTAGGGTACTGACGGGTGTGAAATTTATTTAGAGGGGTTAGTGGTTGCCCATGGTGAGAGGCGGCGGGCTGGTGTGGGTTTGCTTATAGCTCCCCAGCTCTGCCGCCGTGTGTTGGAGTTTACCCCGGTGAACGAGAGGGTTGTTTCCCTGCGCCTACGGGTCGGGGATAGGTCTCTCACTGTTGTTTGTGCCTACGGGCCGAACGGCAGTGCAGAGTACCCGACCTTCTTGGAGTCTCTGGGAGGGGTGCTGGAAAGTGCTCCGACTGGGGACTCTATCGTTCTACTGGGGGACTTCAACGCCCACGTGGGCAACGACAGTGACACCTGGAGGGGCGTGATTGGGAGGAACGGCCCCCCTGATCTGAACCCAAGCGGTGTTCAGTTCTTGGACTTCTGTGCTAGTCACAGTTTGTCCATAACGAACACCATGTTCAAGCATAAGGGTGTCCATCAGTGCACGTGGCACCAGGACACCCTAGGCCGCAGGTCGATGATCGACTTTGTTGTCGTTTCATCTGACCTGCGGCCGTATGTCTTGGACACTCGGGTGAAGAGAGGGGCGGAACTGTCAATTGATCACCACCTGGTGGTGAGTTGGATCCGATGGCAGGGGAGGAAGCTGGACAGACTCGGCAGGCCCAAGCGTACTGTAAGGGTCTGCTGGGAACGTCTGGCCGAGTCTCCTGTCAGAGAGATCTTTAACTCCCACCTCCGGCAGAGCTTCGACTGGATCCCGAGGGAGGCTGGAGATATTGAGTCCGAGTGGACCATTTTCTCCACCGCCATTGTCGAAGCGGCCGCTCGGAGCTGTGGCCGTAAGGTCTCCGGTGCCTGTCGAGGCGGCAATCCCCGAACCCGGTGGTGGACACCGGAAGTAAGGGATGCCGTCAAGCTGAAGAAGGAGTCCTATCAGGCCTGGTTGGCTTGTGGGACTCCTGACGCTGCTGACGGGTACCGACAGGCCAAGCGGGCTGCAGCCTGGGTGGTTGTGGAGGCAAAAACTCGGGCCTGGGAGGAGTTCGGTGAGGCCATGGAGAAGGACTATCGGCTGGCCTCGAAGAGATTCTGGCAAACCATCCGGCGCCTCAGGAGAGGGAAACAGTGCCCTACCAACGCTGTTTACAGTAGAGGTGGGCAGCTGTTGACCTCAACTGGGGATGTCGTCGGGCGGTGGAAGGAATACTTCGAGGATCTCCTCAATCCTGCTGTCACTTCTTCCATTGAGGAAGCAGAGGATGAGGGCTCAGAGGTGGACTCGTCCATCACCCGGGCTGAAGTCACAGAGGTGGTTAAGAAACTCCTCGGTGGCAAGGCACCGGGGGTGGATGAGATCCGCCCTGAGTACCTCAAGTCTCTGGATGTTGTGGGGCTGTCTTGGCTGACACGCCTGTGCAACATCGTGTGGCAGTCGGGGACAGTGCCTCTGGGATGGCAGACCGGGGTGGTGGTCCCTCTTTTTAAGAAGGGGGACAGGAGGGTGTGTTCCAACTATAGGGGGATCACACTTCTCAGCCTCCCCGGGAAAGTCTATGCCAGGGTTCTGGAGAGGAGAATATGGCCGATAGTAGAACCTCGGATTCAGGAGGAACAGTGTGGTTTTCGTCCAGGCCGTGGAACACTGGACCAGCTCTATACCCTCTACAGGGTGATGGAGGGTTCATGGGAGTTTGCCCAACCAATCCACATGTGTTTTGTGGATTTGGAGAAGGCATTCGACTGTGTCCCTCGCGGCATCCTGTGGAGGGTGCTTCGGGAATAAGGGGTCCTGGGTCCCTTGCTAAGGGCTGTCAGGTCCCTGTACGACCGAAGCAGGAGCTTGGTCCGCATTGCCGGCAGTAAGTCAGACTTGTTCCCTGTGCATGTTGGACTCCGGCAGGGCTGCCCTTTGTCACCGGTTCTGTTCGTAATTTTTATGGACAGAATTTCTAGGCGCAGCCAGGGGCCGGAGGGTTTTAGGTTTGGGGACCACACGATTTCGTCTCTGCTCTTTGCGGATGATGTTGTCGTGTTGGCCCCTTCAAGCCAGGACCTTCAGCATGCACTTGGACGGTTTGCAGCCGAGTGTGAAGCGGTGGGGATGAAAATCAGTACCTCCAAATCCGAGGCCATGGTCCTTAGTCTGAAAAGGGTGGCTTGCCCACTTCAGGTTGGTGGAGAGTGCCTGCCTCAAGTGGAGGAGTTTAAGTATCTAGGGGTCCTGTTCACGAGTGAGGGAAGGAAGGAACGGGAGATTGACAGACGGATCAGTGCAGCTTCTGCAGTAATGCGGTTGATGTATCGGTCTGTCGTGGTGAAGAAAGAGCTGAGCCGCAAGGCGAAGCTCTCGATTTACCGGTCAATCTACGTTCCTACTCTCACCTATGGTCATGAGCTTTGGGTCATGACCGAAAGGACAAGATCCCGGATACAGGCGGCCGAAATGAGCTTTCTCCGCAGGGTGGCTGGGCGATCCCTTAGAGATAGGGTGAGAAGCTCGGTCACCCGGGAGGAGCTCAGAGTAGAGCCGCTGCTCCTCCACATCGAGAAGGGTCAGCTGAGGTGGCTTGGGCATCTGTTTCGGATGCCTCCGGAACGCCTTCCTGGGAAGGTGTTCCGGTCCCGTCCCACCGGGAGGAGACCCCGGGGAAGACCTAGGACACGCTGGAGGGACTATGTCTCCCGGCTGGCCTGGGAACGCCTCTGTGTCCCCCCGGAAGAGCTGGAG
The DNA here is from genome assembly GCF_011004845.1 of Esox lucius. Lineage (NCBI taxonomy): Eukaryota > Metazoa > Chordata > Actinopteri > Esociformes > Esocidae > Esox > Esox lucius. The sequence continues at coordinate 2,967,757 of NC_047578.1, read as the reverse complement.
GAAGTGTCTGGGGAGAGGGAAGTCTGGGCATCCCTGCTTAGACTGCTGCCCCCGCGACCCGGCCCCAGGTAAGCGGAAGAAGATGAGGATGAGGGTTAGTGGTTGTTGTGTTCCTCTTCAGTCACCAGAAAAATTACCAAGGCTTGTTTACAACCTGTTTCAATGTTGACAATTTTATGGCTCATGTTTTTCCTGGTGAGTGGTTGAATGTACTGACTGGTTACCAAGCAACATTTTCTTTGGTTTCCAGAAGACATAACCTACCTTTGCGTTGGTGATTTTCTTTGAGGTGTTTTGTTGGAGCACTGCTCAATCTTCACTGCAGAGCTTGTGCCAACCTGCAGGAGACGATTTCAGCCATTAAAAAGAACAGGTTTATGTCATATCCAGCATAGTGGGTTCATGTCATGAAAATGAATGGAGCATGACCTACGGTTATAAACGTTTCATAACACATTTAAGTATTTCTTATTGTAAAGGTGCAGGATCATCTCGTGCGCTGGAAGGATTAAATACTGAAGTGAAACAAATAAAATATTTTTAGGAATCAATTATATTAAAAAGAAAATGAAAACAGTGAAAGATTCTCCCCTCAGACAACTAAATGTTCAGGTTGAAAGTGTAAATGACAGTCTGCCATCCAGTAGGCAGATTGCTGAGCGGGCTGTGTGGTTTTTTCTGCGATGGTTTCAGTGGGAAAAAACTAAATGAAACTTACACACCATCATGGAATTGTATAAGCATTGCGGAAGCTTATATTCCCACACTTTGTCACAGCAATCATGTAAGCGCAATTTCATAACACAACCTGAAAAAAAAGAATACCTTTGACATTGAAGAATTTGGTTCTGAAACATTTCTAATTAATTGTACAAAACACTGAATTGTCTACCAGTGGGCATGGACTTCTATGTGGAAGTCAGAAAAATCCAATCAGATATTGGGTTTAATGTCAGGCCGGGAAGGCAATTTTCCAGTAATGACGGAAAGTTATCAGACAGAAGATCGACTACAGAAATCCTCTCTAGATGCACTGTAGAAAATGTACTGCAAATTTGACTCACAAAGGCCCGGTATCACCTTTATGAATTGGATTCACCCTCCTCCCTGTTGAGTCTTTACTAAACATCTATTTAGTTTGGGTCTTGATTTGGTCTCGCTTAAGGTTATCTTGAACACAACCACAGTCTTCTGCATGCCAATGCACATACCGAGGTCTGGTCTATCCCTAAAACCTGTAGAGGCAGGAACCATTTATAAATGGGTGTGTTTAAAACTGGCTATTTATTTGTTCATTTTCAGTTACAAACTACCAAAGCTGCTCAGACTTACCAGGAGTTAACAGAACAAGCAGATGCAGTTGTTTTCTTACATTTCACCTCTCGTTCCCTGAGTAGAAACTGCTAAATTCATGGATCAGGTTGTTGTAGATGATCCCCCTTTAAAGGATAGGGGATGTAAATCAAGGTGTATGTCCACTCTTTCTGATCTCATTGATCTGGGACTTGTTCTCCTGGACGTGGTCTTAGATGTGTACACAGTGGTGTCTTTATATCAGGAGAAGGCATATGTGTTCATGGGACTCCTGGTGTTCATACTGCTGGGCTCATCACTCCTGGTCAATTCTTTCAGCTTGTTGTGGTACCTCGAAGGCAGGAGGGAGAGCAAGACTGAGAGCCTCGTCAAGAATCTGGATGGGAGGGACACCAGGAAAGAGAACCATTTGAAGAATCTCTGCTCTCTGAAGATCCTCCATGTGCTCCAGATGGGAGTCTTTCTCAGGTTGGATTCACTTTGCTGACTTCTCTGTAATTGCCATCAAAGGTTTCTGTACCAAATATTAAGCTCTGCTTTTCTGATGTATCAAATACTTATGTCATGCAATAAAATGCTAAATAATTATTTAAAAATCATGCACTGTGATTTTCTGGATTTTTGTTTTAGATTCCGTCACTCACAGTTGAAGTGTACCTATAAAAATTACTGACGTCTACATGCTTTGTAAGTGGGAAAACCTGCAAAATCGGCAGTGTATCTAATACTTGTTCTCCCCACTGGACATGACTGTCATTCCAGATATGCTAGTGTGCTGAGGATCTCGATTTGTGGCTTCTGCTGTGAGAAGCTCTACACGACGGACGAGGTCAGATCCCTGAAATATGACCTGTGCATATTGCGCTTCATGGAGACCTTTTCCGAGAGCGCTCCCCAACTGGTCCTCATGCTCACCATCTTCATCATGAGAGAAGATTTGGGACCCATCACAAGTGCGTTCATATACAGCAGATAGACAGAGTCTGCGTCACAAATGGCAACCTCAACCAAGTGCACATTGCAAAATATGAGGCTGCCCTGCGGCTGACACACATTGTGGCTACACGTGACTGACTGCTGTTCCCCACTGTGGGGATCCACAGTCAAGGGCCAAAATGGGAGAAATTGAACGAAATCAAACGGATAGATGGTTTTAATTTAATACCATTCCAATAATTCCTGTTATTTCTATGATCTGTTCATTCCTCACTAACCGTCATTACTGGGGAATCTCTGTAAATCATCAGGCCTTGTGCTCAGGACTTACTATTGTCCTTAATTATAATGTAAGCTGTTACAGATTTTAAACAATAGGACATTTTCATTAGTGAATTGTCTGTTTAATGATAAGTGTTATTTAACATCTTGAGCTGTTTTCAATCTCCCTCAGTCCTGAAGGCGATTGGCTCAGCGTCGGCCATCTCTGTCAGTGTGACAATGTACCACCGCTCTCTACGTTCCTTCCTCCCATCCAAGGCCAATCAGGGCTGGCGCTCCTCTGTGGTCTACTTCCTGTGGAACCTGCTCCTGATTGGACCGCGTGTGGCGGCGGTCAGTCTCTTCGCCTCGGCCTTTCCCTGCTACATCGCTGCCCACTTCCTGTGTTCCTGGATGGTTCTATTTCTCTTTGCCTCTCAACTTAATAGAGATTTCATGGATAGTATTGGTGGAGAACGGCTCTACCAGGCCACCGTAGGTTTAATCTGGTATTTCAGCTGGTTCCATGTGACGAGGGGAACCAGCAGGTGGATAAGCACCATCTACCACACCTGGATTGCAGTGGATATTGTGATACTTTGTGGTCTTTGGATTTGGCAGACGAAGGAAAGCCCTCCTTATTTTGACCTGCCACTAGAATCCTATGTTATCTTTGTTGTGAATATGTTGCTCTACTTCTCTGGGCTTGGTCTTAAAGTGATATACTACAAGTACTGTCATCCAAAATTTACACTGCAGATAGAACCAGATACTGACTCCCAAGAGGGGGAGGATGAAGTGGACTTCCACTGCATGGTTTCAAGCCAGCCAAAACCATCCACCAGGGTCAATAAGAGAATGAGGAACTTAGCTGAAACCTTCTACTCATGATCTGGAGCAGCTGATGCTTTATAAAGACACTGAACATTTCACATTGGCCTTAACATTGCAGACAGATCTCTGCCGACTGAGTCATCTACATACAAATACCCCAGCATTACTACCAACTACTGACTTTCATTTTGCAGACAGTCCAGTTTAACCTGAAGTGTCTGTTGATGTGGAAAATAAATTCAAGTGACTGGAAACTCAGTTCTCTTTCACACCGTTAAAGCTTTTGAGAAGGTTGGAAGAAAGGTTGAAACCTTCAATCTCAGGAATTTAATCACTATTGAATGTATTTTATAAGACAGGGACAGCAAAACTAGGTGGTCCCGTTTGGCATCGTTGCCACTTTGATGAATGAGGTTTACAGAGATGTTCGCTCAGTGTTATTGATGCAAGCACTACAACCAATAGAGTGAAAATGAAACAAGGCACCTTCTTTGTATTTTATTTGTATGCACATTGTCACTAGTGTACTGACTGAACACAGGAAACCTTACTGGGACCTCAACAGTTTTCCGGTCCCATAAAAACAACAATTGGACTGGGGGGAAATATGATTTGGTTATTTTTCACAATCTAGGCTTTTTGTCAGCATGGTTCAGCCAAATTTTAGTGTTCAGGAAATGCCATGGTCTAGATGATCCACATCTCCCTACCAAGCTGCTTGGGGTCACAGGTCCTTCCTTCTGAAAGAATATTACCAGAAAAATGAAAACTCTACATGACAGACAACACAGCCTGGTAAAATGCACTTCAACAAAAAGTTTTTGAGAATATACAACTGGTACATCGTCATTGGCTTTAACACAAATCCACTGATGAAAAAACAAGACCCATCTCTGGTTAATAGGTTTAAAAAAAGGAGAGAATCATACATATGGTTAGCAACAGATTATTTTAAAAACACATTCCTCACAAAGAAACAACATGCAACATAAACACAAAGACACAGTAGACTAAAAATCATACAGGGTAAAAAGCAACAAAACCAATGATCTAATGACTAACCACAACATATGTGTTTTGGCTGGGGGTTGATGGTGGTCTGAGGATCACTGATTTCCTGGTTGAAGGCGATCTCCACCAAAAAGGATATGAGGCAACAGACCGTGTTGATTGTGCAGTCAATATAAATTAAATACGTCTGTCAACTTCAAAATATTCCTTGTCCGGGACACCCTCCAATTCCAAAGGATCCAATTTGTGATTTTAAAATGCATCCATTTTATTTCTTTCCACTATTAGCTAGTAACGTGTGCAGTTTTGAACAACTTGCAAAGCCTACTTTATATACATGCTTCACCATGTGTCGTGGACCAGGACAACATTCAATTTAACATTTGATACAGATTCGAATCGCCGACAAAGGGTAGGAGTAGTAAAATAAAAGAAATAACACTTTGACTAAAGTTCGCAACAACAACAACCACAATGATGTCTCTAACACATCTTAAGTGTTTCCTTTAGAGATGATTCATGGATACATAACATGTAGATGGCAAAAAGGCACAATGGAAAATATTTACAAGACAAACACAAATAACACAATCCAAAATGTCAAGCTGCAGGTGTAAATGTAAATGTGACAACTCATCAGGCTCAGTACTGTTCAGTCGATGATCTCACACGGCCCCGGAGTAATGACATCACACTTCTAATCATCTCTCCGGGCAAGCTCGGTCACCCGGGAGGAGCTCAGAGTAGAGCCGCTGCTCCTCCACATCGAGAGGGGTCAGCTGAGGTGGCTTGGGCATCTGTTTCGGATTCCTCCGGAACGCCTTCCTGGGAAGGTTGATGGTGGTCTGAGGATCACTGGTTTCCTGGTTGAAGGCGCATTTCCACCAAAAAGGATATGAGGCAAAAGACCGTGTTGATTGTGCAGTCAATATAAATTAAATACGTCTGTCAACTTCAAAATATTCCTTGTCCGGGACACCCTCCAATTCCAAAGGATCCAATTTGTGATTTTAAAATGCATCCATTTTATTTCTTTCCACTATTAGCTAGTAACGTGTGCAGTTTTGAACAACTTGCAAAGCCTACTTTATATACATGCTTCACCATGTGTCGTGGACCAGGACAACATGATTCATGGATACATAACATGTAGATGGCAAAAAGGCACAATGGAAAATATTTACAAGACAAACACAAATAACACAATCCAAAATGTCAAGCTGCAGGTGTAAATGTAAATGTGACAACTCATCAGGCTCAGTACTGTTCAGTCGATGATCTCACACGGCCCCGGAGTAATGACATCACACTTCTAATCATCTCTCCGGGCAAGCTCGGTCACCCGGGAGGAGCTCAGAGTAGAGCCGCTGCTCCTCCACATCGAGAGGGGTCAGCTGAGGTGGCTTGGGCATCTGTTTCGGATTCCTCCGGAACGCCTTCCTGGGAAGGTGTTCCGGTCCCGTCCCACCGGGAGGAGACCCCGGGGAAGACCTAGGACACGCTGGAGGGACTATGTCTCCCGGCTGGCCTGGGAACGCCTCTGTGTCCCCCCGGAAGAGCTGGAGGAAGTGTCTGGGGAGAGGGAAGTCTGGGCATCCCTGCTTAGACTGCTGCCCCCGCGACCCGGCCCCGGGTAAGCGGAAGAAGATGAGGATGAGGGTTAGTGGTTGTTGTGTTCCTCTTCAGTCACCAGAAAAATGACCAAGGCTTGTTTACAACCTGTTTCAATGTAGACTGCTGCCCCCGCGACCCAGGCCCCAGATAAGCGGAAGATGATGGATGGATGATGGATGTGTATTGAACTGTAGCTCCCCAGTGCCGGCAGCACTCATGCAGCCCCAGACCATGACACTCCCACCACCATGCTTGACTGTAGGCAAGACACAATTGTCTTTGTACTCCTCACCTGGTTGTCGCCGCACACACTTGACACCATCTGAACCAAAAAGGTTTATCTTGGTCTCATCAGACCACAGGACATGGTTCCAATAATCCATGTCCTTAGTCTGCTTGTCTTCAGCAAACTGTATGCGGGCTTGTGCATCATCTTTAGAAGAGGCTTCCTTCTGGGATGACAGCAATGCAGACCAATTTGATGCAGTGTGCAGCGTATGGTCTGAGCACTGACAGGCTGACCCCCCACCCCTTCAACCTCTGTAGCAATGCTGGCAGCACTCATATGTCTATTTCCCGAAGACAACCTCTGGATATGATGCTGAGCACGTGCACTTCTTTGGTCAACCATGGTGAGGCCTGTTCTGAGTGGAACCTGTCCTGTTAAACAGCTGTAAGGTCTTGGCCAACGTGCTGCAGCTCAGTTTCAGGGTCTTGGCAATCTTCTTATAGCCTAGGCCATCTTTATATAGGCAATCATTATTTTTTTCAAATCCTCAGAGAGTTATTTGCCATGAGGTTCCATGTTGAACTTCCAGTGACCAGTAGGAAGGAGTGTGAGAGCGATAACACCAAATTTAACACACCTGCTCCCCATTCACACCTGAGACCTTGTAACACTAACGAGTCACATGACACTGGGGAGGGAAAATGGCTAATTGGGCCCAATTTTCACTTAGGGGTGTACTCACTTTTGTTGCCAGCGGTTTAGACATGAATGGCTGTTTGTTGTGTTATTTTGAGGGGACAGCAAATGTACACTGTAATACAAGCTGTACCCTCACTACTTTACATTGTAATTTCTTCAGTGTTGTCACAAAGTGAGTACATTTCTGCACAACCAGATCTGCACCAGGCTACTGTAAGGGCTATAATGGTGAAGTGGAAGTGTTACGGAGCAACAGCAGCCCAGCTACGAAGTGACAGACCACACAAACTCACAGAGCGGGGCCCGAGTGCTGAAGCACCTATCACCTGGTGCATCACTCACCTCAGAGTTCCAAACTGCCCTGTTGCAACACGACTGTGCTTCTGGGCACAACGTGGGGTCCATAAAGACATCGTTCGATGAGGTTAGTGTGGAGGAACTCGAGTGGCCTACTCAGAGCCCTGACCTCAACTCCACTGAACACCTTTGGGATGAATTGGTACAGTGATTGTGAGCCCGGGCCTTCTCGTCCAACATCAGTGCCTGACCTCTGGAAAATGCTCTTTTGGCTGAACGGGTATAACATTTCCACAGAGACACTCCAAACTCTTGTGGAAAGCTTCCCAGAAGAGCGGCAGCTGTTTTAACTGCGAATAGGGGGCCAACTCCATATTAATGCCCATGGTTTTGGAATGGGATGTCCAACAAGCTCATATAGGTGTGATGGCCAGGGGTCTACATACCCATATACACTCACCTAAAGGATTATTAGGAACACCTGTTCAATTTCTCATTAATGCAATTATCTAATCAACCAATCACATGGCAGTTGCTTCAATGCATTTAGGGTTGTGGTCCTGGTCAAGACAATCTCCTGAACTCCAAACTGAATGTCAGAATGGGAAAGAAAGGTGATTTAAACAATTTTGAGCGTGGCATGGTTGTTGGTGCCAGACGGGCCGGTCTGAGTATTTCACAATCTGCTCAGTTACTGGGATTTTCACGCACAACCATTTCTAGGGTTTACAAAGAATGGTGTGAAAAGCTGATAGAAGACCAACTTTGACTTAAATAACCACTCGTTACAACCGAGGTATGCAGCAAAGCATTTGTGAAGCCACAACACGCACAACCTGGAGGTGGATGGGCTACAACAGCAGAAGACCCCACCGGGTACCACTCATCTCCACTACAAATAGGAAAAAGAGGCTACAATTTGCACAAGCTCAGCAAAATTGGACAGTTGAAGACTGGAAGAATGTTGCCTGGTCTGATGAGTCTCGATTTCTGTTGAGACATTCAGATGGTAGAGTCAGAATTTGGCATAAACAGAATGAGAACATGGATCCATCATGCCTTGTTACCACTGTGCAGGCTGGTGGTGGTGGTGTAATGGTGTGGGGGATGTATTCTTGGCACACTTTAGGCCCCTTAGTGCCAATTGGGCATCGTTTAAATGCCACAGCCTACCTGAGCATTGTTTCTGACCATGTCCATCCCTTTATGACCACCATGTACCCATCCTCTGATGGCTACTTCCAGCAGGATAATGCACCATGTCACAAAACTCGAATCATTTCAAATTGGTTTCTTGAACATGACAATGAGTTCACTGTACTGAAATGGCCCCCACAGTCACCAGATCTCAACCCACTAGTGTCAGGAACACAAGGTTAGAACAAGTGTGAAAATTTGAACAGATCAAAAAGGTGAACCCAAATGCAGAAAACCAGATGACAGTTCTGTGCAATGTCTTCAAATATTTTATTAGATGAAACTTTCATAGGAAATATCCAAAATGTAAACTCCAGAAAGAATTCCAAAAATAGTTTGACAATGGTTCCAAAAAGTAAATCCCAAAAACTCCACAGAGAAAATCCAGATGGAATTTTCAGAAAAAGTTCACCAAAAATCTGAGTACTCTAAAAAATTTCAAAGAGCAAAAGTCAATAAAAAACAAAAAGGAACCATACCAGTTTCACAAAGTAGATATAAACTCTAGAAGAGGCACAGCAAGAGATAGACCTAGACTTGGTCATGCCACTGGAAACACTCAGGAGAAGGGTGACTTAAATACACAAACAGGCAACAAGGCACAGGTGACAACTATAAGACATAATGACAGAGACTGAGAACCAACAAGTGGCCAGAAATATGTCTAAAACCCTGACAAATAGAGCATCTTTGGCATGTGGTGGAACGGGAGCTTCGTACCCTGGATGTGCATTCCACAAATGCTATCAATATGGGCCAACATTTCTAAAGAATGCTTTCAGCACCTTGTTGAATTAATGCTACGTAGAATGAAGGCAGTTCTGAAGGCGAAAGGAGGTCAAACAAAGTATTAGTATGGTGTTCCTAATAATCCTTTAGGTCAGTGTATATGTTTCTAATATCTAAATATACATTTATTTGTTTCTAATATTTATTCTTAGCTTTTCCTTAAAGAAAAACAGAACTTTTTGACTACAATTAACAATCTTTATAAGGAATTAGACACATTGCCACGCATTTCAAATAAGGCTTTTATGTTGAAAACGATAAGTTAGTGCTGCCAGCATAATATCCTGCTGCTAGCATAAGAGCAATAAGTAGCTGCGCATAGCCTGGTTTCTGTGAAAATGTCATATTACTTTCATAACAAATGTTTCGCACACACAAGCCGTAGACATGACTGTGGAAGAGCTATGCTGTGCCATGAACATACATCCAATTTTCTGTAGGCCTACTGAAATACTATAACACTCTTTAATTTGTATAAATGTTGTAGGCGGGATGAATTTTACTTTCAGTTTTACAGTACAACAGTCGCCCAGGAGTTAACCGGAGTATTTCGATTTCCTTGGGTTGTTAAACGCAAAAGCAACTGTCAATTCTTACACGTTAAGTTTACACGGTAAACATGGAGGAGGGCTTGGGGAATACTCTACCCTTCAAGTATCCATTCTCTGACTTTCTGTTCACTGTTGTTGGCTTGTTTTGCTTTGTTCTGGACATGGTTCTTGACGTGTGGGCTGTGGCTTCATTTTATCTGGAAGGGGAATACGTTTACATGGGAATGCTAGTGTTTCTACTGCTGGGCTCGTCGCTCCTTGTTCAGGCTTTCAGCTTGCTGTGGTACCTCTGTGACAAGGACGGGACAGAGACGAGGACTGGTGGCCTCGTCAAGAATCTGCGCTCTCTGAAGATTCTTCATGTGTTCCAGATGGGAGTCTTTGTCAGGTTGTTTAATTGGTGTTGAATTGTCTGTGTTTATAACAAGTGTCTTTAATTAGTATATTAGCATTACACGTTATTCTAATAGTCACTGTAAGTCTAGCAATCAAGGTGTCTTTAATAATGGGATTTTAAGACGCTGCAGAAATAACATACAGGGATGCCTTGTGCTTTTTCGAAATTCATGTGTAACAAACTACCGACAGAACTTAAGTTCAAAATCTGTAAACGTGTGTTGAAACTTCACCGTGACGTTGTTAGTATAATTCATTTTGTTAATTGTATATGTCTTGTAGTTTAGACTGCATCTTGTTGAAGTATAACACTTCCCCGAGTTGGTTTGTTGGAAAGGAGAATAAAACACCAGGAGTCAGGTCAATTACCGTACCGCATAACAATTAATATTTTGCTTCATTGGTTACAACAGCTTACAACTGTTCACTAACTTATACAATCAATACATCTACAATCTGTAAATATGTTTATGCAGGACGCAGTTGCAAAAGTGACCTAGGTCTCAGTCAGTTTTTTCCTTTTAAAGGTCAAATAAAAATACATTAATTAATAGCTTAATTCTGCATTTCTGATCCCCAATCGTGTTGCAGATAAGGATGACCGGGTCGATTCCGATATTCCTGACTTTTTTATTTTTTAATGACACTGAATGGGTACCAGATGCTGAAAAGTGAAACAAAACAAATGTCAGAAAATAGTTTACGAACTACTTGCCCTCCCTCTGCTTCTCACGTAGCCTATACACAGGAAATACAAAGAAAATCAGTGACGTTCAATTAGAAATTAGTTAATTTTCTGTGTACTTCAGCGCTGCAGGCGTGATCGGAGCATTCCCACCAAATTCGTGTGCGTGAATTCTATCCCAGCTGCGTTTATGTCAGCTGGCAAAACAATATCCATTTTTGGAATTGGATCAATTAAGACCCACTGAAATCCCGTTCATAATGTATAGCCACTGGTATTTTATCTTAATATTTCCCTCTTTGTAACAAGACATGTATTTAATTTATTTTATTTAAGTTCTAGAACCTGAAGTCACATACTGTCCTTCTAGATATGCTGGTGTGGTGAGCGTCTCGATTTGTGGCTTCTGCTATAAAAAGCGCTACATGGAGGGCGACGCCGTCTTTCTAAGCCATGATCTGAGCCTACTGCGCCTTTTTGAGACGTTTTCCGAGAGCGCCCCACAGCTGGTTCTCATGGTCACCATCATCATCGGGGAAGGATCGGTGGATCTCATCACAAGTACGTGAACACAGTCTCCCATAAAGCCCCATGTATCTTAGCCAAACGTAGTGAAGGCCAAACGAGGATTCATTAGCGTTATTTTAGCAGCAGGGTATTTTTTGCAGCACTCAAATTTTCATTTATAAGGCTATATAGTTAACAATTTAGTCTGTAAAAAAGAACAGACAAGAACAACATCGGAACGGACAATCAACATAAAATGACAGACTAAACTATTTTGCCTTGTATATTTCAATGATGGCTTTTATTTTGAAAAAGGAAATCTGAGTTAGCGCTGCTAGCAAAATATCCTGCTGCTAAAAGAACGGTAATGAAGCCTCGAACGGCCATCACTAGCCATAAATAAAGAACTAACAAAAGCACTAAATAAAGAATAGCTTCACAGATGCGAAGCTGAGGCAGCTCCATGATTGCTGCACCTGACTGTTGTTCGGCGTCAATTTGGGTGGAAGGCTTTTAGTAAGGGCTGGAACTGGAAAAAATGTAGTGTCAAACATAAATGGTTTCCATGTTTAATACCACTCCATTCATTCCGGTTTTAACTACAAGATATCCTCCCCCTCACTAGCGTAGCATCCCTTGCTGGCATAGCCCTTTAACTATACTCACGTTAGCTGACTCATGTTAATGGTTGTAATTTTGTTGTCTGTTAATATTCTGAGTTGGTGTTTTCAATCTCCCTCAGTCCTGAAGGCGATTGGCTCAGCGTCGGCCATCTCTGTCAGTGTGACAATGTACCACCGCTCTCTACGTTCCTTCCTCCCATCCAAGGCCAAGCAGGGCTGGCTCTCCTCTGTGGTCTACTTCCTGTGGAACCTGCTCCTGATTGGACCGCGTGTGGCGGCGGTCAGTCTCTTCGCCTCTGCCTTTCCCTGCTACATCGCTGCCCACTTCCTGTGTTCCTGGATGGTTCTATTTCTCTTTGCCTCTCAACTTAATACAGATTTAATGGATAGTATTGGTGGAGAACGGCTCTACCAGGCCACCATAGGTCTAATCTGGTATTTCAGCTGGTTCCATGTGACGAGGGGAACCAGCAGGTGGATAAGCACCATCTACCACACCTGGATTGCAGTGGATATTGTGATACTTTGTGGTCTTTGGATTTGGCAGACGAAGGAAAGCCCTCCTTATTTTGACCTGCCACTAGAACCCTGTGTTATCTTTGTTGTGAATATGTTGCTCTACTTCTCTGGGCTTGGTCTTAAAGTGATATACTACAAGTACTGTCATCCGAAATGTACACTGCAGATAGAACCAGATACTGACTCCCAAGAGGGGGAGGATGAAGTGGACTTCCGCTGCATGGTTTCAAGCCAGCCAAAACCATCCGCCAGGGTCAATAAGAGAATGAGGAACTTAGCTGAAACCTTCTACTCATGATCTGGAGCAGCTGATGCTTTATAAAGACACTGAACATTTCACATTGGCCTTAACATTGCAGACAGATGTCTGCCGACTGAGTAATCTACATACAAATACCCCAGCATTACTACGAACTACTGACTATCATTTTGCAGACAGGCCAGTTTAACCTGAAGTGTCTGTTGATGTGGAAACTACATTCACGTGACTGGAAACTCAGTTCTCTTTCACACCGTTAAAGCTTTTGAGAAGGTTGGAAGAAAGGTTGAAACCTTCAATCTCAGGAATTTAATCACTATTGAATGTATATATTTTTTTTTTACAAGACAGGGACAGCAAAACTAGGTGGTCCCGTTTGGCATCGTTGCCACTTTGATGAATGAGGTTTACAGAGATGTTCGCTCAATGTTATTGATGCAAGCACTACAACCAATAGATTGGAAATGAAACAAGGCACCTTCTTTGTATTTTATTTGTATGCACATTGTCACTAGTGTACTGACTGAACACAGGAAACCTTACTGGGACCTCAACAGTTTTCCGGTCCCATAAAAACAACAATTGGACTGGGGGGAAATATGAGTTGGTTATTTTTCACAATCTAGGCTTTTTGTCAGCATGGTTCAGCCAAATTTTAGTGTTCAGGAAATGCCATGGTCTAGATCACAGGTGTCGAACCGGTTCCACAAAGGGCCGAGTGTCTGCAGGTTTTTGGTTTTTCCTATAAATTGGTTCCTAGTTCATACCTACACAACCAGGTGAGGGTAGAAACTAACCAATCAAGTACAAGGAGAGAGCAAAAACCTGCAGACACTCGGCCCTCCGTGGAACCGATTTGACACCTCTGGTCTAGATGATCCACATCTCCCTACCAAGCTGCTTGGGGTCACAGGTCCTTCCTTCTGACAGAATATTACCAGAAAAACGAAAACTCTACATGACAGACAACACAGCCTGGTAAAATGCACTTCAACAAAAAGTTTTTGAGAATATACAACTGGTACATCGTCATTGGCTTTAACACAAATCCACTGATGAAAAAACAAGACCCATCTCTGGTTAATAGGTTAAAAAAAAGTAGAGAATCATACATATGTTTAGCAACAGATTATTTTAAAAACACATTCCTCACAAAGAAACAACATGCAACATAAACACAAAGACACAGTAGACTAAACAAAATCATACAGGGTAAAAAGCAACAAAACCAATGATCTAATGACTAACCACAACATAGGTGTTTTGGCTGGGGGTTGATGGTGGTCTGAGGATCACTGGTTTCCTGGTTGAAGGCGATCTCCACCAAAAAGGATATGAGGCAACAGACCGTGTTGATTGTGCAGTCAATATAAATTAAAGACGTCTGTCAACTTCACAATATTCCTTGTCCGGGACACCCTTCCATTCCAAAGGATCCAATTTGTGATTTTAAAATGCATCCATTTTATTTCTTTCCACTATTAGCTAGTAACGTGTGCAGTTTTGAACAACTTGCAAAGCCTACTTTATATACATGCTTCACCATGTGTCGTGGACCAGGACAACATTCAATTTAACATTTGATACAGATTCGATTGTCTAAGCAGTGAAAAAGCCAGTCACAGTGACTCTGAAACGCTAAAATAAGATTCAACATTAGTTGACAGCATTGGGATTCAGTTTTCAACAAGGAAAAGGATGCCACAACTTGGCGCCGTGGTTCCCGAACCTATCCTCAGTGACGCCCAACCTTTCAGACCCCGGATTTAACACATCAGCTAATCATCAACCCTTAATTAGGGGGTCAGGTGAGCCAGATAATGACATTTCTACTGTGGGGGACCAGAGGAAAGGTTTGAAAACCACTGAATTAGTGGCACATAGCTGTGACATCATGAACAGAAATGTTCACCTGTAACATTATTGGCAGAATAAAAATCATAAACACAAAAAGAAAAAAACATTTGTCAATGAGGAAAAATACTACATTCACACACACGTGACCTCGGCATTACAGACAGTTAAAAGATAAATGCCGACAGACGGTAGGAGTAGTAAAATAAGAAAAGAAATAACACTTTGACTAAAGTTCGCAACAACAACAACCACAATGATGTCTCTAACACATCTTAAGTGTTTCCTTTAGAGATGATTCATGGATACATAACATGTAGATGGCAAAAAGGCACAATGGAAAATATTTACAAGACAAACACAAATAACACAATCCAAAATGTCAAGCTGCAGGTGTAAATGTAAATGTGACAACTCATCAGGCTCAGTACTGTTCAGTCGATGATCTCACACGGCCCCGGAGTAATGACATCACACCTCTAATCATCTCTCCGGGCCAGATACATGCGGCAGCAACGCTTCCTTTGAAACACAGGCTAGCTAATTAACGGGCATGCCAGTATCGCTAACCGGAAATGTATTGCAGTCGCCGCTGGCTTTCACCCCACCATTAGCATAATGACTATACTGCACACAGAAGGCGATCAGCTATATATTCTGGGCAGCTGTCCAGCACAATCAATAGCACATACAGACGGTTCCCATAGGTAGACATCCAGCAAATGCATGGGGGAATAAACTAATGGGGGCTTCAAATGACTCAAATCTGTAGCGTTTTGAACCTGTCATTTGGGAACACATCAATTGCGATTTTTCTTTGGTAAGTTAATTTGGGTTTTTCTGTGACCCATGCCATGAAAATCAGCCAGAGATATTTCTGTACCAAGGATACCTTATCGAATTTCCAGCTAACACAAACAGTTGATATCTGTGATGACAACAGACAAATGTGGACCAGTGACAAGAGAAATCTATAACTCGGTCTAACCCACCGTCCTTTCCAGTTTTTAATTAAGAATTACACTTTTATGTGCTACACCAACCAGGGCATTTGTGCCAATGTGTATTTTGCCCTTTGCACAGCAAAACAATTAAACGCTCTTGGTCAAAGTCTCTGGGAATTCAAGGACACGCAGGGTCTGTTGTCTGAGGAACAGTTGACCCTGTGGAGAGGTCGTATCTTCTACAAGATAAGCGTGTAAGTATAGAAATTGAACCTTATCGGTGTGCTAAAAGCAAATCGCCCTGTTTTGAGGGCCCACTCACTGCATGTTAATGTTAATTCAAAGGGACCGTTTTGGCTAATTTTATAAAATACTTAACCACAACCTGGACAACAAATCATGCAGTGGAACAGGTCAGTTAGCCCACAGTTACAATTGCAGCCTAATTCAGATTTTTCAGACCAGTTTGTCACTGGACAAGACTACAGAATCTGTTGGGCTTCTGTGACACGCTGAAGGGGTAAGGACGGATGGAGCAGGGTTGTTCTATACCCAGAATGCCGCTCTGGTTTAGACAGAAAACACTGTCAGTACCTTCAGTTAACTAAAGTACAACTGGTTGAAGTTACATCCAGAAGGCAACTCATTGAAGGTCATTGCTGAGTAGCAACCTCGTTATATTCCATGATCGCGGCCCTCATCAAGACATTTGTTTTCAAGCATTGGAACGAGTGCAAAACAACCTTGAAAGAAAAATAAATCAAAAGACAGATTTGAAGTGACATTATCCTTTTTTTGAATACGATAGCTCTACCAGAGAAAGAGAGCAAAGACTGAAAGCTCTAAACATCGTAGAGCGCCTGTCGCTGGCCGGCGCTGCAGGTCCTCAAGACTGTCCCAAATGGCC
Organism: Esox lucius; assembly: GCF_011004845.1. Classification (NCBI taxonomy): domain Eukaryota; kingdom Metazoa; phylum Chordata; class Actinopteri; order Esociformes; family Esocidae; genus Esox; species Esox lucius. Next base: position 2,951,331 of record NC_047578.1, on the reverse strand, counting down.
CCCGATTCCCTGCATGTCACCCCGCACTCCACCAGAGCCCTTATAGACACTAGTCCCAAACAGTGCACTTGGCAGGGAACAGGGAGAAGGCAGAGGACCTGCTGTGGGTCGTGAGGTCAGAGTTTACAGACACTCCAGTGAGCGATGCAGGTTCTTCTTCCCGTCAGGTCGGTCCATCCCGTTTGGGCCAGGCTCTGCCCCCCGGCTCCGCCCCAAGGTGAGGATAGCTGCCGTGGGGGGGGGCTCTGTCCGGTGTCATTCCCCACCAAAGTCCAGCTCGGTTCAGTTCTTGGCCATCGCCCGGGGAGGGTCAGGTGTGTGTGTGTGTGTGTGTCTGTGTGTTTATTTGAGAGCTGGGGTGGAGCTGAGGACTAAATAATATGCCACTCCCACAAGCGAAAGGAAGGTCGACTGACAGCGTTTCCCTCTGCGTCAGACCTCCACCTCCTCATCTTTACAAGAAGTCTAGTTCCAGGGCTTGGTGGAGGGATACCAAGTCCCCGTGACTGGTGATGCGCCAGAAGGGCATGTTGTGCTGTAAAAACATCAACACTCGTTCACACCAAAGTCATTTTGCAGACGCTCTCATCCAGAGGCACTAGTACAGTAGTGAGTGAACACATTCATACTGGAGCCACTGTGGGACTCGAACCCACAACCCTGGCGTTGCATGCGTGTGAATGGTGAACAGCCGACGGACTAAGACAACATTAAACAAGCGCAACCGGCTGACAACCGGCCACATGCGGGAATATCTCCGCCAGATGCACATCCTACCTGTTTGGCGGCAAACTCTTCGTCACGACCGTCTCCGATCACCACATAGGTCACCTTTTTCCCAAAACGAGAGACTATGCGCTCAAAGCAGCTTTCTTTACCTACGGAATGACCACAGGAACATCACAGGCAGACAGTCACCAAACCGAACAGCACGTCCACAACCGGACCGCCTGCCAGCTGAGACTTCAACTGGATTTGTCTCGGGTCCAATATCGGTTGAAGACAGGTGGTCTTGGGGTTTAGACTGTGTGGTCTGGCTTACCTATCTTGGTGGCGCTGTAAATGTTCTCCACAGGGAAGATGTCTCCCAGCCCGTAGAGGAGCACTTTGGCCAGAGCTGGAACCAGCTGGGTGGTGGTCACCAGCACATTCATACACTTACCCCTGCGAACACAGTGACCCCAAGACCACAGGAAACCACGTAAGATCAGACTTTCCCTCCAATACAAAAAAAAAAAAAGGTAATAAAGAGTAAGATGAAAATTCCCATTTCTCTAGATGTCCAACTCACTGAGCTGACCTGGACTGGATGAGCAGCAAGGACTTGAGAGCTGTGCTGAGCCAGGCATCCGTGACGTTCTCAATCTCAGCCTGGATCTGACGGAGCAGCTCCCTCTTAATGGGGCTCAGCAGGCCTGGAGAACAGCAGTTAGACGTGTCACCACCAGGAGGCACCGCAACGCAGAATTACAACCTCATCATAACCACATTACTCCTATCTAATTACTGCTGTATCCTCATCTCCGATTACATCCAATGTCCGGACAGAATTTTTGATTCCTGTGTGTCAAATATTAGACAGATGCCTCTGTGACCAGGTGACCGAGTCAGTCAGTCAGTCAGGTGACCGAGTCAGTCAGTCAGTCAGGTGACCGAGTCAGTCAGTCAGTCAGGTGACCGAGTCAGTCAGTCAATCAGGTGACCGAGTCAGTCAGTCAATCAGGTGACCGAGTCAGTCAGTCGGTCAGTCAGTCAGGTGACCGAGTCAGTCAGTCAATCAGGTGAGCGAGTCTGTCAGTCAGGTGACGGGTCCATGTGTAAACAGATCCGTCTGACAGGAGTCCTCGCCCCTCACCTCCCACGTTCCCCTTGTATCCGTTGTAGATCTCCTTTAGGCGGCGGTAACGGAAGGCCAGTTTCCTCATCCACTCAACCCCGCCCTGGACCCCTGTAGTGGCTCCCGGGACCCCTCCCCCACTGGGGCCGTTAAAGCCGTCCCCCAGGAAGTTGTAGGTGCTGAGAGGAGGAATGGGAGAGAGGGAGAGAGACGGGTTGAGGGTGAGAGATTTGTACGTGGCAAGCAAAGAAACGGATGGAAGAGTCCGGAAGACGCACCTCAAGTCCTGTCCGTTGTCGTCCGAAGCGACGTCCTCGACGTGCACCTGATCGCACTCCTCCAGGTCGTTGAAGAACAGGTGTGTGTCAGCCAGCTCAAAGATCAGCTCCTCCATCTGTAGGCCCAGGTTCAGCACTGTGGCTGGGTCCTGTGCAACACCCCCCCCCAAAGGACAGGGGTTACATCCAAGCCCATGCGTTTAACGTGGAAGCCGGGTCCAGAAGGTAACCTGGCTCATGTTTAATCCTCAACTCAATCTGAATAACATCCGTGATGTAACTTATAACAGAGACGTACCTTGCCGAACTTCTGAGCGAAGGAGCCAGTGAGAAGAGAGTGGAAGATGATTATGGTCTCGTCCAGGTCCCACAGAAAGATCCGCTGGGAGAGGCGAAACATGTCAGTCCAACAAGTGAGATAAGGAACGATGTCTAGGATTACGGGGCTACATTAGAAACACACTGAAATGAATACAATTCCGCAGCAGCTGAGCATTAATACAGATGAAACCCAGGTTGTAACTCCGACCTTGACTGTAATTACTACATGATTTACACTCAAACCTCTTTGTCATTGTTTTATTTCAAATCAAATGTGCTGGAGAAAAGAGCCGAAACAATGTGGGATGTATCCATGTCAATGTGGGATGTATCCATGTCAATGTGGGATGTATCCATGTCAATGTGGGATGTATCCATGTCAATGTGGGATGTATCCATGTCAATGTGGGATGTATCCATGTCAATCCGCACTGTGGTGCTCTTTTAACAGTGTACTTAAACGTATACTTAATTCCCATCACGGTGATTACCTCCAGGTCATTGTCAGTGGGTTGGTTGCTGTCTGACTTCTTGGCCTTCCCTTTGGCCTTCCCAGCAGAGTTCCTCCGCCCCGCCTCCTCCTGGTCCCGTGCGCCGGTGGGCAGGGCGACGCCGGTTGGCAGGGCGATGCCGGTTGGGAGGTTCTCACGTGGGGAAACCTCTGCGGGGTGGGGTGGGGGGAAGGGGGGCAAACTAGACCAGTTTAGGACTGACTGTACAGAGGTGCGCTCGAGAGTCGAAGCCCTCAGAGTTGGCCTCACAATCCCGACAATCCATGTTGATGAAAGAAAACAATGGATTTGAAACTCCCAGTTGATCCCACATTGTCGAACCCGTAACACTATAAACAACCAGTGACATCGACGGCACAACCAGGATGTATAACAAGGACCTACAGATCTGCACATGGCGTCAAGGTGTGACGGTTGGCACAGCACGAAGGAAACTCCCCGCTAGCGCTGGTTCGTTAGCGTACCTGTGGTGCTGGGCAGGCCAGCCGAGGCAATGCCCTCCGTCTTGATGGCTGGGTACCCAGCCACACCCACAACGGACCCGTTCTCGTCGCTGCTTGGCAGCCCAGCGGGCGCATAGCTGGGATGCGGAGTGTAGTACTGAGGTAACTGGCCCAGAGAGTTATAGCCGGTGAACTCCTGAACCAACACAGAGAGATGTTCAATTCGACGGGGGCTTTATTGTCATGGAAGAATAAGAGGAGAAAAAAAGAGCTCTGGTGAAAGTTAGCGCTTTACGTAGGGATTGAGGAGTGGACACACTATTAGACATCCATGGTTAGCTCAGATAGAAATTCAGAACGTAAGTCACAGAGCTGGGAAACTGGTTCGCATTAGGGAAGGGCACAGATAGTCGAATACCCGAAAATAATGTATTATTCGAGTACTTACAAAAAAATAATAATAATACGTATATGTATTATTTTGGTTGAATTAAAGTGACCTGAATATTATTTTTCGAAATACTATTAAAAATCTAATATAAAATGTTTACATATGACGATATACCATAACATTTATAAACAGTTTTTTTTTTATGACATGCTCCGTCACACGTGTTTGTTTACAATCGTCAGTATGAGCGATAGAACTGTAGTGTGGTGGGGTCCAGATTGACGCAAATGTTGGCAAGTGGAAGAAAGTTAACTCATCCCAGGGAAGATGGAATATATTTACTGAATCAATGTTACCTACGGGAAAATATTTGTCCACAAAACGCTACGTAAAGCTAAGCTCGGCTGTGGACTGGAAAGGCGTTTTAAGAGTGCAGAAACGGTGAGTTAAGCAAAAAGCATATAGCTGGCTGGCTTAGCTAACGGGTTGCTCTAGACTCTTCCATCCAATAAACTCTATTTACGTGGCTGGGCTGTTGATAAATATTGTCTTATAGATCTGTTGCCTAGTTTTGCGTGTCAACCACACGGCTTCTTATATTTACGCGCAGTCGCTCTTTTCTCACACACGGTCATTGAAACGATGTAACATGAATAAGACACCCATTCCTTCGGGAGTTACGTAGTGGTGCTCATGTTGTATCGGTAGTTTTTAAAAACATGTATTTCGGTTAACCGAATACTATTCGAATAATAACACAAACTATTCGGATAGCAAAATCTTGTTCAATGCACATCCCTAGTTCGCATCTCCAGTGAAATACTGCCTTTTTGAATTTTTTGAGGCAATAATTTAGCATTCTATAGCCGATCGGTTGGGTCCGTACCTGGTGAGCCGCTGTAGCTGTTGTGGTAGCAGAGGGGAGGTTAGTATAAACACTGGACGTGGTGAAACTGGAACCTGACGAAGAGAACCCAAACGTCAGAATGTCAAAAGCACTGGGTGGTAACAAAGTGCACTCAACACACGAAATCCACTCCTGACCTACATCCAGCTCAATCAAAAGATCCTTAACTCCAGTGAACACAGCAACATCAGTAGTGAAAGGTGCCTGTAGCGTAAGAGTGTGCCTGATTCACACTATCGGACAGATCACAAGAGGAATGTTCTGGCTCTGATATTTTCTTGCTACATTGTCCTTTCCAACAAGGATTTGGTGTAAATCACACATATAACAGAAGCATTTAGCCCATTAGTGCGAATCAGGCCGTCCTAAAGAGCAGTAGGGCACAGAAGCACTGGGACTAAAATATTTATACTTCAAAGTGACTGCAGAAGTTAAATAAACCACACCAAGTCAGAAACAAGGGTTACTTTTTTACAGATGATCCCGTGGAAGAGAACAGGTGCAAATTGTGCTCACAGAATAAACCGTCCTTCTGTTTTTGCGCTGTAATTATTTTTCGGAAACGTTTAAAACGTGTCCTTGTGCGCAAAGCAGTATGGTTTGTTTAACTTACATTGTGATAATAAAAAAAAAAATTGTACAATAAACTGAGCCTCAGAGTCACCATAGAAACCCCCCAAGCCCATTCACAGGTTGCACCAGCATCACTTGGTCAGTCCTTGCGGTTGATATCAACATTCAATGCAATGCCAGACAAATTCTCCTACCTACCCTTGTTCATAATTGACTAAGCGAGTCTGACGTGTGTCACCTCATATTTACACCCTAATCAAACAGGAAGTCCACTTAATGCCAGAGTAAGAATTGGTAGGGCTTCCAATAATCATAGATGTTAACTTTACCTCACGTTTTATTTCTCATTTATAGGGTGTAAGATAAAGTTGATAAACAACAATTACATTCTTTCTTTGACTTTTTTGCTCATCTTTACCAAGGAGACCAATCATTTAGGAAAGCACTGTATTTATTTGTCAAAAGTTAAAAAGCTAGCATAGTCAGTCAATAAATATCTAACAATGCTAATTTTAGCTTGCTGAAACAGTGGATTCCCTTCAATCTCAGCTAGCCAGTTAGCTAACATTTCACTGGATTATAATCAATTCGGCAACATCGACATTATGATGAAAGGCATTGTTACTAAATGAGCCTTCATCAGAGATGGCATTGTGTTTTCCAGCATTGAACTGGAAAAATTACCAGTGAGGTTGAGAACGCATTAAGCAGAAGGCTCAGTTGGGTATTAGCTCCGAAACAAACACTGAAAACGGTGTCGTGATGAAACGTGCAACCCACGAATGTGATGCCAGACAGGGTGAGACAGACGTGTGGCGATGGCTTGCCTTGGCTGGGGTATGAGTAGTGCACGTGGCTGGGCTGTGTTGAGGAATACGCAGAGCTGAAGCTGAAAAACCCAGTCTGGCCAACAGAGGGCGCTGCATCAGGCAGCCCCGTCTCTGTCTTAACACCAGGCCACATAGCACCTGAGCGGGGATGAAGAGACAAAGAGGAAAGAGAGGGAGGTAGGGAGCAGGAGGAGGTGAACAGGAGAGGAAGGTGCAGAGGAGGTGGTGAAGAAAGGAGTTATAAAGGAAGACCTTTCAGTCGAAGGAGTGAAATGATGTGGCGTTATGACTTAACAGAAGAGCAAAAGCATAACAAACCAATGGGGAGCCTGGCGTTAGGTTACTGTGTGGGTGGAGTTAGGTTACTGTGTGGGTGGCGTTAGGGGAGACAAGATCAGGGGAGGCGTGTGCAGGACTGACCGAATGGTGGCAGGCCGTATGTCTGTCCCGCCTGGGGGAAGGGAGTGTACACAGTGGCCTGGGTCAGGGGAGGGAAGGCCACTGTGCTGGCGTAAGACGTCACTGCTGGGCTGTGGGGCAGACAGGCACTTGAAAACCTACTGCAGGAACATTATCTGCCACAAAAAGCACCCAACAGAGATCTGGGATGCTTATAAAGCATTGTGACGGGGGGGGGGTTCTGACCTGTTTCCATGGTAGATGTGGGTGTTGTACTCGGAGGCAGTTGTCGCGGGATGCTCTTTGCAGATCTCCGCTGAAAAAACAAAAAAACAATGCCAGCCAGGTCTAAGCAAACGTGGCCGTGTGTACTGTGCTAGATAGAATCCCAGAGCCGGAACGGTGAAAAACCTGCCCTTCTGTCCTTGAGCAAGACTGCTCCTGTAAATCGCTCTGGATTAGAACACCCGCTAAACTACTAAAATGAAAGTAGGAGGTTTTGTGCTATACACCAGTGTGTGACTTTTTTGTGTGGGTGTGTTGTCTCATACCTGTGTGTGTATAGGAGTTCATGGACTCGTCACAATTCTGAGATCCCACTCCTCCCCTCACTGAACCAGACTGCTCCCTGCTCCCTGAAATCAACACACAACAGTCAACAACGCCTGTAGAAAGTAGGTCGTGTTTTGAACGGACGCCACGTCGCTACTATTAAGCGCATGCATTTATATGTTAAGTATTTGGACATGCTGTTTAGTGACCACAGGATTTTTAATCGTCCAGTGTCACGTAAAAGCATCATAATACAGAAGCCACAGAAGTCCGGTCACGTCAACCTACTCCACATTGCAAACCGGGCGGCTCGAAAATGGAGTGCTGGGTGGCGCTGCAGTGCCATGGCATATTAAGCTGTATAGCACTGGTATGACGAGGATTTACAGTCTGGTGTTCTAATTGCATTGGTAGCCCGTTTAGAACAGCAATAAGACGCAGAGTTTGACCTTTCACCTCGGCCCGTTGAACGATACATTCAATAGCACTGATTTACTAAATCCATCTCACCGTTACTGACTCACGTGGCTCAATAAAACGCAGCCTGGGCCTCCATGCTGGACCACCTAGTTCTGGTGCCAATCAGGATGTGTTTCTCCAACGTTCTCACCGGTAGACTGAGCCGCCACACTCTCTCAAAGGGACCTTCTGTCGTCACCAGTGACAGTACACGAGAACTGGGCTGTGCAACCCCTGCCCAACGCCCCAATGGCAAACCCAGGTGCCGTTCTCTAGCGTGAGCCAGCCAATCAAACCGTGAAACACTCTGCGTCCCCGCAATAGTGCAGCCAATGTGTGCTTCTTCCAAAGCAACATCGAAACCATCAACAACTAGGTAACCACACTCTGGGCAATAGGGCCGATCACCTGATCACACCTGCCCATCTCAATCAGTTAGCCCAAAATATCGCATTTGTTGATAATCATTTCCCCCTCTATTCCGTCCAGAGTCTAAGAGAAACAGCCCCACAGCTTGATGCGGCCAATACCATATATGGCAAGGTGGTGTGCCTTAGAACAGCCACTAGTGGTTTACTGGTCATATTCTGCACCACATGGCGTACTGGTGCTTAAATACACAACATGCCTGTGCTTCATTCCCACACACCCTGGCAGTAGATGGACATCTCATATTACCCACTCACCTCCATCAAGCTGGACATTAGACAGGTCAGAGTAGGAGTTGTCTTGATCTCCAGCACTCAAGAGAGTTGCGGGGCTCAAACCACCACCGATTCCCCTAAAAACACACATCAACGTTAACTGACCAAATACCCAAGCCTGTTTAACCACAGACAACAACACTACTATCAAGGTATTCTGTAATCAACTAAACAACACATCACTGAAGGAGCCACGTGATGAAACAATCACAAACAAATCCATGACACACTTCATTTGGATAGTAGATTATCAACGAACTATTAGCTGATAATCAATGGCTTACTGAGATTAGTTAAGAATTAAGGCTTTCAAAAGAACCTGATCCTCTCTTATTAGCCATCTTGAAAACCATTTTGGGTTTAGATTTAGTTTTGGTATAGAGGCTTTCAGAAGTTGGTTTTAAGTCCTAATATTTAATAACTGAACTCCTCCCAACTCACATGCGTTATGTAAACATGGCCATTTTATATTATCTAGTTTACCATTCCAGAATTTTGCTAGAATCTTTTAATCACAACATAGATTTTTTTCAATTGGATCTTTTATATTTCCTATTTGGGTCCTGTTTTAGTAACAGGGAGATTAAACCTTGTTGCTGGGTTTTGGATAATGTTCCTTTATCATAAGAGCAATTAAAACAAGCTAATAAAGGCTCCTTGAGTACATCAAAAAGGTAAGATACACCTCTGATTGTAATCCAACAAGCCCTGGTGACTTACAGGTCAGAAATGACTTCATAGATTCTAGAAGTTCTCCTAGTTACTTTCATTGAACGTTCTGTGCATTAGTTAATTTTACATATCTTTTTTTTTTATAGATTTTTCATTCAGTGGATAAAATGGAGATTGTCCAGAGAACTTCTTCACAAAATACTTTGTTTCCTTCTTTAAAATGTTCAATAGTATATAGTGTACAAAGTAATATCAATTAATATAGTTGATATAGTGTACAAAGTAATATAGTGTACAAAGTAATATCAATACTTGTTTTATCTCCCAAATGACAAACATCTTATAGCACTATTCAGCGCAGTTGACGTTACAACACTGGAAATAACGGAGCTATTTTTCCGCCATTTTACCCTTTCACATTTGTTTACTTCTTGCAGGAGATTTCCCGGGCTGGAGATTTTCCGTAGATGGATTTCCAATAACCCCTTGTTCCAGTTGAAAATTATTTTTTGAAACTACATTATATAACTCCTAACTCCCCTACACAGGTGATGTGGTTTGTTGGAGATCCGTTTTCTTCAGGCTTATTCGCAAAATATTTGCTAATCAACATTAGAAGAAGAGGGCCACTAAAGAAAGAATGGAATGTTTCTCGAGATGACGTAATTAGCCACGTAAGAACAACACTTAATGTAAGAAAACGAAAAAACGGACCTTGGCTCTTTGTCCAGTCCAACGCTGAGCTCGTGTCTGGCTTTCTTGGTCTGTGAATCACAACGAGACAAACACCCACACACACACACCCCCACAAACACACATAAACAAACACGCAAAAACACACACATTGACTTTCCGGTCAGTTTCAAAACACCACATAATGTGCAAACAGTCAGCCAGCAGTGTTTCAAAGCATGCGCAGGTGAAGTCGGGAGGCGGCAGGTGAAGGTGGGAGGCGGCAGGTGAAGTTGGGAGGCGGCAGGTGAAGGTGGGAGGCGGGGTCTGAGGTCCAAACTCACGGGCAGTTCGGGCAGGTCCTGCGAACGGTCCACGTCTGCCGAGCCCCGTCCTGACATGTCTGCGGTGCTCTTTCACTCTCTCGTTCCGGGGACGCCGTCTGGACCCTGTTTCAGACAGGCAGGCAGATGTGTGTTTGCACAGGGTGAGTGCACACGACCACTGCTTTATGTAGTCTCCCGATGCCGCCCCCCCTGCCTCCCCCATCACGGGAGTCAATCAATAGCGAGGTGCGATGTCCTCCCCCCAGTGGGGGTGAGCGGCGTGAGGCTGACCTAATCTCTTGCACGGGAGTGGCAGGTGAGGCACCTGCACCAGTCAGTGTTTACAGTTGGATTAATGGGGAGCGTGCTTCTTTACATGTGACCTAGCCTACATTTGGAGAAATGTTTTTCTCTGCGGATAATTCGAGAGGCATTAGGTGTTCTGGAGCAAGCTGTCGTATCAATAGATGGTCTGCCGGATAACATCTAACCTCATTTTCAGCCACCTTCCGCCCCCGCTAGCATTCTGCCTGTGAGCTCAGGGCCTAGTGAATAGACAGCCTATGACCAGCATATGGTGGCCTATGACTGGCATTTGAGGAAAGAAAATAGGCCACCTTGGAAAATTCAAAACACTCCAATTTATCAAGCAATTGTTAAAGAAACCAAACACATGATCAGCCAATTCAAACTAATTATGCAGAAGTATTTCCAGTAAATGGACTACAAACATCTCTATAATACTTTTTTTAAATCATCTTCTTCATCCACAAAATCTGTTGTTTCTCTAAAATCAGTTTATAGAATTCATTAAAGTACTTGAGTTGTGATAGCGAGCGCAAATATAATGTCCCCTAAAATGGAATCGCCTAGCAGTGTACTACTATTAGTCTACAACAAAAAAACGAAACATGAATCAATCACGACATTTTCATTAACATCGGGATGGTCTCAAGATTAAATCTGGCATTATTCTCTATTGAATACAGGCACATTTTCTGTTCTACGGTCCGGCTCGTGAGACTACTGTAAACTGAAGACCATCTCATTTGTCCCGACAACCATGCGCTTGACCTACTCTCCGCACATGTCAACATCAGTAACCTGTACCGGAGCTGTACTAACTGATGGGCTGATTTAACCCTGCGGTCTTCAACCATATGGTTTACCAGCTCCTAAAACCTAAACTATTTATTTCTAGCAAACTGAATAACAGCGCATACACACACACACTTAAGCTTTATGCAAATCAATGAGGCAATATAACCAGTAAAGAGGAGATAAAAGTCTGCACCACAGATTGAGGTAAGTAGCCCTTTTAAATACGCTACAGCATAGATCTACTTCCTTAAAATATGACAGTTCATATTTGATGCCCGAATAATGACTGATCCACTTTCAGGAGGCGTAGGTTACGGGTATCGAAAGTTAAGTCGAGCTGTGACCAATTTCCACAGACAGCAGCGCAGGCGCAAATTCTATTACATTTTAATAAACATAATAATAAGCACATTTTGTCCAGAATAACAGGCTCTACGCCGATGTTATTCATTCAAACAAAAAGTCTCACCGAACGTGAAACTAATCAAAGTTAGTTAGCATGACTAAAACTGCAACGTTCTAGATAGATGTCTGCAAAGGCTAATCTTTTAGTATTTGTGACAAATCCCATTCAAGGACCGATATTAGCATTTTTTTTCGTGCATCATGTCCAAACGTGTCTTGAAACGAATTTATATCACTTGTAAAAGGGCTTTTAGTAAGCATGCCAAACTGAAAAAGGAATATAATCACCAGATAGATGCCTACATGCACCAACATTGAATTGCACAGTTGATGTTAGCACTAGTTTACAGGTTAGCTGAATTTTAGGTTTTAAAGTATATATAGTTGCCTTTAGCTTTACTCCTATAGTAGACATTTACAGACAAACAAAATACAGGGTATTACAAATGATGGCACGCCTACTCGAACATGCTAAATATGCGGATTCAAGGACGGTTTCTGAAGGTGAAGTCCAGTTACAATAATAGCGTTAGCCAGCAAACAAGACAAAAAAAAACTCGCTAAGCTACCCACTACAGTACTAGCTAGCTAGTTGACTTCATTTGTTTAGCTAACCAACTGCCGACCAAGAGGCATTTCAAAGCTATTGCTAAACAAGGTTTTCGATAATTCAAATATACATTATCAAGAGGATTACTGTTGATATAGTAAGCAAGAAAGTTTCAGCTAGCTAACGGTTTCACATAACGAACAGCATTGTTTTTAGCTAACTAGCGTACGCTAGTTCTCGATGCTATGCTGCTACCTGGCCTGGCTAGCTAACGGATTATTTCGGTGTAAGTGTGTTAAAACTTCCTTTTTTAAGTTTCGAAATTCACCAAAATGGATATAGGTCATATAGGTCTATAATTATAGTTGGACAGTCTGTACCTTACCATTGGGGTAACGTGTAAATTTTATTCGAATGCCTTTGTACTGAATCCACGCCGCTTAGCTTTGTCTGTTGTTAGGGACCACTATTTGGCAGGAAGTATTGGCTTGGCCGTGCGTGTGTGTGTGTGTGTGTGTGTGTGTGTGCGTCCGTGCGTGCTCCTTGACCATAAGGTCTAGCCCGTATAAAGCTGTTCTATTATCTATGGTATAGCCTTTATTGCATATTTAAAATGTATAGCGCCGTGGGACATTTTGTTTACATGTTTCTAGCAATGTTATTGACTAGTTGCTGCAATGTAACTTTTTAGTTAAGAGATGTAACTTATACTGATAATGCTCGAGAAAAGATCTATGAAAGGAGATGTCTCCTTTTCAGTTTTTTATTTATGAGCAAATTTTATTTGGTTGTCTTGTGTTCAATGCTAAATATTTTAATACATTTATATGGAATATAATTGATTAATGTAGCCAATTTTTCCAGCACGAATAATACAAGTAGACTATGTTCTAGGTTAATTTAATTGAAATCTATTAATCTAATATAGTATTTTCACGTCTTGTGGAAAACGTACTACTTACTACACAGAACAGAAATATAAATGCACCCTTTATTAATATTTCATAGCTATAAAATAGTAATAATAATAATAAAAAAAAGAGTAATAATATTCATAAGTCATGATAAACAATGTTTAACAAAATCTCAGAGAAATATGCTTTTTGTGCATTTTTGGTATCTTTTATTTAATCTCATGAAACATGGGACCAAAAAGTAACATTATAAGTTTCTATATTTGTTCAGACCTTTTCTAAAATATGTTTTCTCATATCTCCTTAGTTAACCCCAACCCCCCCATAATCAGTTCTTAATACATTCCATTAGAATTTGGTTAATACATTTTATTGACATTTGATGGATTACAATTTAATATTTAATTTGTCCATACTAGGAATTTGTCCTCTGGTCTTTAAATATACAATATATAACGTGTCATAGCATGTAAATAAATACAAAAGCAAATACGTAAAGCTTCCAAATATGGAAGAAAATCTTTATTACGTTGTGTTTGTTTGTCATTTTCTACAATAAGAAAGAGGTACCATGGAATGGTTTGTGGACACTCATTGTGGAGTCAACATGTCTGTTTAGGGCAACATTTTCAGACTCGGCAGGATCAAGAAAGGTCACGTGACCAATCACATGAAGTGTTAGTCCTTTATCAACTTACAAAATATGACATTTATTTTTCTGAAATGTATATCTTAGGGGATTTTCCTCTAAGAATTTTTTTTTCTGAGCCATTACAATGTTATCATACTTATTGTTTAAGGCCAAATAAAATCTAATCAGTGAAAAATGTTTATATATATATTTTTTTTTTTTACTATTGGCACCTGGTGAACACTTTCGTCCTCCCTGAATCTCAATAAGTTTATAGGATAATTTCTCATAGCATAAAGACTAATTAAAAACAAAACATGAAATAAGACGATATCATGCCAAGCCTTCAGTGTTATTGCACTATTCTGTACCATTATTAAATGAATGGCCATAGCACTGTCAAAGGGAACTTTCAGTCTAAGCTGTGGTCATTGCAACTGCACAACCTTTGTCATCGTCAAGATCATGAGGACAATAGGGAGGAAACACATGGACACATGTGGATCAGGCCGTTCTAACATGGCCGTTCTAACATGGCCGTTCTAACATGGCTGTTCTAAAATGGCTGTTCTAACATGGCCGGGACACACAGGCACAACTGTACAAAATCAAAGAAATGTACAGTTCCTTCCTAACAATTTAGGAGGGTTTCTGTACACAATACAAATGGACATAACAATGCAATGTATCCTGTAGAGCGTTTTGCCAGCAAAACAGCAATCTATTTTACTAGCAATAGTAAAAAAAAATTGATATATGTGCTATTACTGTAGATGACCCATTATTGCTGGTCAAACTGAATACCCCCTTTTCTGTATTCATGATAAAAAATATATGAATATGTCTACTAACAATTGCTGACAGTGTCATGAGCGAAGGGCAGGTCAATGTGTTAAAGTGCAGGTATTAGAAGAAAGACAAAAGTAAAAAAATAAGACATACTTTTTTTCCACATAGGAGCATACATTTCTTTTTAGACATATAGTTTAAAACGTTGATCGCTTGCTAATATATTGTTGTAAGAATTTGTCAAAGATGCAAGAGAACAATGTATTTTGACGGAAGAACTGTACTCTTGTAAAATTATTTTGTAAAATTTGTAAAAAAGCTTAAACTGACATACAGTATAGCAGTAAACCAATGAACTGTTTGGTCAGGTGAAGACTACCTTAATAAACCATGACGTGACAATGCAGATTAATTGCAACATAAAATATTCTATGTATGTTTTTAGAAATTGCCATTCTTTTGTGCCAACATTGTGCGTACGTCGGAATAATTGGCTACCAGAATGTGGTGCAAACGGTACCAGTCACATATTCGGGCCATTCTAGACGAGTCTGACATTTTCCTACGTATTTGAGACATGATATTTCAGCGTGAACAGCTGACCAAGAGACCGATCAGAGGATTAAATAAGCTATGCAATCCGGTACAGTCGAGGATTAACATGAAACAGGAACAGACGTGTAAATCTTAATCGTACGCAGAAAGATCAGGAAGCCGTGGCCCTGTGTGGCCAGCGCCTCAGTCCAAACAGACAGGGCAGCCACTCTGTGCGCGATGCAGCAGCGTTTGGCGCCTCTCCGGGCCGGTCTGGCACAGTTCACCAGTGTCCCGGCCGTTAGGCACTTCACTGTTATCCCAGAAGCCGTTGTTGTCCACCACGGTTCCAGAGAAAAGTCCTTTCCTTGGTACAAAATGTCAGTTTCACCGCCAACGGCACACTTTGCATCGGTTTCGGGGTGGGTGGGGTTGTCGAGGGGGGTGGAAGATTGGAGACCCGCATGCAATCTACAGCCCACATGCAAGAACCCCACATGACCCCGAGAGACAGACCCTCTAAGGCAGGTCTGGAGCCCTACGGGCCATGCGAACGTCCTAGGGGGTCTCATTGACGGCGCGCGGTCCCTGTCTGTCCGGAGCGATGTGTCTCTGCGTCTTCGTCTGTTCCTGTTCTCCCTCTCGTCCGTGGCCGGTTGAGGATCGAGGTGGACGGAGGGCCCCTTCACAGGAAGCCGTCAGCTGGTCCATAAGAGAAGCCTGGGAAAGCTCCAGCGGCCTCTCTGATGCTACTGGTCACCATCAAGCCGTCTGTGTTGCACAGGGACGAGGTCACAGGGAGGTGCGTGAACTCTGGGTCAAAGTGTCTGAGGTCTGTGGGCCCAGTCTGTGGAAACCAACCAGAATAATATGTTAGAAACTTTCTACAAACACACACACACACACACACTATAGTCTTGTAGTTGTTTGTGGACATTTTTAAGTAAATACAACAACAACAAGATATATACTTGTTCTAAATAAGAAAAAAAAATCTAAATAAGAAAAGTTATTTTTTAAATGTTTCTGTTGATAAATATGGATTAACTCACCACTGATGGAACGTACGGGGGCGTGACCTTCCTGGCCATTAGGTCATCCCAGTTGATGGGAGAAAAGAAGGCGTGGCACTTCAGCTCCATCTAGAGGCAGATCAAAACACTACATCAATAAACCTGTACAAATCACCACCAAAAGGGGAGAAGCATTTTGTCTGTGGTGTTTTTAATGGTGTATTTGCACATTTAAAAAATTGGTGCATGTACTTCTATGCGTGTGTGTTTAAGTGGGCGTGGGTACTCACAAAATCGTCTTTCACTCCCAGCCTCTTGGTGCAATCCTTTTGCAGGAGCCCCTCCAACAGTTCCCTGCCGGCGTTGGAAACGTTGGGCTTCAGTATCAGAGGCTTGTTCAGAATGTTGTTGTACATCTCAGCTGTGTTGCGACTGTAAAAGGGGGGCTGTGGGGAAAGAGGAGCAACAGAGAGGGACTATGACTTTCAGCGTACTAGTAGTTAATACTCGCATTATTTATGCCAAACAGGCACTGAGACATGACTACCCTCTTCCCTTCATAGTGCCATATTGTTTTTACCGAGGTCCATTAAGCTCTGGTCAGAACAAGTCAACAGTGGGGAGGTGCACATGGCAAGTGTCTACATTTACGGGGAGAACCGAAGGGGCAGTGGGTGCAGAGACCCGGCACCAGGTTGGCCCGGCTCGGGCGGACCCAGTCAGCGATGACTCACCAGGCCATACAGCATCTCGTAGAGAACCGACCCCAGGCACCACCAGTCCACCGTGCGGTCGTATGCCTGCTTCTGCAGCACCTCGGGGGCCAGGTACTCCGGGGTTCCACAGAAGGTCGTGGTGGTACCCGTGGGCGTCAGGCCCTCTTTGCACAGCCCAAAGTCAGTCAGGACGATGTGGCCCGCTGAGTCCAGAAGGATATTTTCAGGCTTCAGATCTCTGTGGAGGAGAAGGGCAAAGGGGGATGGTTAGGAAAAAAAAATCTACCCAAATCTGAGCAACATCTCCACACTAATTTCCTTTTCAAGGTTAACCCAAAGCATTCTACTTTTATTCACTAGTCATCACTGTGAAGTTGTGTGTGCCGTTACACATGGCCACCACCAGGGTGCACTGTGGTAGCTTAGTTCTCACCTATAAACGATATGAAGAGAGTGGAGGTATCCCAGGGCGCTGGCAATCTCCGCTGCGTAGAACCTGGCCCTGGGTTCTAGAAACACTCTCTCTCTCTGGAGGTGGTAGAAAAGTTCCCCTCCATTGACATAGTCAAGCACAAAGTAAAGCTTGTCGGTGGTCTGGAAGGAATAATGCAGCCCCACGAGGAATGGATGTTTGATGTTCTTCATCAGCACACTTCGCTCCGCCATGATATGTTTTTGCTGGACGATGGAAGCAAGAGAGAGACCAACATGAGCACACTGCTCGCAATAACAGTGGTCCAGTTTCAACAACGGCGCAACCAAAGGCCTGTTTCTGGGTCACTGTTAGTGTTTGCCTGGACAACTGGTGTGCTTGAGACTCACCTCTTTCTTCTTCAGTATGATCTTCTTCTGTAAAACCTTGACAGCGTAGTATTTGTTGGTCTCCCGGTGCCGAGCCAGCAGAACCTTTCCAAAACTTCCTTTGCCAATGATTTTCAGGTAGTCAAAATGACACGGTTTGACTGCCAGTTCCTCAGCTAGTGAACTTCTTGGAGAGGTCCGGAACATCTGATCACAAACGGCAGAGGAGAGAAGGTAAGAATGGCTGTCTTCACACAAATCTGATTCATGAATTGTGCACTGTGATCAGGCTAAAGTCAAAATATAGGGTGACTTCTGGCTGAGTCTGGCAAAGTCAAATGTTATTCTCACCGGATTTAGGAGTTCATCATCATCCAGCTCTTCATTCTGGTTCTCATCGATCTGGAGGAAGTCAACTTCAGAGCTGAGGAATGACCAAAGACAACGTTACACTTTGAATGGAATTACAACATTAGAATGGAATACTCTGTCACAGAATTCTGTGAGATTATTTTAGCTGATACACTTACTGACACTTTATGATTTTAGACAGGAATGTCCGCAGTGAACTGAACATGACAACGTGTTTTCTTGTGACTGCTGATAGCTTATTTCAGGGGAACAACTGGGGTTTTAGACGGCTAGAGAAGGCTCTGTCTGAAGTTTAACGGACCCAAAAAAGGCACTTTTCTCTAAATTCTGAGAGTTTGACACATTTGCATGTGACCTGCCCGACAATCTGGACCTAAGGCTAATTCTAAGCAGACGGGAGAACAGCCCAATCTCTGCTCTACCCGCCCAGCGCCTGGAGAGGTCAGAGCTTGGGAAATTTCCACTGAGCCAAACACCTACCTGGACAGGCTGTCCAGGACAAATGCATTGGGTGGTGCGGGCTTAACAGAATTACTGTCTGGGAAACTCAAAGGATTTGCAGAAGCGGTGCTTAAGCAGCGGATGGGCCATGGCGGGAACGCGCGTGACATTAAACAACTATTCTTGCCCCGGGGATTAAGCGTGGGACAAATACCGCCAGGAAGCCAGAGCGTTGCGTTACCTGAGGCTGATTGGATTGGATATTTACAGTATAGGGCTTCAGTGACCTGGGTCCACCTACCGGTTGGCAATTCTAAATAAACACGTAGATCTAACGTTGTCCAGGCCGACGGACTGACACTCTGGTGCCTTCAGTGCGCGCACTTGTCTTATAGAGACAATACTCAGAATATTTTGTAAATATCTATACTTTCACAAAACATAATTTGTCACGATCTTATTGTCTTTTCGATAGAATTTCATAGGCAAATGTCATATACGAACATTTAATTTTGTCACATACGTGCTCCATGTAATACTTACTGTTGACAAATATTTGGATTTGACACCAGCCTGGATATAAAGTCGTTAAGTCCAATTTTCCTCTCCTTGATGAAAGCTGCAATACAAAAAGAGGCATTTACGTCAACTTGGAGTCCAGAGAATACAACGTCATGATTGAACACCGCATTTCAACAGACCTAGGTAGGCTATACCATTGCATAACCAGGACAATGACTAAACTATTAACTGCCTGGTATAGCCTTCACATGTCATCAAACGTTAACACAAAAATAATCTTTCTTATTTCCAGAGCTTCAAAAACAATATTGGAATGGGTCCCGCAATACGCATTATGTGCCTAATTAAGTCGCTACGCACACGATTCTGCCGCATCGCATAAAAAACACACGACTGTTTCACAAATACTTGAATATACCACCTATAGGTTCAGTCATCAATAGAAATCTGACCGCATTCCGATGTTTAATTCAGTGCAGGATCCAGTATCTGCCATTGCCAGTCACGGAAGTTCCAGAATAAATATGCGTTTGAATGAGCCCAAGACAAATCGATGCGTAGGGCTAATATTCCCACCACAACGTAAACGCCGCATGTAAACCGCATGTAAAAGCATATCCAAGTAAAATAAACAAAATAATTATAACCTACCAGTGAGAACAGATACAATTCCCCTCATCTTGCAATAGGATAAGTCACACGGAGCCTCCGTAACAGCCATGCTAAAATTTTATAGACCAACAAAAAATAAAAACTAACTTTAAAAAAATGAAAAGGTAAAAATACAAAGCACCGTTGTGAAAAAGAAAAAGCTCTAGTCCCGATGGCTCCACTAAACGCTCACTGACAGCCGAGTCGCGTCTGCTTAACCACCAGTTCTGAGTGCCTTTCCAGCGCGCGGGGCGGTGTGCTGTTATATACGGAGCACGTGGTATGAGGAGAGAGGCAAACTGACATCAGTTGGTTACCAAGCAACTGTTAGGGGCTGTGATGTCACGGGATTCCGCAGCTCCTTGTCTTGCCTGCAGGAGGCGGGGGATCACAAGGAGCACCAGACCCCCCCCCCCCCCACCCCCCCCCTCACACACACGAAAACTATGAAAACTGATGTATGCATAAACCAGTGCAACATTGAACCTGACTTGAGTTCACATGACTTATAAATTACTGATCTCAATACAGGCTGGATCTCAACAAGCAGGAGTCATTTACATGATGGAACGTGCATTTCATAATGAAAACAGTACATTTTCTTCAACCAGTTCTCTGTTTGGATCTTCAGTAAATAATATCCAATTATGCTAATCAAAGAATGTAACCCAGTCCATTATGGCAAATGGAAATGCAGATGGAAAAAATGCCAAAGGAAAACAGAATTCTGTTTACATTCAGACCACATATTTCTGTGTACATATTTTCTTACAATGCATTTGCCAGATCTTAAAACAGATAAAATCGCAATATAGCACAAGCGTGTCTGCTATTTGGCCAATACACTCAGCACTTAGCCACGGTATATGAACCACACACCACAAACCCCAGAGATGCCTTATTATTTAAACAGGCAACCTTGATGTTCAGAACGACACCATCCCCCTTTAAGCCCAGTGATCTGTCCTGGCAGCGCCAAATGTGGTCCACTGTCCCTGGATGTTATGTAAGTATGTCATAAAATCCAACAACTCTCTCTGCCCTTGCCTGCTTGCTAATGCCAATGGGCAGTTGGCTGTATGACAAGCCAGGAAACCATACAGAATGGGTAGATATAGGGAGAGCAGGGAGGTGTTCCACCATCCATTCTCAACGCTGTCCTTCACGTCAGGGAACGCATTACGTTGACAACCATTCGGCGGGGTAATTCATATGCCATGGTACCAAACAACAACACTATAGTACCCCAATGTAAAAAGTGAACTAAACAAAACGAGAACTGTCAGGGGAACTTCCTGGGTGAGTCCCAAATGGTGCCCTATTCCTCTAGGGCATTACTTTGGCCCAGACGCCTATTTTATGGCACAGCCCCAATGTCTTGTTTGCTTAAAGGCGTGTGATATTCAGTCACGGCACATGATCCTGTCTCTCCTGACAGTGACAGGTAGTTCCCATTACGTAAAAGGAAGCATGTTGCCATGCCAACCAAGCAGAGCAGCTGAACATCCAGTCATGTCAGGCTATCCCTGTTGTACATCCAGTCATGTCAGGTTATCCCTTTTGTACATCCAGTCATGTCAGGTTATCCCTGTTGTACATCCAGTCATGTCAGGTTATCCCTGTTGTACATCCAGTCATGTCAGGTTATCCCTGTTGTACATCCAGTCATGTCAGGTTATCCCTGTTGTACATCCAGTCATGTCAGGTTATCCCTTTTGTACATCCAGTCATGTCAGGTTATCCCTGTTGTACATCCAGTCATGTCAGGTTATCCCTGTTGTACATCCAGTCATGTCAGGTTATCCCTGTTGTACATCCAGTCATGTCAGGTTATCCCTTTTGTACATCCAGTCATGTCAGGCTATCCCTGTTGTACATCCAGTCATGTCAGGTTATCCCTGTTGTACATCCAGTCATGTCAGGTTATCCCTGTTGTACATCCAGTCATGTCAGGCTATCCCTGTTGTACATCCAGTCATGTCAGGTTATCCCTGTTGTACATCCAGTCATGTCAGGCTATCCCTGTTGTACATCCAGTCATGTCAGGTTATCCCTGTTGTACATCCAGTCATGTCAGGCTATCCCTGTTGTACATCCAGTCATGTCAGGTTATCCCTGTTGTACATCCAGTCATGTCAGGCTGTCCCCATGTCATTATACATTCCCAGAAAGGGAAAGGTCAGAATGAAATGGCATAACATTGACACCTGGGATGATATATGCCTAGAGAAGGGTGATGTATGCCTAGAGAAGGGTGATGTATGCCTAGAGAAGGGTAAGGAATGTCTAGAGAAGGGTAAGGAATGTCTAGAGAAGGGTAATGTATGCCTAGAGAAGGGTAATGTATGCCTAGGGAAGGGTAATGTATGCCTAGGGAAGGGTAATGTATGCCTAGGGAAGGGTAATGTATGCCTAGGGAAGGGTAATGTATGTCATAGAGAAGGGTAATGTATGCCTAGAGATTTAATGCACTACTGGTCTGAAGAAGTGCACTGCCTTATACAGTAGATAGCCTGTCATTTGGGAGGGTGAGGCTAGCTCCTGACCTTTTTCACCCCCCCCCCCCCCCCCCCACACACACACAAAGCCTACTCTCTACCATGCTAGGGTAGCATTTCACAACTTCAGAGGAAACATTTGTCACCAGCACAGAGTGTAAACAGCCAGGGAAACTCAACATGAGTTCCCCGACACTGTTGAATCAATTTCAAATAAATATTCAGCGTTGCTTCAACACACCAGCTGGTCCTGGCCACGCGGAAGTGGTTTGGTGTTTTTGTACTGTAGCTACGCAGGAGTGACCCGTGTTTCCCCAGTCAAGTGACGCTCACCCCTTGCAACACCCGTGTGAGCGTGGGCAACTCTGTGCTGTGACAAAAAGGAAAGTATGTATTGCAATGGAACGGGGAACTCCTTTCCTCTCTCAGCCTAAACACGATCTGGCTCCGCCCTCCTCTGAATATACTCAGAGCCGTCATCGTGTTTTCGCAGTCTGTGGTTGGAAATGGTTATGAACCACCATAACGGAAATTTGTGTGAAATCTGAGGTTCTGTTTTAACCTATTACACAGCTGTCAGGCATTCAGCCAAGCCGTGGCGTGGACAGCTTTGGCTGTTTAATGCGGTGACAGGTGACCTTTCACTCTCCCTAATCAAACGACACTTCAGTGCCAGCGTTGTCACATAACGGCTTTAAAGGGTATGTTT
Source organism: Esox lucius (assembly GCF_011004845.1). Taxonomy (NCBI): domain Eukaryota; kingdom Metazoa; phylum Chordata; class Actinopteri; order Esociformes; family Esocidae; genus Esox; species Esox lucius. The sequence continues at coordinate 2,928,808 of NC_047578.1, read as the reverse complement.
AGCGTGCTCTCAATCCTCCCCCTCACGCTGTATGACTGTCCGATTGTCTAGAATCCAGGTTCTGGTCGGGCTGCCATAAACGTTGTTTTATAACACAGCAATTACTCACGTTAAGTCATGAGTCACCTAGCCAGGCCCAGCTGCCTCTCAGAACCACCTGCTGTCGCCCAGGCCTCCCCCACACAACCCTCACCCAGGGAGGGTTGGAGCAGAGTTGGCGGTGGAGGGGAACCGGCCCTTGAGCATCTCCATTCTGACTGGTTGAATGAGGTAGGTAGTGGCATGGCGCACGTCACAAATGCCCCCCCCCCCCCGTTCCTTACCGACTCCGCTCCGCACCAGGGTGGTGACCATGGTGATGTAGTGCGCAGTGTAGGAAATAGGCTGCCATTTGTGACGGAGGTCGGGGCTTTGGCTTCCCAGTCACGCTGCCAGCAGATCCATTCATCCCCACACGCTGTTGAGTAATGAATAACCTCTGGTGTAATTCCACAGGCGGACCAGTTACAGCATCTCTCTCCACGTCCGTGATCCCTGCCCTTCAAAGGCTTCTTCCTTGCTCTTCTTCTCTCTCTGTTCTTCATTGCCCGCACTCATCCTAAATGGCAGATATTCTCTATTGCTCAGGGAACAGGGCTTCAGGAGGGATGCCAACAGAGTGCTGGAGGTGCTGGAGGTGCTGGAGGTGGTGGAGGTGCTGGAGGTGCTGGAGGTGCTGGAGGGTTAATCTGTAGTCAAGTGGTATGCAAAACTCTGCTTCCTTCTGCAGTCCTCATCATACAGGTGATATTCAAATTACATCCAGCTGGGATGAGAGGATGTGCCTCGCAGCGCAATTGCTAAGAAGGAAGCTAAAGATAAATGACAGCTTATCTGACAAGAGGTGAAAGGTCATGGAACAGATATATTTACAATAACTTACTCTCAATATCACTGGTACAAGTGGAACTACTATAACCTTTAGTTAATTTGCAGAAAGAAGAATTTAGCTCAGTTTAAATTAATTCCACCCAGACATAGAAAATATGAAATCCATTGACTCAGACAGGACGCCAGACAAAACTACAACACTACAATATAATGTAATTATGCACAGTTGAATGCAATCTCTCCCCAAGACGCACAAAGCCACATGTAACATTCATATAGTCTCAAAAGTATCAATTCTAGGTGAAGACTTGAAACGACAACCTTCACCAGCACAGAACCCCCTCCAAGGTTGTGTGAAGTAAAGGGGAACGTACCCAGGCCCTTGGCTAAACCAAACCTGGGCGGGTCGTCAACCACAGGACTGATTGTCACGCCAGACTAACTGTCCTAGCATCACAGTTCTCAACGATGAGGGATTACGCTTCGCCGTCATTCGAAACAACCAGGTAAGTCGTGTTTTCCAGCAGCACCGAGTGAATCCCCCACTGGCCAGCCGATCCCTAGCCGAATCGCTGGTACAAGAGGACGTGGTTTGAAACTGGTACTTGAGGTGTCTGCACAACCACACCTCATGACAGTTTTGTTTGGAATTTGGAACTCAAACATGAAACTTTTGGGCATAAGACCACTCATCCTGTCTGACCAGTGTTTTAACTTTTGTATCTATTGCAAACAAAGATTCGTTGGGACATAACAGAATGCCAAGAGGTTATATCATGGTGCCCTAGACCCTTTACATGAATTATAAAACACCTGCGTCCTCTGAATTCTGACCACTATTGCCTGTCACCTCTCTTTGTTAAAGAACCAAAGAGAGCAAGAGAGCAACAGAAGAAAAATGTGACTAAACAGATAAAGCTGATTATCTCAGCTATGATCATCGGAAAGATGATATATACTGTAGATAAATAGATATAGCATGAGAGATGGGTAGAAGGCTAGAATGAGAAACTCTGAGAGATCAAAGCTGACAGACAGAAAACCACAGAAGGAAGTGATGAATGTTCAAAGAAATATGCAAAACATGAATAACACATGAACGTCACGTGGAAAAGGTACGAACAGAGAATCTGAAAGAGATGGAACAGAGTGAAAGAGAAAAACACATACAACAGTGGAACTAAGACGCTAAGCCAACAAAAAGCAACAATGAACCAAACTTAAACTCCACTGACCTATGAAGGATTTCTTGCTGGTCTTCATGTCCTCTTCTGTGTGTTGTCACAAAGTATTGTTTTATCTGTATGTGCGTGTGTTCTTATGTATCTATCTGTGTGTGTGTGTGTGTGTATCTACATGTGTGTGTGAAACAGTATTCTCCTAGACCCTGCTTGCATGTGTTTGTATGATGTAATCTCTGGCTCCTCTCTGCCGCCTCTCTCACCGCCGCGCCATTTGAAGCAGTCCTCCTCTACGATTCACAGAGCTGGCGAATCATTGCCCTCATCACGCTCCCCTATTTCTCCCTCTCTCCAAGTCTTCCTTTAATTCCACCCACACAGGCAGCGCCGGCCGAACTGATGAAACCGCAGAGGTGAAACCGGAGAAGTGTGACACACCTGCCCCCCCCCCCACACCTGCGAGCCACAAACACACCCAGCAGGTTTCGGGTTACTTTTCCCCCGTCAGCACGGGAATCCCGCCTGAGGGGACCCAGTCTCCATCCTGAATGGCATCCTGTAGCCGACGCAGCACCTTAAATAAGACCAGGGGCTTGGCCTAAAACAGGGCACTCTTTAGGGAGGAGGATGCCATTTAGGACGCCAACCTAGTCTCCATGACACCAGAGTCACCATGGTCACCTGAGGAGCAAAACACCTGGCTTTGTAGATCCACCTGTATAGCAGAGGGTAGACAGGGTTATATGTGGGAATTGGGTTGGCAACTATTGGGTCAGGAGGGGTTTGTTTACAGTATCTTGTAGCTGATTGATTCAAGGTCCCAAATTAGCCTAGTTAGGAACAACCCTCGCCTTGTCGCCTAGGTCTCAGTTGGACTCGACTGACAAGTCGACTGACAAGAACAAACATTTTAATCCATCAGAAATGGGTTTGTGACACCCGTTATTTAAGATTTTCAGATACTATTAGTTGAATCATTCCTGCTAACACACAATAACCCAAGCGACAAGAAATCTGTTTTTCTAAATTATTGGCTACATAACAGATCTCATGGGTCAAAACAACAATTTGGTGATCATAATTGCTTAAATGTAAATGTAATCAATAAAAAATACTACTGCCTGTAAAGACATTTTGCACCTGGGCTCAGAGTCACCACGCTACATTGGTGTTATTTAGGGATGGTGAATGGTACACATAGTAAGCCCAGGACTAAAGAACTTCAGTCAGAGGCCTAGTAGTGTCCAGCCGTTTGGATCCGACTCCAACAATATCTTTAAAACATATGCTCTCCATTGTAAGAGTCTGAGCCCATGATACAGATATTGGGATGTTTGTATTCCATTGATTTGCCCGGCAAATTAAAATGGCAAACTTTCCTCTCCATTCATAACCATATTGATTTTATCATGCACTTTGTGAAAGAAGATCAAAATGCATATTACTACCGTGACCCTGAAAAGAGAAAGCATTCCTGTATACACATCCCTGGGATAGCAATTGTTTTGTGTTATGGCCTTGCTGTAACCGAGGCCCACTCCCTGGGCCAAATCGCACCCCATTCCCCAGACAGTGCTCCGCTTTAGATCAGGGCCTACTTGTCAAAGCCAATGCACGACATAGGGTGCAATTTGGGATTCAACCTGTGGAAATGAGATGTGCTGTGTCATGCAGAAAAACAGTCCTGACTGCCTTGCGTGGTGATAAAACGGGTTATGTTTAATGACTCAGAGCCGGGGCGATGCGACAGTCTCGCTGCGGCTGTTAGATACACATTATCTGGTGCTTCTGTCCGAGGCCACTTGCATGTTTCTGTCTTCACACATCCTTCAGCCCGCTCAGTCACCCTTCCGCTAAGCTGATGTCCCAAATGGCACCCTTTTCCCTATTTAGTGCGCTACTACAGATGGAAAAGCATTGCACTGAATAAATGACAGGGTGCCATTGGGGACAAACTTGTTGTACTACTGCAGTGGATTGGGCTAGCTTGCCCCATTGTTGAACCCCTGGATTAGAACAAACAGCCAGACTCGCAAGCCATTTGAATGTGTATGCCTTAAAGGATACGTTTTGCGTGACTGTAACGGGCACATATCTTTACTCGTATCGGTGCTTCCATGGAATTGTATTGAAATAAAAATGTGCTTCCATTCTGTTTGACAGGAGTACGCTGTTTTTGTCTTATATTTTTTCAAAGATTGTTAAAAGAACATGACACATTTGTACACCTGTAGCTTCATTCTCTCCACAATAAACACATGTAAACTAGATATGAATAGCAACTATTTTCTGAAAGGGTTGAATTTATATTGAACGGTTCATCTAATGGTGAACTGCATCTGGCAGGATCTAAAATGATTCAAATACTGCAGCATGCTACTCTTTAAGGTTATTTTTATTTCTCAGAACAATCCAGAGCAAACATTTGAAAGAGAAGATAAAGATATTGTCTGTCTGATTCCATGGAACTTGATACCAGGTCCTGCAATCACAAAGTGTATCAGAGTAGGAGAGTAATTCCCCCTTGTCCATAAAAAAGCGAAACTGATCCTATATCAACAGTCATATTCACACCCATTGGGCTGATTCAGATTTCTATGTGAAGCTGACATAGTCAGTAAAAAATGGACACAGTTATTTCACTTTCAGACCTTTTCCTGTGATTTACTTAACTTTTCCAGAAAAGTGATTTAGTCTTTGAATACATAAACTTGGGTAGTGCCCAAGCTAAAAAAAAAACATGTTTTGACCAAAATATTGTTTTTAAAAGTGCTGTCTCATCAGCTCCTCCCATTCGCCTTGAAGCCTGGACAAATGAATCCCCCCCACGAACTAAGACAGCAGAGTCCCCCCCATTCCTCTCGAACTAGGACAGCAGAGTCCCCCCCCATTAAACAGAAACCTCTGAACATCTTTTGAAGTATTTCAAATGAATCCACCAGAGACACTTAACTAAATGATGCGATATGTGGACATTGACTCAGGGAAGGGTTGGGAGACCAGGTACACAAGGAATATAACAAACACAGATCTTGGGCAAATCATGTGTCAGTGTTAGACCAAACGGTAATCAAAACCTAACTTCTCTTGCAGTTATATGTCTCTGGCCAGGTCTATAGAGACACACCCGGTTAAATAATGATGAAATTAAATTCAAATGGATAGGCAGGCCAGGTGACAGTACGTAAAAGCCCAGGACTGTCCTGCACAGATCCCCATGACCAACAACACCATGTAATTGGTCATGCAGAGTCATGGCAACCTGGCCAAACAAATGCATTATGGGCATTTTATTTGTGAAAGCCTTGGTGTCATCCCAAATGGCACTGTCCCGCCTACATCGTTCCCTAATTCGACCAGTGCCCTATGGGAGTAGGCACACTACATAGGAAATAGTGCGCGATTGATGCAGACACAGTCTCATGACAGCCTTTATTGAATTGTTCAAAACTGGTTTTTGAATTTAATTCCGGGGGTTCAAGTTCAGGTGGGGTAAAACATCTGACGTAAAATAACAAAATGACGTCCACACTTATGAAAAATGCCTTTTATAAATAAATAATCAGGTAAGGTCGGGGGGGGGGGGGGGGTGAAAGAGTGTGAAAGTCACTGACAGTCTTAAAATGACAGACACAGCATTCGGACAATGAGCGCATACGGCTGTGGGGTCTTTCTGTGTGAAACATGACGCAGCGAAGTTCTTCCTCTTTCGCCGTGGACCGTGCCGCCTGAGGCGTAAGAGAAAGCTGATGAGGGCGGAGAGGTGGTGGACCCAGTCGGGACAGTAGGACAGGTCTCTAAATAGCCTCGTCTGAGGTCAACTATAGACCGGTAAGCTGGTCATGTGAGGGAGGATCGTGGGATCTGTGTAAATCGGGACCTACAGACTGACTCATTCCCTGGGCTGGTGACCTTGGACCAGAACACCCGCAAGGCAGTCTTCCCCCAATGCCGGTACAGCCCGTCTGCTGCACGTCTTCTGGTGGTTGAATTTTTCGTGTACATTTTTTCAGACCCCTTCAAATGCTAACACACAATAAAGCAGAACTTCTATTTCAAACCTCTCCCACAGCCACAAGTGGCGATTTGACTTGAAATAGTCTCTGCAAAACGTTAGGGCGCAACGTGGCGGTAACTGTAACAGGGAACCACGGTATAACAGAAAGATCAAATGAAAGGTTAGCGACATGGTGCTAAATGTGTCCCTGGTTTCCAGCAGTTAATCAATGGGTCACATTTAGCTCCACCGCTGCTCAGGAACTCGTCGGTGCTACCGCCACTAATACCGTCTGTCACACGTTAAGCTCTCCAAGGCCTTGAGCACCAGGACACCTGCTCCGCGCATCCACACTCTCCATTCAGTCGACAGCCCTGCTTAGTTACTGATCATCCAGAGATATGGGAAAGGGATGTCTTGTCTGACCCCGTGCTAAAGCAAAGGCACATGCACATCGCCCCTTCCCTCTTCTATCAGTCCATCTGAGCTGCTTAGGCAACCTTCATAGACACTGCAGGGACTGAACGAGGAGGGAAGACCTCTGCAAAACATTCCCCAAGGCCTGTGTGTCACCTCACAGGATTGTGGGTAAACTAGCATGGCCAGGTTTCAGGAACTTGAGGTCACCATTGTTTCAGAGTGCAAATACATCAGCTAGCACCTCTCCTCTCAATCCAGCTGAGCTGCTTAGTCACCTGTGTTGCCGAGGACCACGTGGGGCCTGAGGAGACACATACGGTGTGTCGGATTATTGGATTGTTGTCAGGTTAACAAAACCTAGTTTGAGGAAGCTGAAGTCTCCATTGTCTTGTTCTACACAACTCCCCTGCTCTCTGCTGTCCCACACAACCCCCCCTCCTCTCTGCTCTCCCACACAACCCCCCCTCCTCTCTGCTGTCCCACACAACCCCCCCTCCTCTCTGCTGTCCCACACAACCCCCCCTGCTCTCTGCTGTCCCACACAACCCCCCCTCCTCTCTGCTGTCCCACACAACCCCCCCTCCTCTCTGCTGTCCCACACAACCCCCCCTCCTCTCTGCTGTCCCACACAACCCCCCCTCCTCTCTGCTGTCCCACACAACCCCCCCTGCTCTCTGCTGTCCCACACAACCCCCCCTCCTCTCTGCTGTCCCACACAACCCCCCCTCCACTCTGCTGTCCCACACAACCCCCCCTCCTCTCTGCTGTCCCACACAACCCCCCCTCCTCTCTGCTGTCCCACACAACCCCCCCTCCTCTCTGCTGTCCCACACAACTCCCCTGCTCTCTGCTGTCCCACACAACCCCCCCTGCTCTCTGCTGTCCCACACAACCCCCCCTCTTCTCTGCTGTCCCACACACACCCCCTCCTCTCTGCTGTCCCACACAACCCCCCCTCCCCTCCGCAATTTGGTATCCAGCTGGGGTGTACTGACTGGATGTTACTGACCGGGCGATACCGACCGAATGATACCAGCTGGAGGACACTCCCCTGAACAGGGGAAGAGAGCTTGCAGGTGTCAACCTGGCCAGTGTTTCTGTATGTGGTACATCACACACCACTTCATTAACGGGATAGCCCAGACGTTCCTCGAGTAGCTACGCATCCCTCTTATCTTGGGCTTACTTCACCTCTTTGACCGTCGCTCATCTGCTGACCACTGAGCAAAAGTCCTTTCAACCAGAATCGCGTCATATCAACACCTTTTCAATGTCCTGCGCTAACAAGGTTGTGTGTGGGTGTGGTTGTGTGGTTTCATGTGTGTGTGGGTGTGTTTGCATGTGTTTATGTGTATGTGTGTGTGTGTGTATATGGATGTATGAGTGTACTCTCTCACAGAGCAAAGGGAATGTTCTGGGGCCAAACTCAGTGGGGAGCCACTGAAAACCATCATTAAATGAGAAACTAACTCATGGTACTAAGTTGGATCTGGAAAATTATTGTTTTCAGGCAACATTCTTCAAGCTTGACTCCATGTTGTCGGGGAACCAGAGTGGAGGTTTGCTTATTAGAAAGGCTCAAAAATTTACAGAAAGGAGTTTATGTCCTCAGATGGGCCTCTTCCAGAACAGAGACCCTGCTTGCAGAAGACCACTCAGTGGTGTTAATTTATGTCTTATTCACAACCTCAAAAGCTCCCGCTTGGAAAACAAACAAAAAAAACCTACAGTTAACTTTTGAACAACAAATGTGCTTATTGTGAAAATATAGTAGCCACTGCCCTTGAGCAAGACCATTATCAACAATTGTGTGTTAGCAGTTTTGGATAAGTGCCATATAGATACACCACATGTAAGTGAAGTACACCAATGTGACTCGGAACAGAGTGGTATGTGGCCATTTGACCCGGGGCCACTGTAAGTACATTACATATCCCTCTTTACACTGACAAACCCACATCGTAGAGGACACGTGATCCCTGGAGGCCGTAGGACGAGTACTGGACAAAAGGCAGAGGACAAGGCTCTTTATTTCCTCGAGGAGAAATTCCCCACTCACAGTGAAATGTGATTATGAATTTTAAAATAATTCAGGGAGTATATTTCAGTAGATACTACATATCTTACCCAACATCTATGTCTATGTCTGGACTGTAGAATAAAATAGCCACTTTTATGACAGCCTTGTATTATGGGGACGTAGGCTTCTACAGGAAACCATCAGATGGTCATTTATCTCTGGTGACAGTTTTAAGGCTCATCGCTGTGTTTTGTAACAAACAATGGAATGTGTCGTTTTATCCTGTGTTCTGTTTACAAGCCCTTATTGTGAAAACATAATAAAAGTGTTTTTATTTCAAAAGGTAACAATAGATAAAACAAAATACATCTTTTAAATGCCCTCCCCCTAATACAATACATACAATTATGCAATGGCATACACACCCTACCGCAGGTTACTTTAAATAAATTGCTGACATTTTGTACCCAAGCTAAGGGAGGGTTGTTCAAGCAACTGTTAAAACCCCAGGGAACTGTGCCTAACTGTAATACCCCAGGGGAACTGTGCCTAACTGTAATACCCCAGGGGAACTGTGCCTAACAACAGAAAGAGGTGAAGCGTTTCCATGAGTCGTTGTCACATGTCAGATGAGCAGTAGTGAAAGAAGAAGTTAACCATCGTCGTCATGCCACAGAATGCAAGAGAGGGGAACACGTACCAAATGGCACACTATTCCCTACACTCTGCACTACTTTGACCAGATCCCTGCAGGGCCCATGTGTAGTGGATCTGAACTAATCTGAACTGATCATTCTCTCCCTCTCTAACCAAACAGATTCAGTCAACTACCAGCAACCCATCAGCCCCCCAGTCTGGGAGGTGAGAACTTCCCCTGGTTGGGTGGTTATAGTAAGTTAAAAAAAGGGCCACAATTTCTGTCAGCCACTGGCAAAACCCGTGCCCCACAATAAATAAAAAAGGGATTTTTACAAAAGTAACCAAAAGTGTACTGACCCCTGTGGGATTGAAACCGTTAACATCTTGCATCAGTAGGATGCAGCTCTACAAACGTAACTAGAGTTGATGGCAATTGCCTGAGAAATATATGGAGTAGATTTTCATTCAATGAACCTGGGGACACGGCCGTTTCAATCAGGAGGGATTCATCCCAGAAATTACTCAACGTATATTGTATAATTTCATTCTAGATTGGGGTTTCATTTATTTAAAATAAGACGACATTTCGATCAGCCACTGGCAAAATCTGTAAAAACAAAAACAAAAAAACTGTTCAATGCTGTAATTAAGATCGTCTTCTCAGGACTACCTGGTTGGTAAGATGTGGGTAACATTAAAATAATGGGGTGCCCCTTGGGACAGGGACTACAGCAGTAGGGCAGCAGTGGATTAGGTGTCATCATCAGGAAAGACAAACCCATCATCATCATCATCATCATCATCAGCGACTGCTCAAGTGAGAGTTGATTAAATGACACTACTAATGCTGTAATCCCCCTACTGATGTCCGATGGATGTGAGGTAATGACTGCATTGGGCTGAAAAACAGCGTTCATCTCTGTGACCCAATTGAATTCCATGGACAGATAGATACAGTGGGGAGAACAAGTATTTGACACACTGCCAATTTTGTAGGTTCTCCTACTTACAAAGCATGTTGAGGTCTGTCATTTTTATCATAGGTACTCTTCAACTGTGAGAGACAGAATCTAAAACAAAAATCCAGAAAATCACATTGTATGATTTCTCTATAATTAAATTGCATTTTATTGCATGACATAAGTATTTGATCACCTACCAACCAGTAAGAATTCTGGCTCTCACATACATATAATTTTTTATTTAAAAAGCCCTCCTGTTCTCCACTCATTACCTGTATTAACTGCACCTGTTTGAACTCGCTACCTGTATAAAAGTCCACACACTCAATCAAACAGACTCCAACCTCTCCACAATGGCCATGACCAGAGAGCTGTGTAAGTACATCAGAGATAAAATTGTAGACCTGCACAAGGCTGGGATGGGCTACAGGACAGTAGGCAAGCAGTTTGGTGAGAAAGCAACAACTGTTGGCGCAATTATTAGAAAATGGAAAAAGTTCAAGATGACGGTCAATCTCCCTCGGTCTGGGGCTCCATGCAAGATCCCACCTCGTGGGACATCAATGTTCATGAGGAAGGTGAGGGATCAGCCCAGAACTACATGGCAGGACCTGGTCAATGACCTGAAGAGAGCTGGGACCACAGTCTCAAAGAAAACCATTAGTAACACACTATGCCGTCATGGATTAAATCCCTGCAGCGCATGCAAAGGTCCCCCTGCACAACCCAGCACGTGTCCAGGCCTGTCTGAAGTTTGCCAATGACCATCTGGATGATCCAGAGGAGGAATGGGAGAAGATCATGTGGTCTGATGAGACAAAAATAGAGCTTTTTGGTCTAAACTCCACTCGCCGTGTTTGGAGGAAGAAGAAGGATGAGTACAACCCCAAGAACACCATCCCAAACGTGAAGCATGGAAGTGGAAACATCATTCTTTGGGGATGCTTTTCTGCAAAGGGGACAGGACGACTGCACCGTATTGAGGGGAGGATGGATGGGGCCATGTATCGCGAGATCTTGGCCAACAACCTCCTTCCCTCAGTAAGAGCATTGAAGATGGGTCGTGGCTGGGTCTTCCAGCATGACAACGACCCGAAACACACTGCCAGGGCAACTAAGGAGTGGCTTCGTAAGAAGCATCTCAAGGTCCTGAAATAGCCTAGCCAGTCTCCAGACCTGAATCCAATAGAAAATCTTTGGAGGGAGCTGAAAGTCCATATTGCCCAGCTACAGCACTGAAACCTGAAGGATCTGGAGAAGGTCTGTATGGAGGAGCGGGCTAAAATCCCTGCTGCAGTGTGAGCAAACCTGGTCAAGAACTACAGGAAACATATGATCTCTGTAATTGCAAACAAAGGTTTCTGTACCAAATATTAAGTTCTGCTTTTCTGATGTATCAAATACTTAAGTCATGCAATAAAAAGCTAATTAATTACTTAAAAATCATACAATGTGATTTCTGGATTTTTGTTTTAGATTCCGTTGCTCGCAGCTGAAGAGTACCTATGATAAAAATTACAGACTTCTACATGCTTTGTAAGTGGGAAAACCTGCAAAATCGGCAGTGTATCAAATACTTGTTCTCCCCACTGTAGATAAAAGGTGTTGGCTGCAGGTGCCGGGCCCAGCCATCATCTGGCACAGACAGCAGACAGGATTCACGTCCTGACAAAACATAACTGGATTTGTGCGTTGTTATGTTTCTGGGTGAGATCCAGTTCTGCGTGGACATGTGGGGACCTCACAGACATATTCAAATCTGAGAAATGGGCACCCAGAAGGTCTGGCGTAGAGATTAAGTTTACAGTGAAATTTACAACTGGACATAGGGTTAGAATAGGGGTTTGTTTGAGGTGTAAGGTTAGGCTTAGGTTAAGGATACGTCTGTGAGGCTTTGAGTGTGACGGACAAACAGAAGAAACAAAAGGGTGTGGGGAGCGCCAGAGTTTGGTGACTCAATAGAAAATACTAATTATTTCATAATCACAGAAAGAAATGCAAAGGGAGAGAGATGTGGAGTGAAAGACGGAGAGAAAAAGATACAGACGGAGAGTCATTTCCCTGCTGGTCTGCACAGGTTCATTCGTCAGACAAAGCAAGTCCCAAATGGCAAACTACTCCCTTTAAAATGCCCCACTGCTTTAGTAGTGCACAGCCAAGTGTTTAGGGTGTAACTCGGGATGCGGACGGTCTTTCAGGTACATCTCCTTGATCTTCACGTCCACTCCCCCGCTCCCCCGCTCACTTTGGATCTTCATCAAAACGAGTACCAGAGAAGCCAGGGCTCCTTAGAGGAGCTCTTCAAAACCTTTTGGTCGATTCTCCTTCGCGGCTCGGGCTCATCCCTAATTAATAACGCAATGTCTGTTTCCAAGAGTCCCCTTTGAGACAGGCAGGTCCAGTACAATGAAGTGCTGCTGTCTGTCTTCAATATTATTGTCCCTCTGCCTGAGGCCCATATGAAAGAGATGGAAGTGCTTCTCCAGCGGCACCTTCCTCCCTCTAAACTACAAAGGCTGTAGTCCCTGAGGGCACTAACTAGGGATTGGGGTGCCATTTGGGAAACCTTGGGAAACCATTCCAGCCTGCAGCGACCAAAAGCTTTCCCCGTTTCACCCCCTCAACCCCCAGGCTCTTAACTCAGCCCAGATGCAGCCTTGAATCCCCAGAGAGTGTGGACTGACCTGTAAATGCAGTGGCCTGTGTGTTGGGTCCCAGGTTAATGTCATCTTCTATACACGGCTCTTTACTCGAAAACGAATTCAAAGAATTGCTCTGAGGCTAGTGTGTCAGTGTTGGTGTATGGATTGATTTAACCATTTGTAAATGACAACACATTTGGTACCTTGATCCCTGATTTCAGGGTACCAAATATATTCAGACAGATATACTCAGGGCCGGTTTCACAGATATAGATTAAATCCACAGTCCAAGTTTGGTACTTATTTGGTTGCGACAACTGCTTGAAATCTTTGACCTATTGACCCCACCAGATGCTGGGTGTCTTCTCTGGTGGTTCTCTACCAGGCCTGGACCGCGGCCATTTTCAATTGTTGTTTGTTTTGAGGTATTTTTGCTTTAAATCCTCAGCAAATGAAACTCGTGTTCAATATTAGATTTAAATCTTAAGATTAACTCGGCTAGCCAAGAACTTCGGGCTCTCCGGTTGCTATGGCAATGTGTTTGAGGTCACCACTTTGCTGCTTGACGAAATGTCTCTCAATGAGTTCGGAGACGTTGGTTTGTACTATAGCAAACAACAGAGTTTCTGTGCACTTTAGAATAATCCCTGGAGCTGCTCATCCTCCAGAGGCAGCCATACATGCCCAAGCCATAACATCACCTTCATCATATTCCACAGTTCCTGTTTTTCTCCACGTTCCTTCCTTCCACACATAGCCTAAAATGACACCAATACGGCATTGTTCTCAATTTGGTAGCGCTCAATTCGTTGTCATTCCAATGAGAAAGTAATCTTAATCTGATTTTGAGTGGTTATGCTCCTGCAGCCATTTCTCTAAGCTTTTCACCAACAGTGGTTCGTCTCCCTTTGAGCTTGCCGCGGTGAGAAATTGGATTGGAAATATATAAATATAGAGATTACAGTGTTTGAGCTTGACATTGTTAATTTAAATATGTTTTAAGTGCGACTTTAGAATCTGAATAATGACTGGTTTTGAGTGCCTGGGACACAGCAAGGCTTGAGTCACGATGAATGAAATTAAGTCCTTGTTACGCTTGTATAAATGACAGTGGATATTAAAGAGAATCCCTTTGATGTCTCTTAATTGGCTATTATCTAGTAACTCCCCCCCAGCGCAGTTGATTTGGGGACCTGTACAAAGCCCTACCCGCTAGGCTAACAGCTTCTCGTGTCTTACAGAAGGACTACAAAGAGCTCTCTGACAAGGCCGCCTTCAGATGAAATAAACAAGGGGCGACTTCACTAAGTTACCAGGAAACAACTGGAGCATGAGCACGCTGAGTGGTGTGGGGTGTGTGGACAGAGTTGCACTGTGCACACATTTGACACGTGCATGGCACTGTTGAATAAGCATTCTGCAGTTTTATGAGTACAAAGTGCAGAACTATACCTGTTCACAGTGATCACATAGTTTAACTCGGAACTTGGGAATAACTTAAACGGCATCCGGTCACACGGCACGTTACCCATAATGCATAGCGCGCATTCTCTCACAGTCACATACGTAACACATGTGTGGTGCATTTAGGCCAAGTAGAGTGGCAGTTTTAACAGAAACCGATCTACATTAGTTTATTTCTAGTCCCAGAGTCTTAGGCTGTAAACACAGCAACTAACACCAGTCACATCCCTCCACCTCCTGTTAAACTGTCTGAGTCTGGAGCCCAGACAACACAACACCTGGAGTGGCGCTTGGTCCTGGCACACTGGCTGTTATCCCCAGTGGGTCCTTGTTCCTGTTGTTATCAGCGCAGTTTTAAAAACGTGTTTCAGTTGTTGCACCTGTGGTATACAGGCTCAATAACTTTCAGCCAATCAGCAATGAGGGTTCATCAACACCGTTTATAATCAAAAACAGACTGAGCAGAAACTCTGAGGATCCTATAACAAAACACCCCCGCTAACCTCCACCTCCCACATCCTCCACCTCCTTGCCTCATCTCTCTCGTCTCCTCCCTCCTCCTCATGTAAGCTCATCCTGTGCTTCACTTTTCAATCAATTAATCAAATTTATGTGTATAGCGCTTTTTACCTCAGCAGTTGTCACAAAGTGCTTTTACAAAACACGCAGCCCGGATGTAAGCCATTATGGTCCAGTCAGTGACATAACGAGTGTGATTCAGAGGTGCATTAAAGTGCCAGGACAGTCCCGAGAGGACAGCGTTTCTGCTGAGCTTTCTAAAGTCACAGCTGATTGCTGTGGATGCAGCTTACACAGAAAAGCTTATGTAAATTCCTGGATGTGGTCGGTTAATCTATTGCATTTAGGAACAAACTGGTATGGAGTGAAACAAGAAACCAGGCAAGCCTAGTTCAACCGGACTGCAATAGAAAGTATTGTCCTTTTGATATTCAAACCCGGGTCGCCCACGTGAAAGGCTGTGTCGCTAAACACAACACCACAGAGCTCTACCTTCAATGCGTGTCAGTGTAGCCTCTATCCTTAACAAATCCTTGTTTGCCACTGGCTGTTTTAACAGCGTATTAGCCAGTAATAGGCTTTACCAGTATATACTAACTTACTGGAATAGTCATTTGTATTTAGCAATTGCTGGCGAGTCTGCCAAAGCTATTTCATTTCAGGGCATAACAACAATTTTTTTTCTTTAATGGCATAACAGCATACTTTGTTCTTTCATTCGTGAACGACATTGATACAATAACTATAAAGAAAGGTGACAATAACTAACTTTTTCATCAAGTGAAATGACTAGAGAATCGTGGAAATAAAATAAATAAATGTTGTTGTTCACAATAGATGTTAACTTGAGCCTTCCACGTGAGAGGCACTGTGTTTAACCATAACGCCACAGCATTACGCATTTCACCAGTCACTAAACACTATTGAGCATTGGGTTAAACTGAGTAACATTTCAACAGTAACAAGTTTACCTCCACCAGAAATAACGTGAGTTGTTAGCTTTTGCCACTGTCCGTTTGAACAGCTTATTAGTAATAGGCTTACTGGTATCTACTAACTTCTTAGGAATAATCATAAGAATTGAGCAATTCCTAGCGAGACTGAAGATTAACTTTTCCATGCCAGGAACAGTCGCAATATAACCGTACACAATTTCAGGTTTCAGCCAGCGAAGCTTTCGTCAATACGGAATAATTCACAAGGCGTACTTCACTTTGCCAGCGAGGAGATACGAACTCGGGTCCTATAGTTCTCAAGTCTGCTTCTCTAACCACTACGCTATTTAACAAGGGGTTGTCGATCAGTCACTCACTCACTCAGTGACATTCGCTCTTGTTAGCCGGCTCCAGCAAAAATGCTCACACTGTAGCGGATTCACTGCAAAACAAAAAAAGAAACAAAGGCTTTGTGTGTCCTATGGCGAGCCACACAATTAAACGCCTATGTCAGGGTTGCAACAGACAGACAGACAGACAGAATCAACAACCAATCAGATGACACCCCTTCTTGACAGCCGGCCCACACAGCCAATGAACAATGTAAAATCCTACTTTAATGGTGCTATTTTGACACCAGTTTTGACAGTTGATTTTTCTTTTCTTTCCCACATCGTGCGACGTGTCTGAAATAGGTCTAAGTGAGTCTGTATTGGCGCAATTATAACAGTATTGACTATTATATATTATCGTGCAGTACTGGCTGAAGTTAGATATTTCTCCAATCTATTCCAATCTTAAATTAAAAGTGAAAGATTTGTATTCCTGTCCCCACATTCGGGGATATAATCTTCAAGAATCAATGGAAAAATATCATGAATTTATTGGTAAAACAAAAATTTAATCCAGATTCCACCGTTAAGCCTGTATTCTGGAAAACGATAGAGCAATGATTGGCTGTTTTTTGAGCCCTTCAGATTAAAAGTATTTCCTTAATTTGCCGGTTTTTCTCCCACACACCAGATCAGCCAGCAAGGCACCCTATCCCCTAGATAGTACACTAACCTCCCTAAGGGACGTGTTGAAAGCAGGGCACCCTATCCCCTAGATAGTACACTAACCTCCCTAAGGGACGTGTTGAAAGCAGGGCACCCTATCCCCTAGATAGTACACTAACCTCCCTAAGGGACCTGTCCAAAGCAGGGCACCCTATCCCCTAGATAGTACACTAACCTCCCTAAGGGACCTGTCGAAAGCAGGGCACCCTATCCCCTTAGTATGTACACTAACCTCCCTAAGGGACCTGTCGAAAGCAGGGCACCCTATCCCCTAGATAGTACACTAACCTCCCTAAGGGACGTGTTGAAAGCAGGGCACCCTATCCCCTAGATAGTACACTAACCTCCCTAAGGGACGTGTTGAAAGCAGGGCACCCTATCCCCTAGATAGTACACTAACCTCCCTAAGGGACCTGTCCAAAGCAGGGGCACTGTGCAGGGTGCCGTCCGCTTAGATTAAACACATTTTTAATTCTCTCCTGCTGCTGACGTCATTTTGCCCAAGCAACACGCCTGATATACTTGCGTAAGCCTTGGGGCCAACACAGAAAAACTAAAAGGATTATGGGAAAAAGGGGACGGGGGTGGAGGGGGCTGTTAGACTCTTTTAATGCCACTCAAGTATTGATGTTTGGGTGTTTGTGAGGAAAAACCGTGGTTGGCTAGTGTGCACTGGGAAAAACCTTGGTTGGCTAGTGTGCACTGGGAAAAACCGTGGTTGGCTAGTGTGCACTGTGAAAAACCTTGGTTGGCTAGTGTGCACTGTGAAAAACCTTGGTTGGCTAGTGTGCACTGTGAAAAACCTTGGTTGGCTAGTGTGCACTGTGAAAAACCTTGGTTGGCTAGTGTGCACTGGGAAAAACCGTGGTTGGCTAGTGTGCACTGTGAAAAACCTTGGTTGGCTAGTGTGCACTGTGAAAAACCTTGGTTGGCTAGTGTGCACTGTGAAAAACCTTGGTTGGCTAGTGTGCACTGTGAAAAACCTTGGTTGGCTAGTGTGCACTGGGAAAAACCTTGGTTGGCTAGTGTGCACTGTGAAAAACCTTGGTTGGCTAGTGTGCACTGGGCGTAGACACAGAAACAACCCCTGTTCTTATGTGACTCTTTGTTCCTCTTGTCCTTTTCATCTCAGCGTTGGCTCTTTCTTCCTGTCCTCCCATCCATTCACTGTCGGCTCCTACTTTTTGTTCTCTCTGTTCATCCTCTTTGGTCTCTACAGGACAGAGCCCTGGTGTGGCCACGGGGCGAGGATGTCGCTGGACTCGTTTTCCATTCAGTGCCCCCCCCTGCGCCAACAGTATCTGGGTTAATGCAGTGGCTTGGAGGAGGGGTCAGAACAGAAAAGCTGGGCCCGGGGCCGTGACCAACATGATGCCCCGTTCTTCATAGTGCACTCAGTTTGATTGGTTCCTCTGGTCCAAGTGGAACATAGTTCCACAGGCCCTTGGACAGGTTTGTAGATGTGCTGTACATAGTGCTCTACATAGAGAACCGGGGGTTTTTGGGCTACATACCTATTTTATGAGGAAGGAGAGGGCAGCAGCCGACCTTGAACTGACCGTGGGCCCACTAGTCTGGTAACTGACAGGATGTCTGCAGACTTCTAGCATGAAGTTGTTCTGATCACCTTTTTATTGGTGAAAATATGTTCACTTTGAATGTGATGTGTAGCTGTTCCGTCTGGACGTCTGTAGATGAATGAACTACCGCTCTGGACACAAATGCCTGCTGAACAACCACAACGAAATTAAATGCAATTCCGAAGTGCACAGATGTAATGCAATAATGATGCAGTCATTCCTATAAACAAACAACAAACAAACAAAAATAAGCAAAGAACTGCTGAAACAAAAACAAATAAAACACCACAGTTAAACAGCACATCTACAAACCTGTCCAAGGGCCTGTTCAGCCGCAGCTTAAAACCAAAACCAACACTGAGATGAGACAGTAGGTAGAGAGACCTCCACATCTAACTGTTATCATCTACATCAGTGTCTGTAGAGCCCTGGTCTGAATTAGTGAACTACAAAGGGAATAGGGCAGCATTTGGGCCCGGACATCAGTCATACTGGCCGTCAAACCCCCCCCCCCGACGCTGGCGTTGGAGCAACAGCCCATAAGAGCCGACGGTACGGGACGCTGACACTCTGTGTACAACATACAGTGTGTGTCTATGTTACAGAGCCCAGTTGGCACGGTTACCACACTACCCCTCAAGGTTACGACATCATAAAACCCATCTTCAGTATCACAGCGCATCTGCCCATCTAGTTGCAGTGTCATGGCTGTAATGGCCAGGGAATGTCACAAGCGCTTCAGCAGAATCGCGGTCAAAGGCAACTTGCTTGCTACCACATTTATTCACGTGTGCAGGGGCGCGGTGCGTATCGCAGAGGCCGTCCATCCGGTCTGACGACGTCATGCATGAATGCACTGCTCGACCCAGGAACGGAGGAACACTCCTGTGGCTGGTATTGACTTGCAGCCACTCTTCCTTAGTTGGTCAAGCGTGTCCACGCCCCCTGGCTGCCAGGGCGCTCATCTGTACAGACACTAATTGACCCTGTGTCTATTTTTAGAAAAGAAGAAAACGCTGGCTAAGGCGGGTCTAAAGGTGGTCTAGTGGTGGTCTAGTGGTGGTCTAAGACTGGTCTTGTGATGTTCTAGGGGTCGTCAAGTGTGGTCTAGTGGTGTTCTAGCGTGGTCTAGTGGTGGTCTAGTGGTGTTCTAGGGTGATCTAGTGGTGTTCTAGGGTGGTCTAGTGGTGGTCTAGTGGTGTTCTAGGGTGGTCTAAGTTTGGTCTTGTGATGTTCTAGGGGTAGTCAAGGGTGGTCTAGTGGTGGTCTAGGGTGGTCTAGTGGTGGTCTAGCAGTGGTCTAAGTGTGGTCTAGGGTGGTTTAGCAGTGGTCTAAGTGTGGTCTAGGGTGGTCTAGCAGTGGTCTAAGTGTGGTCTAGTGTTTTTCACTTCTTCATTATCCAGTGTTGAGTGTAGAATGATTGTAATTTTTTAATCTTAAATGAAATCCATAGCACAAAAACATGTGGAGAGAAGGTGAAAAGGTCTTTCCAAAGGCCCTATATACTGCACAAGCGCACACACACGTGCACGCCCACCCACCCACCACTATGAGGTCAAACTCCCAGTCTGGAAACACTTGGACAGGGAGTTGTGATGTAATCACCAAGTTGGAAACTGCAGATGGGATGTACCACTGGGCCAGGAACACCACACCATCTGTCCACATACTGGGCGTACTGGAAAGGTGTCAACGCTGAGTCAGAGCCATGTGGAACTATGGTCTAGTGCAAGTCTGGGGCCTAACGGATCAAAAACACGTTGTCATCAATCACATTACCCACAAAGATGATGGGCTGGGAGTCGGCGGGACCCAGGAAAGCCATAATCATGATTTGGACACCCCCAAAACAAACTATCTTGGTTCCATATTTTAATACAGCAGAAAATCACAAATCTCACAGGCTTAATGACCTCCTGGAAAACCAGTGAGTTGTTGTCCTGTAAAACTGTACATTTGGATTCATGGACTTAATATTGATATAGTAAACAAATAAAACATTACTTAAACATATCTTTTGCAAGCTTAGGTTCATCCCCGATCTCCAACTTGACTGAATGATTCTCTTCTTATTACATGCAAATTCCAGAACTCTTGACCTGTTGTCCCATTAGGAAATGCAGAAAACCTGTAGACGAATTCATCTCAGTGAGCGAGCGATCCGCTGTCTCATCCGCTCGAGGCCAGGAGGCAGAACAGGTCATGGTTTTTTGATTAAAGTTTCAGGCTACCTCATTGGGAAGATGATCGCCCCGACGGAGACCTCTCACAAAGCCTCCCACGTCCTGAACGGTACCCTTGTTCCCTATTTCGTTCACCACCTCCAACCAGAGCCCACTGGTCTCCTGTGCTCCTGCAGAGGGCATGGAACGTCATTTAGAATACAGATGCTGTCTGGCATCGGGTGGGTGGAACGTTCCAGAAGACTCAGCATTATGGCGTCATGACGGGAGTTGAATAACCGCAGTCTGCCGAGGTCATCTGAAGGGACCCTGGTAAATACCGTCTGACGGATAGGGAGGGAGGTAGAGAATGGGGCAGAGGGAGGGGGAATGGGTCCCTGAGCATTAGGCAGTGCAAGAGGCTTGATTAAGGGAGAGAGAAAAACAGCTGGATGGAGTCAGAGACGGTGAAGTCCGGCCCGTTGGCTGGGATTAAGAGAAGAACATGGGATGTGTTACGAGGGAACTGGGGACATCTGCTCCTCTGACAGCGGGGGACTCAGTCCGATACCCTGCCCTGCTCCGAGCACAGACACGCCTCCTCACACTGCATCTCTCAGAAGGACCCTTGTGTTTGGCTTTGGCCAAGTGGGTGAAAGCCAGAGGCAAAACCGGTTATATAAATTAATCTCTCCGGGCAGATGCAAATGCAGTTGAGCTTACGTCATTCAACCCTCATCAGAACACGTTTCCAGAAACTCTATATAGACAGAGAGCCACAGATGAAAAGTCAATGCAGAAATACACACAATTAAATTTCAGAATACTGTAAAATCACCACAAAATCGAGGAGTATTATTATTTCTCGTAGTATTTTTTTTCTCAAGGAAAGTTTAATGAGATCTGTGCACTTGGGATTTGGAAGTTGTTTGTTCAGTGTGTGTTCCTGATTTGTTTAGAGTAATTAGGTCATGAACTACATCCTCCACGCTTCGAACCACCTGTAGAATGCCATGTAAGGGCTCTTTGTAATCTCTAATGTTTTATCATTCAGACATTCGCATGGCGTGGACGGATGTTTCCAGACATGAACACTGAAACACTGAAAATAAGAAAATTTAAATGAAAGGGGCAAACGTGGAACGTGAAAGGGCCTGATCAAAATCTTCATCCAAATGTCCATTTCAAAATGTTTTGCTAACGGCAACCGACTTCATGATGTGACGGAGGTTAAACACTCCTGTCTGTTTTCACACAATCTCCACCTCCGCTCACATTAGTTACATAACAGTTCCGGCATTGTAATGTATGATCAGTCTGACTGTGATGAATGATGTCCAGATGTTAAGATTTGATCCAAAGGTCTGAACGTTGTTGCTTTCTTAATGCCTCATTACACACGTTGATTTATTAACTCTGGAGCTGAGTGTGACAGACATTTTCTACTTGATGTGCTGTCCCATAATCTCCGCTGTGTTCCTGATTCGGGCCAACAGTAAATTATTAAATGAAGTAAATGACCAAGTGAGATTCCTTAAAGGTAAAAATAGACTTGAGCTACATGGACACTTGTTGAAACATGATTCGGCTACATGCTCTGTGGTTTGTACTTGGACAAACAGTAATTTATTAAAGGTAGTTTTTTATTATATGTTCTTGTTAGATAAGAGTCATATGATTCCTGTCGACTTAAGAGTCCCTACACTCCACTGACAACATAAAGAGACCAGTACAGTGTGTGGGAACTGCAAGCCAAGCCCTTCACTCTACTTTCCGTCTCTAGTCCACTGGGTCAAATGACATAGCAGGCTTCTATCAGGGCACGGCATATCGGGTTTATGGAACAAACTAATCAACGAACATGCTAAGAAAGATACTTCTTCATAAAAATACCCACCTGTCTCCCTCCCTCCCTTTCTCCCATCTATCCCTTTCTTTCTCCCTCCCTCTCTCTCTCCCTCCCTCCCTCCTATCCCTTTCTCTGTCCCTCCCTCTCTCTCTCTGGGTAGTATATGCTTTTTGGTTTGCAGAGGGGAGGGAGGGGGATGAAAGACACACAGATTGAGAGCTAGGGAAACAGAGAGGGAAAGGTAGAGAGACATAAGAGAAGGCTAAGGAGAGAGAAAGTGAGGCAGAGGAATAGAGATTAGGAAGAAAGAGGAAGAACAAGCACAATGCTCCTTTCCCAAACCAACTCCTTTAGTTTCCCAGAGTCCACAGATAAAGAGGGTTATTTTTCAGAACAATGCCCATTTTGTCCAACATTAGGCCGCGTCTCAAATGCCACCCTATCCCCTCCACATCGCCTTATGTCTGACCAGAGCCCCACGGGGAATAGTGTGTCATTTAGGACTGTTTTCAGTGGACAAGAACCCAGCTGTTTGGCCACAAACCCGAGGAGGAATTTTCCACTTGGTGCTCCCCCTGGGGAGAAGAGCCCATGGGCTTCAGCAGGTGGTTGTGGGTCGGCCCTGACTGGGACAATGTTTTCAACCAGGTATTGATACAACTGGGTGAAATATCAATATTTACCGTTAATTGCGTTTTGTCATGAAAGTCAATTGCCTTTGATTTCAGGACTACGCGGTTCTGGAATACACTTTGTGTCCTTCATCTTGATAAACTACAACAATTAAATCAAACCATGATTAATTTCCATTGGCTAGAATTGATGGTATAACTGACAGAACAAACGGGAAGGGAGAGGTGACTCATTAGCTTTGTCTCAATATAGGATCTGATCTGTGCCAAATTGTTGAAGAATCATGGTGGTAAATCATGCCTGCCGGTGTAACTTTATATAGCGGCCTGGTCCCACCCAACGCCACGGTCAGGCCAGTTCACACAAAAAGAAGAATGTTCTTTACTGCACATGCAGAGGATCAACATTGCTGCCAGGATTAACATTTCGTGCTCGGCCAACAACTCTTTCCACACCAATCTAAACGAGAGTGACAGTGGCCCAGACTCTACTCTTAGTTTGACGTAAATAACAGACAAGAACACCTCCCCGCCTCCCTGCCCCACTCACCTCCCTGCCTCACTCCATCCCTGTCTTTCACACCTGCCTGACACACCCACCTCCCTGCCTCACCCACCTCCCTGCCTCACCAACCTCCCTAATAGTAGTGATGCGTGTTAGTGGGGAGGAGAACTCAAAGGGACATTTTGTGTTACCTGACATTTATACCTGGATGTGTGTGTGTGTGTGTGTGCGTGGGTGTGTGTGTGGGTGTGTGTACGCAAGCAACACTCAATCACACCTAGAGCGAGAATGGAGCCGACATTGTTTAGAAATGGGTAAGATTATGCTTTTGTCATAGATTGGCACAGTTTTAATATGGTGGTTGATAAGACCTGTGAAACTGTTGATGTTAGTTTTCATAACATAGGTGTTCTGTCATTTCATCTGGACAGGACAGGACCACAACAGGACATGATATCTGTATAAGGTTAACATTGTGGGAACCCACACCAAAGATGCATGTCTAAATAAAAAATCAGTTCAGGTGTGGATTACACTAGAGCTTGGATTTGATTGAGTGCCTGCTTGAGTGGGCTATACTGAAACTAGGTTAGAGTTACACAGAAAATTGTCCAGTGCGGAAAGGACACTCACGGTGTTAAAAGTGATTCCATGTAAAAACTGTATAAGTGTTGCATGTTAACAATGAGGGTGTGAAAGTGGTTCCTCATAAACGTTGTTTAATCTTTTTTTGGCATATGAAGCTCATCACCTATTTATGTGTGTGTTATTGACAGAGGGATAGTTGTTATATTCATCATATTTTGGTGATTCCAAAATATGATTCAAATAAATGATTGAGCACAACATCATATGTACGGTGTTGCAAATATCTCATTTTGATGGAATAGTTTTACCTTGATATAAGGGCCGAAGCATATGATTATCACTTTAAAACACGCCATTCGGTATCATGTTTCCCAGCATGCTCTATTGCAGTTTAATTTTTTGATTTGTATTTCTTTTTTTCGTGTTTATCTAGGTCCACTTCTTAAACTCAGTGTGTTCATTTAACCCTGGATAATCTGAGGTGTAGATATGTTTAGAGACTCGAAAACAACTGGACAGAATATATAACAGAGGAGTTCATATAAAATATATGCACGCGCCTCTGTTTTTCTAGGAACATAAAAGTACAAATGGTGGTGAAATGGAAAACACATTAAAGAACAAACGAAAAGCAACAAATTAAAGTGTAGTGCCCCTCACACAAGGGATGCCCCTTTTTGCAGTCCAAATGCCACCCTATTCCACATGTAGTGCAATGCTTTTCGCCAGAGCACAGGGCATGACGTAGGCTGCAGTTTGGGACTAAGCCACTGACTTCAAACGTATAATGAAACGAGTCCAACTGCATTCTAAGGTTTTGCATTCTTACATTCCTTCATTCCTCTCAGGCGTTTTTTCTCTGACGCACTCAGGCCCTCCAAACAGAGCCACCGTGCGCGTGTTCATATCCGGGAGCAGATGCAGGCTGACAGAAACGTGAACACACACTCCCCGCCCCGGACGGCCGAAACCCCTGCCTCTCATGTGAGCTACTAAAAGAGCAAATTCCTCGTATTCGTAAACGGCTAAACTGTGTACAAACACATGATAGGGATTATGTTCACATTTCGCGCGTTACGCAACCGAAGGTAGCCGGCGTAGAAATGAAAGCCTCAACCAATCCCATGAATGTTTAGTAGGCGCTAAGATGCCATTGTGACGGTTGCTCCGCTTGGCGCTGCATGCTGTCTCCCTGTCCGGCGCTCTTCCTCGCCGGTGTACTAACCGCCGGCTGTAGAAAATGGCAGCAGCACACCCTCACACCTGTTATCAGTTAGCAATCACGATGTCTATTCAGGGTTCTCATTTGCACCCCCCACCTCAAGGGTTATTGTGTCTATGTTGCTGTTCACCGTGTGGTGCAGTACCTTGTGATAAATAAAAGAGATTATTCGTGTTAGCGCTGTTTTGTTTTGTGCCTCTCTATTACGCACGCTCAGCCCTCGCACCTCACAGCCACCGTGCCTACACCAAAAGAAGCCACAGCCGGTCTGTCATTTCCCCTGAAGACCGGAAGCATCCGGTTGTTTCCAGGCCTGCTGAGTCTTGTAATAACACGGTACGAAGGTAAAACAACGACATAAGGTGTAAAAAAAGATTAGCAAATTTGTAAATTGTTTTGTAGTTGTAAATTAAGATTTGCGTACTGGTCTGTAAATTAATATTTGGAATCATGCAACTCATTAATTACACTTGCCAGTGTTAAATACCCACCCACGAGTTTTATCACAAAAATTTCCCTGGACCTGTGACAAAACGATTTGTCCTTGTAAATAACATTCTGCAGTTGTACGTTATACAGCGTTTACAAGCAGAGATACCGATGAGGACTCTGATTGGCGGGCCAAAGCCTTTTCTGATTAATGACCTGAATGCATGAACTTGTCACATTTTCACCTTTTCACCATTCGGAGTAGACTCTTTCTCAAGTTAGCAACTCTTTTTTTAAGGCAATGAAACCTGAATTGCGGATATACGCCCCTTGAAGATGCAGAGTCCCTTAAACTTTGTGTTCATTAAGTTAGAAACACTTGGTCCTCTTAAATTATTCCTCCAGCCTACAATACAGGGAGGACATGCTTATTGGCTGCCATGTGTGCCGGCTTTTTTTTTTTAATAAAATGCCACCTCTGATTTTTCCAGCAGGGGTAGATGCAGTTTTACAAGCATGTTGATTGACAGGGTTTCACCATGTGTATATGTGGTTTTATAGGCCTTCCCCATGTGTATATGTGGTTCTATAGGCCTTCCCCATGTGTATATGTGGTTTTATAGGCCTTCCCCATGTGTATATGTGGTTTTATAGGCCTTCCCCATGTGTATATGTGGTTTTATAGGCCTTCCCCATGTGTATATGTGGTTTTATAGGCCTTCCCCATGTGAAGATGTGGTTTAATAGACCTTCCCCATGTGTTTATGTTGTTTTATAGGCCTTCCCCATGTGTATATGTGGTTTTATAGGCCTTCCCCATGTGTATATGTGGTTTTATAGGCCTTCCCCATGTGTATATGTGGTTTTATAGGCCTTCCCCATGTGTATATGTGGTTTTATAGGCCTTCCCCATGTGAAGATGTGGTTTAATAGACCTTCCCCATGTGTTTATGTTGTTTTATAGGCCTTCCCCATGTGTATATGTGGTTTTATAGGCCTTCCCCATGTGTATATGTGGTTTTATAGGCCTTCCCCGTGTGTATATGTGGTTTTATAAGCCTTCCCCATGTGTATATTTTGTTAATATGTAGGTTGATAGGATTCACCCTCTATATTTATGGTGATAAACCACTATTGTGCTTATGGATTAAGGCATTACATGCTACATGGTTGTAAACAGCACAAGACCCATGTTATGAGCAGGACCCACTGGCTGAACAAACGTGTAGAGGATGTGTTCCAGGGTTTTATTGGCTTCAGTGACTCCCATAGATCCTACACCCTATTCTTACCCTGTTTCCTAAATAATACAATATGTCCCATTACAGATCAACGTTCCTATGGTTTGTCATAGTCAGGGAACACAGTGGAAAGTACATTTGGGTTTTCCGCCATTTTGTGAGACTGAGTTAACACCCAGTGCAGCCATCTACGGCACATTCCTGTGTAGGCCAACAGCCTGGCTGTCCTGAGCTGGGGAGCTGGGCCCATCCACCTTTCCTCCCGTTGGGGGGGGGGGCAAGGTTTCTGGCTCAACCGCTGGGACCGAGTGGCTCTGGGTGCTTGGGATTAAGCCTGCTGAAAGAATGAGATTACTCAGCGCCGATCCACCCCCTCGAGTCATGCTAGGACCTGCTATGGTCTGATCTCAAAACAAAAACAGCACATCTAAATCCTGAGGGAGGTTTGGGACGAGGGAGGGGTGGGTCACTATTTAGGGACACAAGCCCGACCGTGCAGGAAACGGCTGTAGGAACCAGGGATTTAATCCCAAATAGACTCCTGTTCCATCAGAAGAGCACTGCATACAGTAGGTGTAGACACGCAAAAACATTAGCTTTTTTTTTACGCAGATTAAGTTGATGGTGTGAAGATTTGCCTTAACTGTACACATAGTCTGATAAATAAACAAACCAGACACCACCTCAAGCATGTTCTGTCATTCACTAAAGGTTCTGTAGATTAAACACAGTCTGCCCACATTAAACCCCTACTTCACATGACTCATCAGGTACATTCAGGTTACATAAACATTTGCTATTTGTACCCAAAGGACCCACTGAATGGGCATGGAGTTTGGGGCAGGTGGTAAAGTGTGCCTTTTAGCAATTCTGAATGTAGGTATTTAAAAAAAAAAAAAAAAAAACACCAGCTCAGTGCTTCGATTAGAATGCATGAGATGTTTCCTGTCACGTCAAACAACTGTTACTGAGACATATTCCACCTCTGCACTGCGTTCATCAACCCAACAAATCTATGAATCATACTCTTCTTTATATGGCTGCACTGTACTTGTTAAAAAAAATAAAAAGAGATGAAGAACCAAACAGCCTTCCTGTCTGAGCCTTCACATGGCCATAACAAAAGCCCTGCAATGCTTCTTGAGAACATTATTTCCAATTACACAGCAAAAGTTATTGGTGGCCCGACAAACTGAAACTCCATCCCAGAGGCACAGGACACTGTCCTGGTCAGAGGCAAGAGGAGACATCGAAGTCATGACTTTGGTCTCTCGCAGACCCAGAATACATACAACAAGCCACGAAAAGGTTATATGATGTTGGATTATACGCCCGGTTCTGAATCCGCAACACTAACGAAGTTTAACGTGTCCAAGTAGGGCACAGCAAAAGTGCACACAACCAATAACGCTCCACAACTAGGGAACCCATGAAAGTTCAGCTTTCTGTGGTTTCTGGCAAACATTTGAAAAATGCACTTTAAAAACCTTTCGTTGAGTGTTTAATACATAAGGTAATTTGAGGAGGGACTGAAATCTTTTTTATGCCGTTTTCCTTTCAGGAGTGCAGGTGAAAAGCGATATCTAGAGGTACTGTAGGTTCTTGCCACAGGAAGAAATGATGTTCAAAGACACTTGGTCTTGGTGTCTGGTCCATTATTCAAAATGGATCCTGACATTTTCCTTGTCCACGACTGACAGATAAAAAGTCCTGAGTGATGGTCTCTAATTTGTTACGTGAGGTCCCCTCAGTGCCTCTGAGTGTGCTGGGAAAGGCTGTGTGGCCTTGGAGGCTCTGTGTATTTTTGTGACGAGCCTGTTCCCATCAGACACTTGAAAAGTCAATCGTGCAGCTAGGGAACAGCACCATGGGAGAGAAAGGGCGACCTGGCCTTTACCACCTGCAGATACGCTATTTCCTCAAAGCTCAAGCTTGTCTGACTAATAATAGTTTGCTTCCCAACAGCGATGGGAACTCAAAGCATCTGGTGCTGTGAATATTTGTCACCCGTAATTTCCAACAGCACACGGAGCTGATTAAAAGTTCACGCAGAGACAGCGCCGGATTCTTTCCACTGATTCTGCTCCGAAGTTTTTCCACTGAGGCCGCCGCTCTCACCAACTCCTACGTTTGTTTCTGATACCTGATCATTTTCGGTGGCCATGCTAACTGCTACGGTCATTGTCGTTACACGGCAAAAACGTCTGTGCGAATTTAGTCTCAACAATTAAATGTGTAGAAATGTAATAGACTTTACAAGCTAGAGCCAAGAAAAATCCAGACGGAGAGATTTGGGACGTGTATAATGGGGTTAAGACCGATCCAGCAGGTTCACAGACCAGTCTACAGGCCCAGTAGAGGGTTAACCTGTAACCTGAGAGGACCGGGGGATTTGCTGGGGGGGGCGGAGCCAATGGATCACATGTTCTGGTGACATATGGAAGGAAGTCGGAAAAGGGTTCCATGAATGAACTGCGGCGGAGAACACCTTCCCGGTTCCATATTAGATTTTAACTGTAAACCCACTAAAATGGTATGTATACAGATGGCTTTCAAATGAAGGTTTTAAAACGGACACGGTCCTGAGGTCTCTATAATGTTAACTGTGTTCAGGCTGTCCCAGCCCTTCCCACGATCTGTCTAACAAGTCAGTGTGCTACCTGGTCTAAGAAAGCAGACAACTTTAGTTATTTTCTAAATAATTGTGACAGTGATGGTGGCCAAGACCCTGCCTTGCCACAGCATGGAAATTCACCACAGAGGGTTCCCCATGGTTACTCCCACCTGACCCATTTGCACACCTGGTCTTCACGGAAGCTGATTGGCCGAGCGAGGGAGCTTAGCAACAAGATCCCAATTTAGCCTGAATCCTGTTTGTACTTTGACATTTAACCGCAGGTCAAAAGTCAACTGTATCAGGATTCGTGACCGGCCTCTTACCAACCAATATCGTGCCATTATTTTGGCTAACAGGTTTGAAAGGATTACTAGGCCAAATGTGTTGACATTGTCAGAGGAAAACTCAACAATAGACCGTACTTGCCATGTCAACCAAAGTCTAATTACGTAGGCGGATTACGGAATGGTGTGACGGAATAAAAGTGCAGATGTAATGTAATACAACTCTCTTGGATACCAGGGGAGAGTACTGGGGGTTAACAGGTCACAGTTTGGCTTCCAAAAAACCCACATGAACTCAGCCATTTTTCACCAGCCTCCACGGTTGAGTGCGGTTGCTGAAGAGTGTCTTGCGGGTCTGATGACAAGCTGCAGTTGACGAGCAGCGTTCTCAGACAGCAGGTGTTCCTCTAGTCTGGGTGGAAGACAGCAGTTTAAAGTGCAGGTCTTATGGATCAGTTTGGGCGTTAGGGGATTTTGCTGGTATATACCTTTCACACACACAAATATAGGCTTAAATCAGCGAAGACACGTGCACAACATCAGACCTAGAGTTGAATTGTATTATATTTTACACATTATGTGCCCACCTAAACAAACACCAGAGCACAAAGAGAATGGTCAGAGGAGGTGTTAAGAAGTTCAAGAGATCTTCTAGTGGCACAGTCTATTTTGGCAAATAGTCAGTGAAACTAATTTCAGTTTATCTCCATTAAAGTAACTGACCATTACAAATGCCACCTGGTTATAGATTTGCCAGTGTCTTAAATGACTCAGTGCAGCTCCAATGTGTTCTTGGTGCCAGCATTGGTTTGTGGTGGCTGTAGTTGACGACTTCAGCGCGATTCAGCCAGAAGTATTTTAAAATAAACTGGGTATAAATGCCTAAACAACTGAATCACTGAGTGATGTGTGTAAAGCTCAACTGCTGGGAGACGAAACTTCAAAGGTAATCCGATAACATTGGTGGTCAAAACAGTCAGGCTGGGAATGAGCTGATGGTTTGCTAAAATAAAACATCCTCTGAAAGCCTTTGCTTCAGCACTCCAGAAGAGCAACGTCAGCATTTCTCAGGTCCTCGTATCACTGCAGGGTAAACAAACTGAAGAAAGACACATTTTCCTTTCAGTCACCCATTGTTTAATTTCCTGGTTACACCCTTGGATAGTATATCAAAACATCAGCCCATCAATCACATGTAATGATCTGACCAATCAGTGAGTGTCCTTTTATCTTAGACCAGCCTCTTCACAGGAGGTTGACTAACCTCCCTCTATAGCCTGGGGGGCGAGCCAAACTGGCTCTGGTCCAATGGAGTGCCGTGCATTTGACCAATCAGGATGCAAACCAAAAGTTTAGCATCAGTCTGCTGTGCTGAACCCCCACAGGTGGCCCAAGACACCCAGCTGGCCGTCGTTCCCTTGGTCACAACTTGACCGGTGAAGTTACACAGGAAGTACCCATTTGAGATGTTGGGGAGGGAGAGGGGGGGATATGTGCCAACTGGAGGGATTAACATGCCCATGGAGAGAGGGAGAGAAAAAGAGATGAAAAGAGAGAGACATAAAATCCTGTATCTTGATTTGATCACGGTCGTCCTAGATTCTTCTCAGAGGGAAATTCTAATACAGTGTATTTGAGGTTTGAATATGATACTAAAGATTAAAATTCAGCCACTTTCAAATATAACACTTGACCTCTACAAAAAATGGCAATTCAATGAAAGTCAACAAAACACAGACATCTTCCCTTGACAAATCCCCTATTTTGTTTCCTGCCACGTGAAAGGCTCAAATTAATTTGTGACACCTTCATTCCAAAGAGACCGACTCTCCAGTCAACCTCCCCCTCTCGATCAGTAGGTTTTCTATAGTGTTGTTGTGAATAATACAGTACTGTTATAATGCACCTCCCACTTGGATCCTGTCTCCTCACATCCAAGTAACAATTACTGCCAGTCTGGTGGAGCGCTAATTGCCACAAGACTCAAACCAAGCTTCATCCGGGGCAGTTTTCCTCACGCAGTGAAGTCCGTAAGTCTGACTTTTTTTTTTTTCCACTTCTTTTGGATCCCGAATAACTTTAGCAAATTCTGCTGCCAATCTTCCTGAGGTCCTGGTTTTGGAATAAACAACCTTGATTCATCCTGACATGTCTAGCCCCTGTTATATTCAAACCCATGTTATTCTCATCTACCAGAGAGGTCTGTTATATTCAAACCCATGTTATTCTCATCTACCAGAGAGGCCTGTTATATTCAAACCCATGTTATACCTGAGTGGCCAGTTACCCTCTAAATGCATAAAAGTCCCAGAGCAACATAGACAACTGGAGTTTGGGGAGGATTCGGTGGCGTTGATGCTATTTCCATGTTGGAAATTCAGCCATGGTGATTGGGCTGACATTCCTACTCTTATGATAGACGCCACAGGAACTGCAGTAACCACAGGAAGTCAGGACACTTGTTTTAATATCCCCTTTGAAAGATGGAAACCTACCCAGGGCAATGTCCCCTTCAGTACCCTGGGGCTCTTGGATTTGATCTTAGGACCACCGCTGGCTGTTCAACACTGCTTCCAGTGGCATCCGATCTGTTCCAGGGACAATCCAGCGGAAGAACCTTCTTAGATTCTGGCAGCAGGACGCAGGCTGCTGCTGATTCTCCGTCTGCTGAGAAGACAGATATTTGGTGCTCAGCTGTACCGTGTCGCTTGGGAACAATGTACTGGACTGCCAGGTTCTTATCTAGCGCAACGCGTGCTAGAACTAAAACACCTTGGTGCCGTGACACTGTGTGCGTTGTCTCACCCACAGATCTTCGGGTGGCTGTGTTCAAAGCAGACTCAATGATCCAGTGATGCTGGAGAGGTGGACCTGTCGTATATAATAACAACCACTAATAGCGCGCCGCTAACTGTCTATTTCCACAAAGTGACTGTTTAAAGTAGGCTCATTTCCCAGCAGTCTAACAGCAGTATTACCAGAAATAAAACACTTGCTGCAGTCAGTACCTGCTTTTCCCAACAAATGCCTCCACTGATAACGCAGTGATTCCATGGGGCGTCTCTCTGTGGCCTGTTCAGCTACGGAACAGAACACTGTGTCCTCACGGAACATTTTGAAATGTGAATTCCAGCGAATCATCATCTTGTATGTGGTGCTTGATGTTGATTGGCTACAGAACCTAACATTGTGTCCTCAGTGGTATTAGAAAATAACTTAGAATGTTTTAACGTGACTGCACATTTCCATGAATTTTCTTCATGGAACATTTCCGTCATGTTAGCCAACCAGGTTCTGCTGTGCAGAGGACAAACCAACCTGGTAATGGCGAAAAGGGGGAGAAAATGAACTTGTGGGGAACTTGCAGGGCCTGTTTTTGATATGTCTTAACTTTTAAAAGTGTTCACTGCATGAACACTAAGAAATTTGTTAGGGGGCGGTTTTAAAACTTCTTTGGGGCATTCAAACAGTTTATCAGTTTTAACGCACTGTAAGTTTTCATTGTATAATTTCCTCCCCAAATCCCTCTCCCAACAACCCTTATATTTGATTTAATATTTTTTATATTTTTTATAAAGGCTTCTAGATTTTAAACAATTAAGTTTGTTTGAACTAAAACCAAGTTGCAGATGGAAAATACAGTCCAATTTGCTCCTCCCTCTGTCATATAAACGCACTGTGTTAGTGTATTCTTGGCTGGATGGTTATCTAATGCCGGCCCTTTGCTTTCAAATTAGTGAAGGGATAGTTTACCTGAATTTGGCTCACCTGTGGAGGATGCAGCCTATTCTGTCAGAGATGTGTTTATTCTGGAAAGACAGTGGCCATTAATCACAGTACACACCGAGTCAGCATCTCGCTGACTCATTTATCTGACCTCACCTGTGTGAAGATGAGCGCTGCACAGCCTTGGCTACCGCGTGGCGCTGCAATTTCCTCTGTCACGGTGTGATAAGACTCTTATACAAGGATCTGGCCTCCAGAAATAACCAGGACTTAGT
Source organism: Esox lucius (assembly GCF_011004845.1). NCBI lineage: Eukaryota > Metazoa > Chordata > Actinopteri > Esociformes > Esocidae > Esox > Esox lucius. The sequence goes on along the minus strand of NC_047578.1, from coordinate 2,894,991 downwards.
ACGGTTGTCCTGACTGTGCCGTGAGAGAGTGGCAGAGGCTAGAGCTCCTCAGCAGAGGGCTTGTTTGGGTGCAGAGGAGTGGAGGGAAAACCATCCAGAATTAATAAAATATCAAGTACAGAACAATTAATGGTCACAGAGAGTCAATTGGGAGAGAAAGAGAGAGAGGGATGGGGGGAGTGATAGAGAGAGAGGGGGGGGAATGGGGAGTGATAGAGAGAGAGAGAGAGGGAGTGATAGAAAGAGATTAAACAACCATCAGAATGCTGATATCTCCTGACTCATGTTATACTCTGTTTAGTGTATAGAAGCAGAGCGCTGTGCCAAGAACAGCAAGGTCACTGATTGTAGATCTGATTCAACGAGAAGAGACGTGTGGTTCTGCCCCTAATAAAACCCAATGTCCCCTCTGGAGTGTCTGATGAATTACTACAATGTAAATGTCCACATTGGAATAATTGAAAAACTTTCATTTGAGAGTCCCAGGTGCTCTACAGAGACTTGTGCAATCAACTAACTGTCTGGTGAGGAGCAGCTCCTTGCCAAGGTTACAGTAAGTTTAAGGTTAGGGTGTGGGTTAGGGTTAATGTTAAGATAAGGGTTAATTGGTGGTGGAAGTATTACTGGTGTTCTGAATGACGTACTCAAAGCAAATTAGAAACATTACATGCTGATTGTCTACTGATCCTATTCACATAACGTGAATCTGCGTTGAACAGATTTGACAGAAAAGACCTGCCTTTACAGGAAAAAGCAAATATAATTAAAATGGGCATGCAAACCAAAATGGGAATGCAAACCAAAATGGGCATGCAAACCACACTTTGCAAGGCCCATTACATGCTCTCTTTCATTTGAGGGGCAACTCTATAATTTGCTTTGAGGTTCAGCGTTGAGGAAACAGGCCTGGATATGACTCTCCAAAAAGTCTTACTTCTGTGTTTACACAGGAGGCTCAGTTCTGATGTTTCTCCACTAATTTATCTTTTGACCAATCTGATCAGCTCTTTTAATCATAATTAGTCTGACGCATAAAAGGGAGCCAAACGGTTACATTCATGAAAACTTAGCATGCTTCCTCCTGGTCTGGTAGAATGGTTTGGGAGTCAGGTGAAGGGGATTAGCTGGGTTCTAGTTAAACTGCAGAACAAAGCACAACAGAACTGCTATTCCAAAATTCTAAAACACCAAATCACTCCAGAACTGCTTCAGGACTGACTACGCGTGTTGTGAACACGGCTTGACGACCAACAGAAATGGATCCTTCATTACCAGAAAAACACCCAGGGTGCATCTGGTTATGCTGTGGAGCTCCGGTCCCAGCCACCCTAAGGACGGTCAGCTGACAGGGGGTATGCAGCACGCCGGCGCCGGACAAAGACACCATTCACTCCCAACCCCCCACGGCCCTGACATAAACGTCAGACAAAAAGTCATTCGTCTTGGGCTAAACACCATTCTCCCCGTGTGGACCGCGCCGCAGCTAGGTGAAAGGCCCACGGTGAAAGGTTAAACAGAACGAGAGGATAGTATTTTCAAACATTCTTGCCATCCAGCACTGGTCCACAAGGGCTAGCCGTTGTCCCAGCGTCCCGAAGGTGGGCCAGAGGGAAGCAAATTAGCCCTTCAGACATTCTAGAATGGGGCCCTTCCACACGGAACGTCCACCAGATTCTAAGAACAGAACCCCAGCGACAGAGACTGCGTCAAGGCAACCATGGGAGTCTAGTCGGGGGAGTTCAGCGCAGTGCTGGTTGCACTCAAAACACTGTTAGGTTGGTAACGTCATCAGTAGCCTTAATCTGTGCTCTGGTGCCAGTGGCCCAAACGTCATCGGGTCTGGTGCCAATCCTCGGCTTTAATAACAGAATCCGACCTCTTCCTTCTTCAGCGGGACGATTAAGAGAAGTCAATGAAAAACACTGTAAGCCCCCCTCAGGCAGAATTGAAAATGCATTATCCCATCTGGATTGTCTTGTTGCAGGTGCATGGGGGCTGATTCAGTGATATTTTGGAAGGAAATAAAAAGACCAGTGCACATCCCTCGACAGTTCTGTATGAACAACTCCTTTAAGCCGTCCTTTAGAAGCCTGGACTTTAACTGTCATTTCTTCTGTGTATGAGCATCAATAAGATCACTAATAAGATCCGCAGCAGATTTTCTTAAATGGAAATGTATAAAGGGCTTTCATAGAGACTGAATACAATGTTGGCCACATTAAGGCAGATGGGTACAATGCTTAGCGGAGGGGGGGAAATTATAGTTTAATCGGATGTTCTGCACACAGCTGTGCCATGTCTATCACTCAACATGTAGAGCTCTGCACAGGCTCTGTGTGTCTCGCTGAATTCCCTCCCTACTTCAGTTCTAAGAAGGCAGATTTTTAGGTTCCCGACCTCTGAAGCACAGAACGGAGTGAGTAGTGTTCCCTCGTGAGCACAGACGCAAATGTTCAATGCCCAGCTCGTGGTCACCTCATCTGCACACAGGGCGCATCCTCTGGAGAGACAGTCGGCATTTCAACAGACAAACAAAGCTGAAATTCATAGCATGTCCTGTGATTGGCTTGTCATCATCGCGGCAGAGCCAACGACAGACAGCTCTCTATGGCCTGCTTTGTTGAAATGAGAGAGAGACAGAAAGACAGACAGACAGGTGGAGGACAGGGAGAGATAGATGAGACAATGAGAGAGACAGAGGGGGGGGGGGGGAAGGATGAACAGAGAGATGGTTCAGAGAGAGAGAGAGAAAGGATTGTGAGGGAGATAAGGAATGAACAAACAAGAGAGGCTGGGTGAGAGCGAGAGGAGAGAGAGAATGAAGGATTGATGGAGTGAGATGGGGTGAGAGTGAGGGAGAGAGAGAATGAAGGATTGATGGAGTGAGATGGAGGGAGAGAGAGAATGAAGGATTGATGGGGTGAGATGGGGTGAGAGTGAGGGAGAGAGAGAATGAAGGATTGATGGAGTGAGATGGAGGGAGAGAGAGAATGAAGGATTGATGGGGTGAGAGGGACGGAGAGAGAGCGGTGTATTGTTGTAGTCCATGACGTATCTGAATCAGTTGTCTGACTCTGTGCAAGTGTCTCATTGATCTCCGCCACCACCCACAACCACGCCAGACGCAGCGTTAAAAACTGTCCACGTGGAATGTTCCGGCACAGAGAGACCACTAATATCAGTTGAAGATCTTAAGAAGATGAGGATTTAGAACAGAAACTAAAGATCTGGCATATTTCGATGACCAGACATAATTCATTATTAGGTGGCGTTGCAGACAGCCAGACAAGTATATACTAGTTGCTTGCCCCTAACAGGCCCTAGATTAGGATTACTGATATGCTCAATCAATCAATCAATCAATGCTTCAATCGTATACATCAGGGTTCCCAACTCCAGTCCCCCAGTACCAGTATTCATTGTAGCCCCAGCAAAGCACAGCTAATTAAAATAATAAATTCTCATTGAGTCGAATTGGATGTGTTTGTCCAGGGCTATAGCAAAAATGTTTACATATTGAGTGGTATCAAACCTTAAAGGTGCAACACATTGGATTGCGGCCCCATGTGGAAGACAGGTACATTACAATAACAATGGCACTATTAAAATGAATTGGATATGAAAAAGGCAAAAATATATCCTTTTGAAACCTAGTTTTGTAAACTGGAAAACTGTTATTTTTTTATTCCCACTAGCACATTTCAAGCTACACTTAAGGATGTATTCTGGGATTATGTTTTTTATACTGAGGTAAGATGGTGGTTCTCCTTAAAGAATATGCAAATATAAACAACATACAACACATCTAGCCCAAATGGAAGGTCTAAAACATAACTTGTTATTCACAGAAGTCCCAGACTTCCATCTTTAAAAAACGCTCAAGTGAAACCACTTAAGAAAAACACAACTTCCGTCCTCAGCAATTACAGATCAATATTTTAACCGCCCTTCAAATAATTGAAAAACGGTTTTTTAAACACACAAAAGTAAATGCCTTTTTTTCCCTTTAAATAGTGATCAGTACCAAGTCAACAGGTTAACATGGTTTTCAGGTCTGACTAATAATGCAGAAAATGTATTCGATGAGTTTTAGGACCTAGGCTACATAAGTAAACGCTCTTTTATTTATATATATATATATATATAAAATCTTTTTTTTTTTTTTTTTTTACCTCAGTTGATGTTAGCTTTTGCTCTTATTGGGTCCAAAATGTATCTGATAAACAACACATTCGTTTACACATTTTTATTTATATCTTTATTTGACCAATCACGTCAGATCGTTTGACACGTATGATTGACCAAAAGAAGACATTGTGAAAAGAAAGCTCTGGACTGCTAATGTGTAGACGAGGCTAAAAAGTGGTTCGAGAGAGCTGCAAAGCCACCTGAGCGAAGTAGGCTATGGATACGTTCATTTAGTCAAGTGAAAGTCCGCTGCAGTCTCGTCAACAAAGCTCTATAAATCGTTGCTAATATTACAATAGGTGCTGATCTCTGTACATAGACCTATACAGTCCATAATATCAATAAATAGGTAATTAATTTGATAACACAGGTTTGCTATAAACGACATTGAATTTCAATACCACGTTGACAATTACATAATGCAGTCACGGAGCGCCCCTTAGCGGCCATCCTAAGAAATATGAGAACCTTTCACTTTCGTTTTTCTTCCAGTAAAACTCATAAGACGACCGTATTTTGAACCAACCGACCACCGCGAAATAAATAGGTAAGTTTAATTTGGAATTACATAATTTTTTCCGAACCCCCCAACACGTTATGAAATTCATAACGTGTTCATTATCGTTGATTTCTTCTTACTCAACACTAGTTAAACCAACATAACAATGTGGCCAAACGTAAACACGAGTTGATCGGGAAAACCTCGACAACTCACAAACCCTCGTTCATTTTAATAATGTCGCAAAGAACCGCTTAGCTGTCGTATATTGGCCATAAGCCACACCCGTCCTGCCCGTTTGCCTATATAAACAACATAATACACCTCTAGCCCCAAATAGTCCCAGCCTGCATTTTGGAGTCTGGTTCTGTGGGACAGAGGTCCACTGCACGGAGAGCAACAAACACTGTTCATGTGGATTTCTTACTAATGCTAACCTGTCATGGTTCTACTTCTTCACCTTGCATGGCATTGCCAGTTTACATTGATGTCAGGAGGCTCTTTTCCCAAGTGCTATCCTCGCCTTCAAGATGGATGGAAAGGCCATTGAAGTTCTCGGCGTCCCTGGCAGCCTTCTCGCCCCGGACAGGATGGTTGACAAGCTCACAATACACTTCCTGAGACCACGCAATGGCGGCGGAGAGGTTCTGACAGTGATGTTCCCCACCAGCATCTCGGGCCGGGCCGTTGTCGTGTTTGAGAAGCCTGAAGGTAGGCATGGACTCTCTGGATTTAATTAATGTTACTTCAAATAACCACAACAGGCTGCTTTTCATCTGCCTGCATATTGATGGCTGGTTCAGGGACTGAATAGCTGTAGGCGATGATGATAACCATTTGTGATTTAATCTTAGTAATGGATGATACACAATACACATGTATCAGTACAATACACCGCTATCCAATAAAGCTGCTCGCTGTTTGTATAACCCATCTTGTTTCCTTGCAGTGGCTGACTCTGTCTTGTGGCAGAGCCATGATTTGACAGTGGAAGGACAACGCTTTCCTCTTGAAGTCAGGAGAATGAACAGACTGGAGGTTGTAAACAACACCCTCATTTTGGGATTTGTGTTATTTTTTTTTTAAGTATTTTGAGTTGAGCAATAATATTTTGTCTGTGTGTATGCGTGTTTGCGCGCGCGCGCGCGCGTGTGTGTGTGTGTGTGTGTGTGCGCGTGTCTATAGTTCGACATGCCGGTCAAGGCCACTGTGGATGTGACCATGTTCAACAACGATGAGGCAGTCCTGCGTCTCCTTCAGTCCCATGGCTTTCAAGTGACTGAGAGTCGCCCTGGTCAGCTGCTCATAATGGGCTCCTTTCTGAAGCTCCGGGCTGTCAAGGCCCAACTCCAGCAGCTGTTAACCGGGGATCCCCAGCCCCACAGCAGCACACACACGAGCAGGGTCCACGACCATGCAAACCAGGCTTTAAGCGCAAGACGTTCTTCGGTCAATGGAGAGCAACGTTCACCTCTCCTTCAGACTTCTCAACACTCCGACTTGTTGGACTCAGGCTCTGCTCACAACTTGTCCAGCCCACAGAGGACCAGCCCATCTCCAGGCCTCCAGGTGGCCGGGCCTGGAGCTAACGTGACCCAGAGGATGAAGCCGTGCCTCAGGCCAGACGAACACGACTCCCACACCCCATCACGCAAGTCGCTGTCCTTCTTGACAGAAGAGGATGTGCTCAACTACGCCCTGTGCTTTAGGAAAAAGGACATTAATGGAATTCTGCAAAGCCACAATACTGAAATCGATGTGAAGAGTACAGGCAGTTCTGGTGTTAAGTGTGTTTTCCTCGACGGTCAGAACCCAGAGATGGCGGTGGTCAAGCTGCAGAGCGTTCTCAGCCAACTCACGGCAACACTACGCACCCAAGAAATCAATCTGTCCTCACTTGATCACGACAATCAGGTAATGGTCAGTAAGCGGATTCAGAAGTATAAGGACATATATCCTGCTGTTGTTGTCAGTCAGGTCGGAGATACTCTTCGCCTCGTAGGTCCTTCCTGTGATAGTTACGAGATGAAGCAGATGCTCCTGGGAAAAGCAACGGAACTGCCACCTGCTGGGAGGACAGGGAGACCGACGGGCCGAAACTCTAGAGACAGGAGAAGTAGTTCTATGCCCCGCCTGACCCAAAGGGAGGACGCCCCATCGGGCCATGGCCCTGCGACCACTGCGGCTTCATCACACTACTTCCCATCAAACTACCAGGATGACCCTGGACGCGGGAGGGCTGACCAGAGGCCTGGAGAAGCCCTGCCCCCTGCATACTCCTCAAGGGGGAGGAGCGGCTCCGAGAGCCAGTCGAAAACAAACAATCGGAAGGAGGAACTGGGGCAAGGAAGAGGTACTAGGGAACAAAGGCAGGCCGCACAGAGGCAGGACAAAGGCGATCTGGGAGTTCCCGCTGCTGGACATAAGTCCCCACTTGCGAAACTGCAGTCAAAAATGCCATCGCTACCAATGAGCATGACGAAAACAGAGATAAAAAAAAAGTTTAATATAACCAAGAAGTGGTAAAAGAGGGTTGCGTCCTGCTTTATGCTATATTCTGTTTAGATGTTCTAGTGGACTGTTAATAAATTGAAACAATAACTTGAGTTCTAATGTTTTGTGGGAATATATATATACTGTATCTATAGATTGTTACATAAGAAGGATAGTGTATGTAAGGGTAATGTATGCAGTCTCAACACAGAATTGTTTGCATCGTAATCATTTAACTGACAGTTATCAAGAGGTAATGTGATTGTGAGGTAATACATTTTATACTCTCTTTTCCAGTTAGCGTCTCACTACTACTGGGCCACGCAAAGCTTTATTTACATGTTACCCTTCCTGTTTACCTTCATAATGTGAGATTAAACAGATGAATCAGTTTATTGATAAGACTCTAAGGAAAATGCGGTTATTCTACATGATTTCTGCTGAAAAGTTTGTCATTTGGATGCAGTATTTGCATCAAGCTCAGTTTTAAGCCTTGTTTCACCGTAGGTCACTCTAGTTACACCCTAGTTTCACTCACTAGTTACACCCTAGTTTCACTCACTAGTTACACCCTAGGCCACTAGTTTCACCCTAGTTTCACCCCAGGTTTCACCTCAGGTATCACACTAGTTTCACCCTCACTATTACACCCTAGGTCACTTTAGTTTCACCCTCACTAGTTGCACCAAAGGCCACTTTAGTAACACACTAGTTACACCCCAAGCCACACAAAGAAGAATTAAACCCATAGGTTCTGTCATTTAAATGATATAATTTCAGGCAGTTCTGTGACAGTCTTCTATGTGCCTGGTTTATTTAATAACTGCTTGCTGTTGTCAGATTCTGAGTAGTGCTCGTCTAGATCCGGTGTGTTTTGGTAATAATGGAGGGAAGTGCTAGATGGCCAGGCAGACAGACCCCCCCTCCCTTAGCTTTGCTTCCCCTACACAGGATGTGATGCAGTCCCCACGCAGTTCACACAGACGAGAACACTGCTTCAACGCTCACTGACTGACAGACGTACTGATCAGAGATTGGCAGGTTAGGAGGAAGTCAGTGTATTTAAGACCATATTTGGAGGATGTAGATGAGTACATGTTACATGTAGGTCATGGGAAAGCAGCCCTGGTTCATTAGCTTTTAATAATGGACTGATTCAGACTTTGGACACCAGGTGAGGTTAACTAAATACCGGGCAGAAAATAGTAAACATAGGGTTTCAGCCCCCCAGGACTGAGTTGCTTTTCCCTGACTTAGATCATGCAGTACTTTGTGGTCTACCAGGGCCTTCAGTGTCAGCTAGGAGATGATGCATAGATGAGCAGGTAGTGGAACAGGTGTTTGGATCATACAGATTATACTGTATTTATACCTTTATGTAATTTAGCAGATCCTCTCTCCAATGTTGAGATGCACTTTCCCAAGGGCCCTCTGGGAGGAGAAAGGGACAAATGGAACTCTATAGGGTTACTTTTATTAATTTAGAAGCAGCTGCTAGGGCCCCTGCACCCCCTGCTGGTTGACGTCTGTGGTTTGTCAGTGTCCTGGTCAGTCCCTGGATGGGAGACCAGATGCTGGTTGATGTGGTGTTGGAGGGGCAGTAGGGGGCCCTCTTCCCTCTGGTTTAAATATCAAATCCCAATGACCTCTATCTTATTGGGCAGTATATTAATGTGTCCTGCCTCTTTGTGGTCACTGAAGATTCTGATTGTAAGAGTAGTAGTAGTAGTAACACTGGTGTCCAGGCTACATTTCCAAAGGCCCACCCAATGCTCCCCTGCTCACAACCGGCCCCTTATTCCCAGCTACTGGAACTATAATACATTGTGAAGTTCTAAATGAATACAATGTCTATAATTTATAATTCTCTCTAAGATCAGAGTCTCAGTTAAATAAATTAAAAAGTAAATGTCCACAGAAGTCCACAAAAAGCAAATGTCCACAAAAGAAATAACCAAACACTGAAACACTGATCGGTCCAAGGAGTCCTGCAAATGTAAAATAAAACAAAAACTGTGTGTGAGAGAGTGATGAGTATCTTCTTTTTTGTCTTATCATGTTGTTAGAAATACCAATGTTGGTACTAAAACAGCTATAACGGTCAAAGAGGTCAAAGTTTTATTTCGGGCTGAAGACAGCTGGACACTGGGAACTCAGACATTTCCCTACTTGTGACTTCAGAGCTTTAAAGAAAAATGGGAGCTCATAATAAAAGTGCTCAGATTGGTAAATAGTCTTAAAGCTCAGACTTGAGGACTACTGACAGTGTCATTCTACCTCGTTGCTTTCAGAGTCAATATTACCATCATAAGTCGTGTTACAGATGTTGTTATCTAGCGCGACAAAGTTGTGAGTTCATACAATTTCATTAATTCTCAGTGGTAATCAAACCAAAAGCACTATACTCTTACCAAGTGAGCTAAGATAGTGACAAACTATGACACAAAACGAAGAGTGTTTTTTTTAGTATTCCACTAAAATAGGCATTGCACCTTCAAATGTGTTAGCTATTCTGAGGTATGACCACATTTCTCCAGAAATGTCGTCATTAGACGGAACGGAGCACACCTCCCCCTATTTTAAAATTGTTAAAACTTTGCAACCCTGGCAACCGTTTCAGTTCCGCCCACCAAGGGTGAAGACCAGAGAAAATCTCATTGAAATGAATTCATTGCAGCACTACATTAAAAAAAATCCCATTTGGAAAGTATGTAGAAGTCTGTAATTTTTTATCATAGGTACTCTTCAACTGTGAGTGACGGAATCAAAAAAAAAAATCCAGAAAATCACATTGTATTTTAAAGTAATTAATTTGCATTTTATTGCATGACATAAGTATTTGATACATCAGAAAAGCAGAACTTAATATTGGGTAAAGATTTTTTTTGAAATTACAGAGATCATACGTTTCCTGTAGTTCCTGACCAGGTTTGCACACACTGCAGCAGGGATTTTGGCCCACTCCTCCATACAGACCTTCTCCAGATCCTTCAGGTTTCGGGGCTGTCGCTGAGCAATACGGACTTTCAGCTCCCTCTAAAGATTGTCTATTGGGTTCAGGTCTGGAGACTGGCTAGGCCACTCCAGGACCTTGAGATGCTTCTTACAGAGCCACTCCTTAGTTGCCCTGGCTGTGTGTTTCGGGTAATTGTTATGCTGGAAGACCCAGCCACGACCCATCTTCAATGCTCTTACTGAGGGAAGGAGGTTGTTGGCCAAGATCTCGCGATACATGGCCCCATCTATCCTCCCCTCAATACGGTGCAGTCGTCCTGTCCCCTTTGCAGAAAAGCATCCCCAAAGAATGATGTTTCCACCTCCATGCTTCACGGTTGGGATGGTGTTCTTGGGGTTGTACTCATCCTTCTTCTTCCTCCAAACACGGCGAGTGGAGTTTAGACCAAAAAGCTCTATTTTTGTCTCATGAGACCACATGACCTTCTCCCATTCCTCCTCTGGATCATCCAGATGGTCATTGGCAAACTTCCGACGTGCCTGGACATGCGCTGGCTTGTGCAGGGGGACCTTTGCATGCGCTGCAGGATTTTGATCCATTACGGCATAGTGTGTTACTAATGGTTTTCTTTGAGACTGTGGTCCCAGCTCTCTTTAGGTCATTGGCTAGGTCCTGCCGTGTAGTTCTTGGCTGATCCTTCACCTTCCTCATGATCATTGATACCCCACGAAGTGAAATCTTGCATGGAGCCCCAGCCCGAGGGAGATTGACCGTCATCTTGAACTTCTTCCATTTTCTAATAATTGTGCCAACAGTTGTTGCCTTCTCACCAAGATGCTTGCCTATTGTCCTGTAGCACATCCCAGCCTTGTGCAGGTCTACAGTTTTATCCCTGATGTCCTTACACAGCTCTCTGGTCTTGGCCATTGTGGAGAGGTTGGCGTCTGTTTGATTGAATGTGTGGACAGGTGTCTTTTATACAGGTAACGAGTTCAAACAGGTGCAGTTAATACAGGTAATGAGTGGAGAACAGGAGGGCTTCTTAAAGAAGAACGAACAGGTCTGTGAGAGCCGGAATAAAATGCAAGTTAATTATTTAAAAATCATACACTTCAACTGTCTCTCACAGTTGAAGAGTACCTATGATAAACATTACAGACCTCTACATGCTTTGTAAGTAGGAAAACCTGCAAATTCGGCAGTGTATCAAATACTTGTTCTCCCCACTGTATATATATATATTATATATCCTACCAAGGCTATATATTAGCTAAATACACAGCTGTCAATCAAATGTGAAAGCTTTTAGTAACTGCAGTTGTTGCACATGCTTTGTAGCTTAGTTATCATATCACTTAAAAAGCACATCTTTGATTGCATTTGCAGGTGAAGACAATAGAGCTGCATTCCAGACACTAATTTGTTAAGTACAGTGTTGGGAAGAATCTTTACTCAAACTATTTTTGAGGGGCAAAGCATGCCCCCCCCCCCCCTCCTCCGCCCCAGTGCCGCCGGGTCTGGAGACTGGTACTTCCATCGCATGGTAACTCACGACAGCTATCGCATGGAGGCTTCACCAATGGCACTGGCCAGATGGCAATGGGCAGCTACCTAGCTAAATGTTTACAATAGAGAGCCTATACTCGTCATGACATAGTTTGACGTTTGTTTTGTAATAGTAAATTGCATATTAGAGTACTACATATCCAGTTAGAATAGTTTTAATACGTTATAAAGATTCCAATGAAAGCATGTTAATTTCAAGCAAAACGTAAGCGAAATTGTTTTCAAAAATTCAGAGGTTTTTCTTTTCCCTTCGTGGTTGTTGCTAAGATAAACAATGCGATGACACAACCCGTCTTCCTCCACAAGCCACACAGCCAGCGTATTGCAACAGCAGTTAGCAAGTGCACAGGTTACACATTAATATTCTCCAGTATACAGTTCACGAATTTCATGGATTTTGGCATATTAGGCTACTAAAAACGCATATCATGTTCAAATGAAAAATAATTTGTATGATCAACACGAAATGTGTTCACATACACGCCACATAGACCTCAATCATGTCAACATCTGTCCAGGAATTAGCTACTTCAGTTCCATAGCGTATCTTTGAATCAGAGGTCTATAAACAGCTCCGGAAAAAATTAAGAGACCACTGCAACTTTTTCTTTCCTTTCAATGTCGAAAAGGAAGGTTTCTTCCTTTTTTCCGGAGCTGTATAAGCAGTGGTCTCTTCATTTTTCCGGAGCTGAATAAACCTCACGCTAGCACAGGATATAATTCTTAATGTAATTCAGGACTGAGACAACAGTGTTGCAGTTTATGGATAATCAGGTATCATCGCTGGCTGTATGGTATATTGCTGGTTATAAGGTGTAGATAGTAATTCTCTATGGTGTATGTTGTATATTAATTATTTATAATCAGAATTTATTAACTGATTTTAAAGTAATAACTTTCAGCCCAACACTGCATGTGTCAGGCTTTGGCAAGAAAGCTTCATTCACATTTCAAAGCACGGACACACTCCTGGTCTTGGCACAGTAGAACCAGTCTTCTACAGACAGTGAAGTCATGTCTGGGTCTATCTTAGATCTCCTGCTCCAGAAAATCCCATAATCACAAAAAAGTGTACAAATGTTGGTCTTAATGGAATGTCTTCTGCAGTGGAAACATAATTTGTTTGCCTGAAATTATTGTGTGGTTTAATGTTTGATAAGATCTGCCTGATCTCTAATCATGGAAGAACCCCAGGGAGGTGATGTGCTGCTGGGGATTCAGGAGCAGGAAATGTCCATGCAGATCCTTCCCAGGAGATAAAGGAGGCCTTCTTGTCCTTAAAACATGCAAGACATTAACAGGATTGTTTGTGCCAGTTTGCTTTTGGGTGTCTGTCTCCAGTTTTTAATCTTTTTTTCTGATCAAATACCTCAGAGGGGTGGCTTCTTCTTTATTTGGAAGAAAGAGGGAAAGATACAAGGAAAGGGGAGGCTGAAAGAGAGAAATAAGAAAAAGGGGGAGGCTGAAAGAGAGAAAGAAAAAGGGGGAGAATGAAAGAGAGAAAGGAGAGGCTGAAAGAGAGAAAGGAAAAGGGAGAGGCTGAAAGAGAGAAAGAACAAGAACAAAGAGGCTGAAAGAGAAAGAAAAAGGAGAACAAAAGAGAGAAAGAAAAAGGGAGAGGCTGAAAGAGAAAGAAAAAGGAGAACGAAAGAGAGAAAGAAAAAGGGAGATGCTGAAAGAGAAAGAAAAAGGAGAACGAAAGAGAGAAAGAAAAAGGGAGAGGCTGAAAGAGAAAGAAAAAGGAGAACGAGAGAGAAAGAAGAAGGAGAGGCTGAAAGAGAGAAAGAAGAAGGGAGAGGCTAAATGAGAGAAAGAACAAGGAGAGGCTGTATAGGTTTGACTTGTTCTCAGAGGCCGTTACTTCGTTCACTGCGGCCTCTGAAACGAGGTTGGCAGCCTGAGGCAGGAAGACTGAGGAGGAAGCAGAAGCGCTGTATGTATTTAATGATAGCTGTTCTCTGTCCCGCTATATATATAAAAAAAACCACAACACGCGTGAACACACACACACACACACACACACAGTACTAACAGGATGACGTACTGCAACTTGCCGATCTTCGGTCACTTGACGAAGCGCCACGCTGCCCTAGGATCTACCACAGAGGAACAGTTAGGCCACACCCACACGCTACACTTTACTTCAACTTCACTACCGGCTGCGACTGCTCTGGTTCACTTCCCCTCTCCTGCCTTGAGACTCAGTGTGTCACTCTCTCTCTCGCTTTGTCTGTCTGTCGGTCAGGATGGCCGAGCTGGAGGGTCTAGAGTTTGGGAAGTCAGACTTCGTCCTTCTGGATGAGGTTAACATGGAGCAGTTTATGGAGAACCTGAAGCTGAGGTAAGACCTGGTTCGGGGCTTTGTTGGAGGGTAGATAGTCTGTGGAGAGGAAGAGGAAGCAGGTGTAACACATGGATGGAGGTAGGCGGTCACTGTAGCACCGGCACCGCATGAGGCACAGCCAGAAAAGGACTGGCCCCACACCGGAGCCTGGCTCCTCTCTAGGTCTCTTCTTACCTTTTTTTTTTTACTAGCCCCTGTGCTCCAACATAATATTGCTTGCACTTTGGGGATTTAGATTGAATATCAGTACAAGCCCTTTTTTGTGACAACTGCTGATGTAAAAAGGGCTTTATTTATGAAATTATGTACATAACAAATAGATTTTTGATATGTCACACGGTCTGCGTGTGCTATCTGAAGCTGGCTGGCTGCGCTTCTTGGGTTATGATGCTGTAGCTTGACATAAACGGACTGTAAAGGGGTGTACTCGTCCAACACATCAGTTAGCGCCTCTCCTAAACTGTTGACAAAAGCACCTCAGCGGAGAAGTTCAGTCGCTGAAACCATGAGAGTGACAAAGAAAGAGAAAAGGAGAAGGGTGAGTCATTTCTGGGTTTACATTCCCGTCTGCTGTCAGTGATTGCAATATGAATTTCCACAGCAGCGTTAGTTTGCTCATCACCATGGCAGCGCTTACAAAAATACAGTAGACTCAAAGTCAATTCAGGATGTCATTATACCATACGGCAAGACCTGAAGCCGAAGGTAACTTTGTTCCTCATTGGCTCCTAAGTCAACAATAGAGCTTGATTCCATAGTTGTTACTTTATATTTTTATAAAGTAATTATAATAGATTCTCAAAGAATATATGTCCATCGCTCAGATTTCTATCAAAAACATGGGCAGGGTGGTGACTGCTTTGCTACCGTAACAACCAGGAACTCCAGCTTTCACAGGTCGACTTTTCTTGCTGGTTTCACGTTAGATGTTGTTGTCTCCTAAGTTCAAGTTGAGTTCAAAGCAGTCATTTGACTTGTTTTCCTCTTTATTTGGGTGCGGTGTGACTTAATGCATTCACCGCTAAATTAAACTGTGTTTCTTGTAAATTCTCAGCAGCGTCTCTCACTCCAACACATTCCCACGTCTTTCCTCCCACACTCTCTCGTTCTTCCCCTGTCCCTTGCTCTCCCCCCTCTTTGTAGTTCCCCCCCCCCCATGCCTCTCTCTCCTCCCTCCTTTCGCTCTCACCCCCTTTCCCTCACCTTCCCTCTCTTTCTCACAATCCAGAAGTTAAAATAACACTTGCTTTACTTGATTTCAAGTTCAGTAAAGTTGTGACATGCCTTCCCTTGGGATGGTTAATGAGAAACCACAGAAACCATTAATCTACAATATATTGGTTGGCTTTAACCCGGGATCACAGACGAAAAGCTCATGTTCCACACATGGCAGTTTGTCTGTAGGTTTACACTCCTCCCTTCTGAATCGATTGGTTGATTACAGTCTCTCATTAGTTAGGATCTCACCTGATTGTAAGTCTTCATTAAAAGGAAAATCAAAAAACACCAGACACACCATAAAATGAGTTGGACACCACTTCTCTAGAAGTGACTATGGGCCTACCAGAGAATGTCCTTATGTCTGTAATCCCACCGAGCCTGACAAGACCCGTATCAACATCTGAATAAACAAGGATAGTAGATGCATGATAAGAAGCTGTTAAATAAAGCTTTCATGTAATTTCCATGTAAAATTCAAACAAATGTATTTGTCCGCATAGGGCAATTACATGGACAAGGCTTTGCCACAGACATTTAAAGTGCCTGTGAGTTTGGGTTCTTCTAAATGTCTGTCCATGTTTAGGATGTTTAGGACACAGCACCTGAACTGTTCAGTATGTATGTACATTTGTACACTGAAACAAACTGTCTCTTAACAGAAAGCTCCAGTCAGTTTTTGACTACGTGTTACAAGCAATAACCTTGAGATTTCTCTAACTTAAAGCATTGTGTTTGGAACTAATCCTCCGACTGCAGCCTCATCTAGGTCTATTGTTTGCTGTGCTGAGGGAGCTGGTGGAGGCCACTAAACGACTGGCTGTTACCCCAGATAGAAACATAACATGGTCAAAGACTCAAAGGTTGCCAAGATGGGTAGGAGACTGTCAGTGTCTACAGGTCTTCACACATTGATTGGTTAGTTTGGTCAATAATTATAATAATACATTATATTTATATAGCGCTTTTCTGGGACCCAAAGACGCTAAGTAGTCAGGATCGTGCCTCACCTGGTTGAACAGGTCTCAGCTGAGGACCAATTCAAAGGAAAAAACTAAACCTGTGACCAAGACGCACATGGAGGGTGGATGTCTTTTAGATGTAGGAGCCTCTGTGTTACTATCTGCTGCACCGTTGGTGTCTGCTTGTGTGGAGTGTTGATGACTTTATGGGGCCCAGTTGACTGTTCAGGCAGCATACCCACATCAGCACCACAAAGGGCCCCTCCACTAGAGGTCTCCCCACAGTCCCCAGGTCCAGAACAGGGCCCTCCACTAGAGGTCTCTCCACAGTCCCCAGGTCCAGAACAGGGCCCTCCACTAGAGGTCTCCCCACAGTCCCCAGGTCCAGAACAGGGCCCTCCACTGGAGGTCTCTCCACAGTCCCCAGGTCCAGAACAGGGCCCTCCACTAGAGGTCTCCCCACAGTCCCCAGGTCCAGAACAGGGCCCTCCACTGGAGGTCTCTCCACAGTCCCCAGGTCCAGAACAGGGCCCACCACTGGAGGTCCCCCCACAGTCCCCAGGTCCAGAACAGGGCCCTCCACTGGAGGTCCCCCCACAATCCCCAGGTCCAGAACAGAGCCCTCCACTGGAGGTCTCTCCACAGTCCCCAGGTCCAGAACAGGGCCCTCCACTGGAGGTCTCTCCACAGTCCCCAGGTCCAGAACAGGGCCCTCCACTGGAGGTCTCCCCACAGTCCCCAGGTCCAGAACAGGGCCCTCAACTGGTGATCTCCCCACAGTCCCCAGGTCCCGAACAGGGCCCTCCAATGGTGGTCTCCCCACAGTCCCCATGTCCAGAACAGGAGCTAGTAGGGACACAGTACCAAATATAGCCATGACTACGTGGAACTCTCTGCTGTGGTTACACAAGCTAGCAAAACTAGATTTAAAACACAGATTATTTGCCAACTTGCAGCACGTCCGAGACTGTGAAGTGACGCAGATATCAGTATGAGACACAGACATTAGTATGACTGAAGAGATACAGATAATAGTATGACTGAAGAGGTATAGATATTAGTATGACCGAATAGATACAGATATTAGTATGACTGAAGAGATACAGATAATAGTATGACTGAAGAGATATAGATATTAGTATGACTGAAGAGATACAGACATTAGTATGACTGAACAGATACAGACATTAGTATGACTGAAGCAATACAGACATTAGTATGCCCGAAGAGATACAGATATTAGTATGACCGAAGAGATACAGATATTAGTATGACTGAAGAGATACAGATATTAGTATGACCGAAGAGATACTGACATTAGTATGACCAAAAAGATACAGATAATAGTATGATTGAAGAGATACAGATAATAGTATGACTGAAGAGATACAGACATTAGTATGACTGAAGAGATACAGATATTAGTATGACTGAAGAGATACAGATATTAGTATGACTGAAGAAATTCAGACAATATTATGACTAAAGAGATACAGACATTGGTATGACTGAAGAGATAGTGACATTAGTATGACCAAAGAGATACAGATGTTGACAGAAAAATATTAGATATTGGACCCTAGGAAGAGTAATCACTGTAAAGAAAAGCCCTAATGAATACTAAATTCAGACTCCCATGAGGTTAAACAAGATGCAGGAAGCGACACCGCTTTTGTACATACTTCCTGTTCTCACTTCACAACTTTGTCACTTCTCGTGTTTTTGGGGTGTGTCTTTTTGAGAGCAGTTGAGGTTTGAGGTGTCTTTTGAATGTCAGGGTGTTTCTCTGACACAGGCTACTCTGTCATATCTGCTGCTTCTACCCTCAGACCATCAGACTGTTAAACTAACTATAGATCTTTTACCCTCAGACCATCAGACTGTTTAACTAACTATAGATCTTTTACCCTCAGACCATCAGACTGTTTAACTGACTACGTATCTTCTACCCTCAGACCATCAGACTCTTAAGCTAACTAAATGTCTTTTACCCTCAGACCATCTAGACTGTTAAACTAACTACATGTCTTTTACCCTCAGACCATCAGACTGTTAAACTAACTACATGTCTTTTACCCTCAGACCATCAGACTGTTAAACTAACTACATGTCTTTTACCCTCAGACCATCAGACTAGCTCTCTTATCTTCCCTGCACACTGATCTGAACCGGATACCAGGGCGTTGTTGAAATGCTTGTTTCTGACTGACTGAAGACTATGGATCAACCAAGATAAACCTGTGCTACGAAAAGAACAATGGCTACGACTACAATGGCAGTTTTTTGTGTCTGACAGGTTTGAGAAAGGCCGGATCTATACGTTCATTGGTGAGGTGGTGGTGTCAGTCAACCCGTACAAGCAGATGGACATCTACGGGAAGGAGGCCATTGAGGCGTATCGTGGCAGGGAGCTGTACGAGAATCCCCCGCACCTGTACGCGGTGGCGGACGCTGCCTACAAAGCCATGAAGAGACGAGCCAAAGACACTTGCATCGTCATATCAGGTCCGGCTCACACTCCTGTCCTAGCACGCACTGCCACCCTTCACCAGAGGGGTTGCTCAGCGAGAGAGAGTAGAAAGCAGGTACTGTTTGTCAGGGTCTTGAGGTCGGAGGTCACAGTCAATTTATACCCAAGTCCCAATCTGTCCGAATGTCGCCGTGTCCTGTTCCAAAAATGTCAAGAGGCCTGAAGTCACTCAGTGCTGTTTCGTCGTTTTAATTTGTCGCACGTTTTATAATGTATTCACGTATTACATTGTTCAGTCTTTTTGGGGGGGTTTCCTGGCTTGTGGTATTTCACCCGGACACTTTGCAGCAGAATTGATTGAGCGGGTCCCGTCGCCCCCAACCTGATCTTTCATGCCTGACAGGGCTGCTAACATTGTCATGTCTGACAGGGCTGCTAACATTGTCATGTCTGACAGGGCTGCTAACATTGTCATGCAACTCTGTCAGTTTCCATCTGGACGTTTCTGCTGAACACTTCCTTGCTGCTGCAGACGCCAGTGCTTATTTGACTGTTGCCCTCACGGTTCTTTTCTTGGTTGAGCTAGGTCATAATGTCCTGTTTCCACATAGCTTACGGCCATCGAAAGAGGAAGAGTAAAAAGGCTCAGAAATAGTTGCAGGTGGTGAACAACCACATCAAGTGATTAATGCCATGATAATAACATTATCATTATTGATCGGTCTTTGTGTGCTTCAGTATTGTTAATAAACTGTCTCTGTGTGTCCAGGTGAGAGTGGAGCTGGAAAGACGGAGGCCAGCAAGTACATCATGCAGTACATTGCAGCCATCACCAACCCCAGCCAAAGGGAAGAGGTAGAAAGGTGGGCCTTCAATGTCCCAGCGGGGCACTTAGAAATGTACTGACAGCAAAAGAGGACTGACCGCCAATGAGGTCTATCATGAGGCAATGCAGTGTTGATCTGTGTAGCACAAGCTGACGAATGGGGTGGTGGGGGGTCAGTGGAGGGGGGGGGGGTGCAGGAAACCAACTGTTAGGAGTCCATGGGCTTGATATGATGGAGGTGATTTTCTTTTTTGTCCAAGGAGAACGTTTTCTCACTGAAATTGTGATTCTCTCTTGTGATTCTCATTCTGTGATTCTCTCCCTCAGTTCTCCCTATTTGAGGGAGCAATTTGGGTTAAGTGCCTTGTTCAAGGGCACAACAAACCTTTTTTTTTTTTACAGCATGAGAACCTGCTAAAGTTTGTTTACTGGCCCATATCTCTGACAACCAGGTCATCACCCATGGACATTATATTACATCTGACTTCCTCTCCCACTTTAACATATCTGACACCAAGCCTATAATGTGTCAGACTCATGCTCTCTCTCTCTCTCTCTCTCTCTCTCTCTCTCTTTCTCTCTCTTCTTCTTCCTGTTTCTCAGTCTTTCTTGCTGTCCATTGTTGCCTAACAATAGCAGGACCTGGTCACCATGTGTAAATGTACTTGATGGATAAAGGTGATTGATTTCACCCCTCTGTTCTTGCCACACTTCTTTCCAAACTGTTAGTATGATTGATGAGCAACCTCTCCTCACTCCCACAGTGTGAAGAACATTCTT
This sequence comes from Esox lucius, assembly GCF_011004845.1. NCBI lineage: Eukaryota > Metazoa > Chordata > Actinopteri > Esociformes > Esocidae > Esox > Esox lucius. Next base: position 2,874,689 of record NC_047578.1, on the reverse strand, counting down.
CTCAAGTCCAACTGTGTCCTGGAGGCTTTCGGCAACGCCAAGACCAACCGCAACGACAACTCCAGTCGCTTCGGCAAGTACATGGACATCAACTTCAACTTCAACGGCGACCCCACTGGTGGACATATTAACAACTACCTGCTGGAGAAGGTGGGAATGATGTGATTGGACCCTGGCTTGGGATCAGGGGGAGGGACTTAGAAGATTACGTTTTAATTGGATGGCTTGAACAGAAATTAGTTTTGAATTAAAAACAAAACCCGGCCCTGGTTTTTTAACCCACTTAGCTTTTCCTTACATGCCGTTTCATACAGTTAAACTAAACTCTTTTTACTGTTACTGTTACTGTTTAAATAAGGTGATATTTTAAATCCCAGCAGTCTTTAAAAAACTATTTAGAACAAAAGGTTTTTAATAGTTGGCTCAGAAGGTGTGATGATACAGAGGAAATGTGTAGTCGATTAAGACTAGTGGCAACCAGAGGAGGTATTGAAAAAAGAATGGTGACATTTTGTGATCCTTGTGAGAGTTACATGAGGGGGCATATTGCCCATGTTACCCTACATTTAAAGAAATCTTCCACTCTTCATTTCATTCTTGAACGTCTCCTGTATCTGATGAAGCAGAGAGGTGTAATGTTGTACGTGGGAATAGATGTCCGTGAGTCAGACCATGCCAGTTGTCCTTCTGTTGGGGCGATAATGACTGACTTCCCTGGGTTCATATAGGCACGGGTGCTGTTTTTTATTCTCTCTACGGACCAGCTAAGCCACAGTGAACAATGACGTCATCACTCTCACTGGAATCACCTTCTGATCAGTGTAGTGGCCGAAGCCTTTACTCCCTGGTATTATTGTGTTATGTGTGTTGTTTAACTCTTGGCCGGTGTGTGTGTGTGTGTGTGTGTGTTGACATGTTCTTCTCTGTTACCAACATCAGTCAAGAGTTGTTCAGCAGCAGGGAGGTGAGAGGAACTTCCACTCCTTCTATCAGGTAAATGATGATGTTTACTGGTCAACAGACAATAGGATTCACAGTGGCATGTTTAGATCACGAGAATTGTTTGAAAAGGTTATGTCAAAAAATGTCCAGTAACGAAGTGTTGCCGGTTGTGTTTGTGTGTTACCACAGGTTCTACGTGGAGGTTCTGAAGAAATGCTGAGGTCACTTCACCTCCAGAATGACCCTGTGAGCTATGTGTACACCAGGGAAGGAGCTGCCTCAGTGGTGAGTTCCCCCCCCCCCGTTCTACAAGAATGTCATACATGTCAGATCAATATGGCGGTGTTGATGGCTGTCAGTCAGAAACACAACAAAACTAAAGTATGGTAATGTAAGAGCTTAGTTCTGACTTTGATGCTAGCTACTTTATTGAGGAATTATGTACTCTTGTGTAAATGACCATAATGCAAACACTAAATGAAAACGAATGCAAAGTTGCATTAAACGCAATATGATGAAGTAACTTCTGCTCGGCGATCTATATTTGTCTTTCATCAGACTTCCAACAATGACCGTTCCAGTCACAAGGCGGTGCTGAGCGCCCTCAAGGTGATTGGCTTCACAGAGGAGGAGATCAACTCCATCTACAGGATCCTGGGGGCCATTTTGATACTGGTTTGTTCCAGAAATTTTTGCTGCTCACTTACAAAATAAAAGCGATCTCGGATTTTAGCGCCGGCTAAATTACTTAAATGTGAAACGTTTAATGTAAATCTGTAAATGGTGGCAGGATGGATTAATTACATTTTTTAAATACTGGGAGTAGAAATGTATTTTCACATGTAGCCCCACGGTCTAACACCAGGGTGTGTGTAGGAAAGCCCCATGGTGTGTGTTGGAAAGCCCCATGGTGTGTGTTGGAAAGTCTGATGGTGTAACACCAGGGTGTGTGTTGTTAAATCCCACAGTGTAACACCAGGGTGTGTGTTGTTAAATCCCCAAGTGTAACACCAGGGTGTGTGTTGTTAAATCCCCAAGTGTAACACCAGGGTGTGTGTTGTTAAATCCCCAAGTGTAACACCAGGGTGTGTGTTGTTAAATCCCACAGTGTAACACCAGGGTGTGTGTTGTTAAATCCCACAGTGTAACACCAGGGTGTGTGTTGTTAAATCCCACAGTGTAACACCAGGGTGTGTGTTGTTAAATCCCACAGTGTAACACCAGGGTGTGTGTTGTTAAATCCCACAGTGTAACACCAGGGTGTGTGTTGTTAAATCCCACAGTGTAACACCAGGGTGTGTGTTGTTAAATCCCACAGTGTAACACCAGGGTGTGTGTTGTTGTTCTCCAGGGAAACCTGCAGTTTGAGACGGACACAGAGAGCGTTCAGGTTGTGGGACTGGAGGTTCTGGGTCACATCGCCGAGCTGACCGCCACAGAGCCGGACGCCGTGGGCAAGAGCCTGCTGTACCGCACTGTGGCGACTGGGGGCGGAGAGGTCATAGAGAAGGGCCACACGGAGAAGGAGGCCTGCTTCGGCCGCGACGCCTTTGCCAAGGTACCGGTCCGGTGCTGGTCGTTATTATGTTGACTGTAATCTAGACATTCAGAGTCATTTCATTTGCGTTGTCTGAGTGAATATCATGGCGGTTACCCATCAAGAGCTACTTATAATTAAGTTGCTCTCACTTTCACTCTCTCTCTCTCCACACCCCCCATCTACACTCCAGGCGCTGTACGAGAGACTGTTTGGTTGGATTGTAGGCCGCATCAACGCCATCATTGAGGTGAAGGACTACAACCCAGTGCTTCATGGGAAGAACACCGTAATCGGAGTTCTGGATATTTACGGCTTTGAGATCTTCGACAATAACAGGTTAATAACTCTCTGTCTGTGTCTTCCAGTGTGTAACCAGCTGCATTTGAGTGTTTAAAATAACGGGGGCAAATAAAATATCTTGTCTTGTCTTGTCTTCTAGTTTCGAGCAATTCTGTATCAACTATTGTAATGAGAAACTCCAGCAGCTATTCATAGAGCTGATCCTCCGGCAGGAGCAGGAAGAGTACCAGAGAGAGGGGATTACCTGGCAGCATGTAAGACACACACACACACACACACACACATTCTATTCCTTTCCTTCCCTGACTATCTCTTTCTGTTTAACACTCCACAAACACACACGCATTAACAGCACACATATAAACACTGTTTGTCTGTCATCGTCAGTAGTCACTGACTGGCTTGTCTGTTCTCGTTGTTCTCCAGATAGAGTATTTTAACAACCAAATCATCGTCAGTAGTCACTGACTGGCTTGTCTGTTCTCGTTGTGCTCCAGATAGAGTATTTTAACAACCAAATCATCGTCAGTAGTCACTGACTGGCTTGTCTGTTCTCGTTGTTCTCCAGATAGAGTATTTTAACAACCAAATCATTGTCAGTAGTCACTGACTGGCTTGTCTGTTCTCGTTGTGCTCCAGATAGAGTATTTTAACAACCAAATCATCGTCAGTAGTCACTGACTGGCTTGTCTGTTCTCGTTGTTCTCCAGATAGAGTATTTTAACAACCAAATCATCGTCAGTAGTCACTGACTGGCTTGTCTGTTCTCGTTGTGCTCCAGATAGAGTATTTTAATAACCAAATCATCGTGGACCTCGTGGAGCAGCCCCACAAGGGGATAATTTCGGTGCTGGACGAGGCGTGTCTGACCGGGGGGCAGGTGACAGACACTGTGTGTCTGCAGAGCATGGACACCAAGCTGGGGCAACACCCCCACTACAGCTCACGCAAGGTGGGTCACACCTGCACTGTCTCCAATACAATGTACCCTCAACCAGAATGACCATTAACCTTCTGACCTTTAACCTTCTCCCCCTCAGATCGTATTACCATGTTCTTGTTACAGTTACAAATCAGCATGGGGTTGCTACTCTGACGATATATTTTACCAATCTACCAAAAAACTACTCAGAGAATGAAGTTACACAATGCTAAGAAAATATAAAGTTGACTTTATTATGCGTATCACAGTTTTTGGCTGCATAGAACATATTTTATGAAAATTAGATGATCTCTATCTGAAATCATATATTATGAATGAACCAGAACACTCACTGGAGTCCGATGTTAAGAGAACGTTTCGTTTAAATCCTATAAATATTTGAATTAAAGTGCTGGTCTGAGGCCAAAAAACTAAACAAAAAAACACATGCCTCCTTCCCTCACATGTCTTGCTAAACTAAAGTGACCGGTGCCACTAGTTAGCTCATTAAAATACTCACTAAAATACTACAGAAGTTAATATATATAATATATATTATAATATATATTCCCACCAAGTCACATCTGCAACTATTTAGTTCACTAAAAACTTTTTTCAACTAACACTCAAAAACAACACTATGTCTCTTGTGCTAGTATCCTGCTATGGGATCAGGCCCAGGGGCACGTGTGGAGTCACCTCTGGTCTGGCTCTGTGCTGCAGTTGCCCCGGGCCACCAGCAGAGAGCAGGCTTTCCCAAAGTTTGAACTCAGACAGTGAGACTCAAATACTATGAGTGTCACAGTGTGTGTGGCTGCTTTTTTGTTCTTAAATGTAACACCAAATTCGCATTCAACAGTAACAGTGTTTCACTCCATCAGAGATGCTGTACGTGAAGAGATGATTGTATTCCTTTCTGGACGTCTTTATCACAAATGTTGATGATATTGACAGTGATGATGATGATGATCTCTGTATCGTAGCTCAATCCGTCAGACAAGACCATGGAGTTCCACAGAGACTTCCGCATCCGTCACTATGCGGGCGATGTCACGTGAGGCTTTTACTTACTTTTACACTACACACTGTTAATGTACTGACTGTAAATGTTGTTACTGTAAACGTTACTGTAATGTCCTTACTGTAAACATCATCACTGTCTTGTCATTACTGTAAACACCATTACGGTAATGTCATTACTGTAAACGTCATTACTGTAAATGTATTTACTGTAAAGTTTGATACCGTACACATACTAATTCACCCTATTGAGGATGTGAGGCTGACCTTTAGTTACTGAACTATAGACCACAACCACGACCAGATGCCATTACAGGTGAAAGGTAATGAAAAGTCACTGGTCATGGGACAGGATCAATGCTGATTTGTGTCAAAGGGCATGTATTTAAATCAGTTGAGGCCAGAACCTCTGCCTAGCACTTCTCTTTGGCTGGCGTTGTTGACACTAGTGTTGTAGGACTTCTATTGAGAAAGTGTGATGGCCTCAATTTTAGAAATAGCACAGCATCGCCCCTGTTGAGCTGAGGAGTTGAGGGGAGGGCTAGAAAGAGAGAGGGAGGGAGGGAGAGATAGAGGATAAAAAGGAGAGATGAAGAGTGTGAGGGAGGGATTAAGAGAGAGAGAATGGGGGGCGTATGTTTTCCTATCTGGAGTATGCTTGGACTGTTGGATACGTCTCGGAGCATCAGAAAACAAGGAGAGGAAGTCGAGTGGATTCTGCCCAGAGCGTGTGACCACAGAACCAGAGTGAGGGAATTCAGGTTACCAAGAGGTACCACACGAGTGGAAAAAAAAGCAGAGCAATTAGGTCATCTGAAGATGAATGCGCCAGTGTAAGTCAATGTGAACGCCTGCTGAACCACGGAAGTGTCCTGTTCAACCTCCTTGTTCACCAGAACCAGTGATCTAACACATTACCCACGGAGCATTGCAGTGCCCGGGACCCAATTCTGCATGTACAGGGCCCTACTTTTGACCTGGGACCCTATTCGTTTTTTGATGTAGCGCATTAGTGTAGACTGGGCCTGTGGTCAGTGAATGGGATGAGAGGTGGCTCTGCGAAGCGGCCGTGATGGAAGGCTGTCCCTATCACGTTGTGTTCATGCCCCCCCCCCACCCCCGCCCCCCCCCCCCCCCCGTGCGTCAGGCCCCTGGGGAGATCCTGCCTCAATCTCCCAACACCTCCGCTGAGCTGTGACAGCCCCCCCCCCCCCAGTTCCTGCTAAAAATACTCTGCCTCGTCCCAGTCACACCCCCCCGTCACGGTCTCATCCTGAGCACCCCCCCCCCCAGCACTGACCTACTTTACACCCCTCTCCTCTTGCTCTGTCTTTCTCCGTTTATCTCTCTTTTTCTTTAAATCTCTGTTCCTCTTTCAGTCCCTCTCTCTCTCTGTTTTCTCTCCCTCCCTCGCTGTGACTCCTAAAGACAAACATTTTAGTCTCCGTGTCCTGCTTTGTTTTGAAATCCGCGGTAACACTGAACTTCTCGTGCGCTCCCACTGGCCTTCACATTTGAGCGCTTCGCTTTGCCCTTTCCCCATCATAACACTTTGATGACACGTCATCAGTAACATGTCTTTGATAAATGGTTACTGTGGTCGGTGTTCATCGTCCCTGGTTCCTCGTCCCAGTTCTCAATATATTCCATACATTTACAGCTCTGCAAACCTCCACCTAACATAACCTAACCTAACATAACCTAAAATAAACTAACTGTCTGCCTTTCTGCCCGTCTGTGTATCTGTCTGCCTTTCTTTCTGTCTGTCTGCTTGTCTGTCTGCTTATCTGCATGTCTGTCTGCTTGTCTGCTTGTCTGTCATGGCCCTGTAATTGCCTCCATCATGGCATCCTATGCCCTAGGTAGTGCACTCCCATTGTCCAGACTCCCATACAGCCATGGTTAAGAAAAGGTCACTAAATAGGGAATAGGGTGTGTCTTGGGACACATGGTGTTCTACTGTCTAAAGAGGTTCCTGGAATGTGGTCACAACATCAACAACGCACACAGACACACAAATACACACTCATATTGCACACACACACACACACACACACATCAGAGTCCATCAGGATGTGGAGCCATCTGTCATCTTAACACACATTTCTGACCAGATGTGACAGCATGAAACAGTCACTCTGCCATGTCATAGTCTGTGTGTGTGTGTTTGGAGTGGGGGGTTGTGCATTCGTGCGAGGGAGGGAACCATGTAGAGGGCTTGGGTGAGCATGTGTTAATGTGGGAGAGGGAAGGAGAGAGTGTATAGAGTTTTTGGGTGTGCAATATACTTATGTACCTGTGCGTGCTTGTGTGTATGTGTGTATCCGTCTGCAAGTGTGTATCTGTGTGTGTGTGTAAGTGTGTATCTATGTGTGAGTTTTTATGCGTGTGTGCGTGCGTCTCCATGTGTGTGTGTGTGTGTGTGTGTGTGTGTATTTGGCACTACATAAAACATCTCTACATCAACATTGGACCAATCGGAACACAGGGATTGACACGGCAAATGTTGAAGTGTCTCTAGAATGATCCGGTCCAACCACGTTGACCCACGATCCACTTCATCGGAATGTGTGTTCTGACTGGTCCCATCTTGACCCGGAGGTCCTTTGGGCAGCGTGAGGGTTTAGTTCTTTATCGGTCCGGAGCTCAGATAACACTGCTGCTCTGTCCACGGACATCTGGACCCGATCGATGCACTTTAAAACAGTCCATGAAGTTCCTAGTTATATTCTCTACCTGATGCAATCAGGTCGCACTGGGATTTCTTTCCATTAAGTCATACTCTAACTAGTCCCCGAGCATGCTAACGATATGCCCGGGCTCATTCCCTGTTCCTCATAATTTAAGCCCCGAGGGAATTTGTCCGTTTGCCTAATTCCCAGTCCTCCTAAGGAGCGGGATCGTTAATATAATCTCCTCCCTCAGGAGTCCATGAGTCAGCCGCGGGGGGGTAGGGAGAACATTTGGAGAAGTGTGGCGATGTCGGTGATTTAGGTGGCGTGCCGAACGGCATACTGTGCGCTTTGTAGTGGACTTGCTTGACGAGAGCTGGTGAAGTGCGGTGTACTTCGCTGGAAACAGGTTGCCAGGTAACGAGGTGGCAAGATTAACTTTGTATTTCATGTTACAGTAACTTGCGCTGCTATTTGTAAAGTCAGCACTGTAAAACACAAAGGATGCAGTACAATTATGTGCAATCCCAGGAATGACGAATGTCAGTAGAAGGTTATTTGATGACTAAATTATTTAAAAGGATAGTGATTTTTTTTCTTTTTTCCTTTGCCTGCTATAACAAAATTAAAAAAAATGGACTCTTCCATTCATCATTTACTCACCCTATATCTTTCAACACCTCACACTTACTACTTTCTGAGGCCTAAAGCAGTTGAATAATCTATTTCCTATTTTCCCCTACAGGGAAAACGAGTAGAGCCTCTTTAAAATATGCCAATGAGCCAAAAAACAATGAGACCCCATTAGCGGTCAAAAGGATTTGGTTGCTCCAGTAATACAGTGCTGTAGTCTGTGAATTACAATAACCACCACAGGCAACATTGTCCCAAACGTCTGTCATGAATCACTCAGCAGGGCAGAAGTGATGTGGTCCCAGACGCAGAGCGACAGGCAGATTTATTAAAGGGTTCGGGCAGGTAATCGTGGTCTGGCAGGCAAAGGTAAAAACACAGGCGGGCAACAGTACCGAAACCTGAGGCAGACGAGTAATCGAGAAGGCAGAGTGGCCAAAAAGAGTTGGCTAGAGTCGGTACACATAGAGGGCGAAAACAGCACAATCTAACCTGGCTTAGTATGCTGAGCAACAAACAACAATACCTCACGATGAGGGAACAGACTAAGTAGAGAAGGTTAAGTGGGAACAAGTGTGTGACACAGGTGGGGCTAACAACTAAGGACACAAGCTACATTAAAGATAATAGACAACAACAAACCGAAACCAAAATACAAGAACATAGAAAACACGAAATAAAACCAACAGAACAGGCTGACACAGAAACTCACAGTCATAATATTTGGGAATATGATGCCTTTTAGAAAAGCAGGCATAGTTTTGCCACGAGGAACGATATTAACCTCCCGTCAGGTAGGGGAGAATGAGGGCTAAGGACATCCCGTCAGGAAGGGTGAATAGGGGCTTAGGAACCTCCCATCAGGAAGGGTGAATAAGGGCTTAGGAACCTTCCATCAGGAAGGGTGAATAAGGGCTTAGGAACCTCCCGCCAGGTGGGGTAGAATAAGGGCTAAGGACCTCCTGACGTAGGGCAGAATGAGGGCTAAGCACTTCCTGTCAGGTAGGGCAGAATGAGGGCTAAGGACCTCCAGTCAGGTAGGGCAGAATGAGGGTTACGGACCTCCCATCTGGTAAGACAGAATGAGGGCTAAGGACCTCCAGTCAGGTAAGGCAGAATGAGGTCCTTAAACCTACATATTATTGGTAAATGTAGCATTATATTGTAGCATTTCTTGCACATACCAGCTATCCCTCGACTTGCCATGTCAATTAGAATGCATTTGAGTGGGGACTTGAACATTTTTTACTCTTATTCCATAACCTCTTTCTGTTTCTCTCCATTTCTCTGTCTATCCCTCTCTTTCTCACTGTCTGTTACAGATATTCTATCGAGGGCTTTTTGGACAAAAACAAGGACCCACTCTTCCAAGATTTCAAGCGTCTAATGTACAACAGGTGTCGACTGCAATTCCTCCAATCACCAATTTTACTAAATGATAAATGAAATAACTTCAGGAACTCTTGAGATGTTAGAAATTTTGCTGCACTCTCCTCTTCCTTGGTATCCTCCTCCCTTTTTCTCCTCCCCTCCCTTCTCTTCTGCCTCTCTCCCTTTCTCTTTCTCTCTTCTTTTCTTTTTCTCTTCTAGCTACTTAAACAAAGTATCTTCCACCTCTTACATTTGTGTGTCTCCCTCCATCTCTCTCTCCATCTCTCCCTCCATCTCTCTCTCCATCTCCCTCCATCTCCCTCCATCTCTCTCTCCATCTCTCTCTCTCTCTATCTCCCTCCATCTCTCCCTCCATCTCTCCCCCCATCTCTCCCTCCATCTCTCTCTCCATCGCTCTCTCCTCATTCTGCAGTTCCAACCCTGTTCTGAAGGAGATGTGGCCCGATGGCCAGCTGGGCATTACAGAGGTCACCAAGCGTCCTCTGACTGCGGCCACCCTCTTCAAGAACTCCATCGTGGCCCTGGTGGATAAACTGGGCTGCAAGGTCAGTTTTGATTGGCTATTGTACCTAAAGTCACGAGGGTAGGTTTTCCTCAGCCCACGCTGTTCATAGTGCCAGGCTATCACTGTTGGGCTTTGGTGGGCTTTTTATTTCTAGATTTCCATGATTGACCCCCGTAAAGTTTCTGCGTTAATTGTTTCACTCCCCAATCACTTCAAACGTCTGTCTGAAAGTAAGACAGATTTGTGTTGCCAGGCAATGACTGTGAAATCAAGGCCACCCGAGGCGTTGCTTTGTTTTAGTATTCTTTCTTCTCGTCCGGCACACGTTTCCATTGACCTAGTTCTAACATGAGCCTAACGTGAGCCTTTCGGCACATGGCCAGGCCTGTGTTCCAAACGACCGGACCAATCGCAGCGTCCTCTGAAACAGGGATGGAGAAAGTGACGACGCGCTGATTTTGAGAGGTCAATCAGATGCTGAAGATCTGCACAGATTGTGACGTGTTTACGTGTTGGGAACAAATAATAAACAGCCTTTGTGTGAGCCGACGAGGGTTTAGGAGGTCACTAATCCGTGTTGTCTGTCTGTCTGTCTCTCTGTCTGTCTGTCTGTTGGTGCTGAGAGCAGGAGGAGAGAGGAATATACAAAAACACACACACACACACACACACACAGCCTCACTCACGTCCCTGACTGAGAGGGGACATAACTTGCTGTTGTGGGACGAGCGTCCATGAGTCCTGAATGACACCCTATGTCCTCTGCTGTAGGGTTCTGGTGAATGGAAAATGGAATAGGGTGTTTTTTTGGGACACCAACTCTCTGTGACAGTCCAGGCTCAATAGAGGGGCGTCTGAAGGGGACACATTGGGGACAGTTGATGTGTTTTTAGGTCACATTGTCTCCTCTCCCCTCCTCCTCCACCTCTGTCTCCTTTACCCTCCTCCTCTCTATCTGTCTCCTCTCCCCTCCTCCTCTCTATCTGTCTCCTCCTGTCTCCTCTCCCCTCCTCCTCTCAATCTGTCTCCTCCGGTCTCCTCTCCCCTCCTCCTCTCTACCTGTCTCCTCCTGTCTCCTCTCCCCTCCTCCTCTCTATCTGTCTCCTCCTTTCTGTCTCCTCTCCTTTCCGGCTTCCTATCTGTCTCCTGCTCTGTCTCTTCTCTCCTCCTCCTCTCTGTCCATCTCCTCCTGTCTCTATCTTCCCTCTTCCTCCTGTGCTGGTACTGGTATGGGGCATTGATGTCCTGATAGGCAGATGTGCCTGGATGTATTTCCGCGTCATCACACAAGGCAATATAGTAGAGTCAGTCCTGTTTGGGATGGTTGTATTCCTCTGAATATAGTAGAGTCAGTCCTGTTTGGGATGGTTGTATTCCTCTGAATATAGTAGAGTCAGTCCTGTTTGGGATGGTTGTATTCCTCTGAATATAGTAGAGTCAGTCCTGTTTGGGATGGTTGTATTCCTCTGAATATAGTAGAGTCAGTCCTGTTTGGGATGGTTGTATTCCTCTGAATATAGTAGAGTCAGTCCTGTTTGGGATGGTTGTATTCCTCTGAATATAGTAGAGTCAGTCCTGTATGGGATGGTTGTATTCCTCTGAATATAGTAGAGTCAGTCCTGTTTGGGATGGTTGTATTCCTCTGAATATAGTAGAGTCAGTCCTGTTTGGGATGGTTGTATTCCTCTGAATATAGTAGAGTCAGTCCTGTTTGGGATGGTTGTATTCCTCTGAATATAGTAGAGTCAGTCCTGTTTGGGATGGTTGTATCCCTCTGAATATAGTAGAGTCAGTCCTGTTTGGGATGGTTGTATTCCTCTGAATATAGTAGAGTCAGTCCTGTATGGGATGGTTGTATTCCTCTGAATATAGTAGAGTCAGTCCTGTTTGGGATGGTTGTATTCCTCTGAATATAGTAGAGTCAGTCCTGTTTGGGATGGTTGTATTCCTCTGAATATAGTAGAGTCAGTCCTGTTTGGGATGGTTGTATATATATATATATATATATATGACCCCTGGATTTGTTTTAAGGAGTCGTATTATGTATTTAATATGCAGAATGGGACTGGGCTCTCTATGTTGCAGGAGCCATATTATGTATTTAATATGCAGAATGGGGCTGGGCTCTCTATGTTGCAGGAGTCATATTATGTATTTAATATGCAGAATGGGGCTGGGCTCTCTATGTTGCAGGAGTCATATTATGTATTTAATATGCAGAATGGGGCTGGGCTCTCTATGTTGCAGGAGCCATATTATGTATTTAATATGCAGAATGGGGCTGGGCTCTCTATGTTGCAGGAGTCATATTGTGTATTTAATATGCAGAATGGGGCTGGGCTCTCTATGTTGCAGGAGTCATATTATGTATTTAATATGCAGAATGGGGCTGGGCTCTCTATGTTGCAGGAGCCATATTATGTACGCTGCATCAAGCCAAATGAGATGAAGTCACCCGTGCTGTTCGATGATGCCCGATGTGAACACCAAGTGGCCTACCTGGGTCTGCTGGAGAATGTCAGGGTGCGGAGGGCAGGATTCGCCTACCGCCAACCCTACGCCCGATTCCTACAGAGGTCAGAGGTCACGTCTGTATGCTGTCATTTTTGTCCCAATGGTTACCGTGCCCTTGCCAGTCTACCTGTTATGACATGACAAGTCATTACGTACATCACCATGTCGTTGGCTTTTAAGAATAAGTAATTATTCTGGAATTTAACTCTTGTTTCGCTGAGGGGTTTTACTGTAAATCATCTTAGCTGTCCAACACCTCGTCTCTCATCCTTAAGCGTTGACTCTTGTTGTCCTGTGTTGTCCCGTGTTGTCCCGTGTTGTCCCGTGTTGTCCCGTGTTGTCCCGTGTTGTCCCGTGTTGCTTGCTGCAGGTATAAGATGACATGTGAATACACCTGGCCGAACCACCTGATGGAGACAGACAGGGAAGCCGTGGAGGCCATTGTCACGCATCACGGTTTCCAGGATGACGTGGCGTACGGACACACCAAGCTGTTTGTACGTACGCCGCGGTCCCTCTTCACCCTGGAGCAGGAGAGAGCCGCGCTGATCCCAATTCTGGTGCTGTTTCTACAGAAGGTAGGGCCCCCTGGTGGCCAGAGGCTGTGGTGACCGGCATGGCCAAAAAAACTGGGTTCTGTTCAGTAGGGTGAACGTATGAGGAAAGGTTTAGAAACACAACTTGAAAACGCAGAATGCAACCTCAGTTCATGTGTCATGTTACTTTCACGGATGTGGTAAAGTCGTCACAGGAACGCAATAAAACGCAGAAGGCCACACCCCCGTGGGGGAAAACATGTGACATGAAGACGCTTCTGGCATTGGCACATGATCAAACGTTTCAAGTTTTTCGATGTATTTATTATAACAGGCCCACTGGGTAATTACTTAATGTATTTATTATAGCACACCCACTGGGTAATTACTTAATGTATTTGGTTGCTAACGGAAGCGTTAGCTAGCTAATTAAAACCCTGTCGACTGCTTTGTGTCAGAATCATCCAGCAGTGTCCCATTAAGACCCCTTCCTTTCATTAAGACTCCTTTTTTTTTTAAAGAGAAGCTTTTAATTTGTCTCCATCTTAATGATAATCCAGCTCTCAGCTTGAGACCCAAATGGTGCCCTATTTCCTCTGCACTACATTACTTTCAGCAGGGTCTGTGGAGGACAGGCGGTCAGTTTGGGACGTGGTCATATACGGCCGAAATCATTGACATCTGCCACATCAAGCACAGCCATCTCTGATATATTAATCAGGATAATTAATTCCTTCAGAGCCATTCTACCAATGCATGTATTGAATTATTTTCAGTTCTCTTCTTCTTCGGTAACATGTGAATTAAGTGCCCTGATTTTCTCTCCTGTGACCCACTTCAGGGACTGTGCCTCAAATTCAGCCCCATGAGCCTTGGTCAAATGTAGTGCACTATGTGGGGAATGGGATGGCATTGGGGACACAGTTAATGCAGCTCTCTATCTGGAACGGAACTCATCTGGAACTCAGCAGAATTATAGAACCAGACAGTCTCAGAAACTTAGCCGGAGTTTAGACCCAGACCGTCTCTGGTACTCTGCTAAATTATAGAACCAGATAGTTTCATAAACTCTGCAGGGGTCTAGAACTAGACGGGTTCTGGGACTCAGAAGGCAGAAGTTCTCCTTCTCCATTACCCCTTTCAAGCACCTTCAGTCTTAACTCACTACTTAAATTGAATGCTCCTTTGCAGAGGACTTGAAGGGGCTGGATACGTCTTGTATATTGAACCATATGTTCAGTTCTATAATATCCTTCCATTCCTCTTCACCACACCTCCCTCCCCCGTCTCTCCCTCTCCTCTCTTCCTCCCCGTCTCTCCCTCTCCCGTCTCTCCCTCCCTGTCTCTCCCATCAGGTGTGGCGTGGGGCATTGGCCAGGTCGAGGTGCCAGCGGCTCCGTGCTATGTATGCCATCATGGGCTGTTACAAGCGCTACAAGGTCAAGGCCCATTTCTGGGAGGTGGAGCGGCGCTTCGCCAGCGTGCGCAACATGGCCGACTACGGGAAGAGTGTGGAGTGGCCAACGCCTCCGGCAGCCCTGGCACAGTTTCACAGCATCACTCAACAGCTGCACCGCAGGTCAGTCGGTCTCCACGGTAACCACACCAGGAAGTTGATGGGTTCACAGGCGTCGTGTCGTACTTTACACATATGTGTAAGGGCAGCCTAGTGGGCAGCCTAGTGGTCGAGGCATAGGGTCGGTAGACGCAAGGTCTTTGGTTCTAAACCCTGAACCAACAAGGTGGAAAACAACACTGTTGTTCTGTACCTCAGTATAAAAGTTAGCCTGGATATCTCCCAGGTTGTTGCTGTAAGTCAAAAGGTGTTGTTAGCATACCAGGCTAAAGAAAAACATCCTGTAATGTGTGAATGTGTTTGTTGGTATGGCATGGCGAGTGTTATTCCTTCCATATAAAACATACTGTTGGCTACAGTATAGATCAGAGGTTTCAAACCGGTTCCATGGAGGGCCGAGTGTATGTTGGTTTTGGTTTTTTCCATTGAATTGGTGCACTCAGGTTGGTTTTCATTAGATCTAACAGGGTGATTAAGAAGCAATGACGACATTGTGGTGCAGTCTCCGTTTTACTTTCCGATGAAGTGGTTGATGTATGTTCCGATGTGGTTGATGAAGTGGTTGATGTATGTTCCGACGTGGTTGATGATGTGGTTGATGTATGTTCCGATGTGGTTGATGAAGTGGTTGATGTATGTTCCGATGTGGTTGATGAAGTGGTTGATGTATGTTCCGATGTGGTTGATGAAGTGGTTGATGTATGTTCCGATGTGGTTGATGAAGTGGTTGATGTATGTTCCGACGTGGTTGATGATGTGGTTGATGTATGTTCCGATGTGGTTGATGAAGTGGTTGATGTATGTTCCGATGTGGTTGATGAAGTGGTTGATGTATGTTCCGACGTGGTTGATGAAGTGGTTGATGTATGTTCCGACGTGGTTGATGACATGGTTGATGTATGTTCCGACGTGGTTGATGAAGTGGTTGATGTATGTTCCGACGTGGTTGATGAAGTGGTTGATGTATGTTCCGACGTGGTTGATGACGTGGTTGATGTATGTTCCATGTCTCTTCCCAGGTGGCGCGCAAGGCAGATAGTGAAGAACATTCCTCCGTCGGACATGGCCGAGGTTAGGGCCAAGGTGGCCGCGCTGGGGGCCCTGCGTGGGGAGAGGAAGGAGTGGGGCTGTAGTCGCCCCTGGGAAAGAGACTACCTGGCCAACGTAAGTCACAAACACACGGATCAGACATGTTTCCACTGAGCCCTTAGCTCCCATGGTTACGAGGCACTCCGGCAGGTTATAGAAAGGCCAACATATTTCTTCCTCTTCTCCTTTACTTACCAAGTGGGCAAATGTGTGTGTTCATATCGTCATGCCCAGCTTATGCTACTGAAATGAAAGGCATTGTTAACTGACACAAGGAATGGAAAAATCTAATATAGTCATGTGAAGAAGTAAGTACAGCCCTGGAAAGGTGACTGGTTCAGACATTTAATGGTTACACACCCAATAATGACAGATGAAGGTAAACTGAATTAAAAAATCACATGGAAAGATTATGCTTTGTAATCATTTCTTTATATAAAATCAACAGAAATGTCTTATAGTGCAGAACAATAAGTCAACAGCTAGCTTCAACTACTGGTGTTACCCCCATTGTCTGAAATTACTTTTTGTATCTGTTTCTGTCCGGTCCTATGTCTGTCGGACAGTGGATCTGTTGCTTAGATCTGGCTTTATAACCCCTCCCACTGGTAATCTGTCTTCTGAGAGACTGAGATTGGTCTTCGGATCTTAGCAAGATGTGTTACCACACACCCATATGGTTAAAACCAAGCCAGACCAAGATTGTAATCGTTATGGAAGTCTGGACCCCCTGAGTTACACTCTAATTATTTTTTAATAATTTGGACTTTTTTAATTCTAATTCTAGACACTTTATGTAATGGCAAATGTAAGGGTGAATTGACAATTTAATTTTTTTCTGTTCATATTAATTGCATAAATGTTTTTTGGTATGATATCTTTACCTTTATCAATTCAGGTATTAAAAAAAAATATACAAAAGACAACGTTCCAGGGGGTGTACTTAGGGTTGGAACAAAGTATTCCTTCTGAACCCATGAATTTGTTAACGTTTTAACGCTTCTGCATGAAATGTTAACTTTCATGTTTTCTTAAAGATATACTTTACGGCATTTACACTCACCTAAAGGATTATTAAGAACACCATACTGATACTGTGTTTGACCCCCTTTCGCCTTCAGAACTGCCTTAATTCTACGTGGCATTGATTCAACAAGGTGCTGAAAGCATTCTTTAGAAAGGTTGGCCCATATTGATAGGATAGCATCTTGCAGTTGATGGAGATTTGTGGGATGCACATCCAGGGCACGAAGCTCCCGTTCCACCACATCCCAAAGATGCTCTATTGGGTTGAGATCTGGTGACTGTGGGGGCCATTTCAGTACAGTGAACTCATTGTCATGTTCAAGAAACCAATTTGAAATGATTTGAGTTTTGTGACATGGTGCATTATCCTGCTGGAAGTAGCCATCAGAGGATGGGTACATGGTGGTCATAAAGGGATGGACATTGTCAGAAACAATGCTCAGGTAGGCTGTGGCATTTAAACTATGCCCATTTGGCACTAAGGGGCCTAAAGTGTGCCAAGAAAACATCCCCCACACCATTACATCACCACCACCAGCCTGCACAGTGGTAACAAGGCATGATGGATCCATGTTCTCATTCTGTTTACACCAAATTCTGACTCTACCATCTGAATGTCACAACAGAAATTGAGACTCATCAGACCAGGCAACATTCTTCCAGTCTTCAACTGTCCAATTTTGGTGAGCTCGTGCAAATTGTAGCCTCTTTTTCCTATTTGTAGTGGAGATGAGTGGTACCCGGTGGGGTCTTCTGCTGTTGTAGCCCATCCGCCTCAAGGTTGTGCGTGTTGTGGCTTCACAAATGCTTTGCTGCATACCTCGGTTGTAACGAGTGGTTATTTCAGTCAAAGTTGCTCTTCTATCAGCTTGAATCAGTCGGCCCATTCTCCTCTGACCTCTAGCATCAACAAGGCATTTTCGCCCACAGGACTGCCGCATACTGGATGTTTTTCCCTTTTCACACCTTTCTTTGTAAACCCTAGAAATGGTTGTGCGTGAAAATCCCAGTAACTGAGCAGATTGTGAAACAGATACATTCTGACATTCAGTTTGGAGTTCAGGAGATTGTCTTGACCAGGACCACACCCCTAAATGCATTGAAGCAACTGCCATGTGATTGGTTGATTAGATAATTGCATTAATGAGAAATTGAACAGGTGTTCCTAATAATCCTTTAGGTGAGTGTATATGCTTTGTTGGATTAAGACAACAGGGAAAGAAGAAGGAGTCTTCGCATAGGCTAATGAGGAGATGCCAGCGAGGGACTAAGCAGTTCTAACTATATAATGTGTGTTTGATTTTTAGGTGAGGGACTGTCCTCAAATCAGTTGTAACTACATAATGTGTTTGATTCTAGGTGAGGGACTGTCCTCAGAGCAGTTCTAACTACATAATATGTGTTTGATTCTAGGTGAGGGACTTTCCTCAGGGCAGTTCTAACTACATAATGTGTGTTTCATTGTAGGCGAGGGACTGTCCTCAGAGCAGTTCTAACTTCATTCGAGCCTCCAAGGAGCTCAAGAACAAGGACCTCTACAACCAGGTCCTCTTCTCTGGTTTCTGTAGGAAGGTATGTTAACATAACCTCGATCTACTGTACCGTAGTAGCTACAGTCTGCTACTCCAGCATAGTTTTGGCTGTCTGCTTTGAGTTGTTTTTGAGCTGAAAGATTAATCTTCAATCCAGGCTGAGGTCCTGGGTTCTCTGGATCAGGTCTATTTTGAGGTTTTCTGTGTATATTGCTCAATTTATACTGTCCTCAATATTGACCCATCTCCCAGTCCCTGCCCATGAGAAGCATCCCCATAACATGATGCTTCCGCTTCCTGAGCTCAATTTAGGATCATGGTAAATGGTCTGAATATTCAGGTTAATGAGAGGTTTTTAATTTTACACGAATTGGCATACATTTCTAAAAACATGTTTTTGTTTGTCATTATGCAGTATACATTAAATATGAATGAAGTCTATTACAAAATATAGTCTATTACAAAATCACAATACTTTCCAAAGGCACTATATATGATACAATACTGTACTAAAATATACTAAAGTGCTGTATTATACTATACTGTACTAGAGTACTCTACTGAAACTACCATCATCAATCCCCAAAGACCAGGCAACCTGATGTTGAAGCTCAACCACTCTGTTTCTCTCTCTCTCTTCCTCTTTGAAATCTGACCCAGACAACTCATTTATGAATACAGCTCATAATTGATCAAGACACATTCATATATAAGGCTCTCTGTACCAGGGTGAATAATGAAACAAGTGTTTTTCAGGACACACTCATCCAGACACCCAACCTATTTCTTTGGACTAAATTAACTGGATAAATGTGAAAAACTAGAGAAATACATGACATGGCATAAACAGGCTCTCTGGACCTTTTTCTGGCACAGGGAGTCCTTGTTTCTGTTTTAGCTAGTTTGGTTTTCTGATAAAGATGTAGAACAGTTGGAAAAATGGCAGCCCAAAGATTTCTATTAAAAATAGAAATGTAGATTACTGTGTGACCATCGCCATTTCTTTCTCTTTTTCTGTCTTGCAGATGAACAGATTCAATAAGAGCACAGACCGTGGGTTGCTGATCACAGATAAACATGTCTACAAACTGGATCCCAAAAAACAGTTTAAAGTGCTGAAAAGGCTGCCTCTAGATATAGTGAGTATCACCCACAAAGGGAGAGAAAGAGAGAGGAAGAGAGGGAGAGAGGGGAGAAGAGGGGAAGGCAAAGTTGGAGAAAAGAAAGGATGATGGAAAGAAAGTGTTGGAATAACGGACCAAAGGGAGGTGTTGGGGAGCAGGGAGGAGGTGTCTGACCTACATTCCTGGTGAGGAAGTAAAGTGGAACAGAGGTGATGTGTGAGGATGTGTGTTTGTATCTGAGTGTGTGTGTATCTGAGTGTGTGTTGGGTCTACTGTGTATCGACGTGTGTTTGTGTGTATCCGAGTGTGTGTGTGTTGTTTATCAGCGTGTGTTTGTCTGTATCTGAGTGTGTGTGTGTGTTGTGTATCAACGTGTGTTTGTCTGTATCTGAGTGTGTGTGTGTGTGTTGTGTCTACTGTGTATCGACATGTGTTTGTGTATATGTGAGTGTGCGTGTGTGTGTGTGTGTGTGTGTTTGTGTGTATTTGAGTTTGGACTCACTGCAGCACTGCAGTATGGGCCTGGCCCGCCTCATTTCACGCACAGAGCTGAGAAATTGGATCAGGGATCTCTCAGAGGCACCGCTTCCCAAGGACAAGGAGGATCATGGGAACAAAGAGAGGCAGAGGGGGAGGAAGTAAATAAAAGGGGTATAAAAGAGGGTGAGAAAGAACGAGATAAAAGAGAGAAACATTTTGACAGGGAGTGAGGGAGAATTTAGAGATATAAAGACAGAAAAGTGAAAGACAGAGGGGCAGAGATAAACAGAGCCAAGAACATTGTGACAAGGAGAGAAAAAGCATTGTTTGAGTGCAAAGCAAAACTCCAATTGAGCTAATTGGAATTTGACCAAGAGAGATCACAGTGGGAGAACACCTGACCACTGTGACAAACCCAGAATCAAGAAAAACCTTGACTGCGTAAAAACATTAGTGAGCATTGCTTTGACCGGCTCCAGAGAGAAGCCAGGCTATATTTGATTTGATTTCGATACGGGACAGCCCAGAGCTACAGTCCCTCCGACGAAATGACTGCAGACTTCACCGTTCCAACCCAAAAACGTATAGTCACTGTTGTTGAAGTCAGAGGACTTTCAGTACACTTGGTCGGTAGGTTCTTGGTCGAAGGGTTCTTGGTTGGAGGGTTCTTGGCCGGATGGGTTCCAGATGTCCCACTTATTCCCACCTGATTCTGGGAATCCTCCCAGCAGTATTTTAAAAGCTTTAGGCTGTGGTGTGTGACGTCATGACGGACAGGAGGAGACTCACGGGCTGGGTTCTGTGGAGCAGGACAGGACAGGACGTCCCCGGCCCAGCTGTTCCAGTAACACAGACCCGATAAGGGCAGGGTGGCATGTCGGCTGGCTCTTCCCCCAGCTGTCACCCTGATCCCTACGTTGTTCCCCTACTTGTGACCAAGTTGAATATGGCTCCTGCCCCAGGTAGTGCCCTCCATGGGGGAGGAGAGTGCTGTTTGGGACTCAGGCTGCTTGTTAGATTAACCTGTGACCAGCCAGTCAGTGGAAGAGGATTAGACAACCTCAACTCACGTGTTTCAACTATTTATCTCTTTCCTTTTCTCTCCCGGCCTCTCTCTCCCTCTCTCTCTCCCTCTCCCTTCCTCAGACACTTAGTTACATACACCTCCTCTCAGACACTTAGTTACATACGCCTCCTCTCAGACACTTAGTTACATATGCCTCCTCTCAGACACTTAGTTACATACGCCTCCTCTCAGACACTTAGTTACATACACCTCCTCTCAGACACTTAGTTACATACGCCTCCTCTCAGACACTTAGTTACATACGCCTCCTCTCAGACACTTAGTTACATACGCCTCCTCTCAGACACTTAGTTACATACGCCTCCTCTCAGACATTTAGTTACATACGCCTCCTCTCAGACACTTAGTTACATACGCCTCCTCTCAGACACTTAGTTACATACGCCTCCTCTCAGACACTTAGTTACATACACCTCCTCTCAGACACTTAGTTACATACGCCTCCTCTCAGACACTTAGTTACATACGCCTCCTCTCAGACACTTAGTTACATACGCCTCCTCTCAGACACTTAGTTACATACGCCTCCTCTCAGACACTTAGTTACATACGCCTCCTCTCAGACACTTAGTTACATACGCCTCCTCTCAGACACTTAGTTACATACGCCTCCTCTCAGACACTTAGTTACATACACCTCCTCTCAGACACTTAGTTACATACGCCTCCTCTCAGACACTTAGTTACATACACCTCCTCTCAGACACTTAGTTACATACGCCTCCTCTCAGACACTTAGTTACATACGCCTCCTCTCAGACACTTAGTTACATACGCCTCCTCTCAGACACTTAGTTACATACGCCTCCTCTCAGACATTTAGTTACATACGCCTCCTCTCAGACACTTAGTTACATACGCCTCCTCTCAGACACTTAGTTACATACGCCTCCTCTCAGACACTTAGTTACATACACCTCCTCTCAGACACTTAGTTACATACGCCTCCTCTCAGACACTTAGTTACATACGCCTCCTCTCAGACACTTAGTTACATACGCCTCCTCTCAGACACTTAGTTACATACGCCTCCTCTCAGACACACAGTTGCATACACCTCCTCTAAGAAAGACAGTTGTGAATGCATGACAATATCACACACAAGCATGTTTAAATTGTCATGGGTGTGTGTGTGTGTAACCTCATTGTCTTTGCCTGCACTCCCAGATAACTGGCCTGAGTGTCACTGCAGGCAGTGACCAGATGGTGGCGCTACACACCTCCTCCCAGGATGACGTTTTGCTCTGCATCCAGAGAGGAGAGCTCTGCCCCAACCAGGACCGCGTTGGGGAGCTGCTGGGAACGCTCAGCGACCACTTCACACGGTAAGTGACCATGTTAGGTTTTGGGAACACTGTGGCCCTCAGACAGCAGAGGGGCCAGGGTGTGAAGAGCCGGCCTGGCTGAACAGGCACCACTGTCAGTGACCATGACTGTTAGCGTGGTCAAAGCGTCCCGAACCAAGTTGTTGCAGAAGTGGAGAACTACAGGTCCGGGGTCTGGGATGAGACCGACCCAGTGTACCATAGCCAGACAAATGAGGACAGCTTGAACATTTATTTTACAATGCATGCTTTTCAGTTAGCGTCAACGTTTTTGGTAATCTGTAAAGGTTTAATGTCCATCCCCCCATTCGCTCTCACTATTATTTTCCCTGGATAACCTTGCTGTTTAAAATATGGTCCACTGTGACAAACCAAGAAAACCAGGGAGCCGGAGACAGAAGGAAGCAGGCCCTCCGGCTGGCGTCCTCTTCAGACACTGAGTTCTTTTCACCAACAAAGCTGTTGGCATTCCCCAACACCTGAGCACCATGTTAAATTCCTGTGGGCAGCCACCTGGACCTCAGAAACACATGCCGAGGTTCAGACCACTTCATCTGTCAATTTGTGGCAGACGGAAATGTGTTTATCAAGTAAAAACTCTTCAGTCGTCAGCATAACAGTTGATTATTTCAGGTTTAGTCATATACGGGAAAAGTACAGAGACCAACACAGAGTAGTGTCATGACAGTTGATCTGATTTTACATTGCCTGGGTTCAAACTTATATTCCTTCCCAACTGTGCAGATGACGCCACAAGTTCTTGCTGAATGCACATACAAGGAATAATTACCATCATGATGTAGCCTAGGAAGGTTGCACACAGACATACACTCACCTAAAGGATTATTAGGGACACCTGTTCAATTTCTCATTAATGCAATTATCTAATCAACCAATCACATGGCAGTTGCTTCAATGCATTTAGGGGTGTGGTCCTGGTCAAGACAATCTCCTGAACTCCAAACTGAATGTCAGAATGGGAAAGAAAGGTGATTTAAGCGATTTTGAGCGTGGCATGTTTGTTGGTTCCAGACGGGCCGGTCTGAGTATTTCACAATCTGCTCAGTTACTGGGATTTTCACGCACAACCATTTCTAGGGTTTACAAAGAATGGTGTGAAAAGGGAAAAACATCCAGTATGCGGCAGTCCTGTGGGCGAAAATGCCTTGTTGATGCTAGAGGTCAGAGGAGAATGGGCCAACTGATTCAAGCTGATAGAAGAGCAACTTTGACTGAAATAACCACTCGTTACAACCGAGGTATGCAGCAAATACCGAGGGAGTCCCCTTGCTGCTATTAAGACCCCCAAAAAAGGGAGACTTCTTCTAGTGGTTTCTGCCAGGCCCAAGGCCTAGTCTACCACACATAGATGGAGGCATGGAGTCTTGCTCAGCCGTCATTACATTCATTACAGTGTGCCTGGATACAGAGAAGGGAAAGACATTGACCATGGAAGACATGGCTGTTGTCATTCATAGTACATTAGGTAAACAGAATAACAGGAACTCTGAAGGACTAATCAAAGTACTGAAATAAATGTTAGTTAGAAAAATACATTTTCCACAAGTTAGCTAAAGAAACCAGCGGTGTGGCTGAACATGCAAATCGTCTCTTGGTTCAGGGTGCAGGGATTGGCTGGAGACCAGTCAACAGGCTTTTTATAGCTTTTCATCACTAACAGTCGTAGCTTTTCACAAGCCACAATGTGCTTGGAGCCGAGCTCAAAGGAGCTGACCTGGGGAAGTCTTCACCATGGCTGTAGCAGTTTAACAAGGCCTTGCAGAACCTAGCCTAGCCAAGCGAACCAGGTGCACTTCAGAGGCATTCTAGAAGATTTCACATTACTGATCAGAACGATGCTGTATATTGATCTGTCCTGACTATACATTCTCCGCGGTTACTAAAACCCACCAAAAAGGACGACGTGAAGTAAACATGTCACGCCCACTGCGGATTGATTTGTGTTATAGGATAGGATGGGTGTTAAAGTCTCTTCGTGAAAACGTTTCTCAGATTTTCTATGCTTAAGGAGGTTTTGATGAGCCGACATAACACTCAAATGAATCTGATGCATGATTCATAGCTTATCTTTGTCAGAATTGTTTGATTCACGTTCGTGACATTCATCAGGGCCACATTTAAACATGATTCATTGTGTCACAGTCACTATCTCCATGGCCCAGCAGGCAACCTGCTTGGCACACAACACAGGCATTCATCATTTGGTTTATTTTAACCTAAAAGGCTTCATATCTGCATCGTTAACAGCACGTTGTGGACTAACAGTAAAACACTTTCCACAAAACAGCAAATTAAATAATAAATACAACAAAAAGGATATATAGAAAATAATTAATAGATACAAGCAATTAACAAGGAAAAAATATGTATAGAATGTACACACACACACATAAACAGTGTTTTTCAATGACAGAAAATTAAAAACAACTAAGAATGATGTCAGTTAAGACAGGAATATGCCATGCATGTTCTGGGTAGCTCAACAAGTAAAAGCATTTTCTGAGTATTGCAATCAATATACAATTAAATAGAAATGAAAGAAGTCCTAGGTGAGATTTAGAAACTTCCTGCATTGTCGTATTGTCTATTTTCTCACTAAGCTTGTCCTCTGCATCAGGCTCCACCAGCACCAACCTAAATTGATTGGTTTCCTGAACCCTAATCCCCCAAATCCAGTCATGGACTGGATTCACAGACGTCCATCAGAGACGTTACTCCTGATTGTTTCCTGTTCAGATCTCTGAATCATCACTTACACGCTAACATCTCCTCTCATGTAAATACGAATTCCTCCTGTGCTGTGGTCAAGCTGTCTCACTCCTATCACTCCTGTCATTAATATCACTCCTGTCACTAATATCACCTGTCATTAATATCACTCCTGTCACTAATATCACCTGTCATTAATATCACTCCTCTCACTATTGTCACTAATGTCACTCCCATCACTAATTATATTACTTTCACTAATATCACTCCAATAACTCTCATCACACCTGACATTCCTACTACTCTCTTAAACTCTTAACCCTCCTTTTTTCCAACACTGTAGCGTTGTAATTTCCCAATTGAAATGTTAGACCAGATTGCATCAACGCACCCCCCACCAAAAAAAATCCCTGAATAGAATTAAGAAAACAAATGACTCTGCAAAGGAAAGCCAAAGCTGTGGTTGAGCCAAAGGAGCTCCGATGCTGCTGTTTATTTTTCTCGCTGTCTTCAACCAGGAGTCGCTGATCATAATCCACATAGTTTTGTTACTGCAGTATCTTCCTGATTCAGCAAACAAGCTTAATGGAAGGTCCTCCTGGACGTCTGTAGTGACCGAGAAGGTCCAGGTATTTTCTCACTGATACATGAAGGCAGCCGAGGAGCTTATAGGGCCACAGGCGGCCTACATACTTGACTGAGTTTTCGTGTGTTTTGGTCTGATTTGTAGTTTGTTGGGTTGTGGAGTCATGCACTCAGAAGTGTTTCTTATAGCTGTTGTGTTTGGTAAAGTGTGTGTGTGTTTGGTAATGTGGGTATGTTTGGTGATGTGGGTGTGTTTAGTAATGTGGGTGTGCCTGGTAGTGTGGGTGTGTTTGGTAGTGTGGGTGTGTTTGGTAGTGTGGGTGTGTTTGTTGATGTGGGTGTGTTTGTTGATGTGGGTGTGTTTAGTAATGTGGGTGTGTTTGCTGATGGGGGTATGTTTAGTAATGTTGGTGTGTTTGGTAATGTGGGTGTGTTGCTGGGCATCAGTAGGGTGAGTTAGAACAGTGTCTACTCTGGAAAGGCTAATCAATGTGTCGGCCGTCTGCTCGTCTCTGTGACACCATCTGGGGGTCATGACCTCTACAGGCTCCCAACAAAAGGCAGAGAACGGGGGATCGAGGGGGTGGACTGGTGAAGTGTGTTGTGGGAAGTGTTTGAGCATTTGGATGTGATTGGAGTAGTGTGTGCCACTGGAGGGGTGTGTTTGTGAGCCAGGGGTCGAGGGGAGCGACAGATGACAACACAACTCTTATTTTCTTCAGTCAGTTCTGTCTGTTGTGTCAGTTGTCTGTTCTCCGTGCCATCCACTGACATCTATAATGTACAGACTGATGCGCAATGATTACTGTCAGGAATATTGTGGAGGAGCTGTGTGAGAGTGTGTCTCTGTGTTATTGTGTGTGTGTGTGTGTGTGTGGGGGGGGGGGGGGTTGGGCTGTTTGAATCTGGGGCACTGTCATTACTAGTGAGGAACTGAGTGAAATCTCTTTACTTCAAAGTCCCTCTTTGACTCTGGCAAAGACAAGCTGTCTGGGTTGCTGTCATCTTACATCTTTCTCTCATTCTCTCAACAGAGCATATTTTTTCTTCTTCTCTTCTATCTTTCCTCTGTTTTCCCTCATCCCATCCTCTTCTCTCTCATTCTCTGCTCTCTTCTTTTCCCTCTCTCTTCCTGTCACCTGGGCCGTAGCAAACACTTTGGCAGGTCCCCACAAGGGAAAATGCGATTTTTGGAACAGGGGTTAGGTTAAGGGAAAAACGTATGAGTGGGCATAGCGGTATAATTGGGGTCACTTTCACAATGTAAACCTCAGTATGTTCACAGTATTCAAAAAATGCTTAATATTTTAAAGTCCATAAACGTATGCAGGACTTACAGGTTTTGGGCAAGTAAAAAATATATTTTCATTGCCTACTTATTTAAAAAAAAACATACACAACTTTTAAAAAATTCCTTTATTTCCAGAAAATAAATCGCAGCCATTTCAGAGATTTCTTGAAAACCTGGGAACCTGAATTTTGCAACTCTACCTGTAAGGCATTGGCCTGCAGAGGAATGGGTGGTTACTATTGGAATCCAGCTCATGTTTTGACAGCAAGATGGATTTCTGATTTATTGTTATTGATTGATTTAGTTAGTGGGTGCAAAAAATTATATTTACTACGTGATTGAATTACATGATTGGATTCAAGGTTAGGTGTCAGGTCCCCACAAGGATAGAAAGACAAACAGGCGTGTTAGTATGTGTTTGCATCTGTGTGTATGTGTGTGTATGTGTGTGTATGTGTGTTTGTTAGTATGTGTTTGCATCTGTGTGTATGTGTGTGTGTGTGTGTGTGTGTGTGTGTTAGTATGTGTGTTTGCATCTGTGTGTGTGTGTGTGTGTGTGTGTGTGTATGTGTGTGTGTGTATGTGTGTGTGTGTGTGTGTGTGTGTGTGTGTGTTAGTTTTGGGGGGTTTAGACCCATTACGGACCATCTGCTGAGACAGCTGGCTGTATGTGACAGGAAGAGGGTAGTAGATTTAGGATCTGGTCAGCCCCTTGCTCTTTAAGACCCTCTTTTCTCTTCCAAAACCCCCACCCACCCCATAGCGCTCTCATTCTGCACCTCCCCTCCTCTCTTCCTCCCACTTCATCCCACTCATCATCCAACTCATTCTGCTGATGACCGTGTGACCTCATGTGACCCTGGTCAAGGTTGGCTTGATGTCAAATGATCCGAGGCCTGAATGGTTACACTCCTCTGTGCCCTTCTTTAAACTCAACTGGCTTTTTAGGTCGTAAAAGGCGTCGTCCTGTCCTGAAATAGCCTCCTCTTGCTTTATCCTACTCCCTCAGTGGCTGTCCTGGATGTGCTTCTCTCCATACTGAGAGGAGGTCCATAGACCTCACTGCCAAGACAACGAGGACAGAACGCTGCCTTTATGTTTCTGTTCCAACTGGCTCTTCCTTTCCCCTGACCTCTCTCTCTCTTTTCTCCCTTTCTCTATTCTCTGTCTCCATTCTCTTTTCTGTCTCCATTCTCTCTCTTTCTCGCTGTCCTTATCTTGCTCTTTTTCACCCTCTTATGTTCTCTTTCTCACTTTCTCTCACTCTTCGACATTCTGTCTCTGTCCCCATTTTTTCCGTTTTCCCAGATATTGCCAACTGTCTTGTAATGTTAACCTAAGGCCTTGTTAGTGTTGATCCTTTAAACAGGAAATCAAGGACGAGAGCTGTGAACGTCTCCCACACACTGCACAGATTAATGAAAGGAGAGAATCTGTTCCATTTAGGCAGCGTCATTTAAAACATCTAAAAACGATTCAAGGACAATTTTCTTTGTGCCAATTCTAAAAGGAGAGAAAGCTCCAGGCAACAAAGTTAATTTCGCCAAAGGCACTACAGACCTTGGAGAAACTTTTCAATGCAACAATCAAACGAGTACATGTTTGCCTTGCTTGGTTGGGTACCTGAAAGAGGTATGTGATGTTTAAAAGTTCAAAAACTTTTAAACAGGGCTCAGTATGAGGATGATTTGAAGGCAGAACTGAAAGGGAAAAGGAGAGAGCTCCAAAACTAGGTCTTGTTTACACTATGCTACATTTCCAAGACATATCAAAGATGTCTTTTCTTTAGAAAATTGTTGGATATCGATAGCTAAAGATGCCACATTCCGAGGTAGCGTGTGTGAAGACAGTTAAGTCAGAACTGCGTCCAGTTTCCGAGCAGGGCGCATGTGTACCGTTGACACAAACCCATCGAAGTAGAAACCATTTATGGTGCCTGGAGGAACAATCTTCGGGTTACCCTGGGGCCCTGTCTGTGTCCTGACTGCTTAGAGAGATTGTTTCCGTTAAAAACTGCGGTCAGTTTTACTTCAGCTGTTCTGCTGCTGGACATGACTATGTTTCTGTGAAGACTGGCGTGGCGCTTCCAACTCAGTGCGTGCGTGTGTCTGCGTGCGTGTGTCTGCGTGCGTGTGCGTTTCCTTCCTGAGAGACGGGCGACAGCTCCATCAGGGCTGTCCGTTGCTCGGCCTGTCAGCCCGGTCACAGCCAATGGGCCCCAGTCCGCGGGACCCAATGTGCTGGGACCAGAACCCTGTAGCACCACCCCCATCCTGAGGTGTTGGGCTGTTCCTCCCGCTCCCCCTGGCAATAAGCTGCTTGGCTCTTATCTCCAAGTTGTCTGAGTGTGTGTGTGTGTGTGTGTGTGGTGTGCCGTCTGAGTGTGTGTCCTGTGAAGTCCAGGAGTCCATTAATCCGACCCAAGGAGCCGATGCTCTTACTCACGGCAGAATGACACACTTCCTGGTTGGTTCCATCCTGCTGCCACGGGCCTATTAGATCCATAACCGGTCCGGACCCCACGCTCACATAACCCCCATTGAAGTCATGCTCACACAACACAGGTCTTTCTGTTCCCAGGATGCACCCTGGTGAGGCTCAAGACGCAGGGGCAGCTGGTTCAGACCGGTCTCTGTTGGTGGGGGTGGTGATGATGTGGATCGCCATGACGACAACACAAAATCTGTGAGCGATTGATTGTTGGGCATTCTGGCCGCCCATGCCAACCAGACCCCGCCGATCTCTCGCCCATCCTGGCCTGGTGTGGTGCCCAAGAACCCGACCAAACCCCCCCGGCGCCACCTGTTCCTCAGAGGACGCTGATGCTGCCGTTGCCCCGGTGACGGTTGCCTGGCAGCTGAGGGATAAGAGCTTGTTTTAGGTTTCATGCCGATTCCTGGCATTGGGGTGGAAGACCTGGGGGTGTGAGGCTGGCGCTGGGGGTTATACATGGGTTGTGAATACGTTGCCATGTTTCTCTAAGGTGGGGTGTTAACAACCACTCAGCTATACACTGCTCCTCCGTTTCCCACCTGTCAAGGTGGATCTCTACATCGTAGGTCCAGTTCTATGTTGTCAGGGCAACGTCATAAAGACATGATGAGGCGACTTCCCCGATCTCCGTCACAGTATTCATCACCGTCTTTCCCCGATCTCCGTCACAGTCTTCATCACTGTCTTTCCCCGATTTCCGTCACACTCTTCATCAATGTCTCTCCGGGCGGAGAGATGGCCAGGTAGAGCATCAGAACCCGCCACGTAGTTTTCTCTGCTCTGTTGACTAACAGTATTCCTGTCTGATCTTCTCCTGAGGACTAATTATACCTGAGTGACAGCAGGGAAATAGGAATGAAATGGGACTGAGGTAGGGAGGGACAATGTTTCAAGTTTATTTATAGAAGGAATATACCGTTGATTCAAAAGTCTAATTGTACATAATAAAATGATTTGCCCGTTCGGGGATTCGAACCGCCAACCTTTTGCTTACTGTTCCTGACACTTTCACTACATGACATAACATTTCATTCTTCCTTGTAAACAAATTAGGGTAAGTGTAACATCAGTTCTATTGTTGGATGTATACAGAACTTGAATAACATCCACCTCAGTATTTTGTGTCAGATCCTGCTCTGGAGGATGTTTACTATCTGGAAGGAAAGCCTCTCCTTCTGTTATTAATTATACAGTCGGTCATATTTCAGAGAAATCTGGAAACTGGGCTGTGACTTTAAATGAACTTGATCTTGAAAACTCTTTTCATTACCGCCAGACGCCTCCTTTCCTCACCTCCTTTTCTTCCTCTCCTTCCTATCCCCCATCTCCTTCCATCCTCTCCTTCTTCCCTCTCCTCTCTTCATCTCCTTTTTTCTTCTCCCATCGTGATCTTCTCCCCTGCTCTCTCCCCCATCTCTACTTCCCTACAGCCTTGAGTAGTTTCTCTTCACACTCACAGTGTGCAATGGAGAAGCCATGAGTGAGAAGCTGTTAAGTGCTAAGCAGTGTTCTTTTCAAAAATAGGTTGTGGTGATGTTAAAGAGGCAGTGCTGGCTGTGGTGATTACAGAGCAAGGCGAGGGGAACTGGCTGTCTGAGTGAGGCCCAGCCAGCAGTGAGCCCTGCTTTAAGGCCCTGGTTACGGAGGTTGTCAAGCTGTTCTGGGGTCAGTGGTATAATTAGTAGTGTTAGCCAAGGCAGCTGCAGGCCCAGATTCACACAGCATCTCACAGTATGAAATCTGATCTAGGACCAACTTGCTAGCTAAGTTGATACACTAAATCAGTTGGCTGCCTCTTTACAAGAGCCAGGTATGCTCACAGACTAGCCCACTGGTCCAGTTGCCGGCAATTGGGTATCACGTTCAGGTTTAAGGGGCTAGTTACAGCCTTGCGCTCTAGCAACTGTGAGCTCAGTCGTGGTAGAAGGCGAGGGAGTGTGTTCCTTCCGGCGCAGAGGGATTCCGGTAAACATCGTTAGCAGTCACGATTCGGTGGACTGCAGACCAACTTGTCTAAGTCTGTTGGGAGTTTGTCATGAATTTGATATTACCAACTGAAAAATAATAAAGTACCCTACTAAAAATGTTTAAGTATTTGGATTGACAATATATTTTTTTAGGGATTAGGTTCTGCTAAATCGAGGTGTGTTCGTCAATGCATTAGCTAAGTTCTTTTCTACAATATGCAGGGAACCCATAAAGCCCAGAGTTGTTTATCCATTTTATTCCATTGCAGTTATTTAAATTATGCTGGACATGTATTGCTTTTAGATATATCCAGTGAAGTAGCTAGTAAGTTGAATGACTGGTTACAGTAGTTGCCTTGGGAACCAGATAGGACTCACTTGCTTAGCTTAAAAACCATCCTCCCACCTACCATGAAAATAGAATTCATCAAGGCCACTAATGTGGCTCTATAACGCTGCTCAGAGAATTAAGTTTGTAGTCACTGAATTTTACCCAGGAGACATTGGGAATATTGAATGTTCTCGAATGTCGCTCAAGTATAGTATGTTGAAGGGGACATTCTCTTTAGTCTTTGTATTTAAACCTCTTGACTCAGTCTATCACTAGAAAAGAGCAGATTTTTCAAGATGTCTTTGCTCATTAAAACCTGTTCTCGGGAAGTCCTTGACACGCTGTCCACCTAACTTAAAAACATTTTGGTGTAATTTATTTAGTTACTGTGCCCTTGAGGACTGAATTAGGCAGAAGATTTTCTGGTCTCCATGATTCTGTTCAGTCTTTGTGCGGTTGGTTGTAGACAAAATATAAGGACAGAATGAAAGAAACTCAGCTTAGTGGTGAGCATATTACGGCAAGGAACATGAGTAGGATGAATATGTCCCATGCATACATTTACAGTGATTTACATTTACACACTTCTATATTCTTCTACACAGGACATCAATGGAAATGTTTTGTGATGAGTTTAGTACAGTTACAGTTTTAGTACATGTCTTTGGAGCAGACATCACTTCTTTGTCAGAAGAAATTATATATATATATATTTTCTTTACTGATTTCTGCAGACCGAGAAAATTACTCTTACTTTGTTAAGCTATTTTGTGTTACCTAATTTAAAGTATACTTGGTGTGTTATATAATTGCTTTGGCATAAATAGGTTGTCAGCAAGGTGAAGTGAAATCTTAGAGCATTTGAAAAAAAACACAGAGACATGCCAAGCACACGCACCACATCTCCAACACACACACACACACACAAGTTTGTACAGCTACCCTCATGGGGACCAGAAAATAGAAGTTGTATGCTCCCTTGCCCTAAACTTAACCCTAAACCTAACCCTAACCCTAACCCTTACCCTAACCTAACCCTAAACCTAACCCTAACCTGAACCTCAATAAAGTAACATTTATGCCTAAACTTTACCTAGATGTAATGCCTAACTTTAACCCTAAACTTAACCAATAACGCCTGGACCTTAAAGAAACCCCAATTCTACCCATAAAATCAATTGTAAGTTTGACCCTAAACCTAAACCCTGAGCCGGAAATTGACTTTTGCCTCACGGGGACCGGCAAAAGGTCCCAATTAGGTCAATTTTTTCTGGTTTTACTATACTCATTGGGACATTTGGTCCCCATTCGTTCAGTAAGACCTAACCCACCCACCCACCCACACACACACACACACACACACACACACACACACACACACACACACACACACAAGCAGACCCCCAGTATCTTCTGGTACATAATAAAAGGGTCTGACAGGAGGCCCTGACAGGAGGTCCTTCAAGGATGTCTTGGCACATGTTCGCTCAGCCGCAGCCCAGTTCAAAATGACCCATAATTTTCCATAATGGAGACACTGGAGGCAGATATTCACATGGGATTATCCCACTCCAACACTGTAGAGGAACTGACAGGGGAGATGGGGAAGGGGAGATGGGGAAGGGGGGAAGGAGGGAGGGAGGTGAGGGCAGCAGGATGGATGGAGGGAAAGAAGGAAGTAGAGAGAGGGGGAAGGAAAGAGGGAGGGAGGGACACTGACAGGAGGAGAGAGAGGTATAGAGGGGTAGATGAGGACAAGGAGAACACCTGTCAGATGGGTGTTCAAAATGTCACCCCATTGCCTGTTAATTCTTCTACTTTGACCACAGCCCAATGGCCCTGGTGAGACGTGCTAAATAAGGACTAGGCTGCCATTTGGGAGTGAGCGCAGGGGTGCGCCCCAGTTCTGTCGGCGCTCGTCTCCACGCGGGTGAAACATTTGTCGGCGGCTTGATGAGGCTTCTTTGGCAGACGGCCGACGGGCACCGTGCCACATTAATGAACCAGCCGGGAGCCCCATTAGACCAGTCAGTGAACCCAGGTCGTCATCGCCCGGCCAGCCACTGAAACGGCATCCTATTCCCCGGGTAGTGAACTACCTTGGACTGGAGCCCTATGCGGATTGGGAGAATACATAGGGAATAGGGCTCCTAGTCAAAACTAGGGCACTAGATAGGGAATATGATGCCATTTTAGGCCAAAGGCATCCCGGTTTGTCTCATTCATTCACACTGCCCGGCATTACTCCAGAGATTGAGAGATCCACTTGGGCTGCGTGACTGAGTGGGGAAAGGCAGTGGTCTCCTGGTTCTGTGTCCCAGCCTCAACAGGGCATATTTCCCCGTCGCATCCCGTTTAAGTGTTAAGTTCAAAGTGCGTTCTGGTATAATGTTACGCTGAACCCTCCCCCTGAGCAGGTGGCCAATCAATCTGTCCCCTGGGGGAGGTCTGTCAGACTTCGCGGGGGAGATGAGCCACACGCATGACGGATCAAACCCCAGGGAGGACGGGGGCTCCGGGGGGATTGTGGGCTGCAAGACCAGGCCAGTGTGTCGGGTGGCGGGTGGGGGAACTGGTGGGTAGTGGGGTGAAAGACCAGGCCAGTGTGTCGGGTGGCGGGTGGGGGAACTGGTGGGTAGTGGGGTGAAAGAAGAGGGAAGGGAGGAAATGAGGACCTGGGTCGGCTTGACTTTGGGGACTGAAGGACTGTGGTCACAGCTGTCAGAGGGGTTTTTAATGGAGACCATGCGGCTTAGAGGAACAAGGGTGCGGGAACTGGATGGAACACAGACAGAGAGAGAGAGACGGAGACAGAGAGACAGACAGGTTTTGTGGAGGGTCACAGTGGAACAGGGGCCCCGGCCGGCTAAGAGATCCTCGGGGGCTGAGACAGGCTCTGTCCCATATCTTGACATTAGAGTGCCATTTGGGATTTAGCCCCCCCCCCCCGTCTTCCACTCCCCCCCTCGCCCCCCCCCCCTCGATAGTGTATGTCACACCAGATCACCTGCAACAGGACGTCAGACAGGAAGAGGTTTTGATCTCCTTCCTGGAGACACAATTAGAACACTGTTAGACAGGGACTATAAACATGTAATCAATAAGAAGACTAATTTTACTAATTGCCCAAAACCAATTACAACAAGTCATAACAAGGTGTCCTAACAGGTGTAATAACCCTGTTATTAATGTTCTCACACACGTGCAGGGAATGTCATCTTGCAATGTAAATTATAGACTGGGCCTGTGTTTGTCGTTTAATCATCATTGACTCAACGGGCCATCTCTGTGTGTGTGTGTGTGTGTGTGTGTGTTTCAGCGTGAGGAACACACCGCTCCAAGTGAAGGTCTGCTGTTCAGCCGTCCAACTTCACATGCGGGGTAAGCCCAAGAGCGTTTCCGTGGAGACCAAGGCCAGCCAGACCAACGCAGACTTCAAGAAGAGCCACAACGGTTTCACCCTCCTGATACCCGCCAACTGAACCCGTCTGCCCCATTAACCCAGGGGCCGGTTCTGTTCCGCCACAGATTCTTCTTCATTCACTGCCGATCAAAGGATTGACTTGAGACAAGGAACATCAGCTGTGTCCAATTAGTTATCAGGTTGCAGATCGATTACACAGCAGCACTGCACACCTACGGCTTGGAATAATCCTCCTGATCTGCAGTACTGAAGCCAGCTACTCTACATGGATCTGTTACTAACGGTTAATTCTGCCCTTTGGTACACATTTCATCCTCTTAAATAGTAAGTGGAACTACTCACTCAGTACAGCAGCGAGCATAAAGGTATAGGTACTAACATGTGACATTGCCGCTTTTTTTATTCGATTCGAAATTGTTCACAGGCATATAATATAAACTATGAAGAATATATATTTTTTTGTGACTCTGCATTTTCCAGAGGTAAACAAAGATTCATTGCTATAAGTACTGTTCTTTTTACTGTATGTCCTGGCTGTTTTTATACTATTTGTTCAGGCTGTTTTTATACTGTATGTTCAGGAAGTACTTAGAAAGTATTTAGGCAGTTTGAATATTGTATATCAATCACAGACTTCACTTACTCAACCAGATGTGAATACTCCACTAGCGGCGCTGGCCAATTTTGATTGGCGGAGCTGAGATGGGGCTAAGTGGATGCCAGGGGGGTCTGAACCCTAAAACAGGGCTAGGTCAAGTCCAGGGGGGCTGAACCCTAAAACAGGGCTAGGTCAAGTCCAGGGGGTCTGATCCCTAAAACAGGGCTAGGTCAAGTCCAGGGGGTCTGAACCCTAAAACAGGTCTAGGTCAAGACTAGGGGGTCTGAACCCTAAAACAGGGCTAGGTCAAGTCCAGGGGGTCTGAACCCTAAAACAGGTCTAGGTCAAGTCCAGGGGGTCTGAACCCTAAAACAGGGCTAGGTCAAGTCCAGGGGGGCTGAACCCTAAAACAGGGCTAGGTCAAGTCCAGGGGGTCTGATCCCTAAAACAGGGCTAGGTCAAGTCCAGGGGGTCTGAACCCTAAAACAGGTCTAGGTCAAGACTAGGGGGTCTGAACCCTAAAACAGGGCTAGGTCAAGTCCAGGGGGTCTGAACCCTAAAACAGGTCTAGGTCAAGTCCAGGGGGTCTGAACCCTAAAACAGGGCTAGGTCAAGTCCAGGGGGTCTGAACCCTAAAACAGGGCTAGGTCAAGTCCAGGGGGTCTGAACCCTAAAACAGGTCTAGGTCAAGTCCAGGGGGTCTGAACCCTAAAACAGGTCTAGGTCAAGTCCAGGGGGGCTGAACCCTAAAACAGGGCTAGGTCAAGTCCAGGGGGGTCTGAACCCTAAAACAGGGCTAGGTCGAGGCCAGGGGGGTCTGAACCCTAAAACAGGGCTAGGTCGAGGCCAGGGGGGTCTGATCCCTAAAACAGGGCTAGGTCAAGTCCAGGGGGTCTGAACTCTAAAACAGGGCTAGGTCGAGGCCAGGGGGGTCTGAACCCTAAAACAGGGCTAGGTCGAGGCCAGGGGGGTCTGATCCCT
This sequence comes from Esox lucius, assembly GCF_011004845.1. Taxonomy (NCBI): domain Eukaryota; kingdom Metazoa; phylum Chordata; class Actinopteri; order Esociformes; family Esocidae; genus Esox; species Esox lucius. The sequence goes on along the minus strand of NC_047578.1, from coordinate 2,838,074 downwards.
AAAACAGGGCTAGGTCAAGTCCAGGGGGTCTGAACCCTAAAACAGGGCTAGGTCAAGTCCAGGGGGTCTGAACTCTAAAACAGGGCTAGGTCGAGGCCAGGGGGGTCTGAACCCTAAAACAGGGCTAGGTCGAGGCCAGGGGGGTCTGATCCCTAAAATAGGGCTAGGTCGAGGCCACTGGTGCTTTAGCCCCATCTCCCTCACACACAGCCGCCTGCAAGACCAGGAGACACACATCATAACAACACAGAAATGAGTAATAACTTATTAAAATATATTTCTTCTCACTCTGTGTGTCAGTGTTTTATTCTGTCAGTGTATTTGAACAGTAATGCACGAGGAGGTGTGGTGTATGACCAATATAACATGGCTATGAGACGTTCTTAGGCACCAAACTCCGTGGGGCAGCCTGTACCATTAGAGACGGGCCAGCATGTGCGATTGTAAAAAAGTATGTATACATATGCTGATAAAAGTCTGGGGAATATGTTTACATTTTTATGTTGGGCAGAACTCCCAGTGCTGGGATTGCATATCAATTGCTTACCTAACGGGGAGGGCTGCACCAATGAGACACTATGGATTTCATCAGGACTTCTACAGCACAGTGTTAATGGACCACTTTGGGACATTGAAATTAATGACCAGGTCTCTGAAAGTGTTCTTGAAGGTTGAAAAATATGTCTGAAATCCCAAACAACTTGAAGCTTCTGGCTGGCAGACTGAATTGAGATTACAGAAATTCCTTGGCACTGACTAGATGGCTCAATTACATTGGCTGATAGCAGGATTTTGACATCAGCAAGAGATATAAAAGCCACCTGCCAAGGTTGGATAGCTGGCATTTAACATCTATCATGAGATGTCAGTGAATTTTGCCGTGGCATTAAGATCCAACCCTCTCTCTCTCTCTCTCTCTCACTTGGAGAACAGACACCTGTTTGTTGTTATTGTCCTCATCTGTGTTCCTCATCACTCTCCCTATTTAAGTTCCTCCTTTCCAAGTGTGTCTTGTTGATCATTGTGTTTGCTTTGTGTTTCTTGTATAATATTGTTTCTGTTTTGGTGTCTTAGTTTCAGTTTTATTTATTTATTAGAAGTCCTTGGTTTGCCCAGTGCCTGCGTCCAGCTGCCTCATACCTCCAAAGTCAACATGCCTCTTTCTCTTCTTTCTCTCTGTACCTGGTCCTTCTCTTTTCCTCTGCAACTTCATTTCAATCCCTATCACAGTATTTCTCCATCTCTTCAGCCTCCCTCCCTCCCTTGGTGTCCTGATATTACCTCAGTGAAGGCTCATCCTTTCTCTGTCCTTCCCTCCCCTGAAATCCCTCTCGAGTCCCACAGTCCTCTCTCATCCAATCTGACAGAGGTGTTTATGTGTGTTTTGCGTGTGTGTATATTGTGTGTGTGTGGCGGGGGTAGTCTGAATCAAAACTGCAAAACCAACACTACTGAGCCTAATGTGTCTCCTCAGAGAATTATCCTGTTAATCCAACTCTGCAAATTCTTCATGTTCTGCTTTTTTTCTGGCATCCCTGTCATGTACAGAAGCAGCGAAAAGTTTAGACACACTTACCTATTCAAGTTACTGGGTAAGTGCTTTCAAACCTTTGAATGGTACTAGGCTGTGTGTGCCTTTGGTCTACTTCCCTGGAGTCAGAAAACATTTGAACATCTGTGTGCCTTGTGAAAAAAATTGCTAGCTAGCACTAGCAGTTAGATAACAGACCATCAGTTCATCGACAGTTCGTGCCATGCCCGTGGTAGTGTAAAAGAACTCAAGTTTGAAACAAATAACAGGATTTCCTTCACAGCACTTTCGTTTGAAGCTGGTAGCTCTATACCAGAGGTGTCCAAACTATTCCACGGAGGGCTGTGTGTCTGCAGGTTTTCGATCTCTCCTTGTACTTGATTGACTAATTAGGTTACTAATTGGTTAGTTTCTGCCCTCACCTGGTTGTGTAGGTGTAAACTGGGAACCAATTTAGAGGAAAAACCAAAAACCTGCAGACACACGGCCCTCCGTGGAATGGTTTGGACACCCCTGCTCTATACGTTGTCTGGACGAAGCTAAACGTTACCTCATCTGCTATGGCAGCAGTGTAGCCACGGGCAGGCCTTGGCCTACCCAGTTTGATCTCAGGCCTACCCAAAAAACGTCCCAGAAATGATTCACTATAAAAAAAATTAAAATACAAAGAGTGAGATATTTTCAAAGGGTAATTTTATTATAATATAGCAAAATAAACTTTCATACCTCAACAACGTGGCTAAACTTCGTAGCACTTAAGCTAGCAAGAGCTGCCACACTAGTTTACTCGAATTGACACACCAGGTAATTTAGTTGTTCTAGCATAGGCAAACCAAATGTCGATCTCTAGGTTCTTCAACAAAAGACGTCTGGAGGAAAAGGAGTGTGTACCAGAAAATAAATGCTTGCCTACCCCACAGTCTCCTCTCGGTCTTGATTCTGTGGTTGGGGGTAAACCTCCAGTAGGTCCACCGACATATTGTTTGCCATTGATGAAACAGCCTGTCAACCAAAGCTAGCGAAGTCCCCTTCAAGTACGATAATGGCAGCTGCCCTGATGATATTTCCCCCGATATAACTCTCTGTTAAGGATCATTGTCACACTTGCAATAATCTCATGCAGTGTGGAGAGACTTTTCTCAACAACTAGGATAAAAAAAAATCGTCTTCGCTCATCAAAGACAAACGCCCGGCTGAACCACTTCAGTTTGCTGTCTTTTGAGCGTAAAGAGACAGATATATTGGACTATATGAAATCATCACCATATTCAACTCAAAGCCTCAATGTCGGCGCCTTGATGTAGGTCGCGCTATATGATGCGTCTACTAAAGGTGATATAACATTTTTATAGTACACTGCCCGCCGTGGTATACATTGTAACATAGGCTTGTTTGCCCATCGAGATTGAAGTGCGTCTGAATATGAGTTTTAGGTTGTTGGCAACCGGTTTTCAGTTACTGTTTTAGTTTTAATATGCTGGGTTAGGTCATTATTTGTGCATGTAACGAGGTTGTTCCAATTATTATGCACTAGTATATAACGATTGTATTACGAAATAATATATTGTGCACTTCACAAAATATATTCAATATTAAAGTAGATTTTTTTTCTTCTACTTATCATTCTTTTTCTAAGCCTATCCAAAAACCAAATTCGGGCTTCGCCCCTACTACGGGTTAAACCGAGCCACACTCCAATCACCTGCGACAGTTCTTCCAAAGAGCTGCTTGCATCAATGGCCTCCCCTCCAATCACGTGCCTCCGTATTTGATAGTCCTGCTCTCCCCTCCGGGTAACACTGCCCCTTGTTCAGATTAATTTGCTACCCATCACACACCAACACACACACGCAAATACACAAACAGCTGCAAACAACAGCTGCTAATGTAGAACAATGTAACTGTGTTAACATGCTTATGTTGCCTCCAACGTGGATTTCCTCCCTCTCACAGATATGCGTTATCATTGTTTTTGTCCACTTGTCCCCTTCCAAATGGATTTGAACTGAGAAAACAGTTTCTGACTATTTCCAAATCCTCTCCTGTTGGTTTTAGGATAGTGATGATGCAATATGGGCCATGTGTTGCTGTAAAGCTATTGTACTTTATTGTATTATCAACTAATTGGATCTAAAGTCTTATTCTAATCTAATCTATCGGGACTGGTAATCGTTAATACGTTCTCCCAGGAGGGGTTGTTCAATTCAATTCCATTACTGAAACGCTTGAGTCCCACATGGTAACCCCCATTAATTACATTGTCCACTACCAATGACCAGAACCTTGTGGTCCCTAATCAAATGCAGTGCGCTAAATAGAGCACAGTGTTGCATTTGGGATGACGTGCCTGTCTGGCACCAGGTTCTGTCTCTGTGGGGAGATTAAAACCCAACAGTGAAGATTTGTTAATCAGTTCGTGCGGATTTGGAATATAAAACACTGCTGCTAACAGCCCCTGACATCCAGTGCAGTGGATCTCACCACGTGTGCAGTGCACTTTTTACCACTTGTGCAGTGCCCTAAATGTAGCAAATAGGGTTCTATTCAGGACTTCCACACTGGGCCTAGGAGAAGCTAATGTCGTCTAGCAGGCAGGGTTCTCCCCACAAATACTCTCAGCCGGGACAGTGCCGCGGGTCTGCTGAACCCTGCAACTTCTCTTCAGAAGGAATTCCAAATGGCGGCTTATTCCACTACAAAACTGGTCTAGTTTTGTCTGCAGCCCAATGGACCCTGGTGAAACTTAGCACACCAGTTAGGGGAAATAGGTTGCGGTTTGGGAAACAGGGTTGTGCAGCTCTCGGTTAGCACAGGGAGATTACCGCAACGCTAGCTGGTCGTACGCACTTACTCAACATGCCGTCACTCACGTGCCGTCTAATCTGGAAGTATTGGACTGGACTCTCAGGGATCTCCGGCCAGGTCAACGTCGTAGTTTAGCAAGGCCCTTATCCACTGGTCTAGGATCAGATGAAGAAGTGCCAGGACCTGATCCTAGATCAGTGCTGGCACGCTGAGACTGTGAATACAGGCCCCGACCGATAGTTTGGCGTGATTGTAAGCCAGAGGGTGACATTCCCTATCAGGTCCCTGTGCCAGTACTTTTGACCATATTTACTATAGGGCCATGGTGAAAAGCAGAGCACTATATAGGGAACATTTGGGACACTGACGGCGCGTCCCTTGGTGTCCCCCGGGGCTCCTCTGGAGACGGGAGTCCCCCCTTGGAACTGACCTAGGCCGGATGCCTACTGGGTAAATCCTGGCTCTGGACACGGGTAGAGATGGTGATGTAGGAGCCATCTGTTCCCCCAGTTTCAGGCTGCCAGGCTAACAGCCTGCCAGGCTAACAGGCTGCCCTGTGATCTATTTAAAGAAGCCGGGAAGAAACTTGAAAGAACTGGATGAAGTTTTTGTAGAACCTCATTGACTATAATTATATACATTCAGTGTTCTTAGTTTTGATTACTAAGGCTGAATATCTATGGTTTTACACAGATTCGATATTTCAAGGTACAGACGGCATGTAGGGTTGTGGTTGAACTCAACATGTAAGGTTTTCAACTGACTTCCCGTAGTGTATAATAATACTGTCAGCCCTTCATTATGACCATAGTTTGAGTCGGACGTGGACATTATCGTCACCCTGTAAACAATGTCACGTTAACTCCCCATAACTCGGCATAGAGCGTAGCCCATTACGCATGGTGTGTTCCTGTTAACTGAACACAGTTCTACACCAAGAAACTGGTGATTTGGGTTGGCTTTAATCATTCTCCCAGTGTCCTGTCACACCTCCTTTAGGTTGGCCTTTGGGTTGGCTTTAATCATTCTCCCACTGACAGAGGAGACCCTTTCAAGTGCTGTGTGTGACCCATTTGGAGGATTTTATACCAGCCCATAAATATCAGTTCCCTTTGGTGATCACTACTGGAGAGTCTGCGTGTCCCACATGGCTATCTGTCCCCTATCTAGTTCACTGCTTTCAGCTGGTTGGTTAAAAGTAGTTCACTGTGAAGGGAACAGTGTGTGTGTGCTTTGTAGCTTGTCCCAGAGGATTTATGAAAGACAGAGAACAGCAGTGGAGGCTATCGCGTAGGCCTTAGGAAATACACCAGGCCATCCCCAGTGCCTCCGTCCCCTTCACCCCTTCCTGTCACACCTCCTTCCCTCCTTTTCTCCCAGTGTCCTGTCATACCTCCTTTTCTCCCAGTGTCCTGTCACACCTCCTTCCCTCCTTTTCTCCCAGTGTCCTGTCACACCTCCTTCCCTCCTTTTCTCCCAGTGTCCTGTCACACCTCCTTCCCTCCTTTTTCCCAGTGTCCTGTCACACCTCCTTCCTTCCTTTTCTCCCAGTGTCCTGTCACACCTCCTTCCTTCCTTTTCTCCCAGTGCCCTGTCCCGGCCTCCATAAGCTCGCTGACCTCAGGAACTACAGTCCCTGAACAGTCCCTGCTCTGGCAGCAGTCCTGAAACCATGATGCTCCATTCCAGTCCGAGTCATGTGACCGCGAGGTTCCATTCTGTTCTGAGTCATGTGACCGCGGGGTTCCTCTCTGGATCGACTAATCTGACCCATGAGGTTCCATTCCGGTTTGAGAAATGTGACCCATGAGGTTCCATTCCGGTTTGAGAAATGTGACCATGAGGTTCTATTCTGATTTGATTAATGTGGACAGATTATATTTCAAAGAAATACACTTACAGGAATTGAAGGCCCTGGTATCACACCTTTTCACATTTCAGGCTTTCACACAGGATGATGTGACTCAAAATGAAACTAATTTTGACTTGAACTGTCACTTTTCAGTGGTGTTAAGTGCGTGTGTGTGTGTGTAAATCCATGCATGCTTGTGTATGAAAACATGTTTATGTGTTTCTAAAAACAAGAAAAGAAACCAGGCCAGCCTAGTTCAACCGGCCGATCCACGGCTTCCTATGTGACAGACTGTCTTTATCCACTACGCTATTTAAACAGCTAGTGTTGTTTCACAAGATATGTGTGTATAGACGTGGTTTCTGTTTACTTCTGCCGTTCTCAAAACTAGTCCCCTACATTTGTTAACATCCAAACAAGGTTGTTACACTGCATCCAATACGTTAAATTTGAAAGAGATTTCTGTAGATGGCTAGCTAATAGCTGTACAGTACCTATAATGAAACAATGACTCCAATTACTCCATGGCTGGTTCGTTTCTTTAGAAAACAATGACAGTTGAATAGCTAACCACTACGCTATGGAAACTACACTATGTACATCGAAATCAATCGAAATGGAGAGCAATATGTTTGTTGTCGGTGCAGTTTGTCCATTACAATATTACCAAAAACTGTTTTATTTCAGGCTTACTATAATGTAGCTACTGAAGCATGTAGCCAGCGAAGTTTTAGTCTATCTTGAACAAATCCTAATGCCTAATCTGTTTTGTCCAGGGCGAGGTTTGAATGCCGGTCGCCTACGTGGCAGTCTGCGTCTCTAACCACTACGCTGTTTAACGACAGTCAGTCAGTCAGTCAGTCAGTCAGTCAGTCAATCTGAAACTGGGGAGAGTGGGGGGTGAGACTTTTATATCCCTCTCTCCATCTCTCCATCCTCCATCCCTCCCTCCCACATGGACCTCCTCTTCCTCCTCTTGTTCCACCTGTCCAGGCTCAGTGATCAGAGCAAACTGTGTGATGTTAATTGGTAGTCTGGTAACACTTTCCCAGGCTGCCTGCATGTGACCTTCGGATGACAGGCTTACATGAGTCGAGGTCGAGGCTTCCTTCTCTGTGTCAGCAGACGTTAGCAACCTCCTGGTGGGGAGAAGGAGGTTACCAGGGAACTAAAGAAAGTCATTTTTTTATGAATTATTCAAAATGTGTGTTTTGTGTTTTTTCTGCAGTTCAGTCCTTCCACAGTGGTTCTATATGGAACGCGCGCGCACGCTCCTGCTGTTTAGACTTAACGTTCTTCAATTCATGGACCCAGCTGTTCCCCAAACCCATCGGAGGGCTGACATGTTATCCAGAGCAGCCCGTTCAAATGCCTTTCTTAAGAGCACTCGGATTCAAACCAACAACCTTTTGGTTCCTGGCTCGTTGCTCCAAGCACCAGGCTCCCTGACGCCCTAGAGGATCAGCGGGTGTCGACAGAATGCAGGGACGTGATGGTGAAGCCTAAAGGGCCCCTGCGATGGGGAAGAATGGGTGTGTGTTCCAGGTGGAAGGTGTGACTGATGGAGAGGGCAAGAGGAGGAAGGAGGACTTACAGCATAAAACTGTTTATCGATCTCTCACATAACGTCACACTAAAGGATATGGATTTCACTTCAATACTTTATTAAATAACAGAATCATCATCATCATCATCATCATAATGGCAGAAGGAAACCATGAATGCATTCTAACAAATGAAACACAAACACCTGTCACATTTCCTCGTTATGTCAACAACAGTATTGGACATGGAGCTACAGACACACACACACACACACACACACGCGCACGCGCACACACATTTACACATACACAGTATGAGGTGGCTTTATAAAAGTCAAGCTAGGCTCTCCATTTCACCTGTGCTTCATATCAATGCCCATTGTCCCCCCCGGGGCAGGAACGTGGGTTGGCGGGAGGTGAGTCTCTAACCCAACATCTGATCATTTCTTGTGCTAAGACTGTTCCCTTCATAGAGCAGACATAACAATACCTTTCATAAAGTAAACATAGCAGCACAATGGAGCCTTTATAACCCAGACTTAGCAGCACTATGTAGCCTTAATAGAGGAGACAGGAACGTACCATGTAGTCTTCACAGACCAGGATTGTACTATGTACCTTTCATAAGGTAGACATAGTGGTACTCTGTAGACTTAAAAGGACATAGGCCTCCATCCAATGGCGTGCTGTGTTGGTTAAGACGCCCCGACAATCAGGGGATGGGACAGCCGGTCATTGTTTGCGGCTGCCCGTGTCTCTGACCGCTACAACGACTTCCTTTGTGCACCAGTTCACCAGCTGTTGTCCCAGGGATGAGGCTGCTCCATTCATCCCACCGGTTCTGGGCCCAAACAGACATGCTGCCGTGGCCGTTCACTGCTGCAGCCATAATCTATCATCCGCCCATTTCATTGGACCATCAGAGGGAGCGAGAGGCGTGAACCGAGACACTTCCTCGCTAAATATGGTTAGGGGCACGTCCAAAATGGCACCCGGTTCCCTGTGTAGTGCACTACTTTTAAACATGGACCATCGGGCTCTGATTAAATGTGTTGCACTACAAAGTGAATATGGTTGCCATTTGGGATAAACAAAATATCTGGCGTTTAAACCCCACTTCCCCTCGCTCCAGAACAACCCGACCATCACAAAAAATACCAAGAATACAAAAAAATTTAAACCCCTCTGCGATGCTGAAGTGGTATTGCGTCATAACCTGTGTGTGATTCTCTCGTTTACACGTGGTTCTGACATTCTGCCTAGGTTCGCAACAATTAAGACACATTGGGATCTGATTGTGGTCAGATCGGACAAGTGTAAACAGACATGATCGGGTCGGGATCAGGAAGGATAGGACAGATGTCAGAGGCAGGTATAAATAGGGTCTCTGATTCCAGTGTCAGAGTACTAAGACACAGACCCCATTTTGAGGTGGTTGCGACATGAGAAACTAAGTTCACCTGATATTCACATGCTGATAATGTCGACACAAAGCTTCACAAAAACAAGAGTATTCTCAGTCTCTGTCAGTCGTGAACATAACATCCACAACGGCAAAGATACTTAATAGTTTGTGGTTCTAATTATAACAGTCATCGCGACTTGAATAATTACAAACTAATACTGTTGCACATAATATATTCTCCCACAACCCGGGATGAATTGATGAGATTTGTTCTTGTTTTCTTTGAGGAAATAACATTTAATTCAAAACACAATTTATCTTAAAAAAAAAAAGAAAGCTAATCAGAAAGGCTAACGTTAAAAAAGAAAGGAGCTAATCTACCGGGCTGACATGCGCCCAATCATAATAGCAAGACAGACTTCTTTATGCCTGTCGTCACATAATTTTGTCACACGGCAAAATGTTTACATTGCAAAATGTTTTACTTCCTTGGAAGTAATAGCTGAAACCCGCATGTCTTTCTGCAACGGTAACCATCCCTTTAAGCCTGCACTGAGACAGTTATATGTGTCGTACGTGAAATTCTACTCAACATAGCAGCATAGCACTGAGAAAACAAGCTCACCACAACTCACAGAGCAATGGTGATTTAAACAGCTTCAGAGTCCGGTTAGGCCCGGCTAGGCCCGGTCAGGCCCGGCTAGGTCCCAGTTATAGGCCCGTTTAGGTCCTAGGCCCCGGTGGATGGATGAGGCACTAAAGCCTAGAGTTCCATCCCCATGTATGTATCCATAGGTTACGATTTAACAGTCGTTCCATTGTCCCTGGCCCATTGCCTGGCTAGGTCCAGTTAGGCTCTGTAAGTCCATTTTCGATAAAGGATAATCCCTTGACCAATGGGGTGGCCAGAAATATCCGGTCCGCCAACCAGAGTCTTCATCCAACGATCAAGCCGAGTTCCAGGGTCCGGCTGAGGTCTTTGATTGGACGGGTATAGTCACAGTTCCTGTTGAGTAGTACGATGAGACATGATTGGTTGGAAACAAGAGAAGCAGATCCCGTTCAGGCATGTGATTGGATTTACACTGATGTGTATGTTGTTTTAGGGGGTGAGGCTCGTTAGATAAGGAGGTGATCTACTTGGTGGGAAGGTGGGGGGGGGGGGGGGGGTCATGGGGTCTTGGTGGAGGTCACATTAAAACAACATGGAATTCAACACTAGTCTCTGTAAAGACTCCCTCCATTATCTGATTCAGACACTGCCAATCAGTGAGGTGTGGTTCTGATGCCGAATGGGCCAGCCATCCCCCAGAGATCCACGACATAACTGGTCCGATGGGCCATAGCTTAACGAGAGGTCTATCTCCTGCTGAGATCAGTAGTGAGACCTGCTATGTATCCTCTGGTTAAAATCCTGTAACGCCGCACTCAAATCATGTTCGGATGGGAACCTGGGGTCCTACCCCGACATGAAAACATCACATTTTCGTTCAAGAGAATTTTGGTGATGTCACACAAGAGGAGTGTGGGACTCGACCCGGAGCCTCGTGGTGCAGGTCAAACTACCTCGACACGAAAACAACCACGCGATCCTCATCACCAACCAGAACAGTCCACAGAACCAACACAAAGACGACCCCTGGGAGGGCCACTGAACAAGGCTGCTGAAACTGAGACAGTGGTCTCCAGTTATGAGACATCCAAGCCAGGCTCGACCCGCACCGCTCTCAGCTGTCAGGCCCTGGGTCTGACCCTAACCCCTGGGCCTAGGCCCGACCCAAATCCCTGACCCTAAACCCTGGGCATGACCCTAACCCCTAACTTTGATCCCTGTGCCAACAGGAACCACTGAGCCAATCTGAGCTCAGAGCTGAGCTGGAGGAGTGGGTAAATGGGCTTTTGGTCCTTGGAGACCTCCAAGCTGTTGTGAGGATTGGAATGTGCCCACCAGGCAGGGAGGAGAGAGGAAATGCAACAGCAAATCCCACTGGATTTTGAACCATCGCTGTTTACTTATTCTTCCATGTTTTCATCCCTCAGCCACTCGCTATATTTGCTTGGGCGGAGGAATTAACTTTGGATTACCAGCGTTGGGCGCATGAGTGTGTACTTGTGTGTGTTTGTGATTGCGTGTGTGTGTACGCATGTGTGATGAGACAGGTAGTGTGAGTTAATCTGTGTGTGTTGGCAGTCCAGTACAGCATGTCCACATTCCCTAAGTGTGTGACAGCATTCAGGCAGTGGAATGAGGATGAACCTGATCTGGATTATATGCTCCCCTCTTATAAAAGTAGTGACCAATAGCTCAGTAACCTTGGTCCCATAACAACCAGTAAAACTCTTTGGGCTCATAGGCCCAGTAGAGATCATGGGGGTCAAAGAGGTCATAGGGGTAATAAGGAATCTTACCCAGGGTGCTGTGCGGGAGACAGGCTGTCTCACCTGAGGTGTTTCGGAACTACAGACGGACTCTCACACCAAAGACGTGGTGGTTTGGCTCATTAGCGGGTCAACCGTCTGTCACGGCCCGCTCGGAGGAAGAGAATCCAGACTCTCTCATCCACAGCCGCCCATTCAGCTTAGCAAAATAAAACTGGTTCGAAATCACGACTAAGAGGCAAAAGTGTCGGTCACTGTGTACAGGTTTCACAGCCTTGGCAACACAGATAAAAGGACGTTTGAAGTGTAAACTGTGAAATACTTCTGCACAAGAGAAATATAAACCTCTGCACATCTGCGGAAAACCCACATTAACACACCAGTGACTACAACGGGTAAACCGACAACGCCCAGGGTTCATTTCAAAGGTTTATTAAAGTGAACTATTAAGCCATGCCTGCGTCCACAACTGGTGCACTCTTGCCTCCGAAGCGCACTGTTTTAGGAGCTATGTGGTCATTAAGTAGTGCACTATACAGGAAATAGGTTGCCAGCTGAAATCCCTTGAAGGCAGAACACAGTTGCCAAGGTGATAGCAACAACAACAACAACAATGTCAATATCAACAACAACCACTGGCCTTCACCGCAACTACAGACATGTAGTTATTCGCGGGCCTGTACAGTGACCTCTGAACTCCTGCCGGAGAATTGTGTCTCTTATTTAAACATCCTCCAATCCACTGCCTCTCACATTGTTGGGACTCGGCACGTGAAGAAAGGTATTGAAGTGTCTGAGCGTGTGCGTGTGTGTGCGCGTGCGTGCGGATAAAACCCAGGCCAGCCAGGATTAGCCAGTGACTGCACCTCCAGAGCTGCATCGCCCAGCAGGACAGAAGCGGATGGGGGGGGAGGGGCTTGAGTGAGAACGAGGGCGGGGCTAATCTCCTAATCTCACTAATGCCACAGCAACAGCGGGCAGCCGCCCTGACGACAGTCGCCCCGACGACAGCCAGGAGACAATGGGCTGGCGGGGTCAACAGCTGATCACCCCTGACCCGGGCTCATGCCCACCACACAACACATGAAAACAGTGACAGACTCCGATTTCACCTTGGATGACAGCACACCCAGAGAGACATGGACGGTCCTGCGCTACTTCTGCCTGGGATTCAGGGTTAGGGTCAGGCATTTAGGGCGCAGTGGCTGTTCCCAGCGGTCAGCGGGCCCTCGGCCCCTGGGACGTCAAAAGGCCCCCAGCAAAAACAAAAGCATTTGTTTTGTTTTCTGGGTGACTGAGCCCACGGCAGGAGGGTCCTCAGAATGACACATGGGCTTCAGCTGCTCCCTCTCCATCCCCGTTGCTGACCGAAGGGATTTACGACACAATAATGTCCGTCTGAAGGCAGACAAAATGTCAACGGGACATTCTATGGAACAATGTTGTTGGTTTAACTCTGGCGCAACCAATCAATGTCCATCTGAACCATCTCACCACCCAGTTCTCTATCTTGTTGTGATGATAAAACGGCTGTGACAACATTATTGGATCCAAGTACGAATCCCAGACTTAGGTAGACGGGGGGGGAGTGTCATAGATTCAGGACAGCTGAGTTTTTGTTCCCCACCTGTAGTGACAATTGAGATGCGGGGGGTGGGGTCAAGAGGTGGGTGCCGGGTCAGGAATGACAGGCTCCACCATTCAAGTAAAATCAGGCAAATGTTCTGCAGAATAGACAGGGTTCGTGTTGAGAACAACCCATTGTCGACACATGCCGTGTCATTGGCTCAGGGCTGGGTCTAGGAATATACCATAACACAACGTGGGATGAGGGGAGGGGTGGGACAAGTGGTTAATGGATTGATCCTTTTCAGCCACCGTACAAACCACCGCCATGACAGGGCAGCGTTGGAGACCCCACATCCCACCCCTTTTTACATTGTTGGATGTAAATAATGGGGGCGGGGTTAGAAATGTCTGTCAGAGAGGTGGAGGGAGAAGAACAAGGGACGGGAAAAAGGAGGGGTGTTCTCCCTCTGCGCCTCCTCTCACCGGTCCAGAACGCGGTTGTAGTCCTGCGGGCCGCAGCCTCCCTCGCTCTTCAGCTCGGCAAACACCTGCGTGAAGAAGTGCGGGTCGGCGTTGATCCGCAGCATCTTGCCGCTGGTGGTGTCGATGATGGCCAGGCACCGGTCCCAGAAGGCCTCCTTGCCAGCCTCCACCAGGAAGGGCTTCAGCGGGTACGAGATCTCGTTGCCCATGTACGAGTAGGACAGGTAGAGGCAGGTGAGCAATGTGGCCTGCAGCTCGTGTTCCGACGACACCAGGTCGCCATCCACCACGTCCCGGCACAGCATGTAGACGAACACCACGTTGGCCGGCGTGACGAAGGCCTGGTCCTGCCAGCCCTGGAGCAGCAGGGAGCGGTCCACCGCGCGCAGCCACAGCACCGGGTCGGCCGGGGAGAGATGCTTCAGCCGGTAGCAGCGGCCACAGAGGAACTCGCCCAGGCAGCGGAGGAGCTCGCTGGTGGACGCCTGGACGATGACACGCTTGGGGGACGCGGCGCCCGTTCCCTGGGGCGGTGCCTTCTTGACGGAGGAGAGCTGCTGGCTCCTCACGCCCACATTGTAACCGTAGAGTCCCTGGCCGAAGCCGATGCCCAGGCCCGGCCCGCCCGGCACGTCGTAGCTGGACAGGTTGGCGCACGACAGGGACTTCTTGACATTCTCTCGGTTCAGGTGTAGGACCGGATCCTTCTGGTAGAGGTTGTTGTTGTTGTTGAGTGGGTCCCCGAGCGACTCCGGACCCACGGGACATTTCTTGGAGACCCCACGTTTCTTTGTGGAGGCCACCAGTCGCTTCCAGGTGAGAGCTGGCAGGAAGAAGGACTGGCCCCGTTTCAGGCCGCGGTCCTTCTGGGTGTTGAGCGAACGGCTACTCAGGCTCGGGTAGTGGTTGAGCGAACCGGGACGGTTGTCGTAGTAGCCGTTTTTCCTGGACGAAGGCGACAGGGATAGTACAGTGCCCATGGTGAGTCAGTGCAATGAAGAATGGACTGCGCTGAATATGTGCGTTTGACTTTGGACAGGGGCGGGCTGGAGGCACCGCTCTCTCCCGTTTCAGCGCTTACAATCCAGGCACCGAAGATGGTGAAGAGATGACTGGCATCTATCGAGGTTTAGTTGAACTTTGAAACTTTTCAGTTGATGTTGACACCATTTAAATGCCAACGGTGACCCTGCCACTATCTGCCAAAACACAAGAACAACACACACACACACATATATATGATGTTCACGATAAAAAGTAAATATGTAAACATTGGAAATAATACATTTGTAACAACTAACAACAATAAATTGTGACGCTTGTTCAATTTTTTGGTTTGTTCTGTCAAGCAGCGCTGCGCATCCCTGTCCAGGAAGACAGCCACAAAAAAGCGCATTAAGACGCAGCTCTGGTCCGGGGCGATCGTGTGTCTTCTAGTAGATAACGTAAATGAACGCGCAATATATGCTGGACCAGAACTAGTTCATACAATTCCCGAATCATTTTCCACAGGCTCCTGTCTCATCTAGAGTCACAACATGGGTCTAGATTGGGCATTCATGCTGCTATATTAACAGAATCAAAACAACACATTCTTATAGCATTGTAGGCTATTGTTGTGCGCAAAACAACTACATTTTACATTCCAATTGCGCAATATGCAATGCTCAATTTACCAGGACCACAATAAAGCCGAAAATACCAAGCTTTCACAATAACACTGCACAATGAATAAATCCCGCACACAGAGAATATTACAGAGCAAATTAACAATTTACAATTAACCACATAGAGCGTGTATTTAAAAAATATCTACTAATGATAGGAGGGACATACTGTGATGCTCACCTAGATGTCCCGTGTCGGTGTCAACTGATTGTCCATATCCTAGTCGTTGCAGTCCGAGATTTACAAATCTGAACAGCCAAGGGCCACAAATGGATCGTCTGTGTGAAGGTACCATTGATAACTGTTCAGATAACTTCGAAACAGATTGATTCGGGTTATGAAGCGCTTCTGAGCGCTTTTTTATTCAGTAGGGAAGTGCGTAGAAGCAGACCGTTTTGGTCAAGTCGTCTGCAGGTGTCCGGGGCACTTCGCGCGGAGTAATAGCTGCAAACAGACGCATAAATCCAAAAGGCTTCTCCGTTTTGAGAAATAGAGTTAGCTAATCCTGGTCAGTCCTCTCAGATAGCTGACCTTACTGTTCTTTCGATGCATTCCATTTTGGAATACAACACTTTAGCCGAAGTTAATGTAAATAAAGTATATCCACAATCCACTTTTATATGCCTTTTGGATTATAATCTAACGCGGAACAAGCGACAAGTCGGGGAAGCTTAATCTGCTTCTATCTGATGAAGAGGAAGATAATATTGGCAGGGGAACAACACCCGGTGTCAGCCCCGCAGATCGGTCTCGTAAACTACTGAGCGCACCGTGTGGCGCGAGGCGGCTAATCAAATCGTTTCCCTGACAGACTCCTCCTAGCAGGGTCGCGTGTGCTTCTCAGCTGCCTGACGCGCGCACAAACAAACACTCAGGGATGAGAGCCGACGCGTTGTTCAGTTCACCGCTGCGTTCTGGATCACAAGACTGTCGTTATCGCGTTCATGGCGAATTGATAGAAACTGAGTCTGTTGAAATAGAAATAGCCTGAAGATATTCAACTTGCTTATCATGTGTTTGTGTGTACAGAGGGTGGATAAGGGATATGGCTTGATTGGGTCTACTTGAGATATTTTGTTGGCAAATTATCTGACTGTTAACGTGGTCATAGAGATAAAACAACGTTCTCCAATTACATGTATTTAAGACTTTCCTTGTGTCAGGCCTGATGTATAATGCCTTGTTTCAAGTCTCAGGAGAGCTATGGTTTGAAATGTTCTTTTTTAAATGTGGTTCTGTCTTTGTTCGGTTCCTGCATTTTGCATTGTCATGTTTGTTGTTTAGTATGAACCCCAGAAAGTGTATAATGGTGTAGTCCTGCTTTTGAAAGAAACTAAATGGGTTTCATAAGAAAATCCCATAGATGTACAGGATTCTGGAAGGGCTTACCTAGCTACGCTACCTGTGTGGAACTGCAGGCCTGCGTTATGTTCTGTGACATTCACTCACCTGGCCCTTGCTCTACATAACTGTAATGGTGAAACTCTTCTATAACTCCAACATAACCACCGTAACTAGGACAACCATGGCTGTGTGACCTGAATAACCAGTCATCTTTCTGCACGGATAATGGATTGTTGTAGTTTGTGTCCCAAATGGTGCCTTTAGTGCCTATTTAGAATTAAGTAAAGCCTCCGCTACCGAGATGTAGGGTCAGTGCGGGAGACAATAGCCATGTAGAGCCGTAGGCTACCAGGCCATATTGTCTTCTTGCGTGTGAGTTGATGTGTCTCTCTCACGCAGCCATCTTGATGGGTTGTTTCCATGATTATGGGTTGTATATTTCACAGTACCCTAGGCTCCGGAGAGCACTTATCAACGGTACATTGGGCCAAAACTGAAGCAGAAACACTTTACAGGCACACCGACCAGCACATAGGCGGGTGACATGGGCTATAAGTCATCGTCATCAATAGGTTCTGTTATCTGTGGGTTAGGGTTCCCTAGAAGTTGATTAAAACTAGCCTGGCTACCAGTCTCTTTAACTCTCGGACATAGTGTAGGGATGAGGATGTTGGCCAAAGTTTGCCCTGGGCTAAAAAGCCCTCACAAATGAGATTCTCCATTGAGAATGTTTTTTTTTTTCAGTACTTGCGACTTAACTTAATCTTTGTCCTGGAAACCGTCCTTAAGAGTATAAACCCAGATGATTACCAGCAGTCATGTGTGTCCTTTCATGTACACAGTTTATATTTCCCATGACTGGGCATATTATTGTTAGTACAATGTCAAAATGTTTAAATCATTTTAGATCGATTTCTCTGATACAGAAAATTCAGGAGGTCTACACTGTAGAGCTACTGAAAAAGTGTTGATAAAAGTGAGCTTTGAAGGACAAACTATGAATTGATTCATGAGTTAAGGGATTATGTTATTTCAGATGAAAGCAGCTCTAAAAACAAATAAATAATGTAAAAAAACAGACAAGTCCTCCATTGAATCCGAAAGTACGTTTGTCAGGACTCTGCTTCCTGTGAGTTTTTAACCGTATCAGTCCCGCATAAAACCGCCATTATTGACGTGCCACATCTAGGGCTGTTTGAAAGAGAACACATATCCTCACAGAGAGCACACATCCTCACAGAGAACACACATCCTCACAGAGAAAACACATCCTCACAGAGAACACACATCCTCACAGAGAGCACACATCCTCACAGAGAGCACACATCCTCACAGAGAAAACACATCCTCACAGAGAACACACATCCTCACAGAGAGCACACATCCTCACAGAGAACACACATCCTCTGAGAGAACACACATCCTCACAGAGAACATACATCCTCACAGAGAGCACACATCCTCACAGAGAGCACACATCCTCTGAGAGAACACACATCCTCACAGAGAACATACATCCTCACAGAGAGCACACATCCTCAGAGAGAACACACATCCTCACAGAGAGCACACATCCTCACAGAGAACACACATCCTCACAGAGAACACACATCCTCACAGAGAGCAAATATACTCACAGAGAACACAAATCCTCACAAAGAACACACATCCTCACAGAGAACACACATCCTCACAAAGAGCACACATCCTCACAGAGAGCACACATCCTCACAGAGAGCACACATCCTCACAGAGAGCACACATCTTCACAGAGAACACACATCCTCACAGAGAGCAAATATACTCACAGAGAACACACATCCTCACAGAGAGCACATATCCTCACAGAGAGTACACATCCTCACAGAGAACACACATCCTCACAGAGAGCACACATCCTCACAGAGAGCACACATCCTCACAGAGAGCACACATCCTCACAGAGAGCACACATCCCAGCAGCTAAGTTCATTATTCAGCAATACAATTTCAGCTGCTTTGCACAACCAACATACTGATGAAGCAAAAACAAACAAAAAAGCCCAAGGAAAGCCTCCTTACCCGCCATCTTAATCCATCCCTTGTTAAGTTGATCACTCATGAGCTTTCTGATTGGATGTGCAGCTGTAGAGGGGCTTGCGTTCCAAACAGCCCCCTTAAACCATTACAGAACCCCAGTCCTGACCAGAACGCCGTACAGAAGGTGGTGCACTAAAGAGAATAGGCTGCCATTCATCACTCAGGAGAGTTTTGCCCATTCACAGATGCCCCCCCCCCTCTCTCTCCTCCACCCCTTCACCCCGACCCTGGAGCAACAGCTGACCCGGGCAGATGACAAGCGGTGGTGAAAGAGGCTCTTGTTGAACCCGGCTTGGCTTCCACTGTCGTCACCCAGATACGAGGTAGATACGGGGCTCCCACTAACCCTGAATGGCTGACTTTGTCACTCCCTTCGCCAAGGACTTATGTCTGCCACGCTCTAATTATTATGTGTTTTGGCAGGTCGTCAACTTGGTCCTATTTAACACACACGCCCCTGTGTATTTGAATGCACCTGTAAATAGGATTGTTTTTTGTACCTCCCTGGCTTGGTGGTTTGATGCCTGTACGTAGAACGGTTATCTCAGCACCAATACCGTTCTTGTCCAGCAGTCAGACATTTTGTGTCCTGGTGTTCATTACAAAACACTAAGGAAGTTCCTTTTAGGAACATTGGGTTCTGCTCAGTGCCATTCTACTCATTGCGCTTGTTTGCTAGGTACCTTTATATAACAGCAGAAAGTGTCCCTGGCAGGATTTTGCCTCCCCTTTCATCACGTTCCAGCCATCCAGTAGATTTGTCTTGTCTATTTGTCACATGCTCACTGTTCAAACAGTGCCTTAGTTCTACAATATAGACAAGTCACCCTCCTTCCTGTCATCCCTCCATCTTATCCCTACTTCCTGTCATCCCTCCTTCCTATCATCCCTACTTCCTGTCATCCCTTTTTCCTGTCATCCCTCTTTCTTATCATCCCTACTTCCTGTTATCCCTCCTTCTCATCATCCCTCCTTCCAGCCATCCCTGCTTTCAGACATCCCTCCTTCCTATCATCCTTCCTTCCTATCATCCCTCCTTCCAGTCATCCTTCCTTCTTTTTTGTTTGTTTTTAATCATTGAACCTAAACTGTATGTGGGTGTTTGACATGATGTGGGCCTTTTGTGGTTCAGAGCGTCAAACACAAATCAATTCAGTTTTAATGTCTTTTTTTTCTTTTTCGATTGTTTAGAACATGCTGTTTTATGTGAACATACTGAAAATTCATTGCTTACTTTTTCAAAATAATTTAACCAAACATGAAAATGCTCAAATGGTGTCCCAAGTAGTTTAAACTTGAATAAATCTAAGGAAAATTAATGCAACTCTCCTCAATAAAGTACAGAATGTTGACACAGATTATATTTGTCTATTTGTCTATTTGTGAATTTGATCCAGTCCAGGTCCAGGCATAATATTTTGAGTCAGCTCTGATCAAAAATATTTTGGCCCAGAAATGGATATCATATGGTGTGACACTATTTTATGATATTTAAACGGGCAATTGTTTCTAGGTGCTTGGGGAGGAGGGGTCCTTGTTCAACCAGGAAGTACGGAAAACACCTCAGTAGGACATGGAGGGGTTACAATGTGAGTTGTCTCTTGTCATTTTTTCAAAAACATCTAATATTTTAGGCACTCCCACTTACCCTTTCCCAGGGTCTTTTAGTGTGACTCTTTTTACTTTAAAATGCCAAAAATAAATAAATTATTTTGTCACTATTACTTTTAAATCTGTTACCATGTTACAGTGGCTTTGCTCCTTGGATGCTGGCGCAGAACCACAAGGCACAATCTTGCTAAGTGCATGAAAACTCTTAAGCCTTAAACGCCTTGCTAATCTGAATGCTATTCATTTTCTTATTTTACCTGACCTCTCACAGTCAAAGTTGCATATTATTTTACCTTAGTTTGTCATACATACTCATTACTAACCTAGCCTTGTTTACGGTATATGACTGATTTATTTAGGGGTAGTTATGAGTCATCAACACTTCCCAGTAGTTAATATTCAGCAGACTTAACTGTAAACTATTTATTGTGATACCATTCTTTATTAGTGTGTTCTTCACTAGAAATATGGTCCTTCACTAGTCCTGTGTCAGATAACCAATTCATCTACAATATGTTGAAAGATTCAGAACTGATGTCTGACTTTGCGCAATCGTTAAGAAAAATTCATACAAAATGTAATGAATGTTCACAAGGAAAAGCTGGATTTCAAGAAAGTAATGAAAAATAATTATGATAAAGTGAGTTTCTTAAGAAAAGTATCCCACATTGTCATTTTATATACAATAACCTTCATGTCACACCATGTGACAGTTTTAGGCACTAACACAACAAATAGGTGAATATAGTCTGATTCCAGTACAAAATCTTAAAGACCACATATATTTTAGGAAATCTAAGAGTCAGTATAACACAACCCAATAATTGTCATGCCACACATTTCAAACACCCATGTGTAAACAGGTCTCTTTTACAGGGCCAAGTTGTAAATGCACCTTGGTCTCAGTCTATTTTCCTAGTTGAAATAAAGGTCTAATAATAATAATATAATCCCTCCATCCATCTATCCCTCCTTTCTATCATCCCTCCTTCCTATCATCCCTCCTTCCAGCCATCCTTCCTTCTTGTCACCCCTCAGTCCTTCAGTCTCTCCACTGATTGTAAAGGAAGTAACTGTTTGAGGAAATAAGGAGTAAAGGAAGATCCCTCTGTTCCACAGCTTTCATCCATCCTGTGCTTTTCTAGTTGTGGTAAGTAGTAAACAAGTGAACACTTTAGAAGAAAGAAGGTGTTATGCTGGAGAAATATGATGTAGAAGTATAACTACACCTAAATCACATCAGCAGGAGAAATATAATATAGAAGTATAACTACACCTAAACCACAACAGGGGAAATATGATGTAGAAGTATAACTACATCTACAGGATACGTTCTGGATACATACTCGTTCTGGAGTGTCTGCTGAATGACTGAATGTACAGTGTCATCCATATTGTGACTGAAATCCTGTTTTCTATTTTTGGACACAATTACTGAGGTTAAAGCTCAGATTCACAGCTTTTATACATGGTTATTTGTATACATATCACCTTTTAGAAATGACAACCATTTTTTATACACAGTCCCCCTATTTCAAAGCACCAAAAGTATTGTGACAATTTAAATCTGAAAATTATTCATATTAACACAGAAAAAATGAATATTCTATTACAATTACTGTATATACCTGAGATTAGTACACACAGGCTTGTTAGAGTTTTAACTCAATGTTTTAGCCATGTATTTGTTTAAAATCTCACAGGTTTTTCACACTGAAACATTAACTGAATGAATACAATAACTTAGCAATGATACTGAGCATACTGTAAAAATATTTTGTGACGTCCAGATTAGCAGTATTTATAACAGTGGTTACACTGCCCTCTAGTGTCCAATCTAATTCAGAGCTGAATGTACATATTTTCTTTTTTTATATCGTTTTTCCTCAACCTAATTTCCCCTTTGATGTAAAAACAACCTGCAGGCAGTGTTTTTGGTCAAAGGTCGATCTAGGTTATTTTTTTCGCTAGCTGTGCATTTGAAGAAAACAGACAAGCAACTTCTGCCCGTGGTTGTTATCCGTCCGCAAACTTCGTCCGTGCGAGTAGCATGAGGCTGCAGTTTCAGGACCGCTGTTTCAGGACCCTCGTTATTCGCGACAGCGTCACCTAACGAATTGGATAACCATGGACCGGCACAAGTTTAACCAATATTAACACAACGTTAGCTAACTAGCAAAGTTAGATAACTAGCTAATGTGATGATACTAAAGGCTTTACAATGATAGTCTGAAAGAAGGCACAACAATCATCTGTTAATGTATGATAGCTTGCTGCAAAACGAACATTTACCCTGTATGTTTTGTTGTATATTGAATCCATACTTCTACATGCCAGGGTTCTGGAGAGGAGAATACGGCCGATAGTAGAACCTCGGATTCAGGAGGAACAGTGTGGTTTTCGTCCGGGCCGTGGAACACTGGACCAGCTCTATACCCTCTACGGGGTGTTGGAGGGTTCATGGGAGTTTGCCCAACCAATCCACATGTGTTTTGTGGATTTGGAGAAGGCATTCGACTGTGTCCCTCGCGGCATCCTGTGGAGAGTGCTTCGGGAATATGGGGTCCTGGGTCCTTTGCTAAGGGCTGTCAGGTCCCTGTACGACCGAAGCAGGAGCTTGGTCCGCATTGCCGGCAGTAAGTCAGACTTGTTCCCAGTGCATGTTGGACTCCGGCAGGGCTGCCCTTTGTCACCGGTTCTGTTCATAATTTTTATGGACAGAATTTCTAGACGCAGCCAGGGGCCGGAGGGTGTCAGGTTTGGGGACCACACGATTTCGTCTCTGCTCTTTGCGGATGATGTTGTCGTGTTGGCCTCTTCAAACCAGGACCTTCAGCATGCGCTGGGACGGTTTGCAGCCGAGTGTGAAGCGGTGGGGATGAGAATCAGTACCTCCAAATCTGAGGCCATGGTCCTCAGTCGGAAAAGGGTGGCTTGCTCACTTCAGGTTGGTGGAGAGTGCCTGCCTCAAGTGGAGGAGTTTAAGTATCTAGGGGTCTTGTTCACGAGTGAGGGAAGGATGGAACGGGAGATTGACAGACGGATCGGTGCAGCTTCTGCAGTAATGCGGTCGATGTATCGGTCTGTCGTGGTGAAGAAAGAGCTGAGCCGCAAGGCGAAGCTCTCGATTTACCGGTCAATCTACGTTCCTACTCTCACCTATGGTCATGAGCTTTGGGTCATGACCGAAAGGACAAGATCCCGGATACAGGCGGCCGAAATGAGCTTTCTCCGCAGGGTGGCTGGGCGTTCCCTTAGAGATAGGGTGAGAAGCTCGGTCACCCGGGAGGAGCTCGGAGTAGAGCCGCTGCTCCTCCACATCGAGAGGGGTCAGCTGAGGTGGCTTGGGCATCTGTTTCGGATGCCTCCGGAACGCCTTCCAGGGAAGGTGTTCCGGTCCCGTCCCACCGGGAGGAGACCCCGGGGAAGACCTAGGACACGCTGGAGGGACTATGTCTCCCGGCTGGCCTGGGAACGCCTCGGTGTCCCCCCGGAAGAGCTGGAGGAAGTGTCTGGGGAGAGGGAAGTCTGGGCATCCCTGCTTAGACTGCTGCCCCCGCGACCCGGCCCCGGATGAAGCGGAAGAAGATGATGATGATGATGAATCCATAGTGCAATTTTGGCAAGCCCAACTAGGTGTCTTATATGACTATAATGTCTAGGATAATTAATTCAGGCCAGCACATTAATTAAACTTCAATAGATGATAGAAGCATGTGGATATGATCTGTCTGTCAGTTAAATCTGCAGCCTACTGTCTTCAGTGTAAATGCTTGTTCAATACTCATTATTTTACCATTTTACTTAAGTTAAAATAGTATTTTGGTTCAGTAGTAGGCTTGGGACTAATTTATGTCTGTGAACTAATCTTACAATGTTCAATTTGATGATACTAGAAAGATCATTTTACTGGGGAAAGGAAAGCAAGCCGTCAGAAAGCATAGTGCACATGTTGTATGAAATGCATTCATATTAAATAGCACTCATTTCCCCCACATTGCTTTAATTAAATGAACTTAACATTGTCATTATACAGTGTATTGTATGTTATGGGATGTACAGGGTGAACTGTACTTTAACTGCTCCCTCAGTGTCACTGCGCAGTGTCACTGATTTGTTGTAGAAAACTCCATGATTTGTTGTTTAATTCAGACAAAAATATGCAGTTTCATTCACGGTTGAAGACTAAGCCTTTATCTGTCTCGCAGACAAATCTCTTCAATTGTTTACAAGAGGCATCAAACCACACATAGGTACCAACAACATCATTCCCCAGAGCAGCACAATCCTCCCCCTCTGGGTCATATTTGGTCCAGTTATCAGGCTCCTTCTTTACCCCATTTGGCCAAATAAACCAGAATCTGAGGAGAAAGGATAAATGCATTTATGGTTTATGAGGTAACACAAAATTGCTGTTGAAAGCTTTACTTTGTCTTTAATCTGTAGATATTATATATATTCTTAAATCCACTTACTGCACTCCAGTTTGACTCAGAGGTTTGTTGTCCACCCAGAGCCACCGTCCTTCAGTCTCCAAGTCGTTCAGTCCGATCCAGTGTGTTTTGTTCTTAGTGCTTGAATACAAAAAAGTCTGAAGAAAATGCAAGTTGGATTGCAAACAGAAATCAGGTATTAACTTTAGGAACATATAGTCAAAACTGGAAATAAAATAGAAAAAATGAATAGTTTTGACAGCATTAATGATTTTAAAATCATACTGTATTGTTTTCAATAATCCAATGGTCTATAGATTATACTTCGTATTATGAACGGATATATTTTTTATCTATTCTTCGTGTCTAAATTCTCTTTCTTTCTGGTCTCTTTCCTCTTGGTCACCTGTTCCTCTTGGCTGTTGATGATGACCAGGTGACCTCCCATAGAGACACAGTGATCCCGACTCTGAGTCCAGTTCACTTCATCAGTGGAGAAGAAGTAGCATTTCCCTCCATGAGACACCCAGCCCTCAGGACAGGGTTTACAATATTTGAAATCTGATTGAAAGAAAAGAGAATAATACAAGCATTTAAGTTAATTACAAAATAGGCCTCCTCTCAGTATTAGCTAACATACACAAACGTTTGCAGGTGCAGACATCCCAAGTCTCCCGGAAGTTCTGGGAATCTCCCGCATATTGATAGCGGCTCCCTGATGCCCGCAAATGAGTTAAAATATCCCGGAATTTAGAACGAGTGATCAAGGGCGTGCATGCGAGACAGAGACTGTGCTTCAAACCGTGTAGAGCGCGCACGGCAGAGATGGAGAGGGAGCGAGAGCCTGTGCACTTCCCCTTCCAACTTACTCTGTAGGCTTGCTGAGAGGTTACTGTGAATTGCCTTCACTGAATCAAACTGGTTGCTCTTACTGGCGTCTGTAGAGAACAAGATGGAAGCACACATTAGTGTTTTAAACACAGTATGAGTATTTTGGCAATATACAGTATCAGAAACCCCAGTGTAAAAAAACCTTTCTAGAATCCTCTCTGCCTAACTTACCACACAGTATTGGTAGTTAATTTGATTGATTGTTTGGCTGTACATCCTACCTTGCTTTTTATGGCTACAGCATAGTGTGCACCCGGAAGTTATTGTCTCTTTAGTGATGGGAAGTTTGACTCTTTAACTGTCTAGGATCTTTTAAAATCATTCAGTAAAAAGAACAAATCTTGAGTGATTTTGTTCACCTGAGTCAGTAATAACTAAGTATAACTCCATTATACGTTCGAATGAATGACGTAAAATTGAATGACTCCTTTGTTCAGAAGTCTTTTTACTTAAGCAAACGCTTGGTGTATGGCTTCATTGGTGTTTATCATTACGATCAATAATCAAGTACTACATTAAAAACTGTACAATATTTTCAATTAGGCCAGTTCAGCTCCCAGACTCTTTGCCTACAGAGCCATGTGTCACGCCCTCCGCATCCACCTCCTCAGAGTCCAGGCCAGACTTTCTCTCTCTCCTGTCTGTCCATGTATGTGGGACTTTCCCCCACTGTCCCTCAAGTCTCCACACCTGCTATTCATTCCCTCATCAGCCTGCCTATATATACCCTGGTTTCCACCTGCTATTCATTCCCTCATCAGCCTGCCTATATATACCCTGGTTTCCACCTGCTATTCATTCCCTCATCAGCCTGCCTATATATACCCTGGTTTCCACCTGCTATTCATTCCCTCATCAGCCTGCCTATATATACCCTGGTTTCCACCTGCTATTCATTCCCTCATCAGCCTGCCTATATATACCCTGGTTTCCACCTGCTATTCATTCCCTCATCAGCCTGCCTATATATACCCTTGTTTCTGTCTGTCCGGCGCTAGATTGTTGTTATTCACTACTAGGTAATAACGTTCCCGGCCTCTCCAAACCATAGATTGAGCATCCAGTTTAGTTGTTTCTTCCTACTAACCCTGTTTATTGCCTGTTACTAAGATCCACTTTACCCAGCCTCCAAACACCTCTGCCTGTCAGCCACCTGCCTACCCGCTGTCCTGTCTGCCTCACCCTACCTACACACCTACCTACCTGTCCTGTCTGCCTCACCCTACCTACACACCTACCTACCTGTCCTGTCTGCCTCACCCTACCTACACACCTACCTACCTGTCCTGTCTGCCTCACCCTACCTACACACCTACCTACCTGTCCTGTCTGCCTCACCCTACCTACACACCTACCTACCTGTCCTGTCTGCCTCACCCTACCTACACACCTACCTACCTACCTGCCCAGCCCCAACCCCTCCGGCCTGGTCCTTCCATCCCAGCCACCTTTGAAACCCCCTTTTTGTTTCTCTGACTGTGTCTGGTGTTGTGCGCTTGTGCCCATACGCGACCCCCCCCCC
This sequence comes from Esox lucius, assembly GCF_011004845.1. Lineage (NCBI taxonomy): Eukaryota > Metazoa > Chordata > Actinopteri > Esociformes > Esocidae > Esox > Esox lucius. The sequence continues at coordinate 2,810,958 of NC_047578.1, read as the reverse complement.
CCCCCCGTAACACCATGCTGTTGTTATACATGATGAATGTGGTTTGGCACTGTCTTGCTAAAATAAGCAAAGCCTTCCCTGAAAAGGATGTCATCTGGATGGCAGCATACGTTACCCCAAAACCTGTATATATTGTTCATGCATTAACGGTGCCTTCACAGATGTGCACGTCACCCATGCCATGTGGGCCCAGAGAAGGAACCAGCGGTTCTGGATCTTGTTCATACATGGTTTCTTCTTTGCATGAAGATTTAACTTGCATTTGTGGATGAAGCGACGTACTGTGTTCACAGACTGTGGTTTTCGGAAGTGTTCCTGAGCCCATGCAGTGATTTCCACTACAGAAACATGAGGGCCTGAAGATCACAGCCATCCAATATTGGTTTTTGGCCTTGTCCCTTACATACTGAGATTTCTCTGGATATTAATCTTTTAATGATATTATGTACCATAGATGATGAGATCCCCAAACTCTTTGCAATTTTATGTTGAGAAACTTTATTCTTAAATTGTTGCACTATTTGCCCGCAGAGTCTTTCACAGAGTGGTGAACCCCTCCCCATCCTCACTTCTGACAGACCCAACCTCTCTTGAATGATCTTTTAATACCCAATCATGTTACTGACCTGTTGCCAATTGACATAATAAGCTGTGTGATATTCCACCAGGTTTAGTTTCTCACCATTACACATACATTTTTCCAGTCTTTTGTTGCCTCTGTTCCCACTTGTTGCTGGCAGCAAATTCAAAATGGGCATATATTTTTCAAGAGACTACAAAATGTCTCAGTTTGATATGTTGTCTTTGCACTATTTTGCATATAGGGTTTAAATGATTTGCACATCACTGCATTCTGTTTTTCTTTACATTTTATGCAGCGTCCCAACTTTTCTGGAAAAAGGTTTGTAGATCTCAGTGCTCCATTTGACTCTGTAGATCATAGAATTGTCAGGTCGTGGCTGGGGGCCTCTAGGCATCTCCATGCACCTGGGGACCACAGTCAGGGCCTGATCATAGAGGTGCATCTTGCCATCTCTGCTCTCCTTTGTTAAGTGTCCCCAATTGGAGGCAGCCGTCTCTCGTCGATTCTGATTGGGGACCCTATTTCAGTTGTCTGTTTTTTTCCTCCGTTTGTGGCTCATTGTTTTGTGTTCAGTTTGGCACTTGCCTTAGTTCCAGGTTGTTTCATGTCAGTCTTAAAGAAGGAGTTAAAGGATGTTTCAGCAACTGCACTCTGCTCCACGTTTCCTGCTTCCAAATAACCGTGACTTGTAGACAGGCTGGAAAATTGGGTAGGACTCTCCGGGACAGTCCTTGATTGGTTCAGATCTTATCTAGATGGCCAAAGTTACTTTGTCACCATTGGTAATCATGAATCTGATAGGATGGCTATGACATGTGGAGTTCCCCAGGGATCAGTTCTTGGACCGCTTCTGTTCAATGTCTATATGTTACCTCTCTGACAGACTCAGATCTCACGTTCACCAGGCATATCAAAACGATCACCAAAACAGTATTCTATCATCTTAAAAATATAACCAGAGGGCTTGGTGTCCCAAAAAGACAAAGAAAAGCTCATCTACGCTTTTATCTCTAGTAGGGTTGATTACTGTAATGGCCTCTTAACTGGACTCCACAATAAGACTAAAATAGCTGCAGCTCATTCAGAATGCTGCTGCTAGAATGTTAACCAGGACCAAGAGAACAGAGCACATCACTCCAGTTCTTTCACAGAATCTAACAGCTAAGTACATGTTTTTATGTTTCTGTAAAAAAAAACTGAAGATCTACTCACAGAGGCTCCACGTAGCACCCAGAGCACAGAGAAGAAAGAGCACGGAGAGACTGAGAACAACCATCAGGACCTTGATCCGTCTGGGGAGAGAGACTGTTGCCCCAGGATGAGGAGAGGAGACTGGGTTTCTATGTTGAGGAGTGGAGCCTGGGTCTCCTAACAAGAACAGGGTGAATAGTTAACGTGAGTGTTGGTCGTGTTTTTCTGAGCATGATTGAAACTTTTACATTTTGAATATTGTACTGTACATTTGGAATTAACTCATGTAAATTGACCTTCCAAACAGACATGACCGCAACAAGAGGCGTCGCTAGTATCACAATAAATTTGGGGCTTAGCTCCACTTGGTGTAGCTAAATACTTTTCACACATAAAACAAACATTAAACAGCACACTGTCTATTTTCACTAAAGCCTTGTCAGCTGAAATACTTTTTTCTCTCTATTGTTATAAAATGTAATGTAAGGAGTTTTATTCTTCCTGCCGTTATGTAGATAGACTTTTCTAAACAATGGCACCTCTTCAGTGTTTTTTTGCCGGACTGCATGAGCGGAACCGGCCAAAAAGAGCGAATGTCTCTTACTGAGTGACTGGCAACCCATTGTTAGAACTAGTTGAGAATAAACTAAAACTTCACTGGCTACAACCTTCAGTAGCTAGATATAGTGAGCCAAAAGTAAAACAGGTTATGGTTATGCAGCCAACATGTCTAACACCACAAATCTCTTGAGGTTAAAAGCATAAAACGCTTCTCGCTCACAAGTTAACTACACGCAAAGCAAACAACAAAAATATATCATGTTGATTGACAAATGCATACACTGATGAGCAAAAACTGCCTAATATGCTGTTGGTCCTCCACGTGCCGCCAAAATAGCACCGACCCACCGAGGCATGGACTCTACAAGACCCCTGAATGTGTCCTGTGGTATCTGGCACCAAGACATTAGCAGCAGATCATTCAAAGTTGGAAAATCTGAACTTTTTCTTCGCCTCTAACGGATCCCACGCATCGGCCAACAAGTCAAGCCATTCGCGCCCCACGCTTCCCTTTATTGAAATGAATGAAGCCATCGGCCCCATCGCGAATAGTGTGAATGTACCGTGAGAAGTAAAGAAATAGTTCAGATTTTCCAACTTAATGCAAATCACCAGCGCCTATCGCTGGGGACGGATTTTGCATAACTTAATAAGAATTAAACCGAACGGCTTTTGTGGTCCTTTTTAAAAAGATGGGTAACATCATCGTCTGGTACCATTTTCTAGGTTTTGCCACTAAGAGGATGACATAACCACGCAGCGCAAATAAGGATAAAGGAAGCCCAGAAATTAATCAGTCAGTTACCGTAAGGAGGAGATTCAGAAGTTTTGTTGATGCAATTTATGGTCAAGGTTGATGGATGGTTAAGGATTTCGTTAGTGAACCACCATATCCTTCCGGGTCCCACATCAAGTCTGCCTTCTACCACCTCAGAAATATTTCACGACTCCGGCCTTCACTCACACATTCAGTAACCGAGACACTCATCCATGCATTTATCACCTCCCTTCTGGATTACTGCAATGGTGTCCTGTCTGGACTGCCCACCAAGACCCTCAGCAGACTCCAGTATGTCCAGAACTCTGCTGCCAGGGTTCTAACCCACACAAAGCCCTGGCAACATATTACTCCCATTTTCAAATAGCTCCACTGGTTGCCAGTCAAGTCTCGCATCACCTATAAGATCCTCCTGCTCACATACAAATCTCTCCATGGACTCTCACTAAAATGCCTCACAGAACTACTCCACCCCTACACACAGTCACGTTCCTTGCGGTCCTCTGACAAAGACCTACTGGACACCCCCCCCCCGTACCAGATTGCAGACTTTTGGAGACAGGGCTTTCTCTGCCAATGCTCCAAAACTGTGGAACAGTCTACCACTCCACATCCGCTCTGCCCCATCCTTGCCCATATTCAAAAAGCACCTTAAAACCTTTCTTTTCAATAAGTCCTTTGATCCCTAACCCCCAAGTCCCCCCTCCCCCCTCATTTGTTAAGTGACCTTGGGTATTATGAAAGGCGCTATATAAGTATAAGTTATTATTATTATTATCATCATCACACATAGAAATAGCAAAATCGTAAGTTGGGTTCATTTTCATACGTTCAGTTACAGGGATAGAGTGTTTATTGATTCAATTGGATATTGTGGTACAGTGGTAAAGGTTATCCGATGTTCATTTTAAATGTATATAATGTACTTTAGAGAGAACGGGAACTGAATAACGCGGACCAGGACACGTGTGGGGAAAAGCACGTGCGTCACCTCAAAGTAAGTGAGGAGATGATCGTGGCATTCCAAATAAATAAACATTTTATGTTTAAGTACGTGGTTAAGAGGACTAATGTTTATTCATTGTATTGAATATAGAAATTGCCACTAGTGTATATTTTTTCTGTTTTATTTTATATGTTTTTAATTTAGTTCATTTAAATTGTCAGACACTAGGATCTATTCGTCATTTAGTGGACATTATTCTGATTTGAACTTTTTTCCTATTCACTATCCAAATAAAATGACACCCAAAATGTAATTTGTTGCCTGAGCATCCTTTCCGGGCCTAAATTAATTAGCAGTGATGGGATTCCTTGAGCTGTATTTTCCTAAAGAGACACATATGAATTGAGTAGAGAAACACAAAATGTGAAAATGTTTTAAAATCAGTTTCCATTCCAGCTTTAATCATTGTAATAAGCTGAGTTTCCTTCATACAACTTTGCTATTCTCATGGAATTTGATACACATGCATGTATGTGTGAGTGCGCATGTGTGGGTGTGTGTGTTTGCATGTTTGTTTGTGTGTGCGTGGTGGAATACAGTAAAAATTTCAAATATCACAACTTTTCTTCAAAATGAAATGCCTACATTACAGAATGCATGGTTTTATACTCTAATGGCAGTGAGATTAAAAAAAATAGCTTTTAATGGAAGTCAATGGGACATTTTGGTCCACGAAGGTGTCAAGAGGGTGCAAAAATATAACGAAGAATAACTGTTATGCCAAAAAAGCATGCCCCTAGCTGCAACACAGACAAACTGATACCCAAATAAAAAAGATATATGTGAGAAAAATTTACAGAAATGCCCAAGGGGCACACAAAGAGTATAGAGTCCTCAATAGGACACTTGGCTGTGGAGCTAAACATCCCCAATTTGAAACACGACTTGGACGTTTTGTGCAAATTTGTAATGTATGATACGTTTTAGACTAAACTTTTATGTCATTGAATTGTACAAGTACGGTACAACGAAATGGAGTTTGCATCTAACCAGAAGTATTAAGTATATGTATATTACCACTGGAATGTGTAGATGTGCAATGAAGGCAAATGCAGAACAAATGGCAATACTAAATCTGCAATGAGGCAAATATAGGAGGGCAGAACATTTGATAATGATACGTTTTAGTAGCGTTCATAAGATATCATATGTTTTAGTAGCGTTCATAACATATCATATGTTTTAGTAGCGTTTGTAACATATAATACGTTTTAATAGCGTTCGTAACGAAATAGTGTTACGTTTTAGCCAATTCGTAATGTATTATTCGTTTTGGTAGCGCATTGTAATGTACCTGAACGTAACCATGCACTATCAGTCGAATATATTTCATTAAGCCCTTTTTACATCAGCAGTTGTCACAAAGTGCTTTTGCAAACCTACACGAAGTTTGAGATTAGCACCGGAAGGGAGTATTTGTACTTCTCAAAAAGCTGACATTGGATGACATTGCCTAGTTTTTTCCCCCAGTTTTTTCAAGGCACCCTGACTTTTAAAAACAAAGCAAACGGGTTTGCATAACCCCTGTTTAATATCAGTATAGGCCTATTCTACTGGATGTATACGTTTTGTTCCAAATCATTCAAAAGGTTTAATTTTGACAGATATTTAATTTAGGAAAAAGTAAAGTCTTCTAACAAATTGCCAATTCATTGTTGCAATGACAGAGAGATTCTTCACGACACCCCTGGCCTGTCGTCCCGGCACCCCCTTTGGGAACCACTGAGATAGAACATCCAAGTTTAAACCAATGTTCAGAAGTCATTTGACAACATTTGTTGAAATATGAGTTATGTAAAGAAATTTATCTCACCCTTCTTTCCGTTGCCGTCACCTCCACTTAAAGAGAAAGAATCTTTATAATTCACATAAATTTTATCAGATACGTCCTGCATTTTCTCTGCAAAATGCTGCCCTTAACAAATAGGATTAATCACACTGACACGTTGACTGAGAAGTTGCTGGCAATATCAAACAGGAAACAACAGAGGAACAAGAAAGTCTTATCATTCAACCACCGGTGAAAGCAGATATTTAAAGGAATGACAGTTGTTAATCCTAGATATGAATTATTTCTCCTCATAGAACCTAATGATTGCATACACAAAGTGGTCAGATTAAAATGGGTGCAGTGTTTTGCAGAAGTGGGGGACTCGAGTCACATGACTTGACTCAAGTCTGACGCAAGTCACAATTTTCAGGACTTGTGACTTGCTTGATTAAAGTATGAAAATGACTTGTGTAGATATACTGATTGATTAAGTTGTTGAACTGTTGTGACCAATGAAGCAAAATATTAAGTGTCTGTATCAAAGCTGAAACTGGAATGTTACAAGTAGAAAACAGGAAATCTTAGGAGAGCAGACAGCCTGTCTTTGACAAAACAGGAAACAGGTTAAAGACACACACACACAGTCTGGAACAGGGCTGAGTTAAGAACACACGGACAGAAAACCACAAAGGGCAAGAGGATGCTTGTGCTGCATTTATACATATAAGGTATAGAACATAAATTGGACCAATGGCACACTTGCTTTGCTAACTTAACGCCTCTATCTTTTGGGCGTATTTGAAGTATAAATAATGCTGTATGACTGTTCGGACATTGTGCTGCGACACTTGTCTCCAGAAGCTTCTGTAATAAACGGATATACGATACGATAATTGACCTGACTCCTGGTGTTTTATTCTCCTTTCCAACAAACCAACTCGGGGAAGTGTTAGACTTCAACACTTGACTTGACTTTGACTTGAGAACAAGTTACTTGAGACTTGACTTGACTTGAAGTGGAAGACTCGACAATGACTTGAACTTATAATAAACAAATAGCAATACAATTATTTTATATGTTGTGACATCAGCACCACTAATCAGCGTATGTGCCTTTAACGCTGCACAATTCAAACCGCGCCAAACATGGCAGACAGTAACGTTAGTCGAGCTCCACAAATAGTATCGTTTGGATACAAGGACTTTGAACTGGACCGTGTGAATAAAAAAAGATTTGCCAGATGCAAAATATGCAACGTCAAATTTCATTCGTCATTTTAAGAAGGAAAAGTAAGGAAGTAATCTCTTTATATTCAGTTTCACTAAGATCTATTAAGATTAAGTTACTAATGTAATGAATTAATCTTTTGTTTGTCATAATTTGGCCTTGGTTGCATATTATGTATATTTTTTTTTCTAGAAATGTGACCATTATCATTACTGAATACGTCTGGTAAATAGATGTAAGGGCATTTGACTATAACTGTGGCATAGCCTGAATTTTAATATTGATGGGCATCTTAAAATGAGCGGGCATCTATATCATTACACGTAGGCCATAATGTCTGTATGTGCGCATTTTCAAGTGTTTGTGGACTGCGTGTGGAAACTAAAAAGCATTGTGCTTACACCATAACAATTAACTTTACTGCATGAAAGGCTAACCCGAGGCGCCGATGTGATTACTAGCACCTAAACATTTCGAAGAGTTTTTTTTTTACTCATACAGACAAGATTAATTACAGCGTAATTACATATTAGGCAGTTTTTCAGTCACAATAATTAGTTTATAAGGTTGTTATTATTAGCCCTTATTACATGGATTGGCTGAATTCCAGTGCAGAATGCGTGTTATTTCTTGATAACAGACCATTGCCATGAAAAACACAGCGCGTTACTATGGACGCAGCAGGATTCTAACCAGAGACGGAACATACTATTTTCTTTAGAGGAAGCAATACAATCGTTTTTAAATCAATAAATTCCTTTTGACATTTTGTGTCAAATTATTGATTTATTTGGTAGGTAGCCATGTAATAAGCGGGATAAGGTATAGTGAGGTGGTTGTTATAGCGAATACAACCCCTTCAGGCTGATTCATGATCCCTCCGCTTCGTCCCCCCAAAAAATTGTACCGCGGAGGAGAAAAATATTTGATTTTGAAAACGAGAGTCGCACTGAGCGCACGTCAGAAACAGAGGACAGTGTGTGTGTGTGTGTGTTCATCTCTTTAATACTGTGACTTGACTTGAAACTTATAAGGACTCGACTTGACTTGCTTAGGGTGAACCCTTGACTTGACTTGCTTGATTTATCTGAACTGTGACTTGAGACTTGACTCGGGACTTGATGGTTAAGACTTGAGACTTGCTTGGACTTGACCATGTGTGACTTGTCCCCATCTCTGGTGTTTTGTGGATCCTGGCTGACTGCATGAATCTGACATTACATGTAAAGACGTGGCACCAGGACACCCTAGGCCATAGGTCGATGATCGACTTTGTTGTCGTTTCATCTGACCTGCGGCCGTATGTCTTGGACACTCGGGTGAAGAGCGGGGCAGAGCTGTCAACTGATCACCACCTGGTGGTGAGTTGGATCCGAGGGCGGGGGAGGAAGCTGGACAGACTCGGCAGACCCAAGCGTACTGTAAGGGTTTGCTGGGAACGTCTGTCTTCTGTCAGAGAGATCTTTAACTCCCACCTCCGGCAGAGCTTCGACTGGATCCCGAGGGAGGCTGGAGATATTGAGTCCGAGTAGACCATGTTCACCACCGCCATTGTCGAAGCAGCCGCTCGGAGCTGTGGCCGTAAGGTCTCCGGTGCCTGTCGAGGCGGCAATCCCCGAACCCGGTGGTGGACACCGGAAGTAAGGGATGCCGTCAAGCTGAAGAAGGAGTCCTATCAGGCCTGGTTGGCTTGTGGGACTCCTGAGGCAGCTGACGGGTACCGACAGGCCAAGCGGACTGCAGCCCGGGTGGTTGTGGAGGCAAAAACTCGGGCCTGGGAGGAGTTCGGTGAGGCCATGGAGAAGGACTATTGGCTGGCCTCAAAGAGATTCTGGCAAACTGTCTGGAGAGGGAAACAGTGCCCTACCAATGCTGTTTACAGTAGAGGTGGGCAGCTGTTGACCTCAACTGGGGATGTCGTCGGGCGGTGGAAGTACTTCAAGGATCTCCTCAATCCCGCCGTCACGTCTTCCATTGAGGAAGGAGAGGATGAGGGCTCTGAGGTGGACTCGTCCATCACCCGGGCTGAAGTCACAGAGGTAGTCAAGAAACTCCTCGGTGGCAAGGCACCGGGGGTGGATGAGATCCGCCCTGAGTACCTCAAGTCTCTGGATGTTGTGGGGCTGTCTTGGTTGACACGCCTGTGCAACATCGCGTGGCGGTCGGGGACAGTGCCTCTGGGATGGCAGACCGGGGTGGTGGTCCCTCTTTTTAAGAAGGGGGACCGGAGGGTGTGTTCCAACTACAGGGGGATCACACTTCTCAGCCTCCCCGGGAAAGTCTATGCCAGGGTACTGGAGAGGAGAATACAGCCGATAGTAGAACCTCGGATTCAGGAGGAACAATGTGGTTTTCGTCCGGGCCGTGGAACACTGGACTGAACACAGGGTGATGGAGGGTTCATGGGAGTTTGCCCAACCAATCCACATGTGTTTTGTGGATTTGGAGAAGGCATTTGACTGTGTCCCTCGTGGCATCCTGTGGAGGGTGCTTCGGGAGTATGGGGTCCTGGGTCCTTTGCTAAGGACTGTCAGGTCCCTGTACGACCGAAGCAGGAGCTTGGTTCGCATTGCCGGCAGTAAGTCAGACTTGTTCCCAGTGCATGTTAGACTCCAGCAGGGGAATTTCTAGGCGCAGCCAGGGGCTGGAGGGTGTCAGGTTTGGGGACCACACGATTTCGTCTCTGCTTTTTGCGGATGATGTTGTTGTGTTGGCCCCTTCAAACCAGGTCCTTCAGCATGCACTGGGATGGTTTGCAGCCGAGTGTGAAACGGTTGGGATGAGAATCAGTACCTCCATATCCGAGGCCATGGTCCTCAGTCGGAAAAGGGTGGCTTGCCCACTTCAGGTTGGTGGAGAGTGCCTGCCTCAAGTGGAGGAGTTTAAGTATCTAGGGGTCTTGTTCACGAGTGAGGGAAGGATGGAACGGGAGATTGATAGACGGATCGGTGCATCTTCTGCAGTAATGCGGTCGATGTATCGGTCTGTCGTGGTGAAGAAATCTACGTTCCTACTCTCAGCTATGGTCATGAGCTTTGGGTCATGACCGAAAGTACAAGATCCCAGATACAGGCGGCCGAAATGAGCTTTCTCCGCAGGGTGGCTGGGCGATCCCTTAGAGATAGGGTGAGAAGCTCAGTCACCCGGGAGGAGCTCAGAGTAGAGCCGCTGCTCCTCCGCATCGAGAGGGGTCAGCTGAGGTGGCTTGGGCATCTGTTCCGGATGCCTCCTGGACGCCTTCCTGGGAAGGTGTTCTGGGCCCGTCCCACCGGGAGGTTGAGAGGTTCCGGAAAATTAAGTAAGACCAAAGTGGTCGCCCCTGGAATATTAAGTAAGCTACCAGCTGTTTCTGTTGGGGGCGTTGGCACACCGCTGATTTGAGGGTTGTGGGCACGTTAGCGCTGATTTGAGGGGTGTGGGCACGTTAGCGCTGATTTGAGGGGTGTGGGCACGTTATGGGAAAACCTAGAACACGCTGGAGGGACTATGTCTCCCGGCTGGCCTGGGAACGCCTCAGTGTCCCCCCGGAAGAGCTGGAGGAAGTGTCTTGGGAGAAGGAAGTCTGGGCATCTCTGCTTAGACTGCTGCCCCCGCGACCCGGCCCCGGATAAGCGGAAGAAGATGGATGGACGGAATACCGCAATGGTATGTTAGACAAAGAGAAGTTATTAAAAAAGTATTAATAAAACAAAAATTACAGGCCACTCTGTCTGCATTTTGTAATGGGAGAAACCCAGGGAAAGGGTGTGTGTTCAGGGCCCTGGATGGTATTTTATTTACTAAAAGAGAAGGATGAGGGAGAAATGAAAAGCAAAGGACAAAGCAGTCGGCTTTGTCTTTGGTGGTGGTTTGTGGAGAATGGGTGCTGACCGGGGTAATTTTGGCATCTCCTGAACCCTCCATCTCCTGAGCATCTTCCTCCATCTTCAGCCTGCTCTGGTTCCACATTGCTTTTGGTCTCAGCCCCACGATGCTCCCTGGGAAATGAAGTTCACAATACCTCCCCAGTAGAGGTCCCAACAGGAGGCAGGTGAGTAGGGGCAGGGCTGGCCCTGCTGGTTGCCCCCGGAAGATTCCGTAAGCTACCAGCTGTTTCTGTTGGGGGCGTTGGCACACCACTGATTTGAGGGTTGTGGGCACGTAAGCGCTGATTTGAGGGGTGTGGGCACGTTAGTGCTGATTTGTTTTAGGCTAACTTATGTGAACTGACATAACTACAATGCGTTTACTGTTAATTAGCCTAATTCAGTGAGAGTTGAAGCCTTTCTGACCTAGTTACCCTTGGCCTATATTCATTCTCAGAGATTATTTCTCAACAGGGGTCAACTGAATAGGCAAAAAATTATGTGGCAACATTTTAGGCAACTTCCTCTGCAGATCATCTGACAGCATAAAGGGTGACCAAGGAAGCAGAGCCTTCCTTTTAAATTGTTCAGCATAACTAAAAAGAGTTGATGCAGTGTTCAAGTTCAAAAGGTTTATTAACAAGTTATGGCAATGAAATGCTTGGTTTTCCTAATCCCGATAGTGCAGTTACAAGTTGAAAAAGTAACAGTAATTACAATATAAAAATAAGAACTATCAATAATAACTATATACAAAAAACATGCATCAATAATAATAACTATACAACTGTACAGGTGTGCATGATATGATTGGCAGATGAGCATGATATAAAGTGACAGGTGTGCATGGACTATGGATGGAAGGGAAGAGGGGTTCCCTAATCGAGCAGCCTTACAGCCTGTGGACAGAAGCTGTCCCGTAGCCTGTTTGTTTTAGACTGGATACTCCTGTACCTTCTGCCTGACAGCAGCTTGGTAAACACTCCGTGGCATGGGTGTCTGGGATCTGTAATGATCCGTTTGCTCCACCTCCTACACCTCTCTGTGTAGAGATCCTGTAAGGATGGCAGGTCAGACCTTGGATGCTCTCTGCTGTTTTAATCATCCTCTGAAGTTTTTTGTGGTCGAGGGCGGTGCAGCTGCCATACCAGGCGTGACACAGCCGGTCAGGATACTCTCGATGGTGTATCTGTAGAAGTTGGAGTATCCAGGAATCCATTCCAAATCTCCTCAATCGGCATAGGAAGAAGAGCCGTTTCTTGGCCTCCTTCACCAAGATGTTAGAGTGATGGTACCAGGTCAAGTCATCACTGATGTTGACACCAAGGAACCTGATGTTGTGAACTCTCTCTACTACAGACCCATTGATGTGTATGGGGGCGTGGGACCTGTTGGACATTCTTTGGAACACAACTAAATTGAGCTTGACAGTTAGCCTGTGAGGGAGCAGGCTAGTTCAGAGGTATAAGTTACCTTGGTAACTGAGCAGGGACTCCTATAAGCCACAGTAATGGAACGGAAATCTCACTTAAATTAGCCAATTTATCAAAATAAGCCTGGATTTTCCTTTATCTGCCTTGATGCAATGCCCCCCTGGTGCAATATCATACAACTAATTATGTAAATTGGCAACAGGTCAGTAACACGATTGGGTATTAATCAGCATGGCTCCGTAGTAAAAGAGTCCAGGTGCTAAACTGGCCTGCCTGCAGTCCAGACCTGTCTTCCTTTGACAACATTTGGTGCATTATAAAACAAAAAATACGACAAAGAAGACCCTGAACTGTTGAGCAGCTGATCTCATCAAGCAATAATGGGAAAACATTTCACTTTCACAACTACAGATGCTGGTCATAAAATTTGAATATCATCAAAAAGTTTATTTATTTATTTCAGTAATTCCATTCAAAAAGTGAAACTTGTATACTATATTCATTCATTACACACAGACTGATATATTTCAAATGTTTATTTCTTTTAACTGTGATGATTATAACTGACAACTAATAAAAATCCCAAATTCAGTATCTCTGAAAATTATAATATTACTTATTATTTTTAGAAATGTTGGCCAACTGAAAAGTATGAACATGAAAAGTATGAGCATGTACAGCACTCAATACTTAGTTGGGGCTCATTTTGCCTGAATTACTGCAGCAGTGCGGCATGGAGTCGATCAGTCTGGGGCACTGCTCAGGTGTTATGAGAGCCCAGGTTGCTCTGATAGTGGCCTTCAGCTCTTCTGCATTGTTGGGTCTGGCGTATCGCATCTTCCTCTTCACAACACCCCATAGATTTTCTATAGGGTTAAGGTCAGGCGAGTTTGCTGGCCAATTAAGAACAGGGATACCATGGTCCTTAAACCAGGTACTGGTAGCTTTGGCACTGTGTTCAGGTGCCAAGTCCTGTTGGAAAATGAAATCTGCATCTCCATAAAGTTGGTCAGCAGCAGGAAGCATGAAGTGCTCTAAAACTTCCTGGTAGACGGCTGCGTTGACCTTGGACCTCAGAAAACACAGTGGACCAACACCAGCAGATGACATGGCACCCCAAACCATCACTGACTGTGGAAACTTTACACTGGACTTCAAGCAACATGGATTCTGTGCCTCTCCTCTCTTCCTCCAGACTCTGGGACCTTGATTTCCAAAGGAAATGCTAAATGTACGTCCATCAGAGTTCATAACTCAGCAGCAGTCCAGTTCGTTTTTGTCTTTAGCCCAGGCGAAATGCTTCTGATGCTGTGTCTTGTTCAAGAGTAGTTTGACACAAGGAATGCGACAGCTGAAACCCATGTCTTGCATACGTCTGTGCGTGGTGGTTCTTGAAGCATTGACTCCAGCTGCAGTCCACTCTTTGTGAATCTCCCCCACATTTTTTAATGGGTTTTGTTTCACAATCCTCTCCAGGGTGTGGTTATCCCTATTGCTTGTACACTTTTTACTACCACATCTTTTCCTTCCCTTCGCCTCTCTATTAATGTGCTTGGACACATCTCTGTGAACAGCCAGACTCTTTAGCTATGACCTTTTGTGTCAATGGTCGTCTTTTGGACAGCTGTCAAGTCAGCAGTCTTCCCCATGATTGTGTTGCCTACAGAACTAGACTGAGAGACCATTTAAAGGCCTTTGCAGGTGTTTTGTGTTAATTAGTTGATTAGAGTGTGGCACCAGGTGTCTTCAATATTGAAAAACTTTTCACAATATAACATTTTTCTGAGATACTGAATTTGGGGTTTTCATTAGTTGTCAGTTATAATCATAAAAATTAAGAGAAATAAACACTTGAAACATATCATTCTGTGTGGAATGAATGTATAAATTAGAAAAGTTTCACTTTTTGAATGGAATTACTGAAATAAATCAACTTCTTAATTTTATGACCAGCACCTGTACAGCAATTTGTCTCAGTTCCCAAATGCTCAGAAAGTTTTGGTAAAAGAAGAGATGATGCAATAAAACATCATTGCATTATGTTTTTATTAGCATTTTATGTAGTGTAACAACTATTTTGGAAATGGGGTTGTAGTTTAAATGCTGTGTCAGGATGGGGATTGCATTATACAATATCAGAAACCCAAGACGTGCTTTATTGCTGTTATAAACCAATGAAGAAATGCAATTGGAAAACTAAAATCTGATGTGACGTCAACAGCAATAAAAGAACAATGAAATTGTAGGCCCCACATAACAACCAGAACACAGAGACAACAGAGCAGGTTGAAACAGAGAAAAACCAAAAGGACCTGGATCTGGAGAGAGACGCTTTTATTCCAGGATGAGTGTTGACTTGGCCTCCTGGATGAGGAGTGGAGTCTGGGTCTCCTGGATGAGGAGTGAAGGCTGGGTCTCCTGGATGAGGAGTGGAGAGTAGGTCTCGGGGATGAGGAGTGGAGACTGGGTTTCCTAGATGAGGAGTGAAGGCCGGGTCTCCTGGATGAGGAGTGAAGGCCGGGTCTCCTGGATGAGGAGTGGAGACTGGGTCTCGTGGATGAGGAGTGAAGGCTGGGTCTCCTGGATGAGGAGTGGAGACTGGCTCTCCTGGATGAGGAGTGAAGGCTGGGTCTCCTGGATGAGGAGTGGAGACTGGCTCTCCTGGATGAGGAGTGAAGGCTGGGTCTCCTGGATGAGGAGTGGAGACTGGCTCTCCTGGATGAGGAGTGAAGGCTGGGTCTCCTGGATGAGGAGTGGAGACTGGCTCTCCTGGATGAGGACTGGAGACTGGGTCTCCTGGATGAGGACTGGAGACTGGGTCTCCTGGATGAGGAGTGGAGACTGGGTTTCCTGGATGAGGAGTGAAGGCCGGGTCTCCTGGATGAGGAGTGAAGACCGGGTCTCCTGGATGAGGAGTGGAGACTGGGTCTCGTGGATGAGGAGTGAAGGCTGGGTCTCCTGGATGAGGAGTGGAGACTGGCTCTCCTAGATGAGGAGTGAAGGCTGGGTCTCCTGGATGAGGAGTGGAGACTGGCTCTCCTGGATGAGGAGTGGAGACTGGCTCTCCTGGATGAGGAGTGAAGGCTGGGTCTCCTGGATGAGGAGTGGAGACTGGCTCTCCTGGATGAGGACTGGAGACTGGGTCTCCTGGATGAGGAGTGGAGACTGGGTTTCCTGGATGAGGAGAGAAGGCTGGGTCTCCTGGATGAGGAGTGGAGACTGGGTCTCGGGGATGAGGAGTGGAGACTGGGTTTCCTAGATGAGGAGTGAAGGCCTGGTCTCCTGGATGAGGAGTGAAGGCCGGGTCTCCTGGATGAAGAGTGGAGACTGGGTCTGGTGGATGAGGAGTGAAGGCTGGGTCACCTGGATGAGGAGTGGAGACTGGCTCTCCTGGATGAGGAGTGGAGACTGGCTCTCCTGGATGAGGAGTGAAGGCTGGGTCTCCTGGATGAGGAGTGAAGGCTGGGTCTCTTGGATGAGGAGTGAAGGCTGGGACTCCTGGATGAGGAGTGAAGGCTGGGACTCCTGGATGAGGAGTGGAGACTGGGTCTCCTGGATGAGGAGTGAAGGCTGGGTCTCCTGGATGAGGAGTGATGTGATGGATGTAGCATGTAATTATGTAATAATATTTCTATGTTGTCTGTTATATTCACTAACATTTTAGCAGCATATATTATATTAAAATCAAATATATTTTTGTTACAATTTTGCTGCCGTGCGACACTTTGTCCTGAAACAGACTTGGATGGTCCTCTGAGACAGACTGGATGATCCTCTGAGAAGACTGGATGGTCCTCTGAGAGACACTTGGATGGTCTTCTGAGAGAGACTGGATGGTCCTCTGAGACAGACTGGATGGTCCTCTGAGAGAGACTGGATGGTCCTCTGAGACAGACTGGATGGTCCTCTGAGAAGACTGGATTGTCCTTTGAGAGAGACTGGATGGTCCTCTGAGACAGACTGGATGGTCCTCTGAGACAGACTGGATGATCCTCTGAGACAGACTGGATGGTCCTCTGAGAGAGACTGGATGGTCCTCTGAGAAGACTGGATAGTCCTCTGAGAAGACTGGATGATCCTCTGAGAGAGTCTGGATGGTCCTCTGAGACAGACTGGATGGTCCTCTGAGACAGACTGGATGATCCTCTGAGAGAGACTGGATGGTCCTCTGAGACAGACTGGATGGTCCTCTGAGACAGACTGGATGATCCTCTGAGACAGACTGGATGGTCCTCTGAGACAGACTGGATGATCCTCTGAGACAGACTGGATGGTCCGCTGAGACAGACTGGATGGTCCTCTGAGAAGACTGGATAGTCCTCTGAGAAGACTGGATGATCCTCTGAGAGAGACTGGATGGTCCTCTGAGACAGACTGGATGATCCTCTGAGAGAGACTGGATGGTCCTCTGAGACAGACTGGATGGTCCTCTGAGACAGACTGGATGATCCTCTGAGACAGACTGGATGGTCCTCTGAGAAGAATGGATGGTCCTCTGAGAAGACTGGATGATCCTCTGAGAGAGACTGGATGGTCCTCTGAGACAGACTGGATGATCCTCTGAGAGAGACTGGATGGTCCTCTGAGACAGACTGGATGATCCTCTGAGAGAGACTGGATGGTCCTCTGAGCCAGACTGGATGATCCTCTGAGAGAGACTGGATGGTCCTCTGAGAAGAATGGATGGTCCTCTGAGAAGACTGGACAGTCCTCTGAGAAGAACGGATGGTCCTCTGAGAAGACTGGATGATCCTCCGAGGAACTTTGACCCTTTGTACAGCAGTCATGTCGTTGAATAGATCATGCTCCCTCTCCTGTCTTTTGGACCTCCACTGTGTTGTGGGAAAACTGTCTGACTGTGTCAGTGCTGCACGTGTCCACACGGTCGAGGGTGAACCGAGAAGACAGCAGGGCCGGAGTAGACATCCCTGACGAGTCCCCGGGTTGATGGTCAGCGTGGCGCTGTTTCCTACCCATAACCACCTTAGGTGACACCAGGAAGACAAGGCTCCAGAAAGGGAGAGATGGAATGTCCCTGTCGTTGCTCTGAGGACAAAATGAAGGACGTCATCCGGGCCCACATTCACACAGGATTTGACTGGGTTTGGATTTCCAGCGGGGTCTCTCGTTTTGAGGGTCCAAGTTGTTTTGTCTGATATGTGGTTTCCCAGAGTTACATCCACGTCTGCTGGCCTTGCTGTTGTGTCCAGGGGTCTGGCTCTACTGAAGCGTTGTGGACCTGGGAGCCTCTGGGCCAATCGCTTGCAGGTTTATCCAACGTGTTGTCATTCCATGGTAAGGCAGTGGTGGAGTGCTCTGGGTGGAGACGTTATGTTCGACCTTGAAGTCTGCAGAACCTCAACCCAGAAGTTTGAGATAATGAGTGTGTGATCTATATGTACACTTCACAAAGTCTCAGTTTACCACACATTTCCTCGCTGGTTGTTTTCGATTAGCCCCTCTGAAGTTGCACTTCCCTATCTCACCAGAAGAGGGGGCAGAAGATCACTATATGGCATGTAATTCACTTACTGTTGTATTGGCATGTACTACAGGCCAGAGGTGCTGGAAAGTAGTAACGGCTGTGTAGATACATTCATTATATATAATGTATGCACCTAAATTGATTTCACATTAACACAAATATGGGTAAACACATAAACGTGTGGCAGACAGTCAATTGTTTGAGAGCATCAGGCCTGTAAAAAAAAGGTTTCGGCTGTAGATCCGAAGGCTGCGAGGCACATTTAAAAGTCAAAAATAATCCTCTAGCAAGGACACAACAAGCCTTTCCCCAGTTGTCCCAGTAAGTCCCTGTGGATGTCAGCTACATTTAAAAAAATTAAATGCAAATGTGAGGGTCAAATCATAAAATTGCACTCATGGAGTGAAATGCAGGAATATACACCCAATACTTGATTAAATGCATAACTGGTAGGAACGCATGTGACAGGGATGGCAAGGAGCGGAGGTTAGTTTGAACCAGGGCAAAGGGGACAAATGCAGGCTGTATGCTGTCTGAAGTCACACAGCATATGGCCATAGCAGGCAGGCAAACATCCATCACTATACAACACACAGACACACACCTGCGCCATGTGACAACGTGAGGGAGAATCAGCATGGTGAGGCAGTGTCAACACAAGGAGGAACTGATAACGTCCTCCGTCCACAACCGTCAACCACCAACTGCTAAAAGCTTTGCCCCCAGGCCAGCCACTATGGCTCCTCAGTCTACTGTAAACAGCACAGGCTAACAACAACAGGTAGAATTATGCACGGTTCCAGGGGAACCGGAGTTCTGAGTTCCTAACAGCTGAAGAAATTAAACGGAACCTTGGCTTCGTCCAAACATTGTAAAGCACCTCAATGACCAAACTGAATAGATGTCTGCATGGAGTCAGATTACACTCCTAACAATGTAGTACTATGGTTTCCACTTAATCTTTTAATAACACCTGACCAAGAATGGGAAGTACAGTTTTTAACAGTTACACTAAACATACTGTAGAACCCCCCCCCCCTCCCCCAAAACACCACTCCTTTAACTGCCAGAATAACCACTACAAAATGAGAGCCGCTGTTTTTAATACACATTATCCTGCCAAGGTCCCAGGCGGCTGTCTCACAGGAAACCCCCTGAAAGCTATTGGCAGAGGTTCCCAACCCCAGGTACTAGGACCCCTGTAAGCACAAGGCCTGTCTACAGGTAGGAAATACTGAAATTACGTTGCTATTTTGCATTGACTTACAGTACACAGACCTCTTGTCCAGATGGAATGAAATAAACACAAAATAATTCACATTCAGCTAACGGTGAAATGGTTACTTATGGCCTCTTTCCCATGAATGCAGATAAAAGTAAATAAAAACGAAATATTCTTTTTTTTAAAATAAAAAAAAACGATGTCTTCGCTATTTACAGGGACTGCATGTGCTGAGTTGAGAGGTGATCTGGGTTTGGAGACAGGATAACTAGAAATCCATGTTCCCTATCCACTAGCTCTTAACTTAACACTTACCCTAAGACAATCCTTTATACATGAACTTGACCCTAGCATCTGAACTGTTATTCCTAAACCTAAAAGTAATCCCAACTCAAAAAATATCCCCAGTTGTAGGTGTGACTCTAAGATTGACCCAAATGCCAGAAGTTACATTTTCCCTATTGGGGACCTCCCAAAAAACCTTGCGGGGACCGATTTGTCAGGATTTCTTTGGGGAGGGACTTCTGATTCCCACATAGATGAAGATCATACACACACACACGCGCCCACAAGAAGCCCCTCGTTCTGTCTTGTAATGTAAAGAACTCTGGCATTGAAACAGTTAACCACTGCGGAAGGGGAGGTGCCCTGTCCCTCCTACTGTTGGTTGATTTGCATATCAGGCGGGAAGCTTCCCTATCCTTCTCTTTGTTCCCATGGCACCCAGCCATGGCCCTCCCCCACTGAACTCTGCACTGGCGGGAAAAAGAGACGGGCGTAGCGGTCAGTAGAGTAACTACCTCACACACACAGACACACACACCTTATTTGGGATGACACTGTAAACAGTTGTCTTTATATAGCGAGACAGACATAGATCAGACATAGATCAGACATAGATCAGACTGAAAAAAAAGATCAGACGGGCAGATAAGAAAGACGGGGAGAGGAAGAAAGAGAGAAAGGAAGGAGTGAGAGCCAGAGGAGAGTGAAAGGAAGACGGAGAGGGGAGGAGGAATCCGTTAGGGAGGAGGGGGAGAGAGGAGGAAGAGAGAGAAGGAATGAGGAAGAGAGTAGAGAATGTGGTAACAGAACGAACGCTGTGACTACACACTAGACTCCCCACACTGACACGGAATGCGGCCCAAGGTTACAGAGTTCTCCCAGTTTAAAGAGCTCCGCCTGGGTCCCTGTTTCCACCCTGACGGGGACAAGCTATAAAAAGATAGATTTCCCCTCTGAAGATTTGGAATAGAGGGTTTTTGTTTGGGGGGGCCTAGTATAGAGGGGTTTTGGTTTAGGGGGGTTTTAGTTCAGGGGAGCTGGTATAGTTTTTTTTGGTTTGGTGGGGTTGTGATATGGGGGATCTGGTATAGGAGGGTTTTGATTTAGGGGCTCTGGTATAGAGGGGCTGGAATAGGGGTGTGTGGTGTAAAGGGGTTTTGATTTGGGGGGGCTGGTATAGTTTAAAAATATATATATTTAGGGTGTGGTGGGGGGGTTTAGTATGGAGGGGTTTTGGTTTAGGGGGTCTGGTATAGAGGGGCATGGTGTACCTGTGGTCTGGTATATATGGAGGCTGGTATAGGGGGGGGTTTGGTATAGTGGGGGTGTAGTATGGGGGGTCTGGTATAGGGGGTTTAATGTTTAGGGGTTCTGGTATAAAGGCAGACATATACAAAATAATACTGCAGCTGTGAAAATGAGGGGCGGGGGGACAGGGTGAGATCTCAATCATCTTAAACATTTTTCTAAATGCCTTACCTAACCTTTCTCTCTGTCATACCCAAACCATTACAACCCAGATGAGAGAGACAGAGGAAGAGAAACTAGAAATAGAACAGTTATGAACACATTCAACTCTGCTTTCCTTCATACATTCTTATAGATCTCATACATATTATAGATCTCATACATTCTTATAGATCTCATACATATTATAGATCTCATACATTCTTATAGATCTCATACATTCTTATAGATCTCATACATATTATAGATCTCATACATTCTTATAGATCTCATACATATTATAGATCTCATACATTCTTTTAGATCTCATACATTCCTTCATACATTCTTACAGATCTCATACATATTATAGGTTGCATACATCTTATAGATCTCATACATATTATAGATCTCATACATTCTTATAGATCTCATACATTCTTATAGATCTCATACATATTATAGATCTCATACATTCTTATAGATCTCATACATATTATAGATCTCATACATTCTTTTAGATCTCATACATTCCTTCATACATTCTTACAGATCTCATACATATTATAGGTTGCATACATCTTATAGATCACATACATCTTATAGATCACATACATCTTATAGATCTCATACATTCCTTCATACATTCTTACAGATCTCATACATCTTATAGATCACATACACTCCCTCATAAACATATTAAATTTAGCTCTCACATACATAAACGCAAACATCCGATTCTGCCAAACAAATTCTGCAAAGAACAGAGAGTTCACCTCAGACACTGACATGTGAACTCAAGCATCCTGTGTGTGTCTGTGTGTGTTTACCTAAGATATATCTGGCGGTTAATTTGGGTTACCTTCAGAAAACACGCACACACGCACACATGCACAAGCATGTGCTGACACACTAGAATAAACAAAGGTGTGATGATTCCTGAGAAGTCTCTGGCCGTTGCTGTGATAATGCCATCAAAACCAGGCAAACAAAAGGCTGTGAAATTATTAAACACAGAGACACAGGTCATGCCTGGCTAGTCAGCTCTACGCGAGAAGAGCCATGACCCGGGAGGAAATCAAAAACGGCAGGCATAGATGGGCAGGAAGTGACAGAGATTGACAGAGAGACAGGCAGTAAGAGATTGACAGAGAGACAGGCAGTAAGAGATTGACAGAAAGACAGGCAGTAAAACAGAGTCACAGAGAGACAGGCAGTAAAACAGAGTGACAGAGAGACAGGCAGTAAAACAGAGTCACAGAGACAGGCAGTAAAACAGAGTGACAGAGAGACAGGCAGTAAAACAGAGTGACAGAGAGACATACACCCTTATGTTCTCACTATAACAGGCTTTGATTGAAGCTCAATGTTAAATTTAAATCTCCCTACCGTCATACCAAACCAATGTGACAGCATCAATGAATAGTACTCAATTATAATCACATTGAAACTATTCGCAGGTGAAACCTTTTTAAAACATGTAAAATATATCGTGATCACTACGCAAAACCTGTCAATAGCAATTCAACGATGTGCTGTCGTTTTGTCGTACTGCCCCTGGAAATGTGTCTTTTATGCACATATTTGGACATGGATATTTCAGCATAGCTACTACAGAATGGCAAAAAAAATAAATGGAGGTTTATGGGTGACTAGAGGAAATGGAAGAGATGAAGCCCAGATCTCACTCCAATCGAAAAGCTGTTTGTGGGATATGAAGCAGGCCGTGCATGCAAGAAAACCCTGGGACATGACAGTTGAAGCGCTACTGGAAAGAAAAGTGGGCTAAAATCCCTACTAGTTGATACAAGAGACTGATAAGTTTAAAATAATGATCTACATGTAGTCATCTCAGTCCGGGGGGGGGGCAAAACCAGCCACGGAAGATAGGGGGGTACTTATTTCTCCTGCACTATCATGACTTGGTTGTTTTTTCATGAATTAATGATTGTGAAGCGTGATCTTTCAGTGTCATTTGTTGACTTAGGTTACCTTGATCATAGCTGTGTTGGAGTGAAGATTACTCTGTCCAAATACATCAAAATAAAACAACTTTCCAGAGGGGATGTACTTTCTCATAAGACTGTAAATGTTAGCTAGCCAGATTAATGCACTTTTAAACAAAAAAATGTTGATTCAGTTTAAAAAAAACAGATGCTCAGGCAGATCAGAAACTCCAGGGTTGTGGGTTTGATTCCAGACCGACTAGTGGACTAGCTCTTGATCGGCCTATCCAGGTAACTAGCTGTATGTGGTATCTGTGGTAGATAATCCTAATCTCCACTAATCCTTTTGGACTAAACATGGGTCCATCTGCTCCCTGAATAGGCAACACACTTTACAGAGAGGAGATGGGGGAGAAGAAAGACTGGGGGGAAAGGGGAAGGTGAGGGAGTGGTGGAGAAATTGGGGAGAGTGTGGTGGGGGGGGGGGGGGGTAGAGAAATGGGGAGAGAGGGAACTGGGGGGGGGGGGTCATGTGAGGGAGAGGGAAATCAGAGAGGTAGAGGAGGAATAAAGACCAAAGGAAATAAGGAAATGGTCAGACTTGGAGAATGAGAGGAAGAACAGACTGACAGACAGACGGACAGGGAAAGACAGACTGACAGACAGACAGGGACACAGACACAGGGAAAGACAGACTGACAGACAGACAGGGAGACAGATGGACAGTGGAAGACAGACAGACAGACAGACAGGGAAAGACAGACAGACTGACAGACAGGGAAAGACAGACTGACAGACAGACAGACGGTCAGTGGAAGACAGACAGAGAGACAGACAGACAGGGAAAGACAGACTGACGGACACACAGACGGAAAGACAGACTGACAGACAAACAGTGGAAGACAGACAGACAGAGAGACAGACAGGGAAAGACAGACAGACAGAGAAAGACAGATTGACAGACTGAACGATAGAGAAAGACAAATTGACAGACAGACAGGGGACAGGTGAGGGCGGGAGAAAGCAACACAATGTTCCTGGCAAACCTCAAGGCCTTGTGTAAGAAGGTTTACTGCAGGACACACCTTGGTTTTTGGACTTTAGGGTAAAACCCCAGTGTTTGGCATGAGTGGAAACAAGGCAATAGATGGAGAAATTAGAGAAAAATGGAGAGAGAGTGTTGAGGGTTAGAGAGAAAGCTAGGTGAACAAAAAAACTGTAGTTTCAACATGTTAGTGTGACCTGGTATATCACTGGAGGTTTAAATCACTCACAACAACTGTTAGATCATGTCTGTGTTGTAACTGAAAGACAATTCAGGCTTTACTAATGTCTCTTTAATTACAATAATTACAAATAAGGTTGTAGAAACACAGCTCTGCGTGTCTCCATAGAAGCACACAGATGACAGTTGAATGTGTTACAACATGAACAACTGACCAGGATGAAGATTAAAAGGTACCAAAAGTCAGTAACCTTGTTGTTGAAACTGGACTTCATTTTCTTGTCCTTGAAATGTTGCTTAAGTTTTCAGCTGGAGCCACGTGTTGTCAAGTAATAACAGTAACGACTGATTGCCCAACAAACAAACAGTTACCAGATTTTCCTTTGTATGTAACTTAACTGATAAAAGTAGAAAATAGCTTCATTTCTAAAGGAGGGCAACGTGATGTTTTCATCCATGTCCAGGAATGACACACAGCCTCTTCTCCTACGGGCCAATCAGGGTGTCTCTGTTGAGCCGGTGTCTGGAGACTTTGGTTTTCCACAGGCCAAAGCTAAGCCTGGGGCTAGAGTAGTGGGGGTTCCCAGGCTAAGGTCCTCTACAGTGGGTCCGGGAGCTGGCTCCTGATGCTGGTTGCTGGCTGGTCCTGGTTCAAACTTCCTCTTCTTCACGTGATAGCGGTGTTTTTTAGACTTGAGATGGGCTGGTGATGGACAACAGAGAAAGAAAGGGAGGGAGACAGTGAGTTAATCTGCTGACAATCATACAAGCAGAGGGAATTCTAAAACCTGGCCAGGATTTACTCCAGGAAGCACATGGTGTCAAGTTTGTCCTTGAGCATGTAGCATAAGTCAGTCTTACCAGCTCACAAGGTTGTAAGGACATTGCTGAAACATTTGCCCACCTGTCCACTCCAGGTCTCCGATGATCACCTTGTCACACAGCTCACAGGTGTGGCAACTCCGCTTGTTACGCTGCCCCTCCCCCTCCACTCTCATTGGCTCAATGCCAGGCTGTTCCCCCTGGCAGAGGAGTTAAGAGGAAAATGTTAAGAGGAAAACTACACTAAATGTTTCAGAGAAATATCAAAGAAGACTCATTGTGTGATCTGGCAGATATTGATAGCTCGAGACGCCACTTTCCGAGGTAGTGCGTGCCACATTTTCGATAGGGCCAGTTTCGATAGAACACAGCGTGCACAGATATCGCTACGTTTTCCTGCAATTGACAGCTAATTTTGGGGAAAATGGCAACTGACTATCCTGTGTGGTTCATCTCAAACAGGCCGGTGTAAATTCAAACACTATGGAAATGATTATGCAAACTAAGACTAAGTCTATCTAGCGTTTTACTCGTTCTCTCGTAATGTAACCAAGGCCTGTGCGACGGGATTGAAATGGGGACTGACTAGACAAAAGGAATTTCATACACAAGAATCTCATCAAGCTTTTTTCAAAACTGCAGCCTCACTTTTCTTCTCTCGATCCCTTCATAAAAGGTCAAAGGTTATCAAAGGAAGGCTGCAACGAGAAGGAAAGTGGATGAAAAAACTTGTATGAAATGAGATAGTCCTTCTTAACTAGAAGTACATGGTTCCTAAATTAAATATGTGATGATATAGAAATAAATGTGGCTGCGCATTTTATAAATAAAGTATGTAATGATATAGAAATAAATGTGGCTGTGCATTTTATAAATAAAGTATGTAATGATATAGAAATAAATGTGGCTGGGCATTTTATAAATAAAGGAATGAGTAGCCTATTCTTTGTAAACATGTACATGCTTCTCTCCTCTGACAAAACATAACCTGATTTAACAAGGGATTTATAAACTGCTGTAGAATGCAAGGTTATAAAAAGCAACAAAAAAATAACGTTAATGAAAGACAGCATATACACAGGTAAGTTGGTACATTATTTAACCAGGTAAGTCGTTATGTTATCCAACCTGTTAGGTTGCCATGTTATCCAACCTGTTAGGTTGTCATGTTATCCAACCTGTTAGGTTGTCATGTTATCCAACCTGTTAAGTTGTCATGTTATCCAACCTGTTAGGTTGCCATGTTATCCAACCTGTTAGGTTGTCATGTTATCCAACCTGTTAAGTTGTCATGTTATCCAACCTGTTAGGTTGTCATGTTATCCTTCCTGTTAGGTTGTCATGTTATCTAGCCAGGTTAATTCAATGGAGAACCATATTTTCCCATAATGACCTGTGCCAAAAACACACAATTCCATGATGAGACAATACACAGACGCACAGCAAGACACTTACAGACACATAAGGTTGGGAAGATTCAGTCGGTGCATTAATCAGATGGCAGCTCCTTTTAAAGCAGTGAGGAGCGGTGACAGTGTCCTTAAAGGAGCAGTGTCCAAGGAGATCTACAGGAGATCTACAGGAGATCTACAGTGAGTTGATAATGAGCAGTAGAAAGACCACTCCCACCTTGGTGAGGCGCTCCAGTATCTCCAGGGCGGGGCTTAGAACAGTCTCCTCCCACTTTGACACATCGGTCACATCCAAACCATATACCGGAGGAACACCTTCACCTGGTCCTAACGAGGCAGAGACACTAATTAACCTCAGATAATTAGCAGTATTTGGGGACATGGATTTTAAAAGATTAAGAGTCGGTACTGCGGACACAGGAATAAAATCCTGAAATGCTGCGGACCTGGAATAAAAGAAATCTAACTCACACAGATTGTTTTAGTCCATTTAATATTATTATTCACTAATTTCAGTATATATAATAGTATCCTACAGTAGTAGCCTTCTGTACTAGTGGGGACTAAATTTAAGGTTTTACTATTAGACCTGGATTCTAACCCCAGTCAACCAGGAATCTCTCTCTCACACACACACACACACACACGTACGTACACACACACACACACACACACGTACGTACACACACACACACACACACACGTACACACACACACACACACACACACACGTACACACACACACACACACACACACACACACACACACACACGTACGTACACACACACACACACACGCACGCACGCACACACGCACGCACACAGAGAGAGAGGGACTGTGATATGATGAGCATGACGGGAGAGGATGACGGGAGAGGATGACAGGAGAAGATGACGGGAGAGGATGACAGGAGAGGATGACGGGAGAGGATGACGGGAGAGGGGGTCCTTCTAAATCATTGATGGAAAGTGAGAGAATGCACACTTATGGGAAAAGGGGGAAGCAAATTGTGTTTCATTCCAGCTCAAAAACACGAGCTCAGTGTCCATCTTTAATGCATATATTCAGCAGGCAACTGCCACTCTCACAGGAGGCCATTGTGGCTCTGGGTGGATGCAGTCGCAGCCTGGTGAAGTGCTGTGGTGGTGAGTGAGTGCAACTGGACGCCAGTGTGGCTCTACGTGAATCCATTTGCAGTCTGGGCAGTGATGGGCTGTGTCAACCTGCTGACTCATGCTGGCTCGATAATCATCTGTCCCTCTGTCTCTCTCTCTCCCCCCCTCTCCCTTTACCAATCTCCTTTCTTATTCACTGCTCATGTCTCCAATCCCTCTCTTTCTGTCCCTCCCTCACGCGCATTTCCTCTCCCCCTCTACCTTTTTCTTCCTTGGTTCTCTGTCCGTCTCCCCCTCCCTCTCAGATCTATTCTGCTACAGTCAGCAGTCTGAGAGCCACAGCCCAGTATTGATTTAGTATCTGACAACACAATGGGATGAACTGAACACACAGACAGGAGACCAGTGGAGGGCTACAGAGGGACATAGCAAGAGAGATCCACAGATAGAGGAGAACAGCAGATATGTAGAGAGATTCAGAACAGTGGGGATATAGATGTAAAGGGGAACAATGGAGATGTAGAGATAGACAGGAGGACAGTAGAGATCAAGAGACATTTAACAACAGTAGAGATATAAAGGGAAGAGAACACTGAAGACAGATAGGAGAAAAGGAGAGATCTAGAGAAAGGAGAACACAGAAGACAGATAACTGGATGACTAACTGGACGAAGTCTTGGTTGTAACTGTCCACTGTTGAAGTTACAAACAAAAGGTAACCTTGCACTGTTGAAGTTACAAACAAAATGTAACCTTCCACTGTTGAAGTTATAAACAAAATGTAACCTTCCACTGTTGAAGTTACAAACAAAATGTAACCTTGCACTGTACAAGTTACAAACAAAATGTAACCTTGCACTGTACAAGTTACAAACAAAATGTAACCTTTCCACTGTTGAAGTTACAAACAAAATGTAACCTTGCACTGTTGAAGTTATAAACAAAATGTAACCTTGCACTGTACAAGTTACAAACAAAATGTAACCTTCCACTGTTGAAGTTATAAACAAAATGTAACCTTCCACTGTTGAAGTTACAAACAAAATGTAACCTTGCACTGTACAAGTTACAAACAAAATGTAACCTTCCACTGTTGAAGTTACAAACAAAATGTAACCTTCCACTGTTGAAGTTACAAACAAAATGTAACCTTGCACTGTACAAGTTACAAACAAAATGTAACCTTCCACTGTTGAAGTTACAAATAAAATGTAACCTTCCACTGTTGAAGTTACAAATAAAATGTAACCTTCCACTGTTGAAGTTATATGCACCAATTGACTTGTTACTGTCCTACTATAAACAAATTGTGCTACTATAAAAACCTGCTCAATCTTGTGATGCCAAAGGAATATCTGTTATGGACAAAACAAATGACGAACTGACATTTAGCGTTCGCAGACAATTCCTCTTTTCTGAGCTGACATCCTACACCACCACTCCCATAACCGCACCAGTCACTAACAACATCTTAAACAACATGGGTTACTGACAGGCTGTGTGTGTGTTTCACACTGCATGTAACTGACAGGCTGTGTGTGTGTTTCACAGTGCATGTAACTGACGGGCTGTGTGTGTGTTTCACACTGCATGTAACTGACGGGCTGTGTGTGTGTGTGTTTCACACTATTAATGACAAACTTAGGTTTCCTGTTAGCGGCGGTGTGTGTGTGTATGTGAGTGAGTGTAGACATTGTTTTATGTTGCTTTGTGCAGCTCCAACAAAAGATAAACACAACAGGTGGGAGAAGAGGAAGAGATAGAAAGGAGGGAGGAAGAACAGAGAACACAGAGCAGTGAGAACACAACCCTTTCCATGACTTTATTATCCCTTGTCATTCTCACTTGTAACACACTTTTAAAACACTGTACATAGCCTGTCATTACATTCAAAATGCCTTCAACCTTTTTCAAAGTTTTGTGTAATGTCTCCTTAAAATTGATAATTTTATTTCAGTTTTCACTTTAATTATTTCTTAGTTTTTAATAATATACGTTCCAGTTAATCTGGCCATGTAAACAAATGTGTCCTGTGCCAATGAAGCCCAGTCGTTAAAGACCTAAGAGACTACATTGAGTCTGGTAGATTTCCTCCCAGTCTCTGTCTGTCTCTCTCCCTGTCTGTTACTCTCTCTCTCCCCCTGTCTGTGGGTGTCTGTCTTTCTCAGTCTGTGGGTGTCTGTCTTTCTCAGTCTGTGGGTGTCTGTCTTTCTCAGTCTGTCGAGTGTTTGCCAGATGACAGTTTCACTGCCTGAAATTATACTAATCCTAAATGCTGTGAAAAAGGGATGATACGAACAGAGAGAGGAAGGGGGGAAAGCGAGAGGGAGGGAGGGGGGAAAGCGGGAGGGGTCCTCGGCCCTGTGGCCGTCTCATCCACACCCCCCCCCCCCCCATTACCCGTCTGGCTGGAAAAGGTATCACTTCCACACCAACTGGAGTAGGGCTGGATCAAAGACCACATCTAACATAGCACAGCTGCTGTGAATCGTGGTGTGTGTGTGTGTGTGTGTGTGTGTGTGTGCGCGCGCGTATACTACTATACTTGCAAGGACCAGATGTCCTAGTATAATAACCTATGGTAAATCATTATAACCGAGGACCTTTTGCCCATCCTCACTTTTATAAAATGGCTCAGGGTTTTATGCTGGGGATTAAGTTCAGGGCACTAATTAAGGTTAGGTTCACTTTAGGGATAATGGTTAGGTTATTAAGGTTAGGGTTAGGTTCACTTTAGGGATAAAGGTTAAATTAAGGTTAGGGTTAGGTTCACTTTAGGGATAAAGGTTAGGTTATTAAGGTTAAGGTTAGGTTCACTTTAGGGATAAAGGTTAAATTAAGGTTAGGGTTAGGTTTACTTTAGGGATAAAGGTTAAATTAAGGTTAGGGTTAGGTTTACTTTAGGGATAAAGGTTAGGTTATTAAGGTTAGGGTTGGGTTACATTTAGGGATGAAGATTAGGTTATTAAGGTTAGGGTTGGGTTACATTTAGGGATAAAGATTAGGTTATTAAGGTTTGGGTTATGTTAGTTTTTTTTCTTACTAAATTGCTGGTCCTCACCTTGATAGTAAAACCTAAGTGTGTGTAAATTTTTGCGTGTGTATATGCGTGCGTGTGTGTGAGTACGTCCGTGCACACGCGTGCCTGTGGGAGAAACAGTAGCACACCTGTTGAGACAAATGTCCTGGAGTCTGTTTGCCCAGCGCCGTCAGCAGACCCCGGTGTGCAGGCATGTGTCTGAGGTAAATACAACACGCCGTT
This sequence comes from Esox lucius, assembly GCF_011004845.1. Lineage (NCBI taxonomy): Eukaryota > Metazoa > Chordata > Actinopteri > Esociformes > Esocidae > Esox > Esox lucius. Next base: position 2,780,341 of record NC_047578.1, on the reverse strand, counting down.
CACTGTAGAGGCCAGCTGTCTGGGCTCAGAACACCCACAGGTGTTCATTATTCAGTCCTCCTCGTCCCTCGCGCTTTCCTTTTTCATTATTTTTTCTTTCCTTTTTTCAACCTCATGTTCTCCTCTCTTTACCTTTATCTTTTTCTTTTAAATTGATCATCCTTTATACTCCTTGCAGTCTGTCTCCCACCCTCTCTCCCCCTCTCGCCTCCTCTCTCCTTTTCCCACCCTCTCTCTCACCCTCTCTCTCTCTCTCTCTCGCTTTCCCTCTCCCCCTTTCTCCTTCTCTCTCTCTCCTTTTCTCCCCCTCCCTCTCTCTTGCTTGCTCTCTCTCTCTCTCTCTCTCTCTCTCTCTCCTCCTCTCTTCACCCCATCAGACTAAGAGGTCCAGAGAGAACCATGTACCTCCACCTGTATCCTCCCCGGGGGTGTGCTTAGACAGGGGCAAGGGTGGGGGGTACGGGTGGGGGTGGAATTGTGCCCCACACCTGTTGCCCCAGCTGGTTGATATTACCTTATCACCGGGTCTCCTCACCTTCTCATCTCTCCTGGGTTCTCCCCCTTTCTCCCTCTCTGAATTCCATTCAACAGGAGCATGAACAGAAGTTAACACTATTGTCTAAGAGGACATGTTAAGGCAGCAACAGTAGAAAAAAGGGGGAAAAAAACATGAATATTTTACCACAAGATGTACTCTGCAAAGAAAACAAATGATCAACAGACCAGAGATGCCCAGGGCTCTTTCATAATGACGGGACATAGCAGTAAGATTTACTGTCTATTTTCCCCTATCAAAATCCACATTTTCAGGAACTAAATATCTCTCATTGAATCATATTTAGTAAGAAGGGTTGTTCTTTCCTCACTGACCATCCTCATGTTCTATTTGTGTACATCTCTTTCCACCTCGACCTCCGACCCTCACCTGTCTCACCTGTCTCACCTGTCTCTACCTGTCTCTACCAGTCTCACCTGTCTCACCTGTCTCTCGTTATCAGACAAAAGACAGACTGCTCTTTAGCCTACACCTGGGTGTTCTGTTTCCCGCTGTTTCTGTTGTAGCGTGTGTGTGCGTGTGTGCGTGTGTGTGCGTGTCTGTGTTTGTCTGTTAGTGTATAAAAGGATAAACACTGAAAATACTGTCCTCGTTTAAACCAACTTCCCGCTCACACCTGAAACGTATGAAAACTATTATGGTTGCATCCAACTGGAACATTACCGGTATGTTTCATTTTGTTTATTTGTTCACTTTTAATGACCTTGTTCTATTGTTGTTGCACAAACTTGAGGGAACAGAGAACGTGTATTGGGCGGGAAACCACATTTGGCAGTCATCCAGGCTGGGCCGTTCTAACGGTGTGGGGGGGGGGGCGGGACTTTACAAAGGCTCTGGACACAGTTGTCTCCACTACGAGACCTCACCTGTTAGCGCCCACTGCTGATCCAAAGACAGGCGTTGGTGACATACCAGTTAGACGACTGCCTGACCAACAGGTGAGGTCTTTCTACTAATGTTTCTCTTGATAATGGCGATCCCCAGAGATCGGCTTACGGTCCTGTTCCATTCATGCTCCATGGAAATGATATTCTTCAATAGAAAGTTTTGTCTCTTAACTCCTTTGCGAGAGACGCCAATCTGCTATGGCCCCAAAGAGGGAGCAGGCTCGTTCTGGCCTCTGATGCTTTTTGGAAAGTCTCTGATGAAAGCTGAAGCTGGTTGTGGATGCAGGTAAAACTAGTGGTATGTGCTATTTTCTAACTCGTATGCCTGCTTACACACGTCTGTAAGTGTAAACATCTGCGCATCTTGACTGATTTGGTTTCCTATGGATGAGACCGTTACGCCTTATGTTCCCGTATTGGCAGAAAACTCATCCACTCAACATTACTCTGGCCAACAGGTCGACCGTACCTAGTGACCACATTAGAGGAGGTTATGGAGGATCGGCAAGAAACTGACCCCGAATGACCTCTGCCGGGCCACACGGCCACCTGCCACAGACTCTCCCAGACTCTCCCAGACTGTCCCAGACTGTCCCAGACTCTCCCAGACTCTCCCAGACTCTCCCAGACTGTCCCACCCGGCTGGGAACAATGACAGACTACCCACCTGGGGGAGGAGCACCACTCTTGGATTAACATGTTTAGTAGTGGGACAGGCAGAGGGGGGCAGGGCAGGCAGGAGGGGGGAGGGGAGAGGCAGGGGAGCATGGATCAAGGGTAAGGGGTTAGTACCCAGCCAAGTGTCCTTCAGGCTGTCTGGACCCCCCCCACAGACCCTCCTGGGGGCGGCAAGCACTGGTAGATGAGGTCCGGAGGGTAATGGATTGGTCATGGATATGAGCCATATGGTTAATGGCAGGCTTGTGGGTGTCCCCTCACACACACATACACACACACACTTCCATTACATACACACCCCCCCACACACACACGCGCGCACGCACACACGCACGCACGCACACCCATTACACACACACACACATACTTCCATTACACACACACACACGCATGCACACACCCACACACACTTCTGTTACACACACCTGGTTTAAGACATCTTATGGACGGTCATCTAACAACAGTGACAGGCGGCTACCGTGGGTTGTGTGTGTGTGTACAAGGAATGAGCGTTTAATGACGATTGTGTACAAGATGTAAGTATTTATTGGTGTGTGTGTGTGTGTGTGTGTGTGTGTGTGTGTGTGTGTGGGGGGGGGGGGGGGCTGGACTTACTCTTTAGGAAACGATTGCGGACCCATTTATTCTGCTTCCTGGCGTACTGCCTTGTAGCAATTTTCAGATTCTCCACACCTGAGAAAGAAGAAGCTGTCTATCAAATAAATCACACCCTATTCTCCCTTAACCTGAACCAAATGCCTAAACCTAACCCAAAACTGCTCAACCTAAAGCTAATCCCAAAACGAAGTTTTGTTTAGAGTAAAAAAGGTTTTTGACATTTTTCCTAGTGGGTTCCTGCAGAACAACATTCTGGGGACTGAACCCTAACCCAACCTTCTGGGGACTGAACAGTAACCCAACCTTCTGGGGACTGAACTGTAACCCAACCTTCTGGGGACTGAACAGTAACCCAACCTTCTGGGGACTGAACTGTAACCCAACCTTCTGGGGACTGAACAGTAACCCAACCTTCTGGGGACTGAACCCTAACCCAACCTTCTGGGGACTGAACAGTAACCCAACCTTCTGGGGACTGAACAGTAACCCAACCTTCTGGGGACTGAACCCTAACCCAACCTTCTGGGGACTGAACCCTAACCCAACCTTCTGGGGACTGAACAGTAACCCAACCTTCTGGGGACTGAACAGTAACCCAACCTTCTGGGGACTGAACCCTAACCCAACCTTCTGGGGACTGAACTGTCAGCTTTTACTGGGGGGGGTGGGGGCATCTGGTCCTCACATGTATTGTACAAACATGATCACACACTCACACACCTTTCTTCAGGAGGGTTTCTTTCTCCTCCAGAGTGGTCTGGTCCGGGCAGGTGAGGTACTCATGGAACTCCTTGAAACCTATCGACTGGAATATACCGTGTTGGTAGTCCTGGCTATGAGATGGATAAAGAGGTGGGGGAGAAAGAGAGAGAGGGGGAGAGATGGGGAGAGAGGGAGATGGAGAGGGGGGAAAATGTGATTACAATGTTATCATTACCATCTAAATGTCTGGCCTGGTCGGGGACGGAGTAGACCCTCCTGAGGTAACAGCTTTATAATGCTCTCCTCCTCATCTATCCCCTCCCTTTATCCGCCCTCATCCCTGCATCGCTCCTCAGAGGGGTCAGGCCGGGTTGAAACCTGCTTTAGGGACATCTCTCCCTCCTAATGGTGCTTTATTCATCTCTCCGTTTCTATCCATCCCCCAACACCCCCCCCCCCCCCCGTCTTCTATGCAGCCTGGAGGAGCATGACACCACACATATTCAGAGGAGGTGAGAGACAGAGAGACAACAGGACTGAGAAGATACCTGACAAGGAGAGAGAAAAGGAGAGGAGAGGTAAAGAGGAATGAAGAGAAAGGTAGATAGAGTGAGAGAAAGAAAGAGGAAGAGCCAGTGATACATAGAGATAGAGGGAGTGAAAAAAAAGAAAGGAGGGTTAAGAGGGAGTCAGTCAGGGTAGAAGAGGGAGGTGGGGGTGAGTGGGCAAGGTCTGACCTTGCAGCTTGGTGACCGAGAGAGGGGGTGGGGAAGAGAAAGAGGGAGGAGGAGAGAGAGGGGATGGGGAGGAGAAAGAGGGAGGAGGAGAGAGAGGGGGAGGGGAGGAGAGAGAGGGGGTGGGGAGGAGAAAGAGGGGGTGGGGAAGAGAAAGAGGGAGGAAGAGGGGGGCAGGTGTCAAAGAGGGGGAGAGGGATATGCATAAAAATAAGCAGACAGAGATTAGGAATTTTGAGAGAAAAGAAAAGAGAGAAAAGGGTGAGGAGGTACTAGGGCACCTTTTGAGTCTTGCTTTTTAAATTCTGAATCCATATGTGAATCATATTCGTACCATTTGATTTTAGATTTGCATTCATATAACTTGCATACTTTATTTACAATATCTATCTCCGTTTTCACTGTTAATGCATTTGAAGTAGGTTTCACAAAACGGTGCTACATAAAGGAGGGCTGACTGCATTGTGACGGGGTGACTGGAACCACATGTCTGTCAGTGGCAACAGCAGACTGGGCCGAAAGCCACTAGTGCATCAAATCCCTAGAACCACACCCAACACACACACACACCCACCCAACACACACACCCACCCAACACACAAACACACACACCCACCCAACACAACACACAAACACACACACCCACCCAACACAACACACAAACACACACACAACACACCCACACCACACACCCACACACAAACACACACACCCACCCAACACACACACTGCGGCTGATGGACAATCAATACTGGCTGACTGAAAAGACCCACTCAGCATTATCTGTCCTGATCTGATCTCCGTCAGGCGTTCTCCACAGACACGATCATCGCTACACTGCGTCTCACTGCGTCTCACTGCCAGTTCCACATCTGTTGCCCGGGCAACGTGCTGTCACAATACTGTCTTGGACCTCCGTCGGGGGAGGACCTCTTGTCACTGGTACCACCACGTGGACCTGGAATGCAGCGTTGTGTTAACTGGCTCTGTTCTGCGGGAGGTCGCTGGATTTCAGTCTGTTCTGCGGGAGGTCGCTGGATTTCAGTCTGTTTTGCGGGAGGTCGCTGGATTTCAGTCTGTTTTGCGGGAGGTCGCTGGATTTCAGTCTGTTTTGCGGGAGGTCGCTGGATTTCAGTCTGTTTTGCGGGAAGTCACTGGATTTCAGTCTATTTTGCGGGAGGTTGCTGGAATTCAGTCTGTTTTGCGGGAGGTTGTTGAGTTGTTTCCTTCTCAGTGTTTGCCGACATTAGCGATGACATCATATTTACGTAATGTGTATTTAAGGCTGAATGATCCCTGGACCCGTGTGGAACTGCCCCATGGAACGCTGAAAACTATCCCAACTATGCAACCTAGACACAGAGGTGCAACCAGAACACAAACACACACACAATCACAGACACCCCCAACATATACACACACAGACACAGCCAACACACACACACAGACATACCCAACACACACACACACACACACACACAGACATACCCAACACACCCAACACACACACACACACCCAACACACACATACACCCAACACACACATACACCCAACACACAATCACAGACACAGCCAACACACACACACAGACACAGCCAACACACACAAACACACACACACACAGACATACCCAACACACACACACAGACATACCCAACACACACACACAGACATACCCAACACACCCAACACACACACACACACCCAACACACAATCACAGACACACCCAAAACACACACAATCACAGACACACCCAACACCAAATCACACAGACACACACTTCTTGTCCTCAATTTTGCGCTGGTTGAATCTCCGATGGAACTCTCTGAGCTCGTTTATCAATCCTGTGGACAGCATCTGAGCCACGCGGCTGTCCAACCGCTCATCTAGGGCTGAGGATAGAGAGGATGGAGAGACAGAGAAGATGGAGAGACATTAGGGAGGATGTGGTGAGACATTAGGGAGGATGTGGTGAGACATTAGGGAGGATGTGGTGAGACATTAGGGAGGATGTGGTGAGACATTAGGGAGGATGTGGTGAGACATTAGGGAGGATGTGGTGAGACATTAGGGAGGATGTGGTGAGACATTAGGGAAGATGTGGTGAGACATTAGGGAGGATGTGGTGAGACATTAGGGAGGATGTGGTGAGACATTAGGGAGGATGTGGTGAGACATTAGGGAGGATGTGGTGAGACATTAGGGAAGATGTGGTGAGACATTAGGGAAGATGTGGTGAGACATTAGGGAGGATGTGGAGAGACATTAGGGAGGATGTGGAGAGACATTAGGGAGGATGTGGAGAGGATGTGGTGAGACATTAGGGAGGATGTGGTGAGACATTAGGGAGGATGTGGTGAGACATTAGGGAGGATGTGGAGAGACATTAGGGAGGATGTGGTGAGACATTAGGGAGGATGTGGTGAGACATTAGGGAAGATGTGGTGAGACATTAGGGAGGATGTGGTGAGACATTAGGGAAGATGTGGAGAGACATTAGGGAGGATGGAATGTGAGTGGGAGGGATACATTTTTCAAATAGTAGTTTTGGAAACTTTTGATCCCAAGATAGAACTACATTTCCCCAAATGCAATCCGTAGAAATGTTTTACCATTTGTCTCATTTACTTTTTATGTTATCTGACCCTCCCCATGTTGACAGATGATGTTGTCACCTCATATTTATACCCCAGTGAAACAAAAAGTCATAGATGCACGTAATTTCCTAAAGATTCTGATGAAAAAAATATATAAATGGAAAGATTCTTCTATTAGATTGGGCTCATACGATTTCGTATCATTGATAATAGTCTGATAATATGATTTTGATCAAAATATTTATTTACTGATACATATACTCTTTAATCTCATATTTGATTATAAGATCAAACTGATCAACAACAATGACATTTTTTTTTTCTCCTTTTCACCTTGGAGGTCCAATGATTCTGGAGGGTACTGTATGCATCTCAGTCAGTCACCCAACCAGTCAGCCAGCCAGTCAACCAGCCAGCCAGCCAGTTAATCAACCAGTCAGCCAACCAGCCAGCCAGTCAGCGTATGTGCGTGATCATGGTTTCCTTACCGTTCATGTCGGCGTGGAGCCAGAAGATGCATGGATCCGGGTACCTAAGTGGCCCCCCCAGCCCACTGCCCCCCTCCTGGCCTCTCTGCTCCTCCAACAGACGGCTGTGAGGTATGCCTGTCTCTGCATGCACCTGGAGGCTCCTGACAATGAAAAACAGGACAGTCAGAATAAATATATATGGGGAGGGTGTGTCTTAGTTTGATGCAGTCAAGACAGCTGATATGTCATCAGATAAGATGACACATACATACATACATAAATATACACATATATATATATATAGATACACACAAACAATATTTTATATATATATATATATATATATATATATATATATATATATATATATATATATATATATACATACATATATATATATATATATATATATATATATATATATATATATATATATATACATATACACACACACACACACACACACACACACACCTAAAGGATTAGTTGGAACACCATACTAATACTGTGTTTGACCCCCTTTCGCCTTCAGAACTGCCTTCATTCTACGTGGCATTGATTCAACAAGGTGCTGAAAGCATTCTTTAGAAATGTTGGCCCATATTGATAGGATAGCATCTTGCAGTTGATGGAGATTTGTGGGATGCACATCCAGGGCACGAAGCTCCCGTTCCACCACATCCCAAAGATGCTCTATTGGGTTGAGATCTGGTGACTGTGGGGGCCTTTTCAGTACAGTGAATTCATTGTCATTTGAAATGATTCGAGCTTTGTGACATGGTGCATTATCCTGCTGGAAGTAGCCATCAGAGGATGGGTATATGGTGGTCATAAAGGGATGGACATGGTCAGAAACAATGCTCAGGTAGGCTGTGGCATTTAAACGATGCCCAATTGGCACTAAGGGGCCTAAAGTGTGCCAATAAAACATCCCCCACACCATTACACCACCACCACCAGCCTGCACAGTGGTAACAAGGCATGATGGATCCATGTTCTCATTCTGTTTACGCCAAATTCTGACTCTCCCATCTGAAGGTCTCAACAGAAATCGAGACTCATTAGACCAGGCAACATTCTTCCAGTCTTCAACTATCCAATTTTGGTGAGCTCGTGCAAATTGTAGCCTCTTTTTCCTATTTGTAGTGGAGATGAGTGGTACCCGGTGGGGTCTTCTGCTGTTGTAGCCCATCCGCCTCAAGGTTGTGCGTGTTGTGGCTTCACAAATGCTTTGCTGCATACTTCGGTTGTAACAAGTGGTTATTTCAGTCAAATTTGCTCTTCTATCAGCTTGAATCAGTCGGCCCATTCTCCTCTGACCTCTAGCATCAACGAGGCATTTTCACCCACAGGACTGCCGCATACTGGATGTTTTTTCCTTTTCACACCATTCTTTGTAAACCCTAGAAATGGTTGTGCGTGAAAATCCCAGTAACTGAGCAGATTGTGAAATACTCAGACCGGCCCGTCTGGCACCAACAACCATGCCACGCTCAAAATTGCTTAAATCACCTTTCTTTCCCACTCAGATATTCAGTTTGGAGTTCAGGAGAATGTCTTGACCAGGACCATACCCCTAAATGCATTGAAGGAACTGCCATGTGATTGGTTGATTAGATAATTGCATTAATGAGAAATTAAACAGGTGTTCCTAATAATCCTTTAGGTGAGTGTATATATACACATATACATATATAAGCTAGCCAGCTTATTAAGATGGCAAGCTAACGCTAGTCTAGTTAAGAATACCCCACATTCAATGGGCCGCTTTATACCACAGAAATACAACACCAGTGCTAGTATTAAAGCAGGGTTGTCGGCTAATATTGCAGCTGTAGATAAAACGGACAGAGCACATGGGGAGAAGGACGAAACACCACATGTCACCACCACACATGGCACAGAGGCCTTTACAGAGGCAGCGGGAAGGTTTTCCTGTCAACAGCTGCCTGTGCTGCCGTTCAGCTCCACAGAAGGTGTTCACACATGGGTCCCTCTGTGCTTTCAGGACAGAACGTACCCACACACCAACTGTTTCCTCCTGTCACTTCCTGCCTGTAGAAGAACACTGTGACCTAAGACGCGCACACAAACTCACACACCCTGACACATTAAGGAAATGAAAACAGAGGGGGGGGGGGGATGAAGGGGGATAAAGGGGCGGGACGGAGGGATGATGGAGAATAGGATGAGATGGATGGGCGATGGGTAGGATGAGGAAGAGATGGATGGGCGATGGATAGGATGAGGAAGAGATGGATGGGCGATGGGTAGGATGGAGAAGGGGACACACCTGGCGATTTTGCGCACGTCATGAGGGTGTAACATGGAAGCCATTACAGGGTCCACCTCTTTAAGCCGCCTGGAGAGCTCGGACCCGCCCAGTTTCTCAAGCTCTGCCTTCACGTCTGGAGATCCAACTTTTTTCACCTCTCCTTCATTGTCTTGCTGAGTTTGAGAGGGGAAGAGCAAAAGAGGGACGGAGAGAAATGAGAAAAGAGAGTGAAATAGAAGGGGGAAGTAAGAGAGTGCCAGAGAATGACAGAGAGTAGCAGTGAGAGAGAAAAAAGTGTGACAATAGGAGAAAGTGTGTGTGTGTGTGTGTGTGACAGCAGAAAATAATAAAGAACAAACTGGGAGGGGGAGAGGTGGTGCTGAGGACAAGGTGAGGAGAGAACGATGGGAAGGGGTGGGTGAGAGGAGGGGTGAGAGGAGGGGAGAAGAGAGAGGAGAGAAGAGAGAGGAGAGGATGGAAGGAGAGGCTGAGGAGGGGGGGGGGTGAGCTGAGAGAGGAGGGGAGAGGAGAGGAAGACAGGGGATAGGAGGAGGGGAGAAGACAGAGAAGTGGGGAGTGAGGAGAGGGGAGATGTGAGGGAAGAGGTGAGACGATGAGGAGATAAAAGTGGTTAAGAAGGGTGTGAGTAAAGGGCGAGTAGTGCTGTCCTCACCCCTTTGTCCAGCAGCACTCTCCAGAGCAGTGACTCTATGTAGTAGTTAGTCCCTCCCACAATGATGGGCAGCTTCTCTCTGCTGTGTATCTCATCTATGTGAGTCAGTTAAGGAGCTCTGCATGTTACACCCTACATACACAGCACCAGTGCATACACTACTGAGACACTAAACTATTATACAATACATAAAAGCACAAACTACTGAGACACTAAACTATTATACAATACATAAAAGCACAAACTACTGAGACACTAAACTATTAGAAAATACATAAAAGCACTAACTACTGAGACACTAAACTATTATAAAATACATAAAAGTACAAACTATTGAGACACTAAACTATTATGAACTACATAGAAAAAAAACGAGAAAAAAAAGCTAATTCTAAACTCTGAATGAAAAGAGGTGGCCCGGAGGGCAGATTAGAACTGCTCACTAACAGTGTTATAAACACAAAATCAAAACATTTGTGATCGTGTATTTCAGCTCAAGAAAAATGGGAACTAAACTTAAAATGTGGTGTTTGTATTTATGTTGTGTTTATAATTAAACAGCCTAGTGATATTACAAAATGTAGAATGGCAGGAAAGGGCTTGAAACTACCAACCCTTCCTTGGTCCCGAGACGTTTTTCAGATGTGAAATAGCCCTGTGGTTAAGAAGTTGGGAACCCAATAATTCCAACCTGGTGAACCATTTCATCATTAGCATGTCATTAGCATGTCCATATCTTATTGTATTTTAATTGGTTCGCTTCAGTGTGGAGAGACCTTTCAAATTAATTACCTGATAACAAAAACAGTTTGGACATATTTTATATGTGGCTAAGCACCGCAACCTTCCTCCCTTCCCATCTTACCAACAGGAAAAGGGGTAAAGAGCATCTGTGCCACACCTCATTGCCCTGCCTGCCTCCCTCCCCCTCGCCTCTCCTCTCTCTCCCCCTCCACTCCCCTCTCTCTCCCCCTCCACTCCCCTCTCTCTCCCCCTCCACTCCCCTCTCTCTCCCCCTCCCCTCTCTCCGCCACTCCTAATCACTCTCTCACTTAACTCTCTCACATCTTCATTCTCTATTTCCCTCAGACACTGCTATCTTCACCTGCACCCCATCTTCCCCTTCTCTTTCTGCCTCCCTCCCCCTCCCCAGGGATAATTAGATAACTGTTCAGACAAGATAAGCCCCATCAGATATAATCACTTTCCTCCTCCTAAAACACACACTCACTGACCAGACAGAAACACACACACACACACACACACACACACACACACACACACACACACACACACACCCCCTCCTGCGTCATTCTGCACTTGCTCCCCTCCCCCAAGGGGTTTGGAGGAAAGGAGATGAGAAGTGTAACAGAGGGAGAACCTGAGTGGAAAGAAATCAGGAACTGAAGATGAGAAACACAGAGAGGAATGGGAAGGAGAGATGAAGAGGAGGGAAACGATGACAGAGAGAGGAATGGGAAGGAAGGAGAGATGAAGAGGAGGGAAACAATGAGAGAATGACAAAGAATGACAGTGGATGTTCAATTAAGAGAAAACATCTTCATCCCTCTCTCCCTACCTCCCTCAGTCTCTCTTTCTCTCTCCCTCATGTCCCTGGAGAATGGAAACGGATTAACGAAGGATTTTCAGGCTGACTCCTTGACCTGTCATTGTTGTTATTTAGCGGTTTTCATCATTTTACATTGTGATTTCAGTTGTTTTTAAGCGTTGTTATATTTGTTTCATGTTGGCTGTTTGTAGTGCTAAAATAATGACTTGCCTATCTTGGCCTGGACACTCTCGAAAAAGATGATTTCAAAAGTCAATGTTTCTTTCCTGGTTAAATAAAGTTTAAATTAAATAAATAATACAGATAATTTGTTTTCGTGCTGAGCTTACGGCACACGTTCAGGCCTTTCAGCAGGACAGGTGCACAAAAGGAATAAAGCCGTTATCATTTAACTTTTATTAAAGAAAACAATGATTCGGGCCTATTTGACTGGACACTACAATGATCCCGAATGCAACGACTGCCTCATTACACACTAACTAGCCTACTAGCTACATTTTGTAGCTTTAAGACACTTCTGAAAATGGCAGAGGGGTGCGTGAGGGTGCAGGACAAAGGGTATCATTTCGGATTTAGCCAGAGCCCTTTTCCTGAAGTCCTACACTGCATGGTGTCACCACCAAACCTGTCCTCTGTTCCGTTCTGTGATTGGAGGAGGTGAATACAGGAAGTACAACAGCACAGGATATGAGAGCCAAAGCCTTGTTCCTGAAGTCCACCACGGTATAGCTGCTGACAAGCGGGTCCACAAAACTGATCATGTGATGTCTGCACTGGGCACACTCCTCAGCCGTCACCTTATTGGTTATGATGTCCAGGCCCCGATACACCTGAGGAAGACAGAGAGCCTATGAGAATTCAGGGTGGTTGTGTATGAGTGACATCACACGTGATGTCCCGCATTACTTCCTGATTAGAAGAACACTGTGGGAAAAACAGCTTGTCAAGGATGACTAAGAAGAAGGCGTAACACAATATTCAACCCTCCCGAATGTGTTGGGAGTTGCGATGAGACCGGGCCACAGATACAGTTTGATATGAAGAACTGTGGTAGGGAGAAAATAACATGTTGACCATCAATACCAATCCAACAAAATTGAGGGGGAAAAAATCTCCCAAAGCTGCAAAATCAAACAATAATGAACTCAAAATCCCCAAGCATAGCTCAAGAAATTTGGTAGCAATATTAGCAATTAACAGCCGAAGAGCTGAGCTCACCAAAGGCACGGACAACTACTGACTCCTGGGATGTGACAACTGAGGATTTGCCACAGAATGATTCTCAGAAAGCAGTGTCTCATCCTGACTTCTGGACTGAGAGTAACTGCTATTTTGTAACCCTTAGTAGCGGAATGTGGTTCATCCTATAGCCAATGTGTATGGAGCGGTTCAGCAGAAGCGGTGCTTCAGTTTTTCAAGGTTTTAGATTCTCAGTTCTTTCAGGTTTCAGTTCTCAAAGAGCAAGCGTTTTTATATAAACATCTACATTTAGTTGTTTTTTCAAGTCAACAACAATCCTTAAAGCTAATCAGGGTCCCCTTATCTAGTTGAATTTTGCTTATTGGATAGGAATGTTGGTTAGCACTCGTTTTCACTGGTGCCAAACACTGGTGTTTTACCATAAAGTCCAGAAATGTTTCTGTTTCCATTGACACGGTCCAGCGCCAGTCGGTCATGACTTTTTGGTGAAAAGTCCCGGACTTTAGGGCTTACGGCGGGGTTTGCGGGTTGAGGTGCGGCGAAAACGCTGCATGTTGTGCTATTCTAATAGCGATGTGTATCATTTGCTTAGTCTAAAGGCTTCTTGTAATGGTTTTCATGCGACCTAACAAACAGATCCCGGATGAAATAAAGAAAATATAGCAATAGTACAGTGAAGCAAAGACAGAAACTGGTACGATGCCATTGACTCAACAGAAAAACGGAGCGCTGAGACCGAGACGTAGCCTGCAGGACCTATAACGCATAATTACCTCATACTTCTCCCAAATCCTTCCGTTAAAGGTAGACAGTTTTGACAAAATACTTAAACTAAATAATGAATACACTGGCTTAAAGTGGCAGTGTCACGAGTGTAGGAGGAGTCTGAGGAAGAAAGTCGTTTTATTACTCAAGTTCATATTATAAACAAACTTAGCACAGCGCTATTATTTATTTTACTACTAGAACAGTATCATCTTTTATTTTTTGTAACCGGAAAAACCATTCGCGTTGATAGTTTACTCCTGCCTCCCCGCCTGAGCCCCTCCTTAAGTCCTTGATACCAAATGTATAGTTTAAACAGCCAAAATCTAGGGCCAACCTTAGCATAAGTCACCGATGTAGCCCTGGTACCAGGGTAAAGCACCAGTGGAAATGTGTGGCCTTCATGGTGTTCCTCTAAAGAGCTTTGGGCTGATGTGTTTCTGTAGAGCTCATGTGATTCCAGAGTTCACTAAACAAACGGACTCTGCATTTTTACCAGATAAGTTGACTGAAAAGATATGTTAATTTGCAGTAACGATTTATGCAAATCATCGATGGTATCATTCTACCAGGTAGGCTAAGCTTCCTTCTAGAGTATTGAGGTTTTTGAGGAAAGCCTTTCACCTTTATGAGAAGACCTTTCAAGTCTACCATTGTCTTTAACGTTTTTGTGAACAGCTCCACAAGTTCAAAACATTTTGTTGATTTCCAACTACTACGTTAATATAAAAAAGATTATATGTCTACATGTCATATTAGACACAGGGTGCTATGATTAGGCTTGCGTGTTCAACAGGGATCATGTGTTAACTGCAAAGCATCATCACATGCAAAGTGCTGAGAGCAACACAGGACAGAGACACTGCTACTGAATGATTAAGACACTTCTGTCACGAAGTGTGTGTCAGAATTCATCCACCTCCGACCCCCCCCACCCCCCCTAGAGAGAGAAAGAGAGGTGGAGGGAGGGCTAGAGAGAGAAAGAGGTGGAGGGAGGGCTAGAGAGAGAAAGAGAGGTGGAGGGAGGGCTAGAGAGAGAAAGAGGTGGAGGGAGGGCTAGAGAGAGAAAGAGGTGGAGGGAGGGTTAGAGAGAGAAAGAGGTGGAGGGAGGGCTAGAGAGAGAAAGAGAGGTGGAGGGAGGGCTAGAGAGGGAGAAAGGGAGGGCTAGAGAGAGGGAGTGAAAATGGACAGGGAGGAAACAGCAGCAGTGTGTTCTCATTAATGACAGACCTCCCTAAAATGACCAGCTATTACACCATCTGACACATGGATGGCTATGTTCTCCTGGCTGCCTGCTCCCATCTCTCCTGGCTGCCTGCTCCTGTCTCTCCGTGGGTGACTGGGAACCAGGCGGCAAGGACCGTTCTACGGGTGGATGAAGACGGACGGATATCAGGGATGAAAGAATAAACCGACCGACAGAGACATTCACACACGCTCCGCTCTATTCAGAAGAGCTCGTACCAGCCACGCACAAACACAGACACCCTCCCTCTGCTTCTCTCTCTCTCGCTTTTTGCCCATTCATGTGCTTCTCAACTTCCCATTGAAGGCGGGTTGTTGCGGTTTGGAAAGTTAGCTAGCTTAACCAGAATGATTTGGGGGCTGGAAAGGATGTTGTGAGAACATGAATGGGGGTGTGTCTGTGTCGGACATGATAACCGATGTATTCATGAAAGGGGACAGAACAACCCCTGGTCTGACAGTAATACAGTGATTTGAAGGACGGGGAGATGCAGAACGTGGTAGAAAATCGGTGATGGACGTAGATGAGGGTGAGTCCTCTACTGTGTCCAGGGTTTTGGGTGGAGGGGATCACAAGGTGAAGGGTCGTACTCACTGCAGGACATTAATGAGGTGCATAGTGGCCAACAGTGTCAATAGAGACATTACTACATGTCTAAAATCCTCTGTCTTCACCCCGTTTCCTGTACTCTCTCCCTCCCGTTTCCTGTACTCTCTCCCTCCCGTTTCCTGTACTCTCTCCCTCCCGTTTCCTGTACTCTCTCCATCCCTCCCTCTCTCCATCCCGCCCTCTCTCCATCCCTTTTCCATTCTCTTTAATTTGATCCATTCTCTCCTCTCCATTTTCCAGTGTGATAGGCCTGTCTCTGCTTGTAGCCAAATTAGATTATCCTCATCCTCAACAGAGGCCTCTTAGCGTGTGTCTGTGTTTGCTGGAGTCCATCTGATTGAACTTATTAACAAGGATCACAAGTCCAGAGACAGACAGGGAGAGAGACAGACAAGTAGAAAGAGCTCAGCCATTATATCAGGGTGTTTGATGTGTTGATGAGATAACAGATGAGACTTCATATCAGAGTCCTATAGAAAGCTATGCACCTACTAACCTAATAAATGTATTTTGTCCACCCCAATCCCTGCCACACACACACACACACCCACCCGCTATGCCCCAATCCCTGCCACACACACACACACACACACAACCACCCGCTATGCCCCAATCCCTGCCACACACACATTCAATGCCCCAATCCCTGCCTTACATACACACATATTACCCTGGCCCCACCCCAATCCCTGCCTTACATACACACACATTACCCTGGCCCCGCCCCAATCCCTGCCTTACATACACACATATTACCCTGGCCCCACCCCAATCCCTGCCTTACATACACACACATTACCCTGGCCCCGCCCCAATCCCTGTCACACACAGATGGGTATACACTGTAAATACACATGAATAAAATATAAATGGGGGCAAAAACTTTTTAGCAGGTCCCCAAAAGGAAAAGGGCTATTTACGGTACAGGGTCAGACTATAAGGTCAGGCTAAAGGGATATGCTAAATTCATGTAATTAAGGTTATTCAGGTTAAGATTAAGTTATGGGAATCTTTATCTGGTCCCCACAAGTATAGAAGAACAATTTTGTGTGTGTATATGCGTGAGCCTGCTCCACTGCCTGTCTCAGTACGTGTTTCTGCTACACAGAAAGACTCCAGACAATGAGATCAGTGTTTAGCGCTTTGTGTTCTACAGCCTGTCTACCACACAAAAGAAAGGAAAGAAAGAAAGAAAGAAAAAAGGAATGAAGAGTTTCAGAAATGTGAAATGTCCTCTGTCAGTATTCCTAGACTGGCTGAATTAGATCATTCTCCTACCATCCCTCCCCCCACTCTACCATCCCTCCCCCCACTCCCTCAATCCTTCTCTCTCCTTACTCCAGTTCCCATTCCTCCCTCTACTCCTCACTACCCCTCTCTACTCCCTTTCTCTCCTTCCCACCCGTATCCCCTCCTCAACCCTCTCCTACTCCATGCTCCTCTCTTCTCTTCAGCAGTGTTTCTTTATTTTTTTTATAGAACCCACCCTGACCGTCCCCTATATCGTACCCCTGACCGTCTCCTATATCGTACCCCTGACCGTCTCCTATATCGTACCCCTGACTGTCTTCTATATTATACCCCTGACTGTCCATCACTCCATCCTTCTCCCTCCTCTCCATCTGTCCTTTGCTGTTAATCTGTTTCAGTCATTATACTGCAGTCTGTCTCCATGTACAAGGTTCCCTCTTCCCATCCCTTAGACCTTCCGTCCCACCTCTTTTTTCTCTCTCTCTCTCTCTCTCTCTCTCTCTCTCTCTCTCTCTCTAGTTCTCAGTCCCTCCTCCCCCATCCATCACCCCCATCTCTCTCTTACTCTCCTCCCATCCTTCCTTCCACCTCTTGTCTTCCTGCAGGGAGAATAGCCCAGTAATACTCTGACTAATAAATCATTCATGGCATTGTTCTTCTCTCCCTCAACCACCCTCACCCCTTTTTCTTGGTGTGCTGTTCCTCAATATCAGTAATTCTGACTGCAGCCCTCCACAGCGCGCACACACACACACACTTCCAGCTGTAATGTGGACCTGATTAGGGCGTTACACACAGGGACCAGGAGACTGGCCGACAAATTAACCAGAACCGAATGGATGCAAACTCATTGGCCCATTGATTAGGTTCAATCGACTAGACTGAATACTAAAATATAAAAAACCCAACGCCTGTTGGTCCCGTGTTTCATGAGCTGAAATAAGTTTCAGAAATGTTCCATATTAATCCTCTTAAGGGGATTCCATACATATGGGCCGGTTCGGTCTCAGCCCGGAGGCTTGGTACTGGGATCAGGTCTGAGCCATCGGCTGAACCATGACTCATCCGGCCGGGTCACTTCTTCCTGGCACTCAGCTGTCCGGTGACATCGTGCCAACTGAGGACCAGGTGTCCATCCTAGGACCGGTGACATCGTGCCAACTGGGGACCAGGTGTCCATCCTAGGACCGGTGACATCATGCCAACTGGGGACCAGGTGTCCATCCTAGGACCAGTGACATTTAAGAGACACTGGAACCAGCGTGGAAACACACATCAGACCACTGTCAATGTCACTGGTTTGGCCCGTTCTGATGTCTCGTCAGACAGTAACCGAACGCCTGATTGACTGTCTGCATGCTCTATATAGCTGGCCAGGGTCATGTGACTCACTGTCTGGAAGGACCAATCCCTTTTCAGGAACATGGTGATGTCCCTTATAAACAGGCTACGGAGTGGATGTGTGTATCTGTGTGTGTATCTGTGTGTGTACACACATATCACTAATTTACAGCAGAGAGAGAAACAGGTGTCTTGACATCAGGAGTGACGCCCCCCCCCCCCTTCCGTTCCGTTCCCTTCCCCACACACACACACACACACACACACACACACACACACACACACACACACACACACACACACACACACACACACACACACACACACACACACACACACACACACACACACACACACACACACACACACACACACACACACACACACACACACACACACACACACACACACACACACACTTTTGTTCTGAAGCAGTTGCATTTTGTTGAAACTCCAGGGACGACAGCTGCCTGGACAAAGCAATACCAGAGAGGCCACCCTAGATTTAGAGTGAACCCCCCCCAACCCCTTTAGGGGAACTTCAGCTACTGTCCATCAATCGCAGGGGCTTACAAGGTAGTGAATTCCCCAGGGCTCCACAGCACCTCTGACCAGAGGTCATGGCGGCCAATGGGCTTTGGTTAAAACTACTGAAATACACAGAGACACTAGGATTACATTTGCATTTCATACATTATGATGTCCAAGTAACATGTCACAACCAATACCGTAGCTACATAGCTTTGTGTACTGCAACAACATGCTACGTGTCTTTAGGGTTAATTTGAAACTTAAATAGTTATACAATAATTTAATAATAAAATAACACTTATTTCAGGTGAGCTTAAAGGCCATACTCGCATAAGAAATTTCCTCTCCTGACTGTAAATTACTTTTTTTTCTCCAACATGCTCAATAAACACTGTATAGTTTTCCTGTGTCCAGTGAAAGTTTCCCTATTTTATCAGTTCTAAATAATTAAAAGATGAATTAGCGATTCATTATCACAAAAAAAGCTGTAGGAAGGCCACAATGGTGCAATGTCATGACCCAAGTCATCTACATTATTATAACATTTACACTGAAGAAGCAAAAAAACACCAGGAAATGTGCAAAGCTGACCAGTGTCGCACAGGAGCCAGACTGTGATGCATGAACACCCCTGAAGAGAAAACTCAATACAGCCTTTAGAACAGCGAAGGAAAAGCACGATACGGTCAATCTTAAAGTAAATCACACTCACATTTAAATGTAACTAACACTAACTAAACTAAATATAACTAACACAAACTAACATTTTAATGAAGTAACATTTAGCTCAACTAACACTTAGATTAACTAATGTTAAAATGACCTAACGTTCAAAGGAATCAACACTTATAAAATAACTAATGCTTAAAATGGACAAACTCTAGAAGGAACTATCCAAACTGTTAGACAGCGGCCCATGTCTGTATGATCAGTGTCAACAAAGCAAATGTTCTGTTATGACAGCGTGGACGTTGGCATCGGAGCAGCCGGGACCAAAACAAGGATCCGTTACCATCCACCCCTATGTTATACGAACACAGATCAGTCACTGATCTCATTGGTTATGCATGAGAGGAGGGTTGGTCACACACACACAACAACATAAAGGCCAGTCTTGTCTGAAAGCACTGATAGGTCGTTCTAGTTTGAGCGTGACCTGGTTAATGCGCCCTAGGGACCTGGGGACTTCCCAAATGTGAAAAGGGGAACATTGATGCCACACCTCCTCCTCTTCGTCTCATGATCCCATGCCCCCCCCCACCACCACCACCACCACCACCCACCTCCTCTCACACACACCCCCCAATTGCACCCTCTCACCCCTCCTCGGACATGACACCCCTCCGTCGCTCTGAACCCCAGACCCATTTGTTACAGAGCCAGAGCAGTGTGGAAACTGGAGTTGTCTCCTCAATACCACCCTAACCCCCATGGATAGTGCACTACTTTCCACCAGAGTCCTATGGGTTCCAGTCAAAAGTAGCGTACTAAACAGGGCATAGGGAGGCTATTTGGAATTCACCCTGGATTCTGCCAGAGACAATGGCAGAGTGTGGGAACCATGGGAACAATAGCCAGTTCACACACACAGAAACACGCACGCACACACGGACAGACAAAGCTTGGAGAGGACAGAAGCTATGCTAAATATGCAACCTGCTAACCACAGTAGCATCCTTCCACTAAAACAAGCACAGACTGTCTGTGTCCCTCACACAGATCCTGCCTCACATTCATATAGGTACCATAACTAGGCCAGCGAGCTCCTGCTGCATGTATCATTCTGCAGATAGCGGGGAAAAGGTATCTCTGACTGTCTCTCCACTTCTCTCTCTCTCTCTCTCTCTCTCTCTCTCTCTCTGGCCTGCATCACAGCCAGCGCCTGGCATGCTTGGTGTGGGGAGGAAGTTACGGTTGGTATTCAGGGCATGTTATTAGTGTAACCCAGTAGGCATAAACAGTTGACTGGTGGAAAATCCCCCAGAGGAACGGCACACGTTCTCAAGGAAATGGAGAGAGAAGTGTCCTTGAGAAGTGTCCTGTGGTTCCCTGGCATGCTTCTCTGTTTCTGATAGGCTAGTGTATAAGTTCGCTCTGCGAACGTTCCACTCCTCAGAACTTTAGAAGGATAATGATGCTAGCTAGCTGTTGTTGATAGTTATTACAGGGTAATCGATTTGGGGTTATTATTATTACTTTATACAAATTCTGTTACTATTTTCTAACCATATCTTTATGTGTGTATACTTCAACTTGCGTCTCTATTGACACTATTGCCCACTTTGCACCTCATTAATGTCCTGCAGTGAAAAGGGTCCGTACATGAGCATTTCCACCTTGAGTCAACATCTGTTCTTACCACGGCATGTGCCAATGAACAAACAAATAGAGTGTCATTTGTGTGTGATGTAAAAACACAAAAGAAAACCCAGGCATTCTGCACAGCCCTGAAGACACAGCCCTGAACACACAGCCCTGAACACACAGCCCTGAACACACAGCCCTGAACACACAGCCCTGAAGACACAGCCCTGAAGACACAGCCCTGAACACACAGCCCTGAACACACAGCCCTGAAGACACCACTCCAGGAAAGAGGGGATACTCACTGGAAACAACCTAGAGAGGCAGAGGATTCTTTTTCCCCCACTTTTGATTATTTTTTTGTCCTTTTTTCCACTTCCTTGGGCAATGTAAACATATATTTCCCATGACAACAAAAACCTTGGAATTGAAATTTTAGAGTTGGGGTTAATCAGGTCGTGTCTCTCATCCCCTGCCACTGCATGCAGACACAAGCATTAGCAGAGATACATACAGACAGGCAATCACACAGCTTTCCGGCCACCTCGATTCTCAATTCTACACATACCTCTATAGATTAATAGCTTTGAACGCAACTACAGTAGATAGATATTCCGCAATATCTAGCTACTTTCAAATCTAGTTACATTAGTTGCGGTCGATCCAATTAGATTAAAAAAAACGACATTCACATTATAAGTAGCTACTACTGTCTACTTTGGTAGACACTTGTACTACATGTATTGAATTTAGCAGACGCTGTTATCCAGAACCACTACAGTACTAAATGGAGTGTTAAAACTGGAAGAATCCTTGCTAGGTCAGTATTCATGCCAACTAAGAACACATTGAACGCAAATTCGCTGTTCAATGTGTCAGATTTGAATGTTTAAGCGATCGGTAAATGCCAGTGTTTGCTGCCTAACTAACACAGTGGTAGGCAATGTTGCTGTCAGTGTCACATCGCCATGGTCTGCAAAACATCCAACGGCGCTTCTGTCGTCCTACCTGCATGGAATCAGCACTAATTATCTCTCCCTGAAGTCGTTTACCGATTTCAATTGCCAGTTTAGATTTCCCAGTACCGGTGGCTCCTAAAATCACGACTAACGGTGGTACAGTACATTTTTTCATTGCGCAATGCACGCTTCTCACGGGCGCCGCCATCTTGCTTTCCTTCGTCTTCCAGCAGAGCCATGAGACACGCGCCTGCGCAGTGAGACAAGCTAAGAGGCGGACTCCGTAACCAGGTAACCGAAATAAACTCTCATGACACCGCTTTGGGAAAAGGAATAAGACCGAGATGGTAAAGACATTGAAAGCAGAAACATTTATTGGGGACTTTTGTTCGATAGGAAAAAACGTCTAGCTCACTGAAATGTTAACTATCAATGTGGAATTGCATCCACATTTTGAAAACTTTTCCGGCAATTATTTGTTGGGTTGTGATCTCGGCATGAATAACATTACCTTTATATAAATTGAGTGTCTTTTTTATCACATTCAAAATAGTTATGCTATTTTCAGACTTTTACTATGGGGACTACTGCTCCCGGTAAATCCAGCTCATAATGGTTGCTATGGAAACTGAGGGGAGCAGAGCCATGGCAACTGAAGATGCTTGTTACCATGGAAATGAGTATCCATGTGTATCCGTGGAGACGGTGCTCAAAGAGTGGGAGTAGTTTTCGCGCTCACTTGCACAGGTGTTGATTCTAAAAGTACAAGAAAGACACGTTTCTTCTGAAAATAACATGCTGTTTCCATTAACGTGTCAGGGAGAAAATCAGATCTCAAGGTCCTAACAAAATCAAGCTTATCTCAGGAATTAGTATGTACATTTGTAAAGCAGCAAAATAAAACAGTTCCTTCCTACTCATCTCACAAGTAGAAATCCCATGTTTGTTCATTACATGCTCATACAGCTAGCTAGGTTACACTTATATAGCGCCAACACCATGTGATATTAGGACCTGGTCATTAATCGGTGGGTACTGCTGTCATTTTCCCTGTATCATATCTATGTCAGTCTTCCTCATACAAGGCTTCCAGACGCTTCCTTCGGGACGGGGTTTGCTGCCTTGTGAAGGACACAATACAAGACAGAGAAAGAGCGGAGACTGGGGGGGTTGCTTTAAATTGAATTTATTATTAATTGTCTGTCGGATTCTCTCCGTAATTATGAGGTACTGAAAACAAAGTGCTTAAGACGAGGCCCGGCATTCCTGTAACTCCCAAAACGGAAGCCTATCATGGTCCTGTTTCAACATGACAGAGTCAAACACAGGAATGGGGACTACAAAACAGAATCAAAGATTTGGCCACTTAACTTTAATATACGTTAGCAATAACTGTAGATTTTCTGATTAATTGAGACCATTTAAGTTGGGGTTTTGGTCATTCAGTCAATTAGGTTATGCCAATTATAATAACTTGAGAAATGTTCAGGCGAGTTAGTTGGCTAATGCCTTGATTCTGCTTGACAGTACATCCCTCAGGACAGTTGAGATACAACAGTGACAAATCAAAACAAACAAAACCAACCGGACACCAGCAGGTTATAGCCAATCCTTAGGGTCAAGACGGACCTCGCATGACAAGTTGAAGTACAGTTAGCTGGTGATCAGGCGTGGTGTGAAAGAGTCCTCTCTCCCGCTTTAACACCCTCTCCAATCTCTACGGCCTTGTTTTTTCTCCTTCCTCCATCCTTCCAGTTCACTCCCGTTCACCCCCTCTTTCTGTTTCGATGAACTGTGGGAGGCATTGGGAGTAAGTAATCCAAAGCTTTGAGGATTACCCGTTGGAGCAGCTCAACCTCACTGAACCCAGACTGACAAAGGTGCCACTCAACATGAACCTCTTTGTCTAACCACCTGGGCCTCAATCCACAAAGTATTTAAAGGGAGTGCTGACCCACAATCAGCTAGACTGTTGTGCATTATGAACTACAGGTCTAAACTGGCCCCTAGGTCAGTAACCCTGGTTACTGATCAATAACCCAGTTTCCCTGGTTACGGATGACAACAGGCCACTGAGGTGGATATAGTGCATCATGACATCAAGTCGGTTACCAATTGCCCCGTCCGAAATGGAACCCTAAACCCTGATAAGGCCCATGGACCTCTGGCATACAAGCCCTTAGTTTGGGAGTTACTCCGATGGGACAGGGCAGAGACAGCAGGTTTACGTCAGGCTAAACACCAGCCAAGGCATTTAAGCACCAGATCCTCTTAGCAACCCTACTGTGAGATTTTAGAGAGTGCTTGCTAGATAAAGTGGTTGGATTGAATGGAGCAGCAGACTGCAAGTGATTTTACCTCAAGGCAATCCAAGGGAGAGAAAGACTGCAAATACATAATAACAAAAAATTAAATCTCAATAATATCATATACAAAATAAAGACTTCAGCCCAAACCAACAAAACAAAAACTCTGTAGGAAAATATAGTACAAAGTTTTACCACCCAAAACTGATATTGTACAACTAAAAAGTACAATAGAACTGCAAAGAAAACAGGCATTGAAAACAAAATTTAAAAAAGTGGCTAGTGTGAACAAATTAAAGTTTCAAGTGTTATTTTTTTATTTTCCTTTTTATTAACAAAAATAGATTGTTGAGATATCTTTCAGGTAACCCAGTGGGGTGGGTGGGTGGGGCACACAAAAATAAACAAAGTCCTGTTTTTGGTTCTTTAGAGACTGTATAGGATTCTAATAGCTACCAACCTACCACTTAAACATGCACAGCTGGTCTAGACATGGTTGCCCTATGCACCATCATTGGATTCACAACTGATTTCTTTCAGGAAATAACAGGAAACCTCAAGTGGGAGAAGCAGATATTCAATTTCCTGTTAAAGTAAATTGCCATTGTTTGGAATGGCGAACATTTTGATAAAAACAATGTCACCATTTAAATTTCTCAATGCCACCAAAAATAAGATATTGTTTAGTTTCAGAATACCCCACCCACACACACATACGAAAAAGGTCTAGGATACTTTCAAGATGTTATATCAACAACATTTGAGCCGTTTTTGCTCTAGCGTGGATAACGTTTTTTTTTCTTCTTTACACGTGCATATAATCATTAAATCTCAAAACACTGCCTACATGGCATCCTGACGAGTTAGTCATTCCAGTGGGAAACATTAACCTTTTTTATATTCACCTATTTTAATCGTTAATAAGGTAGTTGTACCAGGGAGGCAAAATGCCAATAAATATATCCATGGCCAGCCCAGAACCCTGCCCCCATATGATCATGTGACACCAGCTCACGATCCTTCCTGAATGGATGATTGCTCTGTCAATCTTTACCAAGCAAATGTGCAAAGAACAACAGAAGAAACGCACAACATAAGAAACCAATACACCCAGTACCCAGCCCAAAAAATCAGTGTCTTCGTTCCTCTTTCATCTCACCACATGCATGAGGGCTTGTCGCAGACATTCCACTATGTCCTTTCCCTCGTGTTGTTTGTCCTGTCAGGTGACCTACCCCTGCTATAGGCCAGGGATCGCTTTGGAATTAGGCCAGCGAGGGGGGGGGGCTCAGCCTGGTTGGTTTGGACGCAGCCCCAACAAGGATCGGTCTACCATTGTCTATCACAGGCTTCTCCAAGTATCAGCCAGTCAGTCAGTCACAGAGCAAGTTGCTTTAGTTTCTGTGCGTTTAAGAGCAGGTCCCATCGACTAGAGGCCTCCAGCCAGTCTGCCAGGGAGTTCAGCACTGTTTGAGCTGTGCCAGCCTGCCAGGGAGTTCAGCACTGTTTGAGCTGTGCCAGCCTGCGGAGCAGCTGTTGTTGCCGGGCTTTGAGCTGCCTCGTCTCCTGTACCCGCTGGCGCTCGCTGGAGTGTAGCCGCTGCAGGTACTCGGTGGCACGTGTCAGGATGGCCACCTTGGGGGTTTTGGGACACTCCGCCAGCCCAGGGATCTCGTCCCGCAGCGCCAGGAAACGAGAGCGCAGGTCGTTCCGCCGTTTCCGCTCCAGGAAATTGTGGGTCTTTCGTTTGTCCGTGTCCTCGCAGTCGGACCACTGGGGGCTGCTAGGGTAGGAGGACGACCGTGGACATGACGACCGCTGGGAGAGGGAGGAGGCAGGCGAGGGCTTGTTGGCATTGGAGGAGTCCGACCCAACCGTTGCTAGGGGGACGCGAGGAGGTTTTCCGTCCGAGTTCTGACCGGTTGAGACGGGGTGTGAGTTCACCTGGGACTGAGAGAAGCTGGAGAGGTTTTGGGGAGAGTCTGTGGGCTCGTGTCGGAGCCTCTTCCTGGGGGGGTCTGGGTGTGTGACGGCGTGTGTGTCCGGTGACGGCGCTGCGTAGTTGTGCTGCTGCTGGTGGATGGAGATGTGGAAGCGTTTCATACATGGATCCAGTGGGTCCGCTTGTACCATGATGGTGACCGGCGTCCGCCTGTTCAGCCCACCGCCGGCCAGTGGCCTGGGCTCCACCGTCACCACGTCGATCTCCTCTTCGTCCTCGTCCTCGTCACTGGATTCGTCATCTGGAAGAGCAAAGGATGGAGGTTAGAGACGAATTTGCATGAGTGAGTGTCAACTTTTCATTGACCCAAAAGTTCAAAAAGTAACTTTAAGCAATATAAATGTGCTTAAAAGTTGTACAATCCTACTTTACTTTTTGTAGGGAAAGTGTGTGTCCTCAAGCTGGGGTGCCCTGAAGCTACTTTTCATTAATTAAAATGTAGTTTTATTACAGGCCTAACGGTAACCCAGACATTAGCGTAAAAATAGTTTTTTCTGTCCTATCCACCCTTACTGACAATTTTCTTATCCAGTAATTATTGTGTGGTTTCATCTACAGTCAGATATTAAGCATTTATTTGAATTGACGGGTGACTGTGCTAATACTCTGTGGTAAAACTACCTGTGGTTATTATGGTACGATAGTGGTCTTGTTTATGAAAACAGAATAAAAATAACCTGCGGTGTGAAATTGGTGAGAGTTGGAATAATGCTTGATACATGGACACTTTTTTCATTAACATGCTGTATATTGATGGTCACACTGCCAACGCAGGCATCCAATCCATTCCAGACAGTCATACCTTCATGCTTTTGCAGACAGTTTTAAGGGATAATACCTTATATAGGCTCAAGTAATACAATGAGGGACAAAGTATAACACAAAGACTGTTTTGGCGGCAGGTTATCCTAGACCATCTGACCAGTAATTGAAAGGTTGCTAGATCAAATCCCTGAGCTGGCATGGTGATAAACCTGTAATTCTGTCCCTGAGCAAGACTGTTAATCCTAATGGCTCCCAGGTTGTATCTGAAATGGAGTGAATTCTCGCTCACACTTAACTAGCAACATAACATTAAAAAAAAAAATAATAATAATTCTAAACAATGACAAATCACTTGAACATTTACTTAGAATTCCTGATCATTTTACTTGTATTTTGTCACCTTGCTTGCTTTGGCAATGTGATCCCATGTCACTAAACCCTGTTCAATTGGAGGAGTATGTTATCTGTGTGTGGCCCACTCCTTCTCCACAATCAATCAGTCTGCAACACTGGCATGAGCCATGTAGTTTGACGCTCATCTCTTTACATAGATGGCTCATCTTTAAAACAACCATGGTCTCAGTCCTTCGGTCTTCACTGTTAATATTTTAAGTTGGCTATATTTATGTCACTGTAATTGTTGCCACTCATTTACAGTGTTTTTGTAACCTTGTGTGGAAATGTGATGTTTAACATATAAAAGCCTTGATTTGACATAATGTAAATGTAATTGAGCTGATTATACAACCCCCTTTACTAGACACCAGAGAGCCACAGCTAGTCACTAGTACTGCTCTCCGCTCATATCCCAAATTAAAGCTTTATTCCCTACAAAGTGCAATACTTCTCAGCAGGCCATATAGGTGTCTCCTTAAAAGCAGTAGACTTTATTAGGAATAATGGTTCCATTTAGGACACACCCTCTGTAAATTGAAAGAGTACACCAAAGTAATTGCTTCCCTGTGGATTAAGCAGCTTTTGAAGTGCTAATGGCCAAAAGATGAATTTCAATGGAGACGGGAGACTACAGGCAGTAGACCATTACCATGCTTGGGTCAAAGGAGGAGATAAGGCCAGATTGCTTTAGGGTGTCTGTCGGTCAACCAGCAGGCAACAGTCCTACTGTCTATTATTGTACGATCTTAAGGGCTGTCCTTTTGGTTAAAAAAAACCCAGCACATTATTCAAAAAATAGACAAGACCGACTTCAATATAAAAATAATGCTTTGAAATGAATGATGTCTCAGCAGATCATTGGCGTTAATGTCCACTTCTTTCCGTCTCCGGCCCATTGCGGCGTCGCGGACCAATCCCATGCGCTGACAACTGGCGCGGTTTCAGCGTAGCGAGAAATGCAGATACCACAGAGCAACAGGTCTACATGGTGATATTCCACACGCGAAATGTATGAGAACAGCCACATGTCAACCTAACTAAGCAGGACTACAGTACATGTAAGACAGACAATTTAGGGCCCATGTTTATTGCATAATACAAGTTATTCAGGTCTCAGCGGAAGCGCATGGCAGCTGTGAAATAGCATACGTAGGCATTTCAGAGCGGTGGAAGTACACTGCGTATAAGGAAATGGTGAATAACATTAAGAGGTGTAATGGTGATATCTTGGGTTATATGCCTACTATAGAGAGAAAGTGGCCCAGGACACTACCCTTTGTAGCGGCTTGTCATTTGGACTGTAGCCAATTAACAGATGTTTCAAATGGGCGGGTCTGGTGGCTTTCTCAGAGAGCACTGGGGCTGGGCTGCCAGGGGCAACGCAATGCAGTCCCTTGGCCAACAATGGGTGGATTTAAACAGCCGCACCAGATACAATCATTACTGTTCAAACACCAACTATGAAAACGATAAATAGTAGCCTATACTTTCAGCCTGGCCAGTAAATTCACAAGTGCAGATTGGCAAACAAACTTATAATTGATGGTATTAAAAGAGTTTTAGATTGACAGTTTGAATACTTAAACTTACCGGATGAGTCGGTGTGGGACTCGGAACCGGATGACACAGCCGGTTTCCTCAACGGTCCCCCGGTGAGTGGGAAGGTAAGAACAGCAGCCGGGTCCACGCAATCCGTCGCAACACTACTCATTACCGGAACCCCCGCATCCACCGGTACCGCCACGCACTGAGCCCTTCCTGTAGTGATGTTCGCTCCCACCTGATGCAGGCCCAGTTTTGTCGGACCTGGCCCGACACAGGAGGCGAGCCGCTCTCCGACAACTTTCTCTAGCTGCTTGCCTGCAGAAAAACCGCTCCACATACAGTCCTGGATGATGATGGAGCTCAGGTTACCCATAGTCTCGCCGAGCGGGCTGAGTTTACACTGCACATCTTGGTCGTCCTCTTGACCCAAAACCTGCGACACCCACTCGAGTTTATCCCCCAGAGAAGGGTAGACCGTCCCGTTTGCCCCCTCCAAAGCCCGTACAGGGGACATGGGCGGGGTCGGTACCAATTCGAATTTCTTCCATATGTCCTCACTGGGTGCCGTGGCTTTGAAGAAATCGTCACCCGGATCGTGGTCGTCGAAAAAGTAATGTTGATAGTGGTCGTACTCCATCTCCCAACCTGTCTGGTAACATGGGTCAGTGGCCGAGTTGATGCCTGGCATTTGGAGGTCAGGGAAGGCTCGGGTGTTGGAGGGCACTCAAACGGATCCCCTCCCTCGTTAACACTAGCCTACCTGGGAGAGGGGGGGAGTAGAGTAAAAATGGTTATAACACGACGTAACATCACTGTCTTAATTGCTGACTGGTAACTTGTTTCCCTGAAAAGGGCGTTGAATCGGGGATTTGTCTGGAATAAGCCATTCGGTTTTATTCGGAAATTACTGAAACCAATTACCCAATTAACGAGTTTGAATGACGGCATTGAAACTACTTGGCTGCTACATTGTAGCAAACTGTTAGAAACTGAGTGGTCACAGAGTTGCAACCATGTCGCACTTGTAAACCGAACTTCGAAGTTTCGCAACATTATTTAATTACATAATACAACAGTGCCCCCACGCCGGTGAAATTGGTCCAGAGTTCAACCACCCCCGTTTTGTTTTTTCGTATCCGTAGTCTCACCATGCTACTAACATGCAGTTCACAAGATCACGAGTCTACCAACATGCCTTTATCATGGTCACTAGGCTACGAACATGCCTTCTACGTAATTGCCAAAACAACAAGGCTGTTCCCAGATGTCTCAATAAACCTTTTTAAAGCGTCTTCACACTCACCGCTTTAGAGTAGCCCACCAACCGGCATTATCCCGCAAAGCATCCAAGAGAAAATAAATTCTAAATCCACTAGTAGGTTAAGTATCGCCTAATTAATTAACAACAGCCGTGTTGGAGATCTAACTTCCAAAAAATTGAGAAGTAGGATTTCTTTTACTAGCGGGCGTAATTTCAGAAATAAACACATCCGTCCAGGAATGGAGAAAACAAATATTTCTCAATACCGTAATACTCCTTGTACGGTTTGCTGAAACTGAAGGGGATTCTTGCAAGATCTTCATTTATTCCAAGTCCGTAGTAGACAATAACGGTTAAATCAAAACAGCGACACCGAAGCGTCTTGCGGTATCGTACATTATGACGTGTCGCGTCTGTTTCCCCGTACACAACAAATATATTTGGGTCAAAATCTGCTCTCGAACCAACCATCGATTTCATAGGCTGCTCTGAATTAATTGTTCTCACTACTTAGCGGTTGCCTTTCATTCAAAGCTTACTATTTAACTCCTGTGCAGTATTTGCACCAAACTGTCTGGAAACAAGTAAGTCGTAGTAGATCAACCAAGCAGAGGCTCAGATTTTGCTATGTACATCAGACAAATCAACTAGAGCACTATATGATCTAAGGGAAAGGCGGTGATTTGCATACAAGGGTGGAGTGGAGTAGGAAAGTCACGCCTCCCGTTTAAAGGGACATAATCATTTCTAATGAGTCCTTTCCAATAATCTCTGGAAGTAGGACTCGTATTTGACAAGTTATTTTAGTTATTTATGAGAGCGATTTTACCATCAGAACCTGAAAGGGTTTTACAGAAAGAAAAGCAGGAAGTGACCACTGGTCTAGAAAAACACATTTATATAATCGTAATAGTGGAAATAGCAGTGTTCTTTTTACGTGGACGTGTCTTTATTGACCTCAAAGACATGAGATGGTCATGCGGGTTATTGGACGTTTTGAAGCATTTATTTCTCTGTGTTCTGTCCCTGCATAACAAGGCTCCTGCACAAAACTGGAAGTAAAATACATTTCAGAAATGAGTCTGGTTGTGATAACGCAAGTGAGTGTGTTTGTCTGCCAGTCAGATAGCTGCAGAACATCTGATGTCCTCGGTGCATTTTTTTATCTCTGTGATCAATATCGGGCCAGTGAAGACGCGCAGGCACGAGCTGTCTCTGGATCAATAGTGACGCCAAGCCAGCTCTCTGCTCATCAGCTGCCATTACATTGTAACTACATACAGTACAAGTCAAAAGTTTGGACACATCTACTCATTTGAGGGTATTTATTTATTTGTGCTATTTTCCACATTGTAGAATAATGGTGAAGACATAGAAACTCTGAAATAACACATACGGAAGTGTAGTAACCAAAAATTGTTAAACAGATCAAAATACATTTAATATTGTAAATTCCTCAAAGTAGTCACCCTTTGCCTTGATGACAGCTTTGCACCCTCTTGGCATTGTCTCAACCAGCTTCTTGCCTGACTAAGACAGAACACATCGCACACACACAACAGACGGACGGATCTCATCACACACTGGCACCTAAAATTCTACTATCACCTGCGACTGAGAGCACCATGTTGGTTACCATGTAAACCACATAGTCAGTGAATTTATACTCCTTCCAGGTCAGGGGTCAGGCCAAAGCACTGCATGCATGTCACATCTTATGGCTTACCTCTAGTGAGAGATCCTCATTGAGAGTGTGAATAGAAACATCTATCTATTTATTAAGTGAACGCTGTTTATATTAAATGGTTATCACAACATTTCTTGTAGTCATAATAGTCTCTAAGGCAGGGGTTATTTGAATTGCTCCTGAAGAGTTGCAAGGATTGGATATAAGTGACCCATCGAACAAGCTTGTGTTGAATTCATTCACTCTATGATCTTTGACGGCTCACTTCGCAATGATGTGGAGTTTTTGAGCAATTTGTTTCTTTTGTACAATCATTTTTTAAAACCGCAACATACGTTCTAGCTGCTGTTCTGCAGTGAACCAGGTGCAGCCAGAGTAATGTGCTCATTTTTAGTGAAAAAGTTGAGTCATTCAAAAGAGAAGTGTGACAGTACTGAGGTGGTCAGTGACTAAATTCAACACATCTGGTCTTCCAGGCAGGTCAAATAAAAAAGATGATTAACTTGGGGTTCTTCAGGGACAGAGTGGGTGAGCCCCGGGGATTTAAAGCAAGGCAGTGTTCCAATTTGCTCAGATCTTGGGCTGTTTATGCATTGTACAGTATCAGACTAGAGACAGGATTGTTGAAGTTATCCGCAGTTCTGATTGGTTGGTGTCTTTCAACCAAACTAAGTATTTTGTTGTCCTGGCATCTGGATGTCGTTTGGAACAGTTTATTCTTATTTTTATTTCTGTCTTATCTTACCACTGTTGTACAAAGCGTTACTACCTCTGCATGTGATTCTTGGGTGATTGAGGCGGAGAAAGAACTAGAAGCTTTTCATAGCCTGTCTCGCCTCAATATAATTTATATAACGTAAGAAAATCCCTCTGGGCTCTGATAAAGGTCTGGTCGGGTCGATCCACACTCCTTTCTCTTGTACGAGAACCCAACCATTCACTGATTTATGTATCTCTCTCTTTTTCTCTGTGTCCATCTCTGCTGTAGTCTGAAAAAGCTTACCAGAACCACCATCGCACAAACATTCTGATGCTGTCAGAAGAACGGATGGATGCCAATCTGACTGAATCCCCATCACATCAGCCTGTCTAGGCTGTTGGAGGATGTTTCATATCGTCTCTGCATCACTATGGACTTTACTGTTAATGTCAAGTTGACTGTGATGTGATTTCTTTTACAGTTTTTCCTGCACATTAACAGCTAAGAGAGTGGCATCAATATTTACTTTACAAGAATTTCCAGTAATTGTACCACTCCCATAAGCAGGTCCTCTATGTGACCTATCTTGGCAACACCAATAATCATTGTTTGACCCAAAAATCTAGCGATGACAAATGCAATCAGGCATCTTGGGTCTTGTATCCAAATAGTAATAAAATAAAACCGAACTAAAGAGCCATATGTTTATTTGGGGTGTATGTTGGGACCAAGAGCAGATAGGCTTTTTGATGGGAACACATAGATTTAACAGAACCGTGTGTGCATGTAATCTCATCAATGCACTGTGGAAGTAAAACACATCTTGATCAAGCTTCTGAACACGTCCCCTTATGTTCAGATGCACCCATTTACTCAGTCTGATATTTTTTCAATAGAATCGATCTGGGAAACAGTTGAGACTCGGCGAAAAAAGCCAGGGATGCCCACCAAGACAGTTGGAATGCAAACCTAAACCGGGGCTTTGGACTCATCCGCTGACTCTCGGACTCATCCACTTACATTCAGATTCATCCACTTTCTTTCAGATTCACCCACTCACATTCAGATTCATCCACTGATTCTCAGACTCATCCACTTACATTCAGATTCATCCACTGACATCTCATCCCAACACCTCCCTCTTCTCTCTATCCCTCCCTCTCCCTCTCCTCCCTAACACCTCCCTCTTCTCTCCATCCCACCCTCTCCCCGTTCCTCCCCTTGTCATCCCTCTCTCGTTTCCCACCAGCGGTTTAAGGGCATATTGACGACCCACAAATAACTCACTGTCTTCGTTTAAAATGTATTCATTTAGCAGACAGTAGCAATTTGGGTTTTGATTGTTCACCTCAGAGGCTCTGAGACTTAAACCACTGACCTTTCGGTTACTGACCCAATTGTGTGAACACCAGGCCACCAGCTGCCTCACTAGTTTTGTGTGCAAACAGCAGACAGTCTGGCAGTAATAATAGCATATGGCCTTATCAAAAACCACCCTAGCATGTGTGTGTGTGTGTGTGTGTGTGTGTTCTAATAGTGTTTCTGTGCTGATCTCGGATCAAGTCCCGCTCCGTCCAAAATGCAATCTTATTCATTATTAGATAAAAAGGCAAAAGGTAATCCATTCTCCTTTGTGATAATTTGGAACTGGTTTCTTGTCCCGCCTCACAAAGATCAGATGACTGTCTGTATAAAAATCAGGTGAAGTATGTTAACAAGAATGAAAGGAATGACGGTAATTTAACCAGAATGAAACAAGGTGAGGTATGCCTGTCGGTCTGTTTATTATTGTCTGGTCTGGCTGTCTGTCTATCTATCTGTCTGTGCGTGTGACTGTCTGTGTGTCGGTCTGTTTCTTAATGTCTGGTCTGTCTGTCTGTTTGTCGGTCTGTTTATTAGTGTCTGGTCTGACTGTCTGTCTATCTGTCTGTGCGTGTGGCTGTCTGTGTGTTGATCTGTTTCTTAATGTCTGGTCTGTCTGTCTATTTGTGGGTCTGTTTATTAGTGTCTGGTCTGACTGTCTGTCTATCTATCTGTCTGTGCGTGTGGCTGTCTGTGTGTCGATCTGTTTACTAGTGTCTGGTCTATCTTCCTCTGTGTGTCTGTCTGTTTATCGGTCTGTTTATTAGTGTCTGGTCTGTCTGTCTGTTTGTCGGTCTGTTTATTAGTGTCTGGTCTGTCTGTCTGTTTGTCTGTCAGTCTGTGTTATACGTGTTTGTGTGTGTGTTTCAGAGAGGCTGACAGCTACCCCCTACTTACACTGAATAATACCACAGTTACATACACGTCTGTTTAATCACAGAGACGGCTGTTTCATCACACACACGTCTGTATAATCACAGAGACGGCTGTTTCATCACACACGTCTGTATAATCACAGAGACGGCTGTTTCATCACACACGTCTGTATAATCACAGAGACGGCTGTTTCATCACACACGTCTGTTTAATCACTGAGACGGCTGTTTCATCACACACGTCTGTTTAATCACAGAGATGCCTGTTTCATCACACGTTTGCTTATTCACAGAGTCAGCTGTTTCACCACATATCTGTTTAATCACAGAGATGGCTGTTTCACCACATATCTGTTTAATCACAGAGATGGCTGTTTCACCACATATCTGTTTAATCACAGAGATGCCTGTTTCATCACACATTTTTGTAATTTTTTGCCATCTCACTGATTTTAGCTTTCTGAAACATCTATAAAATAGAATATAGATTTAAAGACATAAGTATACAGATCTATAAAATACAAATATAGATTTAAAGATATAAGTATACAGATCTATATAATAGAATATAGATTTAAAGATATGAGTATACAGATCTATAAAATAGAATATACATTTAAAGATATAAATATACAGATCTATAAAATAGAATATAGATTTAAAGATATAAGTATACAGATCTATACAATAGAATATAGATTTAAAGATATAAATATACAGCTCTATAAAATAGAATATAGATTTAAATATATAAATATACAGATCTATAAAATACAATACAGATTTAAAGATATAAGTATACAGATCTATAGCTGCAAGAGTGGGATCCACACACACTTGTTTTACTATACTTGTGAGAAATTTTCTGAACCAAAAAATGTAATCCTAAGTGTGAAAAAAGCTTTGTGTTTTTTAGAAGTATGGAACGGTAACATTTTCAAATCTTTCTTGATTTGCCATGTGTTACTTCTGATTCTCCCAGGTACAATGATACACATTCACCATCTGGTAAATTTGCGTAACTGTTGTAGTTTAAATAATTTGCTGTATCAAAGTTGGTCAACTTGCAAGTTTTTGGTTGGGAATGTAGTTTTCTGCTAATGAATCATCAATGTAGATAACAGGTCCTGTGGTATCTGGGAATAATCACTCTCCCTGCAGGAAGAAGACATTAATTTATTTGAAGGCTTCACTCAAAACCTAATTATAGGGTTTTGAACTTGTTCTTACCAATCATCCACTGATTGCGTCAATGTAATCTCAAGTCTTTTGTATTTACACATGTGGGTGTGTGTATATGTTTGTGTTTGTGTGTGTTGCGCCTTCTAACTCACCTGTTGGTAAAGACTGACAGAAAGTCATAAGTCAACCCCATTCGACCTTTCACCTTTATATGGCATTCTGGGTTCAAATCAATCCTTAGAAAGAAGGAAGTCAGCGCAGACAGACAACTTCCGACCCATTAGAGAGAGGGAGGGGGATAAAGAGGAAGAAGCAGAAGAGAGAGAGACAGAGGGGAAGAGAGAACGAAGAGAGAGAGACAGAGGGGAAGAGAGAAAGAAGAGAGAGAGACAGAGGGGAAGAGAGAAAGAAGAGAGAGGAGTCAGTGACAGGTACAGACTGAGAAGAGTTCAGCAGGAGTGTTCTTCCTCTTTGTTCCTCGGTCACATTTAAATAGTTGATACCCGGGGTGTGATTTCCCCCAGACCCCTATTTAACTAGTGTTGGGCCTGTCATGCTAAGCTATCTACTGTCTACTGTCCCTGGCGGTCTGCAGTCAGCCCTCAGAGAGAGAGAGAGACAGAGCCCCCTGGTGATGAGATTGAGTAACTAATAAATGTGGTGTTTTACAAAAACAACAAATGTATTTTTGAAGTGTCTCTGTCTCGAATCCAGGCAGAAAGTACCCTCCAGACCAGACTAGTACCCAGAGATGGGCAAAGATACATCAAAATGTATTTTAAAATAAGATACCAAGTACCTTAATTCTAAGTGTATCAAAATAAACTACTGTATTTTTGTATTTAAAAAAATAATAAAAATGCTTTTACAAGGGAGCATGAAATCACTTCGCAAACATTCCATCTATCAGTGTATTTGATCCATCCCTTCACCAGTACACTGACTCAGTTGATTCCATCTATCAGTCTATTTGATTCATCCCTTCACCAGAACACTGACTCAGTTGATTAAGTAGACAGTGTTTGATAGCAACAGCTTTTCTCTGCTTAACGAGTCATGTGATAAATATGACATATGCAACCAGTTAACAGATCAAGTATTCACATATCACTGTGATCACCCAGATGAAGATTCATTTTAATGTTAGTTAATTGTTTAATGTTTAACTAGCAGTTTGCTAATGACTCTAAGGTTGGTATGGTATCACAGGTATCAGAGGGTGGTATGGTGACTGGTCTGGTTTCAGAGGGTGGTATGGTGACTGGTCTGGTATCAGAGGGTGATATGGTGACTGGTCTGGTATCAGAGGGTGGTATGGTGACTGGTCTGGTTTCAAAGGGTGGTATGGTGACTGGTCTGGTATCAAAGGGTGGTATGGTGACTGGTCTGGTATCAGAGGGTGGTATGGTGACTGGTCTGGTATCAGAGGGTGGTATGGTGACTGGTCTGGTATCAGAGGGTGGTCTGGTGACTGGTCTGGTATCAGAGGGTGGTATGGTGACTGGTCTGGTATCAGAGGGTGGTATGGTGACTGGTCTGGTTTCAGAGGGTGGTATAGTGACTGGTCTGGTATCAGAGGGTGGTATGGTGACTGGTCTGGTATCAGAGGGTGGTCTGGTGACTGGTCTGGTATCAGAGGGTGGTATGGTGACTGGTCTGGTATCAGAGGGTGGTATGGTGACTGGTCTGGTATCAGAGGGTGGTATGGTGACTGGTCTGGTATCAGAGGGTGGTATGGTGACTGGTCTGGTTTCAGAGGGTGGTATGGTGACTGGTCTGGTATCAGAGGGTGATATGGTGACTGGTCTGGTATCAGAGGGTGGTATGGTGACTGGTCTGGTATCAGAGGGTGGTATGGTGACTGGTCTGGTATCAGAGGGTGGTATGGTGACTGGTCTGGTATCAGAGGGTGGTATGGTGACTGGTCTGGTATCAGAGGGTGATTGTAATTGTATCCTAATTTAGTTACTTGGTGTTTGGTAAGGAAGGGCCTGCTTTGCATCAGCAACACTGACTCAATGATGAACATGTCATTCCTAAGAAGACAACTGATGGCACCTTTATTCATAGCAACTAGTTTCAAAGAAATTAATAATTTGATTGTTAATCATAAATATAATAATAAATGATACGTCAGGCAGTCATTCATGCAATGGTACAGTATACAAAATCATCATCCTACTAAACAGCTAATTCAGTTCGGATACAATCTCATATCTTCGCGCACAACCAACGAAAACTAGTCTGAGAGTAGCAAGCTAACGTTCACTGTGAGGGCTGCAACTTGGGTCAAATAGTTAGCTAGAACATTACGTAAATTGGTAAACGAATTAACCTAGGCTACTCAAACAAACATCAAAACTCAATGGAAAGCTGGCAACCTACACATTTCTCACCTTGACCTTCTTCTTCGGGTATGGATTCATTTACTGTTCTGATCTCAAAGAGTCTGGGCAAATAACTGTGCAGGCACCAATCAGAGGAAGCATTTTTATAATGTCATCGTGTAAACCTCTCACAAAGTATTTTACAGTATTTTTAAATTAGAAATTACAAAACACTAAAGTATTTTGATACAAAATATGAAGCCCTATCAAAAACAAATTACAAAATACTATTTTGTATTTGAAATACGTATTTTAAACACATCAAAAATGCTGCCCATCCCTGCTAGTACCGTCTAGACCAGACTAGTACCCCCTAGACAATACTAGTACCCTCTAGGCTAGACTAGTCTCCTCTAGACCAGACTAGTATACTACACTAGTAGACTAGACCAGTATCTAGACCAGACAAGGAGAAAATCAAATTAGGCCCAAAATTACCACATTTTGATCTTGACTCTTTTAGTTCAGAAGAGGGTCACTTGGCCCATGACATGCCATAACTCACTGTCCTGGAAGACACTGTAACCAAGGAGAATGAACGCAGAATCAATTCCTGACAACATGTTGTTGACACAGGAAACCGATAGGCGAAATCTTTCAGTTGGAGGGTTTCCCATAAATCTGATCTAACTTGGGCCCAAATGACTGGTGCCAATTATGGGGACCTTGGCAGTCTTTCCCATTTGGATCACAACAAAATGATTGGCCAAGTCAGAGGCTCCAAAGGAATAGCATTGGACTTGGATCTACAACCGAATTTCCAGAGAAGTTGGGACGCTGAATAAAATGTAAATAAAAACAGAATGCAATGATGTGCAAATAGTTTAACCCCAGCCAGTAACATGATTGGGTATTAAAAGATAATTTGAGGGAGGTTGGGTCTGTCAGAAGTGAGGATGGGGAGGGGTTCACCACTCTGTGAAAGACTGCGGACAAATAGTGCAACAATTTATTTCAGCATAAATTTGCCAGATTTGGCATTACACAGCGGTTTAGATATTAATGGCTGTGTGTTGAGTTATTTTGAGGGGACCGCAAATTTACACTGTTATACAAGCTGTACACTCACTACTTTACATTGTAGCAAAGTATCATTTCTTCAGTGTACATTGTAGCAAAGTATCATTTCTTCAAATATTTGCAAAAACGTGAGGGGTGTACTCACTTTTGTTAGATACTGAAATTATAACAGGAAATTGTGAATGTCAAATGCAATTAAATTTTCCTTGTAGCCTATATTTATTTATTTCAAATGTCATGTGTTTCTTTGTTCTGTCCAATATGTATGCCTTTGTCCGGGCTGTCATTGAACGTGAGAATTGGTACTCTATTGACTATCATGGTTATCCGGCAACAAATAAGTGAACAAATACAAATTATCCAATACAAAGTTAATTGCCTTTTGATCTGAGAGTGCTGTAGAACAGTTCTCCTATCATAAGTGGGTTTTCTTTCTCTGAGGTGTACTCTGTGTTCTCCAGGCCAGCTGGCTGTGAAGGACACAGTACTCTCATGTCTCTTCCAGACATAACCTTTTGCGTTCTCTGGCTGGGAACAGCCAGGACTGTCAGGGTGGGAAAATAGCCATAACGAATCATTTCAGCAGCAGCTACTCTTCTTCCCCAAACAGGCAGTGGGTTAATTTAACTTGTCTAGCTAACTGATTACCCCAGCATTGCTTTGCTAGTATTCCTATGAGCAGAGAGACCAAGGTCTCTTGGTAGCTGCAGGGAAATACCGTCATTTTCTTCAGCTGGGTTTCTTTCCTGTGTATGTCAGAGACACTCTGGCCT
The DNA here is from genome assembly GCF_011004845.1 of Esox lucius. Classification (NCBI taxonomy): domain Eukaryota; kingdom Metazoa; phylum Chordata; class Actinopteri; order Esociformes; family Esocidae; genus Esox; species Esox lucius. The sequence goes on along the minus strand of NC_047578.1, from coordinate 2,740,112 downwards.
CTCCATTGACTTCCTTTGTCATGCTTAACATGTCTTTTATATGACTTACCCAGCATTGACAACATCCTCACAATCTGCTGTTCTTGGCAACATATTCATTGAACCTGAAAGGAGAAAACAGCTCTTTCTGGCCATAAACATTTGTACAAAGGCTCATCCTTCACTCATCTCTACCCACATATCTGGCCTTTCCTCTGTCTTTCTCTCTCCCCTTTCTGCCATTCTCCCCTGAACGGCCGATCTTCTTTCATATTTAGTCTTGTGAGTGAAACAATGGTTAAACAATGGTACAAACTTTAACAATGGCAGTCATTTAAATCACTCCTCTGGTGAAATGCAGCTGAAGAGACTGAGTACCCATTCACACCCTTCACAAAAGCGTTTTACACGCTCTATACCTCTCTCTCTCTCTCTCTCTCTCTCACCCTCTCTCTCTCTCTCTCTCTCTCTCTCTCTCTCTCTCTCTCACCCTCTCTCTCTCCCTCCTGACCTCACTGTCTCTATTTCTCTATTTGTCACTTCCTTTCTCAATTCAGTTCAGTTAAATCTGGAGGGCTTTATTGGAACAGGTAACAATTGTTTACAGCACCAAAGCATGTGGACGATAAAAATGAATCTAACAACTATCAAAAGTAAAAGCCAAAAATACACCAAACAAATCTGAAAGTGTCTATTTGTCAACGCAATTCTTGAATTGGTGTTTGTGTGTGTTACTGCTTGAATTGGTGTTTGTGTGTGTTACTGCTTGAGTTTGTGTTTGTGTGTGTTACTGCTTGAATTGGTGTTTGTGTGTGTTACTGCTTGAATTGGTGTTTGTGTGTGTTACTGCTTGAATTCAAGTCATTCAGATACTCTTTTCTATTGACATCCAACCCAACAAACACCATGAAAAATCATACCTACATCCCAGATGGTGTCAGTGACTGAAATAAGAGCAGCATCCTTGCTTTGGGGGTGCTGTGTGGGGACACTACTGCTATTGTAATGCTACTACAAAAGAGGCGGGGGGAGGATGGGGGGACTGTGGAGGGGAGGAGCCTAGGGGCTAATGGGTAATCAGGGTGAGGCATAAAAGCCCTCTAACAAAAGAAACAAATATAGATTAAGATTATTTCTATTTCAGCAATATATTAATAATTTTCCCATGCCAATAAATCCCCTTTGAATGTATGTGATTTGGGGAATAATGTTAAAGAGAGAGAAAGAGTGAGAGATGGGTGTCCTACTACAGTCAAAGAGAAGTAAAGCTGGGGGGGCTAACACTTGATGGAGGATCTACAGGAGGACTGTTCCCCAGAGAGAGGCTCTAATGCTTTGCTGTGATTCCTCCTGCGTAAGGCCCCTCCCTTCAGCCCCTGGAGGGTGATCACCATGTGTCAGCACTGAGCACTGGTCACTGATGGATTATCCACACACATATGCACGGGTCAGAGAGACAGATGCTCATTGAAACGTAAATAATTTACAGCTAATCACTTGATGATACTGCAGAAGTGGATGGAGGGAGGGAGAGGAGAGGAGAGGAGAGGAGAGGGGAGGAGAGGAGAGGAGAGGAGAGGAGAGGAGAGGAGAGGAGAGGAGAGGAGAGGAGAGGAGAGGAGAGGAGAGGAGAGGGGAGGGGAGGGGAGGGGAGGAGAGGAGAGGAGGGAGGGAGAAGACAAGAGAATAGGAAAGAGGAGAAAACGGAGTGAAGAGGTGTCCTGGTTCAGCTGGTAGAGAGCCTAGGACTTTCAATGGACATTTGTAGCTTCCATTACCAGAGGAACCAGCGCGTCTATGGGCTGTAATTTACATTCTCACCAAGTCACTCTGAGAACATCTGCTGAGTGACCACAATGTGGATGAGATGGAGGAGGAGAGGGAATCAGGAGGAGAGGGGAATCAGGAGGAAGGGGAATCTGGAGGAGAGGGAATCAGGAGGAGAGGGAATCTGGAGGAGAGGGAATCAGGAGGAGAGGGAATCAGGAGGAGAGGGCTGAAAGGGGACTGAAGGCGGTACAGTGTTTCAACACACAGCGTGAATCTCCTAAGAACATCCGACCACTGTGATCAGACCACTGTGATCAGACCACTGTGATCACAGGGAGACAAGGAGGAGACCGTAAAAGTTGCTTGAAAGGAGACAGGATTAACTATTCAGCTTCACCATATGCTAGCATATGGTTGGAAAGCTGACAAATACACAACCACACACACACACACACAAACACACACTCACAGGGTCTGTAAATCCATGTGTTCTCTAGAGTAGGTAGTCACTTATCAGGTCATCAGGCTGGGTGTATTTCTCCATGCTGATGCATCTGTCACAGCTCAATAGGAGGGAGGCTGAAAGCAATGGGCAGAGTCAGCAACTGTCTGTCTGTCTGTGTGTGTGTGTATTTGTGTGTGTGTGTGTGTGTGTGTAGGTATGAAAACTGTTTGGCGTTTTTGTTGTTGTATCAGTAACTTCCCCGATTTATTTGCAGTAATGAGTTGTATACTGTGGATTATGACATAAAGGTCAGTGAAATGCCTTTAATGTGGTTTTCCAGCACACTGTTATATTGTTTTTTCTCATTTGAACAGTAAATAACTGTACATGCCATGTGACAGTATTGATGCATTTGGTG